>NC_136057.1:1997983880-1998583880 GCF_964261635.1 Lissotriton helveticus | reverse complement strand
TAAACATATTCATCTAAAGCGCAGCATGCCACCATTGCTACAAAAATAAATACTCATTTTTTTGGCCTACAATTTATAGACTTTTGTTGCAGTTGGTGTTGCAATATTTAGCAATGCCAATAGCTCAAACTTAATTAACCCGAGACCTATTGCATTGCAAATGCTTGTTTAACTGTTTTGGTACTTCTATATGCTTAAAACATTTTCTTAAGTTAAACCTGTCTTCCATGTGCTTTAGCTACCAGGGGTTGAGGTCAGGTTTAAATTACTGAAACCTTTATTGGATCCAACAAGAAAAGTGGCATAATTATGTGTGGTGGACTACCATCCACTCCAAGTAATAATCAACTTTCACACAAATACCCAGCCAGTTTCCAGCTTCAATTGCTTAATATTTGTATGGTCTCGTTTGGAATGAAATGTAAGAGGTTGTATCAATTTTAGGTATGTCCTTCCACTTGTACGTATTTTTTATCAAAAGGGAGGGGAGAATGAACCACAACTGTCTCAAAGCCAGAGTCTCAAGAATGCTGTATTGGAAATCCTCAATCATACGGTCACTGTATGCAGTGTATATAATCTCTGCTAAGAATGGCTTGGTGGATTGTGTTGTAGATTCTGTCCCTCGAGTGTCCCATTCTCTGAATGACATCTAGACCTCCACCAGGGGAGAGACTGTCTGGATGATGATAGTGGTGAGTGAGTTAAAATTACCTCCTATCCTATAGGTGAATCTTTATTTGGGGGAGTTAATTAGGATAGGGGAAGACCAAAAACAAGACGTTGTTATGTGGATGAGTCACCACTCCACAACACCTAGTGGTTGGGTCGACACGTTTCAGACTGGAATAGCCAATACGGGTCTATGGCCTTCGTCAGGACTAGATTTGAGAAGGCTTTTTTCTGTAGACCTGAACGTGAATTATGTTGGTGGTTATAGACACCGTCTTTGGCCTATAATAAGTAAATCAGGAGAACTGGAAACAGCACTTATCCTCTAATACAGTAGATTCCTAGTTCGCCCTGTGAGACACTAACCAAACATATCAATAGTAATGTCCTGGGTGGCAATAAAGACCCAACAAGAATACTGACATTATTATGTGTGGTGGACTACCATCAACCCCAAGTAAAAATCCACTTTCCCACAAATACCCATACAATTTCTAGCTTGAATTGCTTAATATTTGTATTGTTCTGTTTAGGAGTAAATGTAAAAGGCTGTATCAGCTTTAGGTATGTCCTTCGACTGGTACGAACAATTACTTAAGCGCGGGTAATCGTGCCTTTATTGCTCTCCTATACTTGTGTGGGTTCCTCACAATACTCTTTTTCTTGTTCACTAAATGCTGCTATTGGATCAGTCCACCTATAAGCAACTGGTAGCCTCTGCCCCCTTTTTATTTGACTTGCAGAGCTCCTCAATGGCCCATTTTTCCACCCATGCCTTCCACCTATGTTGGGGTCCCTCTGGCAACCTCCAGTGCACGGCTATAGCGTGCTACGCTATCACTAGTACTAGGTCTATGAATTGGGTGCCTATTTTCCATTTCTTTGGTTGATGGTACAGGCCTAGTATGCATACCTCCATTGCATCTAAATGTGTTGTGTGTGTTAGGTGCTCTAGATTAGTTGTCCACTTCCGCCAATAGTCAGGTACAGTTGTACAAGACCAGACCAAGTGAACAAAGTCTGCATTTATCAGTGAGCACCAAGGGCAAACATTATTATCAGTCCCTGCAATCACATTTAGTATGTGTGGCATCAGATCTGTGGTATGGAGGTAGTTAAGTTGTGTAAATCTGAATCTAGAGTATATGGATACCTGATGGGGGTATCTTAGGACGGCAGTCCATTCTTTATCCAGCAACTCTCAACCTATTATCCCCTCCAATGTGGTTTTTGTTTTGACCACTGTATCCGTTGTCATCTAGAGCACCAATTTGTGAATTCATGAGACCAATTTCCATCTGCCCTCAAATGTTAATAAAGTCTGCATGACAAAATTTGAAGGGGGTTTAGTTTGCCCTTCTCTCCATTCAGCGGAGATCACTTGCATACATGTGCCATAATCGAAGAACTGTGATTATGGTAGGCCTGCTTCCTCTGCCAGCATGGCAAAGCTGTGTATCTCCCCGCTAGAGTCAGAGTGCCCACTGTGAAAAGTTCCCGTGGTCATCCATTTCTCCTGGTCGCAAAGTACCCTCACCTTGGCGATGGGAGACCGAATACAGTGGTATCTGCTAAGTTTTCTTGACTATCCTTTTCCAGTTTCATAGCGTTATAGCAAGGAGTTTGGGGTGCTTAACATGTTTGCTATTATCCTTGTCTCCATGTCTTTAAAAATAGTTCAAATTTCTAAGCTCCCATAAATTATAGACCTGTGTAATTTCAAAGTTAACAGCGCTGAAAATGGTCTCTTATGACTTACCATGGACTGCCTTTTTCAGCTTGTTTATTAAGTTCTGTAATTGTACTTCAGACAAAGAAGAAATTGGGATCTGTGTAAAAAAAGTTTAGAGAAAATTCAAATGAAAAAGATTTTGTATGTGTCAATTCTATGTTGTAACTACCAAACAATGTATATGTTACTTCAAGTAAAACACCAGAAACAATATCCATTATAATGAAGAAAATCCTAGTTGTGGCCATTCTCCTAAGTTTTATTATATTTTAGAATATGTACATTTAGCAGAAAGCTGCCCTCCACATAACATTTTTGCGATGAACAATAATCTGATATTGTGTGCGTTTTAAAGAAGCACTTGATTTAACAATGTATAAACAAGACGGCTACAAACGCAGTATTCTATTCACACCTCTGATATGCCTTCTTGGTTATTCTACTTAAAATTTATTAACCGCATGCGCGCTAGCGGTTTTCCCGCTGCGCGCTGCGATTCGCAAAAACCCTCGTTACGTGACAAGGTCAGCTCGTCACACGCGCAGCGCAGGTAACGCCCATGACGAGCTGACCTTGTCACGCACGTCGAAGGGGTTAATCAGCTCCCTTTGCATCCCGCTTTTTTCTATTTGAAGGAATGCTTTAAATAAACAAGACATCCTCCAGTGCCAGTTTGTTTTTTCTCTTTAATCACAAGAAATACATGCATCAATATATTTAAATGAAATTTGCTACCACATACAAAAATGTTAATGTAGAAATCTTGCTTTCAAATAGTTACAATATTCTGTAGATTAGAACAAACGTTTTGTACACAAGGAATGACTTTTTCCTACATGTGGCTGGCTTACATCTGAAAACAAGTCACCTTGTTCTTTTTAAGAGACACAGAAGAAACTCTACAGTATGGATCTGTAGACATCTTAACTATGTTCCAATTACTAACAAACAAAATAAAAAACACCTAAATAAAGATTTGATAATTGAATGCTTGACTTGAACATTGGACCAAAGAACAAATGGAGTACACACACCGCTAGTCCCCTGTGATTTTTTGTATCGGATGTTATATATCCTTGTGTGCAATTTCCCGTATGCACCCCCTGCCCAAGGGTGTCTCCCTTTTCAAGGGAATACAATACAACCAAACACAGTCGAAGCTGCACCACAAAAAAAGGGCAAATATGTAAATGAAAGAGCGTCAAAGTTTCAAAATCAAATACAACTCTTATTTGCAATTGACAGTCTCTACACAATCCATATATTTTTCTGTTCCTTTATGGGTTGAAAATTTCCAAAAACCATCAGACAACATGTTTCGTCCATTTAAAGATTGGACTTCTTCAGGGCAATAGAGACGTATAACGTCTATTCGGATCTAATTTAGTGCGTCAAAGGGCACTTTTCTATAAGTATGCCAATATCTGGCATCTGTATGACGCTAGAGTAACAGTCCAAGCAATGAAGCCAATCAAAGCAATAGTCCAATACAGACGATGAATTGCTGTAACCATAAGGATGGTATATTCGAAAAGACAATTGGATATAGGTGTACCAATCACACTATGAATGGCACCGCATAGTGGAGATTATCCACCAAGCTGTATGTATCACAGTCTGGAGTACAAAAGGTCAGATTGCTGACTTGAAGAGCGGCGGTCGTGTGATTTGACAATAACAATATATAAACAATAGGTAAAACTGAGAAACTCTTGAAAGTAACACTAAGCCTCAAATTTAAATCAACACTATTTGACCAAGATCTTTCCCTTTATCAGCCCCCAATAAAGACCGTAATCCCAGCTTTAAACCCAACAACGTTCTGCTTCAATGATTTTAAGAAGTGTCAATAGATAATGTCACAATGTACAAAAATAGAAACTTACTTGCTCTTGGGATGTAGCCGTTCCATCTTCTGAACCAGAATTTATGTCTTGGACATAGTAAACCTAAAGAAAACATGCATTAAGTGAATGGAACTCTAAACTAACAAACGTAAAAAACAATTCAAAAGAGCTGATCAGTTTGATCTTTCATCTGGCACAAAAAGACCAATGGACTTTAAAATAAGCTTCTCTACTCAGCACTGCAGCCTGCAAGGAGCAGGACTGGACATAAAGAATATATTAGCCGCTTAGAAGCATAAGGTCTTCAAATGAGCAGTAAGAACTGAAAAACAATTAGGAGCTGTCAAGTGGCAGAAAGATGCTGTAAAAATATTTCAACAAATTTACTGTAGAAATTACACACATTATGTAGCTATAGATCATAACAAACATACCACGGATATGTTCAATTAAATGCAAATACATTTACTCTAGTTATTAGTCTGAGGGGATATATTTCCTCAGTCATGCAACTAAAGAATTTATGTTCAGCTACTAAGAATTTCTGATTGTAAAAGAGTGCTGCTGTGGATTTCGAGGACTTAGTGTAATGTTAGATTATGATTCCGTTACTTAGTCACTAGCTAGGCTACAATGCCATGTTGTTATTTTTGGTTGGGCATGTCTGGCAAGGTGCAGCTTCATTTCCTATTGCACTATGACCGTGGGGTCCACGATTAAACATAAATATGCCACTTATGGTATCTTGTGCAGCACAAAAGTAACTACTAGAAATTCTTGCATCAATCTCAACTGCTAACAATTCAGAAAATACCTAGGCAAGGGACAATATGTACATATGTGCAGGCATAACAGAATCACAACGTACAGTTTAAGTACAATACATCAAAATATCATATGTTACTACTTTGTTGTTTATCAAAAAGAGTACTTTTAATTGTTATAAGTTATCACAAATCAGACAATAATAGTTTTCAGCATAAAACCAGCAACATAATTTTATACAGTGTCCTATATTGCAGAGTAGTGCACGTTTAATTATACATTTTTATTAACAATCTTTTCCCTTTTGTATTTTTCCTTGTGTATTTAAGTATACATTACATTAATTAATCATAATTCATTTTCCCCGCAGTCGGCAAGTCTACCTTGTATGCAGGGGCCCCATTTTTTCAAATGTATTATTCTTGTAGTCTGTTTGTGAGGGGATACTCAATGATGACCGGCTGGGTACATTAACATTGTATAAGAATTTTGTCGAAATTAAAGTTGTTCCCCAAGTGACCTGTCCTTTGCTTCGCTACAGCCTCTTCTTTTGTTTCTTTTGTTTCTTTTCCTTTCTCAATAGGGTAGGTTTGTCAGTTACAAACCCTTGAATTATGCTATGGTCGGATTAATTAATGTATACTTAAATTCTATGGCAGGACCGGAGGCTTCAGATTAGGCTTTTCTTTCTCCATTTATTTTACTCCAGCAACTTTTATTTAAAAAAACTACATCAACAATAAAAACTACATTTCCCATGATGCAAAGGAAAAGGGAAAGTGAAAAATATCCAACAGAAGTGATCAATCCCAAAAGAGGACATCCAACAACTTCCTTAGAGGACGCTCTACCCTCCTCTTTCTTCGCTGCTCCAGCAGCATCAAGATAAGTGTTTTTGGTTCTCCCTTCAGAAATTGCTTATTTTTGCTCATTATTGTGTTAAAGTGCATGTTTTTTGCTTGGGCGCGTCTGTTTATGCTGTGGTAAGCCTTGTTTGACGTGCGGGTTAACATACTTCCCGATTTTAACGGCCACGGGAGTGTCTTTCACTCCTTCGCAGCCGCATTCTTGCCCTCAGCGCGGTGCGGCCCTCTCGCCGCTAGGGGACCGCGCGCCTTTGATTTTCGCGTGCTTACCCCCCCGTGCAGCCGTGCAGCAGGCGAGTCGTCTGCTCCGCCTGTAGTTAATTGTGGGAAGACTTGCTCGGCTGCGCATCGCTGCACATGAGGGGGAAGACGCTTTAAGCTGTAGATACTTGTAATTTGATTGGCGCGGTCAAGTGCTTAGGAAATTATTTGATGTGAGAGTCCCTGCCTGGAGCCTGGCACCTGGGTACCGGATACGACTTGTTTTTGTTTAAAACTAAGGGACCGGCCCAGTCAGGCATTACCCTCAGCACCCAGCAGGGAGCAGTGGTTCCAGGGCTTCGCCCCTTATATTAGTCAATACATATATTTTGACTGGATCCAGGGTGTATTCCCTACACAGAACCCCTTTGTTTGTTCATAGTCTTTAGTTTTAAACAGACTATGGAGGATTTTGAAGATTATTACACCGAGGAGGAGGAGGAGATCACCTATTTACCTACTGAAGATCACTTTTGTCAGGTGATGGATACCTCCATCCTTAAGGCTGTTTCTCAAGTGGTTGCACCCGTGGAGAGGAAATTAGACCTACTTCAGGCTCAGTGCCAGCAACCCCTCCTCCCGAGGGAAGATTTAACGGGGCCTAAGCATCCCCTACCTACAGGAGAGCCCGCCACTAGCGCCTTAGACCCGAAACGAAAGCGACCTGACGACGCTGGTGTGGATTCAGATGCTTTTGCTCGTTTAAAAAAGGCATTTTTGAATGCCCAGTCCTCCTCTGCGCCCATTAAACCGGTGGAGGATCTGGCGGGACCCTCTGGTTTGCCGGTTGCTTCGCCTGCGGGTGATCCAGATGAGTCTTCCCCAGATGTCCGATGGGGATGGCGATTCGGGCAGGCTCTGGCGCCCAGCAAAGGTAGACCAGGTGGCGATCCCTGAGGTAGACAGTGTCATGCTCAATCCTGATGACTTCTTGCACCAGAGGTTGGCGGCGTGGGTTCCAGCCCCTAAAGAAGCTGCCTACATGGCGGCCAGACTGCGTAAGCCTCTGGATAAAGAAGTCAGGAGTTGCCTAAGAGCAGAATGCCCTAGACCGGCCCTAGAGGGTAAGGTTGCAGTTACGCCTGAGGTGGACCCTAAGATGGCCATGTTTCTGGCTAAGTTTATTCGTGACCCCAAGAAAGGCATTGACCGCTCGTGGAGAGCGTGCCAGGATAAACTCGTGGACATGGCAGGCCCCCTAGCAAAAATTATTGACATGGATAAGGACGCCAAAGCCTTGAGCAGCCTTATTTCCCCAGGCACCCTTTCCAGCTGAGCTCAGAGGGCAATCATTTTTCTGGGGAACGCCAATGCGGCGATCTCTACGGAGCGTCGCAGGTCTCTGCTGATAAAAATAGACCTTAAGTTAGGGGAACTGGCCACCTTCGAAGCTGGTCCAGTGGCGGAGGGTAATCTCTTTGGAGACCCCTTCGTAAAGGAATTGGGCAAATTCATAAATACTTTTAACTCGCTGGATAAGGCCCAAACGTCTATAACGTGCATCTTCACCCCGCGTGTTTTTGGTGCAGCCGGTCATGGCAGGGGGCGCTTGACCAGCCGTCCCTGCAACAAAGCCTCCTACAAATCGTCAAAGCCTCATAGAGGACAGTGGCAAGATCCAGAGAAATTCATCAACTTCTACCCCACCAGATCATACCCACGCCGTAGGGACGGCAGAGGATGAGGAAATGTTTCCTACAACAATCAACAAGGTGAGAATACAAAATTTGGAGGATGTGAAAGTATTTTCTTCACAATTGGTCTTCGCTAACTTTAGACGCCTGGGTTTTACAGACTGTCAATGGTTCCAAATAGAGTTTTTCGAGTTACTAACTCAACCGATTCACCCAAAGCCCTTGACTTTCCCGAAAGATCAGATGGACTTAAGAGACAGGGAGGTTTCGGAGCTGTTGAGGAAGGGAGCGATCATTCTCTCAACCTTGCATCCTCGAGGTTTTCTCAGCAACATTTTTCTCGTGGAGAAACAGGATGTGGGCTAACGCCCAGTAATAAAACTCAAGGAGTTCAACAAGTGGCTAATTTACCGCCACTTCAAGATGGAGGGTATTCACTTCCTCAGGGACCTTCTACAAGGACAGGACGGTCCATTTGGATCTCAAGGACGCTTACCTTACTGTCCCTGTTCTTTCTCCTCACAGACGGTTTCTTCAATTTCAGTGGAATTCACAGATCTTTGAATTCACCTCCCTTCCTTTTGGTCTATCCTCCGCTCTGTGGTGCTTCACCAAGGTGATAAAGCCAGTGGTGGAACGCCTCAGATCGGAGGAGGTAAGGTTGATAATCTATCTGGACGATATGCTCCTTATGAGTCAATGTCTCCAACGCTTGATTGTCCAACTGCAACAGGCAGTAACACTTCTAGAGTCCCTGGAGTTTGTGATCGAGTCCAAATCAGACTTTATCCCTTCTCATAAGATGCAGTTTCTGGGTTTCATGATAGACTCAGTAAACACAACTTTATCTCTCCTGTCTTGCAAATATACAAGATCAGACACAAACTGAGACGTACGCTAGCAAAGCCCACAATATCCTTACGTCACCTAGCCAGGGTGGTGGGTCTTCTGTCATCGTCAATTCAGGCCATCTTTCCGGGCCTTTTGAGACGAACCAAAAGCAATTCGAGGTTGGTGTCCTATCCTGCCTTTCCTGATGTCCCTAAATTATGTGTGGTCAGGGCGCTCAAGGCCTTCTAAGTGGTAATGATTAACATATGCCCACAGGGCATCAAACAACTGTTTATAGCCCTCACCAAACCACACAGGCGGTCTCACCACCTACGATTGCGAGAGGAGTTCTCTGGGCGAGGCAGGTATGGATACTTCCCATTTTGGGGCTGATTCGGTTCGAGGTGCAATGGCATCAAAAGTTTTTTCCCTGGGGTGCGGCTGGAGGATATCCTTAATGCCGCAGACTGGTCCTCAGACTCCACCTTCAAAAGGTTTTACTTTAAACCAGTGGTATCACTGGCTTCTTTAGTGGTGGACAAGCTTTAAACTAGCCTAATCTGAAGCCTCCGGTCCAGCCATAGAATGCAATATTTCCTAGCTATCGTAAATGAAAGTTTCGATTCTATTAAGGACTCGGAGGCGAGGATTAGCCCACCCTTTCTGTAGGACCCTCCCAGAACACCTACGTAACTGTGGTGAGTAAAACATTTACAATTAGTATTTCTTCACACTACCTTTTGATGGTTGTATCTTTCTTATTCGGAATGTAATTGTCACTGATATTTGAGGATGCACGTGCTGTGTTACATTTCTCAAATTTACAAATATCCTTCTTCAATTTAGGATCGGACGATGGCAAACAAGAATAACCAAAGACGGGATTGATGTAGCCTCAGGAAGAAGGAGGAGGGTAGAGCGTCCTCGAAGGAAGTTGTTGGATGTCCTTGTGTGGGATTGGTCACTTCTGTTGGACTTTTTTCACTTTACATTTCTCTTTGCATCATGGGAAATGTTGTTTTTATTGTTAATGTGGTTTTAATAAAAGCAGCTAGAGTAAAATGAATGCAGAAAGAAAAGCCTAGTCCTCGCCCTAAATAGAATTGAAACTTTGCTTTACTATAGCTAGGAAATTTTGCATGCACAAGAAAAAATTAAAAAAATGGAAAAGAATGCTAATGAAAATGTATAATTAAACATCAGTACACTGCAACATAGGACACTGTATAAAATGATGTTGCTGGTTTTTATGCTGAAAACTATTATTGTCTGATTTGTGATAACTTATAACAATTAAAAATACTCTTTCTTTTTGATAAACAACAAAGTAGTCACGTATGATATTTTGATGTATTGTAATTAAACTGTATGTTGTGATTCCATTATGCCTACACATATGTACATATTGTCACTTGCCTAGATTTTTTCTGAATTGTTATTATTTTCCCTGCGGTCGGCAAGTCTACCTTGTAAGCAGGGGACCCATTTTTTCAAATGTATCAACCTCAACTATTGCCAGTTATACTGGGTACCTTAGATTGGGTTATGGTTAGTTTGTCTGTGCCAAATCAAACCTGACATGAAAACACCAGACTGAAAGAGCCAGGCTAGAAAGCAGTCTTGATGAATTAAGTCTTGGCCTCATTCAGAGAAATATCTTTTTTTTTAAAAACATATTTTATTGATTTTTATCTCGACAATCAGGTAATCCTCACCACATTTTACAAATATCCACCCCACCCATTACACAGTTAGTAGTGGCCCAAATACATACCAACTATTCTGCTAGTTAACAGTCAATCCAGAGATATATCATCAATGAGCAAATACCATCCACTTCGGGGACAATAAACGACATCCTAGTAGTGGCATACGCAGTGTTTAGCAACAATGCAGATTAACCGGTGACCCACATATGCATGAGAAACATAAATTAGAACTTCTTGATGATCTCATTGGTAAGTAGAAGCAGGAGGGAAGACACTGCTCAGGAGCAAGAGGGCAGATATTCAGGAATGTGTGAGCGCTGTCAGAATAAGGATTGTGTACATTTAAGACTGCTCAAAGTAGTCCAACAGCTGTAAAAATGGATTAAAAGATTTAGAGATGATATTCTACTAGCCAGAACAGAGCAAATGTTTAAAGGGAGAAGAGATTTTTACAAGAGGAGAAGGGAGACCTTCATCCTCAACATGACCAAAAACAGATAGGGCAAACTGTAACTCCAACATCTACTGTCTTTTATTCATGAGGAAGTGTCTCTCAGATTCCTCTTTTCAATCTCAGTTTCCAGTTTCGTACAACATTGACCATTACACACTTTATTTTCTATCATTAGCTTGGTCCACCTAATACAGTAATATTGAAATGTTACATTGTTTAAGCAGGGCATATAGCAGGTGCTACTAATACCCAAATCAAAGGGATAAAAATGGAGCTGGCATTGGGGGATTCAAATTAAAAGCCCGCAGTACTCACTGGCTTTGCTTTCTCTCTAGAATTGCATTTTCTCAGATGCTTCTGTAGTTGATCTTCATATACAGTGCTAAAAACAAAAAGGCAGCAGAGTAAACATGGTAGGTCATTAACAGAAAAAAGAGACAAACAGAATATACAATGTGTTATTCACCATCACTTACTGTTTTGGATCAAGAGGACAGGGGATTCTTTTCTTAGTAGATTCACCCTGTGGCAATACAAAAACAGAGTCGCTGTTTATCGTTTTTTTTCTCACCAGTACACCCAATAACAATATCTGGAGTACTTGATATGGAAGCAGGCAACTCTTCCCCACTCTAATCTTCTTACTCTTCCAGACTATTTTGGACCTGTAAGGTGTTATGTGAGAAAACTATATATAAGCAGAAAGGTCGAGGGAAGGTAGCTTGGCTTGAATCGGTAAGAAAGCAAACAGTGCTATGATTTTTCTTCAAGGGGTGTAATTTGACATTTGAAACTGGAATTTCTCAATTGTGCTTTATTCCCACTGTATGTCCCACACTAAAATAAGATGAAACATATACAATTCGTTGAGTGCAACTGAAAAAAATATGTTTAAAGGTTTACACCTCAGATGATTATCAATGAAGCTACCAATTACTAACACATAGCGGGCAACAGTGGGCGGGCGTACTTGCATCATCATGCACCTACAAAATGACATAAGTGCAAGTTTTTCTTTTCAAATTTTGCAATTCGAGATAGATTACAATGGAAGTCGTGTGAAAGGGTTTTTAAGGAATAGGTGATGATAGCAATCAATATGCTTCCTGACCCATAAAAAAAGTGAAATGGAGTGTGCTGGGAGAAGCACACAAGGGAGAAGCACGAGGGGGAAAGTAACAGAGCATGGGTGAGTTTGGAGAGGGAACAAGCACATGAGAAACAGCTTGCGGCAAACGAGGGAGGCAGAAGCACAAAGGCAGGTATTGGGGGGACAGAAGCACGAGAGAGAGATGAAAAACACAAGCATTCTTGCACAGTGATAAGCCAAAAAGAACAAATTAGTTACATAAAAGTGAGAACGGGAAGGATAAAACCCAGACAGTCAAAGTCATGGGAACAGGCTATCCTCCAGAGAAGGAACAAATACAAGTTGGATAACTCTGAAAAGGAAAGTCATTGAACAAGAAGCAATCAAATAAGAGTGACAATAGAGCCAATCAATGGTAAGCAGTGGCATAGCTGCCACGTTTCCCATGCTCATGTGTGAGTAGTTAGTCAAGGTCCTTTTTAGATTTCGCCTGCACATCTCTTGCACTGGGCTTTCCAAATCTCTTGTATTTAATATATCTTAAAAGGGGGCTCTGATCAATTCCCATTGCTGAATTACTCTGTTCATTCGCTGGATTGTTGTTTTTTACACTTCTCCTGGCTGCATGCCTTTACGATACTTCTACTATAGCGGTTCACACTGTTTAAGCCCCATTCACTGTCAAAATAAGATCTCTTCCAACGGAAAAGGTAGACAGCTTCTAACAGTAAGCTGGAATGCTTGCTTTTTATTACTTAGTTGTGTAAAGCAAATACTTTAGCCTTAGAACGTTTGTGGCATTTCCCATTCATGCTTCAGTACCTACCTTTGCACTGTGAAGCCATTATCAGATTGATTTTTCAACTTAATCTATTTGGTCATTAAGATCAAATTCTAAATGTTGTAATAAACATTGTGTGTTAAAAATAAAGTTAATGTACAAGAGCTATGCTATAATTTACTACTAAACAGGCAGCCACCAGTGCAGATCTCTTGCAGACAACAGGGTCATGATTTGAATGGTGCAGCAGGTGCAGTAACACCAGTCCCAAAAGTTGGTAGCACTCCTCTAAACACCTAATATTGCTATATTTGACTACTAAACAGGCAGTCACAATAGCAGTTATCTTGCAGTTAAAAGGGGCCTGATCTGAATGGTGCAGCAGGTGCAGTGGCACCGGGGTCAAAAGCTCTAGGGACACCACTAAACCCAGAATATTGCTAAAATGTAAAACTAAACAGGCAGTCACATGTGCAGTTACCTTTCAGACAACAGGGTCATGATTTCAATGGTGAAGCAGGTACAGTGGCACCATGACCAAAAGCTCCAAGCGCCCCACTAAACACAGATTAGTGCTAAATGTTACAACTAAACTGGCAGTCACAAGTGCAGTTATCTTTCAAGCACTAGGGTCATGATTTGAACGGTGCAGCAGGTGCAATATCACGGGTCCAAGAAGTTGTAAGAACTCATCTTAACACTTAATATTACTATATTTTTTCAACTAAACAGGCAGTCACAATTGCAGTTACCTTGCAATTGAAAGGGGATTGATTTAAATGGTGCAGCAGGTGTAGTGGCACTGTGTCCAAAAGTAGTCATAACTCCTCTAAACACCCAATATTGCAATATTTTACAACTAAACGGGCAGTTATAAGTGCAGTCATCTAGCAAGCAGTGGGGTCATGAATTCAATAGTGCAGCTGGTGCCGGGACGCCATGACCAAAAGCTCTAAACATGTAATATTGCTATATTTTATTCATAAACAGGCAACCACATTTGGAGTTACCTTGAAGACAACAGAACCTTGAGTTGACTGGTGCAAAAGGAGCAGAAGCACCGGGTCCAAAAGTTGTCGGAACTCCTCTAAAAACATAATATTGCAATATTTGACTACTAAACAGGCAGTCGCAATTGCAGTTACCTTGCTGTTAAAGGAGACTTCATTTTGAATGGTGCAGCAGCTCTGGGCCCAAAAGCTCTAGGGACCCCACTAAACCCAGAGTATTGCTAAATTTTACTACTAAACAAGACAGTCACAAGTGCATTTATCTAGCAGGCAATGGGGACATGATTTGAATGGTGCAGCAGCACCAGGACCAAAAGCTCTAGGCACCCCATTAGACACATAATATTGCTATATTTTACTACTAAACAGGCAGTCACAAGTGCAGTTACCTTGCAGACAACAGGGTCATGATTTGAATGGTGTAGCGGCACTGGGCCCAAAAGTTGTCAGAACTCCTCTAAACACCTAACATTGCTATATTTGACTACTATACAGGTAGACACAATTGTAGTTAAAATGGGCTGGATTTGAATGGTGCAACAGGTGCAGTGGCACCAGGGCCAAAATCTCAAGGGACCACACTAAACGCTGAATATTGCTAAATATTACTACTAAAGAGGCAGTCACAAGTGCAGTTATCTAGCATGCACTAGGGCCATGATTTCAATGCTGCTGCAGGTGCATTGGCACCAGGCCAAAAGCTGTCAGAACGCCCTAAACACAATAAATTGCTATATTTAACTACTAAATAGGCAGTCACAGGGGCAGTTACCTTGCAGACACTATGGTAATTATTTCAATGGTGCAGCAGGTGCAGTGACACCGGGGTCAAACATTGTCATAACTCCTCCAAGCACCAAAAATTGCTATATTTTACTACTAAACAGGCAGTCACAAATGCAGTTATCTTGCAGGCACTAGGGGCATTATTTGAATGATGCAGCAGGTGCAGTGGCACCGGGCCCTGCAATTGTCAAGACTCCTCTAAACACATAATATTGCTAGAACATCAATTAATTCTATTGTTTCCCTCTTTCATTTTTCAAAATGTTGCTAGTACTTTCCCAAACTATACCACTAATAACAGCACAATATATTGCCTTTTAGTACATAAACAAGTCATAACACTTTACCAGACGATCTGTAACTTATATTGTACAACTACTAATCTAGCTACAACTTACAACTAAAAACAGTTTACTATTAGTCACATAGGCAAAACCTAATAGGTTTATCAATGCTTGTTTGTTCTGGGACTTGTAGTCTTATTTGATTCAGTTTAGAATTAGGACTACAAGTCCAAGTATCCTAAGAAAAAGCCCAGGCTGCCTGAACTAGTAATGCATGGACCTGGGAAACTTAGCAGCGATGCGATGGGCAGGCTGTAAGCCCCTGTGAACATATAGGGCTGCAACAAACGGGTCTTTTGCAGTCACTGGCTGGTAGAATCAACCTAAAACTAGCATTCGCAAAGCCAAAAGGTTGTGTGTTGGGGAAACTATTGGCTTTGTCAAAGGTCTTTAGAGATGCCTAGGGAGCAGCACGAGGGATGCTGTAAGCCCCTGTGAACATATAGGGCTGCAACAAACTGGTCTTTTGCAGTCACTGTCTGGTAGACTCAACCTAAAACTAGCATTCGCAAAGCCAAAAGGTTGTGTGTTGGGGAAGCTATTGGCTTTGTCAAAGGTCTTTAGAGATGCCAATGGAGCATCCCTGGTGCTGCCTACATAAAGCGCCATTTTGTATGCGAATGTACTACAAATGCACATGCCGGCACAATGAGTCATCTTCTTACAAACAAGGGGACTCAATGGATAAACTAGGACCATGGGTAGTCACGTACTATAAAGAACAGAGGTCCTAGTAGTGAGAAAAATTAGCTTAACACGATAGATTTATAGACTAGAGTCAGTACTGTAAATTAAATCCATATACCCAGCCGGGCAAAGGATATTTATTATACAATTGGTATGGCAATCAGAACCACAGTATATATACAAACAAGTGATAGGGCACAGTCCTGTACCTATCATTCAAAAGGAAAACAAAAAGAATAAGGAAGGTAGTGAGAGTTGAGAAAAGAAAAGAAATAACAGGCAAAAGCAAAGGCGCCAATTTTGTGGCTTGCATGTAGTTACATATCATAGCAAGCTCACAATTACAGTAACTACAATTGGATGAACACAATGGTTACTTATGTAGAACTGTATTTTAAAGTCGACGTTTCGATCCCCTGGCTCCTAATAAACCCGGGATCATCATCAGGACTAATGATATTAATTGCCTGGTTTGGTTCCAACCTGTTGAATCAAGTGGAAAGAAAAAAGAGCAGATAAACAATAATGAGGACGTTGTCCTGGAGCAAAAAATAATTAAGGTAAGCATCACGTATATACGGCGAGTGCACCCATCCATGTGCAGACAGTAATTTCAATCATACTTATTTCAGATTGGCGAACATCTCTGGTGTCGTGTACAACCGAGCAAGAGCCTTGGTTGAGGAGGACCGACGTGTGAGGAAAATTTTTAATAACAGTGTGGATTGTGATCATGAATGCGGCGCAGTGAAGAAACTGGTCTATAATTGTGACATCATCCAACTTTGGCGTAGATACATTGATGACGTCTTCATTTTATGGAGACTTGACGTCAATGTCCTGCGCCAATTTCTTCAACTGATGAATACCAATTGTTCCGGCCTGGGCTTTACAATCACTTTTGATAAAGCCGCAATTGACTTCCTGGACCTAACCATATTCCACCAGGACGGGGAGCTCCTCACACACCTTTTCAGAAAGCCAACTGAGAGGAACACACTCCTGGCATATACTAGCAATCACCCAAGGGACCTTCGTGACTCCCTCCCATGCTCCCAATTCCTTAGAATCAGGAGGAATTGTTCTTGTAAGGAAGACTACTTTAGGGAAGGCTCCATTCTGTCATCTAAGCTGAAAGACCGTAGCTACCCCCGAAGAATCGTGAAGAATGCATTAAAACGGGCATGGTACTGCCCTAGAGAAACACTGCTAGTCCCGAAACCGAAAAATGAACTAGAGAGGATACCACGTGTAACTACATTCTCTCCTCTCTCCAACAACTTGCGAAAAATGATACTGCACCATTGGCCCATCATCAATGCCGAGGTCCTTAACATCGACAAGCCATTATTTGCTTTAAAAAAAAGCAAAAACCTTAAGGACCACCTAGTAAGAGCAGCCTTGCCCAACGTGAACCAATTTGTTACTCTTTAATCTGTATGGGGTCTGTCCCCCATTGTTGGGCACTTCAAATGTGGTGGCTGCATTGTATGCGAGTTTACAATTGAGGGTAAATCTGTGACATTTAATAACACCACATTTAATTGTAACACTTTTTCCAATTATAACACGTGCAACGTTATTTATTTAATTCATTGTCCATGCAATAAAGTTTACATCGGCCAAACAACGCAGAAAGTCAAAACACGCATCAGTCAACACAGAAGCCGCATCAGATGCAGAACACCTAATGCCCCGTTGGTTGACCACTTCACCGATGCCAATCATAATGAGGATGACATTAGATGGACAGTGCTGAAAGCATTGAAATTGCCGCAAAGGGGTGGCAACATGTCAGCCTTGTTAAACAGGGAGGAACTGAAGTGCATAATTTTGTTTGACTCAATGCATAATGGCCTCAACAGAGCTGAGGATTGGACTACCCTGCTCTAAACCAGGCATAACAACGAACCTTCAATTGATACCTTGCCTCTTCAAAGATGTAACCACGAACTGGGTTTAAAGACGTAACTCTCTAAAAGATGTAACCACGCTCTGGGCTCAAGACAGAACAGCTGTCCAAATTGACAATGAACACTGAGTATTAGATACACATGACTACGGTACAAAAAGTACTAATTGCTAGCTCCATCGTTGGGTGCACAATTGTATATGCACAAGATATAATTATGACGAAAATTGAAATGCCAGAATGTACAAATGTAAATACTTTAATATTGGATTATGAACTCCAAAATGTGCGAATATGTAGATCAAATACACACTGGTGGCACATCAGGGAACACAAGACCCACATAATAATTCACTGTTCACGAGCACAACCTTCACGGCTTGATTTACTTAACCTCCCCTTACCACTCCAAGATGGCGGGACCTATTCCCTAGGGCCAAAAGGGCCGCAACTTTGCTCAGCACCCGAAGTCCGCCCCTCGGTTTTCTTTGAAACCTATTTACATGCGCATGCCTTAGCCCACCCAGTCGCTACCAGGCGCTGGATACCGAAGGAGAGACCATTGCGTCGTCGCCTTCCCCCGCATCGCGGAACTAAACTATCAGGTGAGCCCGACCCGTGACTTACTCACGGGCTCTACACTGAGACTCCAGAACTCAAACAACGTCGCTGTAATTAACAAGCCAGTGGTAACATCGATTCACAAATAAACAGACTGTTGAGCAATGAGATTTCCCTATGCATGCAATATTTTATGCTTGCATTTGGAGTTTTTAGTGTTTGGAGTTTTAAGGTTCTTCACATTTATTTTTGTTTAACGCACCTAGACTAATAAGTCTTTCACAATCCGGTTGGATCACAATTATTATTTTGCTTTTCACTTTGGTGGCTTGAATGAGGGCCTTTGAGTTTGTCTTTGCACTTCCTTGTCTTTCTTTGGAATAGAAAATTGGGTTTTTGTTCGGTGGTGCTTATACACTGGAAAGTGATTTTAATGATTCTTAATGAGCTCCTGTCATCCGTAGTAACATCATCATGACGATGCTCATAGCACAACTTGACTTCTGTCAATTGGTTGTAAATATGCAATATATAACATATTTAGTTTGTAATTATTGTCTTTATTGCATATTCTAGCCCTGATGAAGTCTAATTGCATAGACTGCTGTAAATAGACTAAACACGTGTTGGCTAGTGATCTGAAGAGATGTTTGAGGCTTGAAAAGAACATTAAAGAAGATTGACACCGAGTTTGGAATACGTTACTTTATTCAACTGCTGTTTTGTACACGATTCAGTTATGCTCTGGATATATTGTGTATAACATATAAATCTATTGTGTTAAGCTAATTTTTCTCACTACTAGGCACAATGAGTCAGACACTTTTTTCCCCTTTGATTTACAGACCTGAGTTTGATCGGTAAATAAAAAAATAAAGTAGAAAAACAGTTTTTCTTAAAGCAGGTGGGCAAAGCAACACAGGGAGGGTAGGGGGTATGGAAACGCAAATGTGGAGTGTGAGGGAGAGGAAAGGAAATTGGCAGGAGAGCAATTTGGATTTGGGGACATACAGGGGCGAGAATTTAGAACAGGAGGAAGCACATGAGGGTAAGCACATCATAAAGCAGCACTGTCCAGTTTCTCAAGTCAGTGCCTGATGTTATGCTCCAGTCCAGGTTTTTTCTTTGAATTTGGGACTTGCAGTCTTGTTAAAGTCTTTTATTGTTTGATTATTTAAAATCATTACAATGAGAAAAAAAACATTTTGTAGTAAATATATAAAAAGAGAGATATAAAAGTGAACCATGATACAAAAGTTAAAACAATGTGATAAATCGAAGCGTCATTGAAACGTGAAATCCCAGGTTACGGTTACATGATTTTCCAACAAGTTACTTTAGCTAAACAAGCATTGGAAATGCAATAGGTCTCGCATTTGTCCGATTTGGAGCTATTGGTATTGTAAAGGCCAAAGTTTTTTACTTGTCCAATAGATATGCCCACACTACCATTAAAAAATAAAGAACTCTGCTGTGTATGTTTTTATGTAGTATTAACATAGTTACAATAAAAAGAAATATAAAGAGAAATGTCCTTTTCGTAATAAAATAGTAACCAATCCTGATTGGCACAGTTTTAAGTCATTAAAATGACTTCCTGGCATACAACACAGCTCATAAAAAACCTGACATTTTACAACATATGTAGCTTTGTTTCACTCATATTTAGGTTTCGAAACCTGGCGAGGGGCGAAGCCCCTCCCAGATCGAAATCTTTTGTTTTCAATAGTGAGGTTAGGACAGCCTCTGTTTCCAATTGGCTAGCTCCATAAATGGAGACTAGCCATTGGGAGACAGAGGCTGTCAATCGCGCTTTCTCACGAAAACGCGATTCGGGGGCGTTTCTGGTGCTTTTTTTAAGCCCCGCCCCTTTGTCCCGGGCCGCGCTGCGATTGGCTGCCGGCCCGGGACACCCCCGTAAACGTCATTCCCGGGCCGCGCTGTGATTGGCTGCCGGCCCGGGACACCCCCGTGACGTCAGCCAATCACAGCGCGGCCCGGGACCTGACTTGTTTTTTTTGCCAGAAATCCGTATATTTCAGCGCTGTACATGAATATGCAAAGCGTCCCTTTGACTACAACAAAGTGCACTTTTTAACCGGCCCATTAAATATAGACGTGTGCGGAAGGTTAAGTGCATCGTTTTGTGGTCTTTCTCGCTGCTGTTTTGTAAAAGTTAACAATGATTCCACCCATTGACTCCGAATTTAACCTAGCTGTGCAGGCGCTGATTGTGGGTCTGTACTTCCTGTTCGTGTTCGGGGTAAGCCATGCATGCGCGGGTGGGCGAAGAGGGTTGTGCTGCAATATTGTCTACTGCGCACACGTTGCTCTCATGTCCAAGTGAAAGACTACAGTGCGTATACACCCTTCAGCTTGTTTATCATATTTTGGACATCGTGCTTCTAAACTGTCTTTAAAAAAACATTCACGCATTTTAATACAAGTGTTGTGATCGCGAATTAAAAACCACTAGGGTGATACATAACTTCTCACTACGTTGGAAGGTCGTGAAAGGTATCCCTGTAGACAGTTCACGGAGCCGCCTATTTAAGTGGTGACGTCTGACATGTTTATGCGTCTTCAGGAAACACGCACTTCTGCTCTTTGGACCTATCTTGTCAAAGGTACATCTACGCTGTGTTCGTAAATCTTTTAGCAGACCCTTCCTTTACTTTTACGGAGATGGTGAACAACAAAGAAACGCTCAAATATGCAACCTCCTCTTACACGAATGCTTCTTCCACGACGCACGGGCGAGGTTAAAGAGAATCCAATTTTTTTTTCATGTTGGCGCACTGGTTCTCATCACGAGAACGCGCGTGCATTAATAAAGTTACGCACCTTTGTGAAACCATGAAAAGTGCAATGGGAACTGTATGCCAAAGGAACAAGCATTGTCATAGCCAATAGGTCTCGCCTTTGGGACCTTATAAGTCTTTAGCCAAAGGCGAGACCTATATTCTCATCATTATCAACATTAAACATGCACATTAAATCATCACAGGAAAGTCGTTTTTTTTTTACCACGTGCTTCATTGGGATAACAAAAACATAACGCCTTGCTCATGACGTTTCATAACTGTATTTAAGGTTCTCGCTCCCTCAACAACAATAAAACTTTTCATGCCTGTGCAGCCGGAGTTCCCGTTTCTGTGACTGCCAATCTTGGTATGCAGTTGGCACCTTTACCTTGTTTTACTTATTTCTGCATGTTCGCAATAAGCATTCACACTTGTGTGAAAAACAGAAGACATTCTCAGACGAAGACCCACATTATCAACAGTGTGAAAAATACGAAAGTGGACTTTTTCACCTATTATTTATGTGGCATGCACATTTGTTTTGGTTTACCGTTTTCACCTATTATTTATGTGGCATGTACATTTGTTCTGGTTTACTGCTTTCACCTAATATTTATGTGGCATGTACATTTGTTTTGGTTTACCATTTTTACCTATTATTTATGTAGCATGTACATTTGTTTTGGTTTACATGTTTTCACCTATTATTTATGTGGCATGTTTACCGTTTTGGAGCTTCAGCAACAAACATCCAGAACACAGGTGGAGTTGCACTCCAAGCAAAGAGTTACATGTTTATTTTAAAGAAACCACTATTTTGAATTTGGTTGTGGACAACACCAACATTTAACTATTATTTCCTAACAGAAGAAAGGCACAAGTAGCTTATGAAAATTGCCCGCTCATTATATACTTTAATATGGATTACATACGAATCCAAGTCTTATGATGGCATGAGCGCATTCTGAATAGTCCCTTTTATGATAGAACCACGTGTATTTTGGGGGGTATTAAAGTCAAATATTACTTTGCTGCAATATGAGGACAGTGTTTCAAGATAGCTGTTTTGGTGTGAAACAAGGATAGCTCTACCTCCCCATCTGACTTTCTGTGCAATGTGCAGAGGGTGCAATGTTTCATCTAGGCTGCAGGCCTAGATGAAAACAGATCTCACACTAGTAAAATACATGAAATGAGGATATGGTTTATTGAATCAAAGGCCATCCCACGCCCACACTCCATCCCTCGCCCACACTCCATCCCTCGCCCTCCCTCTATCTCTCTCTCGCCCTCCCTCTATCTCTCTCTCGCCCTCCCTCTATCTCTCTCTCGCCCTCCCTCTATCTCTCTCTCGCCCTCCCTCTATCTCTCTCTCGCCCTCCCTCTATCTCTCTCTCGCCCTCCCTCTATCTCTCGCCCTCTATCTATCTCTCGCCCTCTATCTATCTCTCGCCCTCTATCTCTCGCCCTCTATCTATCTCTCGCCCTCTATCTATCTCTCGCCCTCTATCTATCTCTCGCCCTCTATCTATCTCTCGCCCTCTATCTATCTCTCGCCCTCCCTCTATCTCTCGCCCTCCCTCTATCTCTCGCCCTCCCTCTCTTTCGCCCTCCCTCTATCTATCTTTTGCCCTCCCTCTATCTATCTATCGCCCTCCCTCTATCTATCTATCGCCCTCACTATCTATCGCATCACCACAGCATCACTCAGCACCACCACAGCATCACTCAGGGGCACCACAACATCACTATGCGCTACCAAAATGCTTATAACTACAACAGTAACTTACAATATTATTATACTATAATATTATTGCCAACATTGCTTAATATTTTTCAACAGCTATCATCTTGCAAATCATCTTTATACACCAATACAGACTTTGCTAAAAATTTAATGCAACACATTGTAATATACAATGCCAATAACTCAAACTTTAATGCTGCGAGACCTATTGCATTGCAAATGCTTGTTTTTTTAGGTTTCGACTTTTGGCGAGGGGCGAAGCCACTCCCAGTCGAAATCTGTTGTTTTTAGTAGTGAGGTTAGGACAGCCTCTGTTTCCAATTGTAATAAGTTCACAACGGGGTGAACCCTAAGACAGCCTGACCTGGGTCAGTAAAGGTAGGTATGTATATATTGGTCAGTGTCTATTTAGTTATAAATCAAGAATTCATCATGAGTAATCTTTTACATCACAAACTTTTTAAGCAATTACTTTGGTGTAGTACAAGGAATTTATTCCAATTTTTCAAAAATTAGTATACATGGTAATGTTTTTACCAGAATTCCACAAGTTATGCCTCATTCAGGCAGACAATTTCTTCATTGAATCAAGCATGGTCAGCCAGCCAGAAAGGCTCAACACAATAGTTTCAAAATAGTCCTTGTGGATTCATACAGTCATATTGAAAATTCACACAAAATTATACAATGAAAATTGCGCTCAAAGGTGAAAGAGAGGAGACAGTTTGAGAGGGATGGGTGTGATTGGGTGGTGGTGGGGACTGGGTAAAGGATGTTGTGACCATGTAACAATCACAGTGATTAATGTAACCTTTCCAGACTAATTTTGTTCATTAGTTCCGTTAAACAACTTTAACATAGGGTTTGTATGTATCAACCAGTTATTTCCTATGTTAAGTAATTGGAAACAGTGCGGTCTACGTTTCGACCCCTAAGGAGCAAGGGTTGATTGAAGCCTCATACTGGGGTCTTCTTCAGGACGAAAGTACATGGAGCGCCTAAAGATGACATAATTTAGAACAAAAAGGAGACTGTCAGGAATTATATTAAATGCCGGGTTGTACTACATTTATTTACGCGGGAAGGAAAGATTTCTTACTTATAAACAGGTCGTTCAGTGGCCTCATGATAATGGACCTAATTCGGTTCCTCAGGCAGGGCCATTCATCTAGAAATAATTCAAAAAATGAAGGATGTCGGTTTAGGAAGTGGGTTAGAGAGTAACCCTATCATTTTAGCATAAAGTGTAAAGTGTGATCCCATCAAGGGACTTACTGGGGCATCCGGGGCTTTCCAAACTGGCACAACGTTATGGCTTGGTTTCCGCTCCTCCAGATGGACGTATCTGAGAGTTCAAGAAAACCAACATGAGAAAATCACGTAGTAAATTAGGGGGCCATGGCCCGTGGGCATAGTCTTGAGTAATGTATTTAGACGGGCGAGATGGAAATAATGCTCGTCACACAGTTCCATGTGCAAACAATGTAATATCTGGGCTGGGCGTATATAACTACTCATCAATTTAAAACGAACCCACATAGGAGAATCACGTAATTACTAAGGACGTCATGGTCCGTGGGCATTGTCTTAAGTAAAATATTGGAAGTGTTTCAAACGTGTCCGGATTAAAGTTACTACTCATCATACATTGCCATATGTACAAAATGTACTAACCGGGCTGTGCATACATTACTGATCATGAATTAAAAATTGAAAACCGCGGGGGCGGCGGTTTTCAATTTTTAATTCATGATCAGTAATGTATGCACAGCCCGGTTAGTACATTTTGTACATATGGCAATGTATGATGAGTAGTAACTTTAATCCGGACACGTTTGAAACACTTCCAATATTTTACTTAAGACAATGCCCACGGACCATGACGTCCTTAGTAATTACGTGATTCTCCTATGTGGGTTCGTTTTAAATTGATGAGTAGTTATATACGCCCAGCCCAGATATTACATTGTTTGCACATGGAACTGTGTGACGAGCATTATTTCCATCTCGCCCGTCTAAATACATTACTCAAGACTATGCCCACGGGCCATGGCCCCCTAATTTACTACGTGATTTTCTCATGTTGGTTTTCTTGAACTCTCAGATACGTCCATCTGGAGGAGCGGAAACCAAGCCATAACGTTGTGCCAGTTTGGAAAGCCCCGGATGTAGTACAACCCGGCATTTAATATAATTCCTGACAGTCTCCTTTTTGTTCTAAATTATGTCATCTTTAGGCGCTCCATGTACTTTCGTCCTGAAGAAGACCCCAGTATGAGGCTTCAATCAACCCTTGCTCCTTAGGGGTCGAAACGTAGACCGCACTGTTTCCAATTACTTAACATAGGAAATAACTGGTTGATACATACAAACCCTATGTTAAAGTTGTTTAACGGAACTAATGAACAAAATTAGTCTGGAAAGGTTACATTAATCACTGTGATTGTTACATGGTCACAACATCCTTTACCCAGTCCCCACCACCACCCAATCACACCCATCCCTCTCAAACTGTCTCCTCTCTTTCACCTTTGAGCGCAATTTTCATTGTATAATTTTGTGTGAATTTTCAATATGACTGTATGAATCCACAAGGACTATTTTGAAACTATTGTGTTGAGCCTTTCTGGCTGGCTGACCATGCTTGATTCAATGAAGAAATTGTCTGCCTGAATGAGGCATAACTTGTGGAATTCTGGTAAAAACATTACCATGTATACTAATTTTTGAAAAATTGGAATAAATTCCGTGTACTACACCAAAGTAATTGCTTAAAAAGTTTGTGATGTAAAAGATTACTCATGATGAATTCTTGATTTATAACTAAATAGACACTGACCAATATATACATACCTATCTGTTTCCAATTGGCTAGCTCCATAAATGGAGGCTAGCCATTGGGAGGCAGAGGCTGTCAATCGCGCTTTCTCACGAAAACGCGATTCGGGGGCGTTTCTGGTGCTTTTTTTAAGCCCCGCCCCTTTGTCCCGGGCCGCGCTGCGATTGGCTGCCGGCCCGGGACACCCCCGTGACGTCATTCCCGGGCCGCGCTGTGATTGGCTGCCGGCCGGGACACCCCCGTGACGTCAGCCAATCACAGCGCGGCCCGGGACCTGACTTGTTTTCCTAATGTAACGCATTTATATTATTATAAATATGTGCCATTTATAAAAAGTGAAACAGGTATGGAAGTCTTTACTACCATAAATACGTATACTTCTGTGCTTTTCTGACGCCGCCCACCCCTAAACATAATGACAGGATGAATACGTACCACTCCAACATGGCAACCTGCATACTTAATGAAGCAGGAACTGAAACTTAGTGGATTTTTATTTGCGGTGCATCTATATTCACAAAGGAAAGCGCTGGTTGTAATTACTTCCTCGTGTTGTCTATATTTTATGTTTACTGCTCTCATTGTAAGAACCCTAGTAAAGAGAGTGCGCGCGGACGAAGCTTCTTTGTTTTTTGTGCGTTTTGGCGAAAGCGCTCCCTAGGCTCTCACGAGAATTGCAGGGGCCGGCTTCAGTCGCTGGTTGGTGGGATGCGTTGGAAAAGCCGGCTGCAAGGCGGGCGCGCTCTTCCGCCCATGGAGACCACGGCACCGGCACCGCAGGTTCCCGAGGAGCCGTCAGCCGCCGGCACCGAAATACCGAAGGAAGGTACACAGGTGAGTGACCGTAAACCAAGGTTATGCAAGTTGTCTCATCTCTCAAAAACCTTAGGCTGTCAGTTTGACCGCGTAGCTAAACTACACGCCGAATGCAGCTTTTCTCGTCCCCCTTCTAACTCCAGTTGTGAAGCCGTCGGGCTGTCACTTGTATCTTCGCTCCTGTTATGTTATGTTCGCTCCCACCTCTGGCCACGGAAGAATAATACCCCCACCTCCCTCCTGCAGTGGTAGTTGTCAGTCTGTGCCACTGCTCCGTCACAAAGCTACAGACCATCAGCAAGTGAAAGAAAGTATTCATGGGGTACATCTTAGCCACTCCCTGGCTCGCCCCGCCCCTTTCCTTCTCATTTGGGTCACTATCCTCAGTGTGCTATCCGCCCCGAAGAGCTGCGAGCAGCTGAGATGCTTATCTCGTACAGTGGCTCGACACTTACATTGTTCACACGTCCCCTGTAGGATGTTGCCGAAGAAATGCTGTAGTGCGCATCTCTCTTCAACCTTGGCTTAAAAATGTTACAATTGGCCCACACAAGGGAAACTAAGCCACATTCTTCAATATTAAGAAACAGTAGACGGCCTTGTATACATCTCCCTCTTTCTCTGAACATTTCTGGAATAGGAACTGACACTGTCATCAATAAGCCATATCATTTATTTCAGCTTTAAGGAGTTGCCTTATAAATATTATCCTGAGTCTGGCTGCAAGTATTTTAACGTATTGGAGCGAGGTCTTGTACAATTTTAGCTTCTCTCCTGAGATGACAAATCCAACGCTATTCAGCCCCTGCTGTTACAACGCTGTATTTTATATTTTTTTAATTCTGTTTTAATAGTCGTGTATAATTTTGCACAGCGCTCTTTGCCTCCATCCTCTTCCCTCTTTTTTCTCTCCATTGCATATTGCACTATTTCTTTCGCAGTGTCTCGGGACTTTCCAACGCTCATTGTCTTCCCTTGTACTTTCTTTCTCCTTCATTTGTTGTGTTGCGTGCCTATGTGTCTCTTGGTCTGTGTTGCTCCTCCGTTTCACTCTCTTTCTTTTGCTCTCCGTTCTATTCCCTCTCTCCTCCCCCTCTCTTTCTTTCCTGTTCCGCTGCCAGTCTTCACTTTTCTCTCGATCCCCACTTATGTCTCCATTCTCCTCGGCCCATCTTGCTGCTGTATCTTTCTTTCCCATATCTCCCCTTCTCTCTGTCTCCATATTCTTTGATTTCTCTTTGCTCTTCTTTCCGCGCTCACTTCCCGCGCCCCTGTTTCCTCATTCTTCACTGTCTCTTCGCCCCATTCTTGCTTCGGTCTTTCTCTCTCTCTCTCTCCTCTGCCTGGCTTTGTGTCAGTGGGAGTGCTGTGATTTGGGAGCCAAGCTCGCCTGCTCAGTTTTTCCAGACCCTCATTTGGAAGGAAGAAAGTAGTGTCAGAATAAGAGTCCTTCCCGCCACATACACCTTCCTACTCTTCCCTCAGTGTGTCACCCTGTTCGCGCGTGTGTGGATGTCTGAACGTGCATATCGCAATCACTGTGTGGCAACGTATAGCGCCTCTCACTTTATCTCTAAATCTGCATTGTACCTGTCACCGTCTGTCTAAAAAACACGCATATCTCATTGGAACGTGCGCTTCCCTCACCCACAGTGGGTCGATCACTCCTTTATTCTCCCTGTGTGTTACGAGGTGGCTTAAAATCTGCGCGTCTGCATGTTTGTGCCCCACACGTAGATTCCATTTACGTGTTTATAATCATTTCTGTGTGGCCATTAGTCTGTCCATGAGTGTCTGAAGTTGTGCAAGTGTGAGTGCACCCATAGATGCAAAGGTTTCAGATTGCTATGAGTGACATTTTCAAAATGTAAATGCAATTATGAGTGACATTTTGACGAGTAAGAGTGACACTTTCTTACGAGCAAAAAAATCAAGCAATGAAGACAGGGAAACATACAAATGTCAGAAATGAATCAGACTGAGATACTGTAAGATTTTAAAACGGGTGCAAACAACTGAGGTGGCTGACCCATAATTACATGAAATTATGAAAATGTCACATATAGCCATCGGAAACCTTGGCAGTTATTGGCAGACTGGCCTGTACCCTCACCTTGGAGAATGCCTGACCAAGAGTTAATGAACGCCTTTGCCTCACTTATGCTTCAGTCCTTCTGAAACATACAGATGGATTCAGGAGCAGAAATCGAAGCTCTCAGCCGGCAGGGCCCATTCAGCTATATCCTTACTTAACAAGCATTGAAAATGGAATAGGTCTCGCCTATGATTAAGTTAAAGCCATTTGCTTTGCTAATGGTATTGTATTCTAGCTTGGCATTATTTAGTGTATATTTGTGATATGTTGTAGTTGTATGTAGTTAGAATTGTTTTGTTAGATGTGTAGTAGTTTAAAGCATAGCGTTAGTAGGAAAAGAGCAGTGTTTTCGAATTGGGAGGTGAATGAATAGAAGAATAGTATGTGTTAATTTCGTATAGTGAGGGTTACAATAGCATGAGGCGGATGAAAGGGGCGAGGCGAGAGCAAATATATGCACATATCACAAATATACACTAAATAATGCAAAGCTAGAATACAATACTATTAGCAAAGCAAATGGCTTTTTTGTATTTGTATCCAGAGCGCAGCGCCCGCTTTAGGGACACCGGGCTCTGTTTATTTATTTATATTTAACTTTCATGTTGAGCGTGGCTTTCACTTCTGGGACACCGCGCTCTGTTTATTATTATTTTTTCAACTTTAATAGTGAGCGCGCTGCACGCTTCAAGGACACCGCGCTCAGTGTTAAAGTAAAAAAAAAAAAAAAGAGCACGGTGTCCTTGAAGCGGCCCACGCTCAGTTTTAAGCTAAAATCATTTGCAATAGGTCTCGCATTTACGCGAGTTTAGGCTATTTTCATTGTAAATGACAATGCCTTTTATTTATTTTTTTTAAACAAAAATAGGCATTGTCATTTACGAAACCTATTGCATTGCAAATGCTTGTTTTATTTATTTATAAAGTTTTATATAGCTCGAAGGGCATTGAGTCAAATAGTGCAAACATAACAGATCATTATATGTTTTCGTTGTTTTTAATACTAGAATACTTGTATCCAATGTATATAGTGCTGATATGCCAAGATATCAGCTTCAAAGCACATACATAGAACAAGTAGCAATAAATACAAAGTAGAAACAGGTAAAACAAAGGAGGAAAACAGAGTATAACAACACGTTCAGGTGTGTAACTGCCCCATTTTGTTTGTATTGTGGTGTTCTCAGCTCCTCAATGTTTCATGTGTTTAGTAGTAGTTATTGTCACAGATATTATTCTCAGTAAAGCGCTCTCACCCAGTATGTGCCTGTTATGTGCTATTAAAAAAGCGTCCAAATAAATATAGTTGCACTGAGAGACTCACACAAACGTGTAGACACAGAATCAGGCATACAGACAAACGCATACACAGACATGCCTACATTCAGGAAAACAGCCAGCTGAAGCCTCATACACAGATACATGCAAAACACACAAGCAAACATTCTCACACACACACACACATATATATATGCAGGAACCAGCAGATACATACAAACACAGACACACGTGCACACAGACATGCACTTAAGCAAGCATGCACATACAGCATTACCAAGGTGAAATACATCTACACACACACACATGCACATATACAAGCACACACTCCTACATACCTACACACGTGCACACTCAGACACACATCTGCAGGCATGCACGTGCACACTCGCAATTATCGTGTAATCAAGTTTGTTGGGATTAACTACTGTGTGCATCACGTTCTTGGATTTCAGGTGGGTCATGGAGCATTTGTACAGCACACAACTGCACTAAAGAGGCCATGCAGGACTCGCACTGCAAAGAGCAGTTCTAGGCAGACCTGACTATTTTCTTGGAGAAGTAGGACGTAGTAGTATGTTTCACGTGAGAAGTTTTTGGTGCGGAGTGTAAGGTTCTGACGAGTGGTCTGAAAAACACAAGCATACAGAAATGCATACTTACAAAAGCGCAGGCGGATTCATGCCATGGTGCAGCGGTGAGACCCCTGAGGGTAGAGGGAGGAGGTCAGGCAGAGCAGCTAATGCAGTGGAGGAGAAGATGCTTTGCCGCCTCATTAAGGGAAATGTTGTGTTTGTGCCCAGTGGGGGGAGGGCTCTTAATGCAAAGCAGGAGGGGGAAAGCAAATAGAGCTTTAAGGAGTGTGCAAAGGGAGACAAGGGGGAGTGGTGTAGGCGGGCAAAAAAAGTGTGTTTATTTTTGCATCGCGCTTTCACTTTAACAATAGCAGTTAAAGTGAAAGTGCTGCATTGGTACTTAGAGAGGCGCTGGTACCGCAATTATGACTCCACAGGACGCTGGCAGGCCATCTTCGCCCCCCCCGCTATTGTGAAATAAATTAAAAGAAGAAAACACACAGCAAAATAAAGGCACATGAGGGTGCCGCATTGGTACTTACAGAGGCGCTGGCACCGCAATTATGACTCCACAGGACGCGGGCAGGCCATCTTCAGGCCCCCACCATTGCTGCAGAGTGGAGTAGTGGGCCGCAACCAGTGCCCAAGGGAGGGTCACACCAGACCCCATCCCGGTACATGCAACCAGTGCCCAAGGGAGGGTGCACACTAGGAGCCATCCCCAGATCCATGAGGGAGGCAGCAGGCGGTAGTGATGCACAGGAAGTCAGGAAACATTGCACAAATGGGGAAAAAGTGCCTAGCCAGTAATTGAAGGAGACCGTATCACGTCGCAAGTAAACGATCCAGTCTGGGTGGGCGGGGCCAAAAGGAGACAGGGCAGTAACAAGGAGGGACTAAAAAGCCTCACTTACAATCGGTGGCCAGCGTTTAGCATGTACTATGCTGCATGCCAATGAAAACACGGGGCGGAGCCTACACTCCACTTCTAAAAGTTAATTGAGTTAATTGATTACAAGAAGCCTCGCAGAACGACAGCGCATGCGAGCTGCAACGCTAGGCGAGACCTAAAAAAACTGTACAGTCCCAATAAAAACACTTAAAAAGAGACAGAGAAAAGGAAGGCAGACGTAGCACTTGTCCCTAAGAGTCTGGCAGTCCTGCATAGTGTCGAGTATCCCTAAGGGTGAGAGAAAAGTAAGGTTACTAGCACTCCTGCTGATTAAAATGTTATCTGCTCTCGAGACAAACTTGGTGAATCTGATGTTAAGCATTGTGTTTACCGGGTTCATGGCTGGTATGATGGCAGGATCGGACACCAAGTTTATTCCATTCGCCCCACAACTGTATTCTTCTATTGTTGAGTAAGGCAGGGCAGAAACATACCACGTGCTCAATCGTTGTAGTCTGGTTGATTTCATTATATAACAGGAGTACATGTCCCAGAAATTAAAGAAAAACCCTTAACAGGATCAACAAACACATACAGATCTGGGAAACCTGACAACTATGATAAGGAGGGGGGGGAACATTGGTGAGAAACAAGAAAGAGAAGCGCAGTGTGGGGGAAGGAAAAGAACACTAAGGATACAGCTGAAAAACATATACTCTCTCCTGGAATTCCTAAGAGAAAAGGAATAAGTGGTTCCCTAAAAGCATTGGAAGGTCACAAGTTTGCCAGCGACGTTCCAGGGGAGGGACACAAAAGATTGACAAGGCAAGCCATCAAATAAGTAGGCAAATGAGAGTCTCGGTAAAGCCAACCAATATTAAGCAGTACTCGGGCTGCATAGCTTCTTTAAATTACTGGCAAGTTCACAATATGTCTTTCACAACATGCTGCGCTGTCTAGTAAACTCAACCTAAAAATACTCCATACTTCTTTCCCGTGCGTTGCGTGCTCCCCGCATAACCTCTTTCCTTCTGACACAATCATCTTGCAGAATCTGCTCTTTTTTGCCACGTAGAAACCACATCTGCCCGGCATTGGTGCATGCACACCGTCTTCAGCAGGCGCTGCCATTTCTGCAACGATACAGTCTGACTCCAGGAAGGAACAAATCATGCAACCATCCCTACGCTCCCGGCATGTGTTCTACTCAAAACAGAAAGCAGACGTCATTTTCGCAGCCATCTTGGAAAGGGTTTTTTAGAAGTAAGTTGAGGGGAAGTGGGAAACGTAAGACTGAACACCTTCAGAACGTTCTGTTTATACTCGTGAAATTCTCTGCGTTTATTTATGTGGCTTATGTCATGTACCATATGTAACATTTCCAACGTATTGCATTTTCTGACCCGCCTTTTCTGGCTCCTTGGAAGGCAAATGTTTTTCTGCATTTTTTTGTTTTGTCGGTAGCTAAGAACGACACAGTAAAGACATTACATTTAGGTTGGGATCCATCAGACGGTGACTCTATTATGCACTTCGTTGCCTAGCAATGGGGTACGTTGAATACTGCAAAACAGAAGAGTGTACATTATTATGTAACTAATCTCTATATTACACAGCGTCCAAAATAGCACTAGAATAGTACGTCGGGGGAAATCGGCACACAACTAGTGTACCGATTTAGGATCAAGAAGTAGGCTATGTGCCCCGCACAATGATGGCTCCATGCCCTGCTGCATCCGTTTCCGCCCTTCGTGCGTGAGGTTAGAGGTCCTTTACGTCGGCGCTGCGGGCGGTTGCCTGTAGTCTCAGCAACGGCGGGCGGGGAGCGCCAAACTCAAAGCTGGAAATCCTTTGGAACCTGAGATCCTGCCGTGCAGAAGTGGGGACACCCAAAAGCCGCTCCCCGGAGAGTACCGGAGCCAGGGGAGCATGATCTGGCAATGGCTGACCTCCTCTTCAACCAGCTGGTGGCCACGCAGATAAAGTGCAAGGACTGTGAGGAGAGGTGGGATGAGAAATGGGGTGTCAATAGGGAGAACCCGGAAAATCTATAAGGGTGGTGTGAAGGGTCCTTGAGCGGATACAGGCATACCTGTCAGCAAATAGTGAACGCCACAGTTGATAGACTTCTATGACATTTGGGTAGTTTTCCATTTGACTTCTGTAGGTACTATAACTTTGATTGCCTTAATTGTATTTGTGTTGATGTTTGTTACTCGTATAATTTTCCATATCGTTTTTATTATTGTTGCGCGCACCATAATATGATAAGCAAATATGGTTTGTCAGGGTACAGTTATGTTATTAGTTGTACTTTGCATTTGGATTTTCACTCGGGAACTTCTATCAAATATAAACCATAGATTGTTCTTACAGTAGTGCGACTAGTCAATCAAACTTTTGTCTTAGAAGGTTGTGGCTTTATTGGTTTTCTCGCAATCACTCGGATGTCCCATTTTTCACATGAAAACCAATACTCGTTCCATCTGAAAGGAAAGATTGCGAGTGGCCTATCCATTCTGAGAGCAAGTGTATGTTCAAGCAGCAGTATCCTTTATTTATGCCAGAATGTCTTACATTTGAAATGTAATTTACAATTCAATTATGGGATAGAGTGGAAACTGATAGGGCGGAGAGGACCTCTTGAATCTTGACAAAAATTATGTCCCGAAAGCGCAATGCTTTATAAGTCCAGTCTGAGTGAAGCATATTCAGAAATTATACTAACTTCCCTAGCCATAGTGGTCCTTCATGGGCACCAGCATGTTTGGGAATCAGCCGATTGTCAGGGAGGTAAGGGGTGTGAGGGGAAAGGGATATCATTAGAACGAGTAAAACTATGTTCCTTGAAACAGAGGGGAGTAGTGAGAATGATCTCAATGGAACAAGAGGCAATGCATTGGAGCAGAGAAGAAGCTATAGAAAATATGCAAGCGGAGAGAATTGGAAGATTACAAGCATAGACAGAATAGGAGGAAAACAGACTCTTTAGAATGAGATAAAAGAATGAAGTAAAGCATAAGCAGTAGAATGAAAGAAGAAAGGAAAGAGATAGTATGAGGAATATCAAAGGTACAGAAATATAAACATAATATGGGCATTACATTTCTACAGTAACAGTCAACTTTAACCATAACTCAAATCTCCCGGATGGTGATACTTACACCCAAACAGATGGCATATTCACTGTTTCAGTTTGTCTTGTGTCTTACAGCTTGTATCACGTCCTCTTCCATTGTCTATTGACTGCCAAGTTGTAGTCTAACTTCTCTTTCTGTGACCCTTCCTGGTGTATATTATGGAAAATCTGTTCAGCCTATGGTTCAATAGTCCTAGCTGCCCTAAGTGATGTCACATGAGCACTGTTTCATTTTTTTGTCCTTTCCGACTGAATAGAAAGTTGTGTTTTTTCAATCTTTTTAGTGTGTTTTGGATTGCCAGCATCTTAGGCATTTCCGATTTAATTCTGTCTTGTTTTAAGGGTCCCTAACATCATAAAAACAATGATTTCACATGTATGAGGGTTTAGCGAGGTTGAGAACTTTGTATGTTTTTGCAGGCTATGTAGTGGGCCGGCGAGTATAGTGCATATTTCATTGGTGCAAGTGAGCGGTGCATGCTCCCAATAACAACACCTGCTTCCATTAATGTGTTGTACAGTAACGACCTGGCCAATTGTCCTTAAATTAGTGGCTGTTATAATGGAGTTTGGACAGCTGAGCACAGAACATGAAAAATCATGCCCCATATTGATTAAATGACCAACAAACCCTTATTCCTCTTTGCACGTCATCCATGCTGGAAAAGACGAATAAGAAACATGACATTTAATTACCACAGCTTTAATCCAAGGCTTGTCCTGCACCAGAGGTTTTGTCACTTGAAAGGAGGTTATAACTACATATATACAATACCTATTTGCTGACCAAACCAGTGCTAATGTTGAGCAAACCTGATCCAGTAAATCTAACTGAGGACTCCTCTTTAGCGTATCAACATAGTTAGTTGGAGATCAGAAAGTTAGCACTAAGCAGTAGATAAGTCAAGGGCGTTGTGAAATTTATGGGCGAACAACAAAATCATTTGGGACAGCTAGATGGGTAGAGTAGGTAGTTTCAGCATAGTTGAATTGGGAAGCACTGAGAATCAAAATGTGTTTTATTGTTTGAGTATACAAACTGGGAGCTTGGGTATCTGAGCAGATTGTATCTTAAATGATTTTTATTTTAGGGTAATTCAAAGAATTAAACCGATGAAGGGTCTTACTCTAGATCCTGTTACAATTGGCATCCTTGACATGCTATCCCCCCACATTCCCCCCCCTCCCTTCATGTTGGCCAGATTCGTTTTCGTTGGCTTTAAGTCTCTACAGTGGCCTCTGCACTTTACCACTGCTAACCAGTGCTAAAGTGCTTGAGCTCTCCCCTCCACATATGGTAACATTGGCACATTTAATTTACTTGTAAGTTCCTAGTACTTTGTGCAGCCAGTACCCAGAGCCTGTAAATTAAATGATGCTAGTGGGCCTGCAGCACTCGTAATACCACTCACTAAAGTAGCACTTTTAATCATGTCTCAGGTCTGTCACTGCAGCCTGTAGTGCTGTTTTGAGCTGCCATTTCAACATGGTAAAATAAACTGTTTGCCGGGCACAAACCTTACTTTTTAGGTCTCGCCTGTCGATGCGCATGCGCATCGAGCTTGCGAGACTATTGGGGCTTAAACAGTCTTTAACCAACTTGCAAGGAATCGTGGCGATTCCTTGCAGTGCCCGTGAAATTCAAAAGCGCGTGCACATGCCCCCAGCCGCCTGCCTTGCATGTCTTTTCCCTCAGCCGCACTCCTCCCACACCCCCGCTCCGCCCCCTCCCCTGTCTGCCGTGTCGCATTTCTTCAGGGCACTTTCTCCACGGCCGCCAGGCCACATCAAAGGCTTCCCCAGCACTGCTCCACCCATCAATCACCATCCCACTGCCACCCCCCTCCCTCTCCATATGGTGCGCTCTGCCTCAGGCCTCTGAGCCGTCCCTACGCTCCCCACCCACCCCCATCCTTCACACCCTTTGTCATTACTTCGGCCCAAGCCTGAGCCATCCCTACGCTCCCCGCCCACCCCCCTCCTTCACACCCTTCGGCACCACTCCGGCCCCGATCCTGAGCCGTCACTTATTCACGGCCGCAGGCCATGACTCGCATGTACTTCCCCGGCTCTGCTCCCCGCCCCGCCTCCTCTCTATCCCTCGCTCTCCTTGTTTTGTTCTCATTCTCGCAAGCTTTTACCAAGTCTCAAGGCCGCACTTTCAAGGCCTGTCTCTTTCACGGCCAATGCTTGTTTACTTCGTCTCCCCCTAACCCCAACACTTCGAGATCGCTGTTATTTTTTTTTTTTTAATTTAATTAGTTGATTCCCGTGATTTGTGTATTTAAATTAGTAGTTAAGGAGATTAACGTTGAGCCAACGCCTAGGCTCGAACTCTGGTCTCCAAGTCTCTGGTCGGTGAAACTGTTTCAGCACAACAACAGCCACGTCACAACCCACCATTTGGAGCAATGCGCTCCCGCCATGCCCCCACAGCAGTGCCAAGAGCTTGTTAATTCTTAACTAACTGCGCAAATTGCTCTGTACCACAAACTGCTACCCCCCACGCCTCAACTCTCCACGTCTGCACTTCTACTCTTCCCTACTCTCTAACACTACACCCTCTCACGCAGGCTCTCCACACTTTCACTCGCTTTCCCTGCTCCTTCACCTGTCGGACTCCTCTTCGTCCTCTCACATTTATACCTGTTTAGTCCCATCTTTCCGGCTTTCCCTTCCCATCTCCTCCCTCTGCCTCATCTCCCTGACTTGTCATTCGACGACCCCCTCACACACAGCCCAAGCCTTCCATCCATCGTACTCGCTTGCTTCCTCCCACCTTCCTCACCCTTTAACAATGTCCTACCCTCCAAGGTATCTCCCACATGCTTTACCTCTTACACTCCCCCTAACACACATGCTCTCCCCTCTTCATCGGCTCTTCTCTCCCTGTTACTTCTTCCCTTCCAACACCTTCTCCTCCCTTACCCACTCCTTCTCTCGGCCCCATGCTCCCTTCACACTCTGCCCCCCCCCCATCTCTCTCTTTTTTTCTGCCTACGCTGCCTTTACTGCCCCGTCCTCACCTTTACGAATTTACGCTGTTTACCGTGTGTCTCTTCTTTTACAACTTATTTGAGTGTTTTTTGTGTCTACACTCCAGGCCTTTGGGGTTCTGTTAACCCAGGGGCGTAACGCAGGCACCTGGAGAGGGGCATAATTTGAGCCGGTGGTTACCACCGCATCCACCACCACATCCACCACCACATCCACCACCACATCCAACACCACATCCACCACACCCACCACCACACCCACCACCACTACATCCACCACCCCATCCACCACCACCACCCCATCCACCACCACCACCGCATCCACCACCACCGCATCCACCACCACCGCATCCACCACCACCGCATCCACCACCACCGCATCCACCGCCACATCCACCACCGCCACATCCACCACCGCCACATCCACCACCGCCACATCCACCACCGCCACATCCACCACCGCCACATCCACCGCCACATCCACCGCCACATCCACCACACCCACCACCACCACATCCACTACACCCACCACCACTACATCCACCACCACCACCCCATCCACCACCACCACCACCCCATCCACCACCACCACCGCATCCACCACACCACATCCACCGCATCCACCACACCACATCCACCGCATCCACCACCACCACATCCACCGCATCCACCACCACCACATCCACCATCACCACCACATCCACCACCACATCCACCTCCACATCCACCTCCACATCCACCATCACCTCCACATCCACCATGACATCCACCGCCACATCCACCACCACATCCACCACCACATCCACCACCACCACATCCACCACATGCACCACCGCATCATCCACCACCGCATCCACCACCGCATCCACCACCACCGCATCCACCACCACTGCATCCACCACCACCGCATCCACCACCACCACATCCTCCACCACCACATCCACCACCACATCCACTATCACCTCGACATCCACCATGACATCCACCGCCACATCCACCACATGCACCACCACCGCATCCACCACATGCACCACCACTGCATCCACCACCACATCCACCACACCTACCACATCCACCACCACACCCACCACCACGTCCACCACCACATCCACCGCATCCACCACCACATCCACCGCATCCACATCCACATCCACCACCACATCCACCACCACATCCACCACCACATCCCCATCCACCACCACCACCACATCCACCACCACCACCACCGCATCCACCACCACCACCGCATCCACCACCACCACCGCATCCACCACCACCACCGCATCCACCACCACCACCGCATCCACCAACACCGCATCCACCATCACCACCACATCCACCATCACCTCCACATCCACCTCCACATCCACCATCACCTCCACATCCACCGCCACATCCACCGCCACATCCACCACCACATGCACCACCGCATCCACCACCACCACATGCACCACCGCATCCACCACCACATGCACCACCGCATGCACCACCGCATGCACCACCGCATGCACCACCGCATGCACCACCGCATGCACCACCGCATGCACCACCGCATCCACCACCACCGCATCCACCACCACCACATCCACCACATCCTCCAACACATCCACCACCACTTCCACCACATCCACACCACATCCACCACCACATCCACCACCACATCCACTATCACCTCAACATCCACCGCCACATCCACCACATGCACCACCACCGCATCCACCACATGCACCACCACTTTATCCACCACACCTACCACACCCACCACCACACCCACCACCACACCCACCACCACGTCCACCACCACATCCACCACCGCATCCACCACCACATCCACCACCACCTCCACCACCACATCCACCACATCCACCACCACCGCATCCACCACCACCCCATCCACCACATCCACCACCACATCCACCATCACCACATCCACCATCACCACATCCACCATCACCACATCCACCACATCCACCACCACCACATCCACCACCACCACCACATCCACCACATCCACCACCACCACATCCACCACCACCGCATCCACCCCCATCACCACCACATCCACCATCACCACCACCACCACATCCCCCAGATCCACCACCACCACATCTATATGTGTGTGTGTGTGTGTGTGTGTGTGTGTGTGTATGTCGCTCTGTGTGTGTGGAGGTGCAAATGCAAGGTTCTTGGATTTTCGTCACAATAAAATACACTGAACATAATCTTCACAAAAGATATTTACAAACGTTTAAGCTATTGCCATTATAAATTACAATACATTTTATTTAAGTAATAATTATTCACAAAATTAAAAGCCATTGTTATTTGTAATATCAATACATCTAAGTCACGTCAATCCAACACACATTGCATTACAAATGCTATAGGTGTCACATTTGCGAAAGTTAAAACTATTGACATTGTAACTGACAAAGCTATTAATTTTGCAATTTTTCAAAACCAACACATAAATAAAAAAAGTCAAACTTTCCTAATGCGAGACCTATTGCATTTCCAATGCTTGTTAGTACTTCTAATTCACTCCTAAGATAGGTCCTAAATGCTTACTGGGAAGGGTGCATTGTATTGCAAAGGAATGACATGTATACTTAAGTCTTACATGTGCTGGCAGTGAAAACTCCTAGAAGTCATTTTTCACTGCTGTAAAGCCTTTCTTCCCATTGACTATTGCTGGGTTACCTTATGAATGAATGAAACGTCATTTGTAGAGTGCACGCCTACTCCGAGGAGTGTCCCAGTGCTAAATACGCTTTTCTGGAAAATAGTCCACTAGGAAAAGTTAATCTTATTTGCTAAATAATCAGATTGTTAATATCTTTCCCGAAAGTTGAGAGTTCCGGGGTGGCCTGGAGTGGCAGTGGGAGCTGATTCAGGCCTTAGCCCCGGGATACAAGAAAGATCTGCTTCCTATTCTAGACCGGAGGATCTTCGGATGGTGGCCTGTTGGCCATATGTGAATTGCAGTGTCCTGGAAGGAGTATAGAAGGGAGTTTCTTCCCAAGATGTACTGCGTCCTTCACATTTAGAGCTTTATGCACCAGGACCAGTGTTTTAAATTGAATCTTCTTTTTCACGGGAATCCTGAGAAGTGCACACAGATGTGGGAACAGGCGGGTCCTGGGGGCCAGATTGAAAATCAATCTGGCAGCCGCATTTTTAACCACTTTCAGCTTGTTCAGGAGATATTCTGGCAGCCCCAGTTACAGGGCATTTCCATAAACTAGTCCGGAAGTGATCAACACCTGAACCACAGTTTTCCTGGATTCAACTGAGAGCAATGGCAAGAATGTTTTCAGATTGCTTAGTAACCCAAAGCAGGTCCCCACCAGGGTTTGAATTTGGGGTTGCGCATACAGAGCGCTGTCAATCTTGAACCCCAATTTTTTTACTGTTCTCTGAAGAGTTGCTACGGGATGACATCTTGGGGCCCCCATGATCTCTAGATTTCAGACAGTGTTGTACCAAAGAAAACTATCTCTGATTTGTCTGGATTACATTTTAGTTAGTTGGTTGCCAACCAGTTGAAAACTTTAGATAGGCATGTTTTAATGATTTCTACCCCAAATTCCGGCCTGTTATCATAGGAGAAGAGAAGATGCATGTCGTCGGCATACAATATCACTTTGGCACCAAATGATTTAGCCATAATGGCTAGGGGGCTCATGTAGGCATTAAAAAGTTTTGGGCTCAGTGCTGAGCCCTGGGGAACACCCACCTTTGAGTTCTGTATGCGGGAGGAAGAGGAAGCAATGCTTCTTTGCTTCTATTATCTAGGAAGGAGGTCAGCCACTTGAATGCCTAACCTCCAATTCCGGTGTTGTGGGGATGGTCCAATAGTCTGTCATGAGGGACTGTGTCAAAAGCTGCAGAGAGATCCAACATGATCAAGATGGCCTCACCCCTCAATTTAACTTGTCCTTGATGTAGGCTGTTACCTCTAGCAAGGCTGTGTCCATGCTACAGCTTGGTCTAAAACCCGATTGACTGGGGTGCAGTTCATTGTTGCTTTCAAGGTGGCCTGAGATCAGTGAATTTACATATTTTTCTAACATGTTAGAGAAGGTGGGAAGGAGAGAAATAGGTCTGTAATTGTCCAGGACCTTGAAGTTGGTGGACAGCTTTTTAAGTAGATGGAGGATTTTAGCATGTTTGCATTTCTGAGGCATTTTTCCAGATGCCAGTGAAGCATTTAGGCCTTTATCAAGTACTGGATTGATAGCCTGGGCCACCTTGGCCAAGAGCCGGGGTGGACAAGGAAGAGCAGGTGAGCCTGACTTTAAACTCCTAATGGCCGACAGGAACTCATCTATGGATATGGGAGGGCAGTAAAGGAGTGGGAGTACTTTGTCCAGGGATTTCCAGGGGGGCGGGCCACTTGGTGACATAGCTCACACGCCACAGGATGATACCTAACGTGGCTCGAATAGAGGCTTCTTTCTCATGAAAGAATACAGCCATTTGGTTGATCCAAAAGACTGTAGGTCGTTGGTATTTCATTTATTAAATTTAATAAGTGCTAACTTTGGATTGGGAGCAGTTTTTTTTACGGAGCTTTATATAGAGCAAACTTGACCCAAAGGTATCAGAGTGCTGTACACTAGCACCAGTTGCGTTACATGAGGACACATTAATTTTATGTTGGGACATATTTTCTCGAAGTCTTTGCAGTTTTTGTTCGGTGTAAATTGTGCTGAAGGCACAACAGGGCGAAAATAGCACTCCGTTCAAGCACAGAGTCTCAATTCTGCTTAGGTGTGGGTTGCGAGGACAAGTGAAATCGAACGGATGTGAATTATGCAATTCAGGGTTTTCTAGAGTGATACAAATGTGTATTTCTGTAGGTGTCCATTTGGCTGTGTAGTTTAAGGTTGTATCTATGGGCAGTGTTCAATTGTTTCATACACTGCTTGTTTGAGATCGGGCAAATCAGGCCCCTGGTAGAAGCCCTTAGGCGAAAAGTCAGGAAATTTAAGTCGTGGCCCCAGGCAGATTGCTGTTATAAAAACTTTTACGACAGTTCCTTGGGCACCATGTGGTTACTTTTGATTCAATCTATAGTCCTGGGCAAAGTATTCTTATTTCAACGGCAATAGTTGTGGCATCTTTGTGCACCTTGAAACCTCTGATCCTATCCATTCGATGTTTGGACATACGAGTCACTTGACGTTGGGGGTGGAAATAGCGGGCATATACAGGACAGGACAGTAGACCTCTTCTATTCTTCCGACGACCAACGCCGCACCCTTTTCACTAATTCTCTCCCTCCTCGAGTGTCTTACGGTTCTGTGTCTAATTTTCAATTCGCTTTTGGGAGTTGTAGCAATTTGCTAAAGTCTTTGGTGCAAACCATCGCAATGGACCGCACACCACTCGCCCCTCCTCCGGGTCGCCCCTAGGGACTCTGGTACATGGAGTTCTTGAGTGGTTCACCAAAGTGGGTGCAAGTAGGTACTTGTTGAACTGATGATCTCTAGACCCGATACATGTCCCGGGTTTTTGGATATCGCCCGAGACATGGCTCGGGTTTCGGGATAACTTCCCTCATCAGTAGAGAAAATTGTTAGGGGTGGAAGAGAAGGCCGCCAAACAACCGTCAATGGCCTCGATGCCCGAACCGGCACGCAGGTGCGTCGTCCAGGAGCCCGTCGGCTCAAAGCTCAAGGGAGCCAATTTGTAGAAACCATCGCAATGGACCGCACACCGCTAGCCCCTCCTCCGGGTCGCCCCTAGGGACTCTGGTACATGGAGTTCTTGAGTGGTTCACCAAAGTGGGTGCAAGTAGGTACTTGTTGAACTGATGATCTCTAGACCCGATACATGTCCCGGGTTTTTGGATATCGCCCGAGACATGGCTCGGGTTTCGGGATAACTTCCCTCATCAGTAGAGAAAATTGTTAGGGGTGGAAGAGAAGGCCGCCAAACAACCATCAATGGCCTCGATGCCCGAACCGGCACGCAGGTGCGTCGTCCAGGAGCCCGTCGGCTCAAAGCTCAAGGGAGCCAATTTGTAGAAACCATCGCAATGGACCGCACACCGCTAGCCCCTCCTCCGGGTCTCCCCTAGGGACTCAGATACATGGAGTTCTTGAGTGGTTCACCAAAGTGGGTGCAAGTAGGTACTTGTTGAACTGATGATCTCTAGACCCGATACATGTCCCGGGTTTTTGGATATCGCCCGAGACATGGCTCGGGTTTCGGGATAACTTCCCTCATCAGTAGAGAAAATTGTTAGGGGTGGAGGAGAAGGCCGCCAAACAACCGTCAATGGCCTCGATGCCCCAACCGGCACGCAGGTGCGTCGTCCAGGAGCCCGTCGGCTCAAAGCTCAAGGGAGCCAATTTGTAGAAACCATCGCAATGGACCGCACACCGCTAGCCCCTCCTCCGGGTCGCCCCTAGGGACTCTGGTACATGGAGTTCTTGAGTGGTTCACCAAAGTGGGTGCAAGTAGGTACTTGTTGAACTAATGATCTCTAGACCCGATACATGTCCCGGGTTTTTGGATATCGCCCGAGACATGGCTCGGGTTTCGGGATAACTTCCCTCATCAGTAGAGAAAATTGTTAGGGGTGGAAGAGAAGTACCTACTTGCACCCACTGGGGTGAACCACTCAAGAACTCCATGTACCAGAGTCCCTAGGGGCGATCCGGAGGAGGGGCTAGCGGTGTGCGGTCCATTGCGATGGTTTCTACAAAGTCTCTGGTGCTGCACGTCTGGATATCTGGAATTTCTGCTCCTCAGGAATCTGCAAAGTCTGGTTCAGCATACGCAATGTACTGCAAAGAGTGATCTAACTGATTGGGCTAGTTATACCGTACGTTATTCCTGTCCCATCCTTTGAAGTAGAAGCCTTATTGTTCCATGGAGCCACCCCTTCATTTCTTCGTGTGTGCTCTCAGGTTGTACCTGTCTTTTCCTTCTTTTGTTTGGTCCGTAAAGAGTAGGTCTTTGGCTGTGGCAGTATACTGTTTCCCTCTTTCCTCGTTGAGGGCGCTGTGCATTATCGCTGTGTCGTCGGACCTCTGTTGTTGGGCCAGGCTCATTGGCACTTTCTTACAGTGCGTGGCGTGTACCCAATTCTTCCTGTTGGTGACTCGGACTGCTGTTCGGCGTTGCAAGTAGGACCTGTTCAGGCCCCTTCCATCTGGGCTCCAGATTCTTTGCACGTTGAAAGTTCTTCGTGACAACCCATTCTCTGGGCCGAAGTAGGCCTCCTGGACCCTCCGATTTATCTGGTAATGAACCTGTACCTGTTGGTGAATGAAAGAGAGATTGTCTGTCAGTTCCTTTACATAATCTATTAAAATAGGATATTCAAGTTCTTTAATCTTTTCCGGGCGTGTTGGACCCCATACATTCATTGGTTTGCCAAACACAATCTCATAGGGCATAAGGCCGGACCTGCTGTGGATAACTGCACGAGTGGACATGAGCGCTAAAGGCAGTGCATCTGGCCACTGGAGGCCCGTTGATGCCTGAATTTTTGCTAGTTTGAGCTTCAGAGTCTCGTTATGTCTTTCCACCAATCCCGCGGATTGTGGATGATTAGCAGCATGAAACTACTGGTGTATGCCTAGGCTGTCTGTTATTAATTTGATCACTCGTCCAATGAAATGGGGTCCATTATCACTCTGCAAAATTCCGCAAATTCCTAATCTGGGAAAGTATTCCTTTAACAAGGTCTTTGAAGTCGTTAGTGCAGTATTGTCTTTTGTAGGATACGCCTCCACCGATTTACTGAAAGCACACACAATGACCAAAACATATTTTAAGTTATGGCATAGTTCGAGCTCAATGAAGTCCATCTTCAAGACTTTGAATGGTGCACTCGGAGTTGAGAACCCTCCTTTTGGAGTTGTTACCCCCTTTCCTGGATTGTGTTGCAGGCATATCATACAGTGTTTAACGTGTTGTTCTGCTGTCTTCTTGATACAAGGTGATCCCACACTTGTTCTAACAGTGCAGCAGTGCTTTTTGCACTGACGTGAGCTGGGCCATGGGCCATTGTTACAAATGGCAGTAAATAGGATTTGGGTAGTTTCCACTTCTACCCATCTGGGCCATTTCTCCAGCAATTCTCACCGTCCAATATCCCTGTTTGTCCCCATTGTTCTATCTCTTTTGTGGTGGCCATCTGTTGGATCTCCCTGACCTCATCATGTACATTTGCTTGTTGTTCGGCTTGTGAGTATAGCACGTAAACTTTATCCTGCTGACTGCGTGCAGTGTCTTTTGCTGTGGCGTTGGCAGAGGCATTTCCTTGACCCACGTCATCAGCTATTCTCTGGTGTGCACTACATTTTATGATGGCTACATGTGTAGGTGATATCAGTGCTGTTAATATCTTTTGGACTAACTCGCAATGTTGTATTTTTGTGCCATGGGAAGTTAGGAAGCCTCTCTCCTTCCACAGTCGACCAAAGTTATGTGCCACCCTCGAAGGCATATTGGCTGTCGGTGTAAATATTCACATTGAGGCCCTGACTCATTTCGCATGCTCTGAGAAGTGCAACAAGTTCTGCTGCCTGAGCAGATTTGTTTGGGATACGTGCTGTCTCAATTATTGTTTGTAGTGTAGTGATGGCGTAAGCAGCTGTAGTGGTGCCCTCTGGTAATTTAAAACAAGATCCATCTATGTAAAGGTCGAAATTGAAATTGGGTAGGGGCATGTCTGTAAGGTCTATTCGCCCCTTTGTTTATTCTTCTGTGGGGAAGATGCAATCGTGCATGTCACTACGTTGCACTGAAGGTAAGGGTAGCTGGGTTCAAAGCTAAGCAGCGTTTGAGTGTGACATGTGGTGCCAGCAAGGTGAGTTCATAACCAGTGAGGCGTGCACTTGTGAGGTGTTGTGTCTTAGTTTGGTTGAGCAATATATCCACTGGATGGGGAACAAGGACCTTGAGACTGTGGTCTAGTACAAGGCCTGCTGTCTGTCTGATGGAGATGGCTGTTGCAGCCACCGCTCTCAAACAACCAGGAAGCGCTCTAGCCACAGGATCTAGTATGCCGAGAAGTATGCACATGGGCATAGTTTATCTCCATGTGGTTGACATAGAACAGAGAGTGCACAACCCTCTCGCTTTTGGACATAGAGGAAGAATGGCTTTTTGTAATCGGGTGTACCAAGGACGGGGGAGGAACAGAGGGCATCCCAAAGCTGCTGGTATGCACTCTGACAGTCTGGGGTCCAAGGCAGAGGTAATGGGGTGATCTTAGTTGTGAGGGTGAGGAAAGGTTTGATGATGAGGGTGAAATTTGGAATCCATTGGCGCAGTATGATTTTATGCCAATGAATGCCCTAACTTCCTTTTGGGTGCGGGGAATGGGTGTATGTATGATATGTCTTGATTCTGTCCGGAGTCAGTGATCGCCCCTCCTTCGACAAGAGGTGAAAGTAGGTGACCTGTGGTCGACAAAATTGCAATTTATTTTGAGATACTTTGTGTCCCAATTCAGCAAGATGATGAAGTAACAACCAAGTGGTGTTGGTGAAAATCTCCGTGTTATCAGCTGCGATGAGTAAATCATCAACATATTGTAACAATGCAGCGCCTGGTGGTAGTTGTAGTGTGTTGAGTTGTCTTTTAAGCGATTGACTATAGATACTTGGTGTTGGACCCGGTCCTTTGGGCAGGTTCACCCCGTGACTTTTTGCTTTTTCCTAGCCTGTTTTTGGAACCTGGGTTGGTGATTTTAGGCCTCTGCGCACTTTTTCACTGTGGTACAGTGTAAAGTGCGTGTGCTTTCTGTGTATGGATGGTGAGCGCCCTGCCCTCCCATAGGAATGAATGGGGAATATGTATGCCCATGGTAGATTCCTGATGCATGGGGAGTGCAGGGGAGAGTTTGATATGTATGAACTCGTGAGAATGAATGCTGCAGAATGGTGTATGCGGCATGGCTGTGTGTAGTCTAGAAGCGCCACTTTTAGAAGTTGGCATAATTGTGTAGTGAGTCTGCTAGCACGTGATTGGCTGATGGGCCTGGCCCAGGCATGCCTGGGCCTGTTGGTAGATGGACTGTCTGGAGGAGGGGGTCTGAGTCAAGCCGTAGATGAAAGGCCCCCCATCTGCTGTTAGGGGGGAGTGGAAAGAGCTCTGGTGGTGCCAGGCTGTGTCTGTCGGCCCACCCTGGATGACTCTCCCTCCCGATGGCCCCCTGTCACCTCTGACCTGAGGCTGACAGGCGAGGGAAACCAGATACTCCCAGAGCTTAGGGCTCGCCTACACAAAGACTTCTAAAGACTTCAAAGCTTTTTCTGTGGATAAGAAGGGGCTCTGCCCCTTCCAAAATGTTCTTGTCTTGTTCTTGGTTGCTGGACTTGAAGCTAGGAGGGGTGGGCGCTGCCCAGCTCCTGGATGCCTGGACTCCTGGGGGACCCCTCTGCCCTGCCTGGGCTGAGGGGGGGACTTGGCTTTACTCCTGGGAGGCTCTGGGACCGTGGCAGCATGGAGGAGCTGCATTTTCCTGGGGAGAGCGCTGGAGCTGGATTTCTAGCGCCTGGAGGCGCTGCGCTTCCCCCTGAGCGCCTGGGAGCGCTCTGCCGGTGTTCTAGCGCTTAGGAGCGCTTCATTTCACCCAAGCGCTTGAGAGCGCTTTTCCTGGACTCTCTAGCGCTTAGGAGCGCTTCAGGCTCGGCGATAGCGCTGGACGCGCTGAGGTGACGCCCGTAGTTATTTACTGCACGAGAGCCCACCTCGCTTTGTCATTCCCTTGGATAGCTGCCCGCCTGCCTGTCTGAATCGGGCCGCCGCGCTGCCCGCGGCGACCCGGAAGTGGTTGACCGGCCGGCCAATCCTGTGGCGGCCGGCCGGAAGTCCCGCCCCGCGGTCCGCGTGAGGAAGATGAGGAGGCGAGGGGAAGATGGCGCTGCATGGCGGCGGGTCGGCCGGGCTCCCGTGAGCTGAGGGAGCCCGGCGGCATCTGAGGAGGAAGAAGAAGAAGCGTGGCGGTCGGCTTGCAGGGCTCCCGTGATGCGAGGGAGCCCTGCTGCATCAAGGAGCCGCCGCCGCCTGAGAGCCCCGCAGAGAAGAGCCGACGCCGCCTCCCAAGGTACCGGTGAGTGCGGGCGTGCAGGGGACAGTGCTGCTTCTGCTCCGCTCCAGGAGGGAGTTCGGGGGTGTTCCTTGCCGGTGAGGCAGAGTTGGTGCTTGGGCGGCCCCGGTTGGCAGTGGGTCGCCCCAACGTTAAGCCAGAGCCTTGAGGCTCCACCGAAGGGGCATGATAATTGGGAGCTTGAGAGCTCCGCCACGGCAGAAGAGGGGAGGGGCGCTGGGGCACGCTGCGGTGTCCGCCCCCCCCAGTGGCGCGAGCTCGCGCCGATAGCCAGTGTGAAGCCACGAGGGCTTCGAGGGCGGCCCCAGATGGCAGTGGGTCGCCCCAACGTTCTATGAGCCCAGAGGGGCTCCAGGGGCCTCATTTTGTGTGCTTTGAGCCCAGAGAGGCTCGGGGGCCAGGTGCTTGATGTCGGGCCCCCGAGGGAGGGCTCCAACGACCCCCACAGTTGCTTTAAGAGCCTGTGTGGCTCAAACGGTGTTGCGAAGGTTATTGACAGAGCCTGTGTGGCTCCAACCTTTCGCGTAGTTCGTTCTAGGGCCAGTGAGGGCCCCCGCGCAGTTATGATTCTCCGGCTGTCCAGCAATTAGTGGGCAGCTGCACCGTTTAGGCGCAAGTTGGAGAGAGAGTCCCTGCATGGGACAGCGAGGGCACCGTGGTGCCAGGCCTACCCAGCTGCGCAGCACTTAGTGCCAGCTGCTACGTTTAGGCCCTTGTGAGTGTTCCCAGGGGCCCAGCAAGTAGTGGGCCCCTGCATCGTTTAGGCCCCTGACATTGAGACTCAGGGCGTTCTAGCCCCAACAAGGCCAGTTGGCCTAGGGACTGCCACAGGTGGTGGCTTATGTAGGTTTTGCGCAATTGTATGGTTATTGCACCTCTGAATGTATTTCCTTGCATCATGTTTTATTCCTGCACCTCTGAATGTTTTAGACATCATGTGACTTTTGCGCTACTGTATTATTCTGGTACCTCTGAATGTAATTTTATTGCATCATGTGCTTTATTCTGAACACCGCTGAATGTGTAGGTTTATACATTATGTGTTTCCCTTTATTACTCCTCTGAATGTATCTTTATGCATCATGGGTACTGTGTTCTTTCTTTAGACCCCTAGACGCTGTGTGCTACTTATGTGGTTTTCCTTTAATACTCCTCTGCATGTGTTTCATACATCATGGGTAATGTGTTCTTTCTTAGACCCCTAAATGCTGTGTGATACTTAGGTGGTTGTTCTTTTTAGTACAGGTGGTCCTAGTGAGGTCCTGGTCCCCTGCGTGACAGTCTCCCAAGGAGTTTAGGGTTGCGTAGGTGGTACTTACCTGTTCCCAGTAGTTACTGGATGTGATCTATAACTGTTACTTTGTGTTACAGTGAAGTTTATATACTTTTATTCTAATTTCTGACAAGTATTTCTATATCTGCAAAGTGTTGATTCAGACAGTGGCCCATGTGGCCCTGTCTTGTAAATAATCCCTTGTGAATATTGCCGTGCCAGTTGGCACAATGTACATGTGTGATTTCTATCTGATATGTTTTTGACAATACAAAAGTTATTTTAAAATAACCTTGTGTGGAGTCTCTTTTGTGGTGTACCTAGTATGTTGTTGCTGTTGTGCGCTGACGCAAATGCTTTACACATCGCCTCCGAGTTTAGCCTAGACTGCTTGCGCCATGCTACCTAGAGGGTTAGCAGGGGTTATCTTGGCGTGTGACTTCCTTGCCCTGACTGGAATGGTGGTTTCTGCCTGGCTTTGGCATCAGCCTTAGCCTACCAGAAATAGCCGGTTTCCAACACTTGGACTTTCTGCATAGCCTTGAGGAGCACGGCAGAAGTGATAGGAACGCCCCTTTAAGCAGAATCCAAACAAATATCTACTAGAGGGCGCTGTTGGCATAGAAAAGAATGCACTCTTTAGGTCTATGACACAGAGAATGCACATTCCGTTGGTGGGACCATTGTGAGCAACATAGTCATGTCTGGGACTACGGGAAATTGTGTAATCACTATTTTATTAATCTCGCGCAAATCAACAATAAATCTGTACACCTTTCCCGTTGCAGCAGATGTAGTGCGTTTGAGGATGGGCAAAATAGGGCTGTTAAATGTAAATGTCGGAATTTGTAAAGCGCACAGCTACCTCCACCGGAGGTGTCCCGGCGCTGTCCGTATACCGCTTAGGAACCCTTCCTGGCTTTCCTGGGAAATGTCCACTCCTGGGCACCCCCCAGGTGCAGCCAGGCATCCCAGCGCTTTTGGGGCCGTTGTGGAGACTAAGCAAGCTATTGCCCAGAGTTGCAGCGTGGGACCCATGATCAGAACAGGCACTGAGGCGAGAATATCTAGTCAGGGGAATTAATGAGCCGGAGACCCGCCGAGGCGGGAATCGAACCCTGGTCCCTGGCCAGAGCTCTGCATCAAGGTCTGCATGCTCTAACCATTGAGCCACACTTCTCCACACAGATTACCTTTAGTTTCCTCAACTACCCCCTTTCTGATCATGTCTTCTATTATGTGAACTAGTGCATTTTCACCTTGCTGGGAGATTTTGTAATGGGGGACGCTTGGCAGAACTGCATTGGGCTTAACCTGGATATGTACAGGGTCAATTTGTATTAAACCGACGTCGGTGTCACATTTTGCCCATACCGAAGACGGTACTGTGGATAAATGACGGTGTACTTCCTTACTGACCTATTGTTTGACGTTATCTGGTTCCCCCATTGTGATGTACACACCGTCCGCCGAAGAGTATATGCGGGCATTGAAGTATTTGAGTAAATCTAATCCTAACAAGTTATCAGGACAGTTTGGGGCCAGTAGGAACGGCATGTTGGCAGTGAAGGGGCCTATGGTAAGATCAAGTGGTTTTGACACGGGACTGAGAATTGGTTTTCCAGCGAAACCAACGGATACATTGTTATGGCCAGGCAAGGGCGTCCCAGGGACCAATTGTTGGGAAATGGTGCTACGGGTAGCCCTGGTATCAACCAGAAATTGTTGCAATTGTCCCAGTATTTCTGCTGTCACATATGGGCCTGGCTGGCCTACCGGTATTACAACTGATCCCTTCTCTTTTCCTACGCTGCCCTAGTTGAAATATACCCCGGTAGTGGTATCCTCATTGAAGTCATTGGCATAGTAGGTCTTTGTGAGTTCAGAGATATCAAAGTAGTTTCTTCTGTCACTGGGGGAAGGTCTGCGAGTTGGGCCCCTCTTACCCCGACCCCTTCCCTCCTTTTTACAGTAAGCACATTGGTTGGGTCCCAGAGAATCAAATGTCACTGGGTCCTGCATTAAACGTTTCGTGGGGTCATAGTTACCCACTCCCCGACCCCTTTCTCTCTTAAGACCGTACGCTTGTTGTAATAGAATTTTATTCTTAAGGTCTTTTGTTTTAAACACTTTCTTGTCTTTGTCCTCATTTATTTAGCTTTCATAATGCTGTGCCATGTCCACAATACTGATCGATGTTGACGTGGCCCAAGTACTTTCTGCTAATTTTAACTTCTGTGAAACTTCTGGCAATAAATTTTGGACGAATTTGTCAACAAATAAGTGTCTGCCTGTGTCTGTCGAGGTATCATCCCTACGTAAACAGCATTTTGAATCTGGATTGAGGTTTGGTGCTTTCAGGCGTCTGGATTTGGGACCAGTGCCAGGAGTGTAGGATTTTAACATGGATGAATTTTAGATGGGGTTTTTGCAGTCTGTTGCGAGAATCCTTAAGAGCCACCCATTCCTCGTCCTCTAAATCTGTCTTGCTGTTTCTTCTTTAGCAACAGTACTATTTTGTTTGAGAACAACTGTATAAAGATGGTGCTGTAGATTACTAAAACCACTCAACTAAATTGGCCCCAAAAGAAATAAGTTCAGATGTGGGTACTGGTGGGTAATTAAGTAAGGGCCCAGAGTTCTTCTCAGACTGCCTCAATTGGCTGTATTACTTTGGAGGAGGAGTCCAGACTAAACTCTAATAGTAAATCTATTACTTATTTCATTCAGCCAGTCCCCAGATATGTATTTTTATTGTGGTTGATTCTCACCCTCGTCCAATTGGGAGGGGGTAACCAAATCTGAGTTTAATGTTTCTCTATACAGAGGGAGGGCATCGGCATGCAGACCAAAACCAGGCAGATCAATATCTTGGGCCTCACTACCCCCCAGGGCTTTTCTAGCTGTTCTTGGGATAAATTGGCAGACCATGAAGATGTTTTGTAGCAAAAGGGGTCTTCTAAAATAAGATTTACGCCCGCCAGGAGTGATGTCCTGCATCAGGACCTGGGTGGCTGGTGGGGTCAAGTCCATGCCCCCAGCCCTTTGGACTTTTGTGACGGACTATCGTTCCCTCCTTTTGCCTATTGTGCAGGGGGGTTCTGTCATGTTGTTGGGGGTTTTGGTTTTTGGGAGGTGCCTTTGGGGGGATGGTGGGGAGTTGGGAGAGGGGGATTCGGGGGGGAGGGGGGTCTTCGCATCAGCCGTTAATTGCCTCCATTTCAACGCTGAATGACCTGCTGCCTATAGGTGATGTGCCCTGCCCTAGTAGAGCTATCTGTGTTCTGCCTTTATGATGGGGAAAGATTTGAAAGTTGTTAGTCTGAATGTGCAGGGCCCTAACAGCCCGGTAAAACGGGCGGCTATTTTGTCATTGTTGGAGGGGGCGGGGGGGCGATATCTGCTTGCTGCAGGAGACTCACCTCCTCTCCAAGGACACTAAGAGAATGAGGGATAGAGGCTTCCCCATTTAAATGTGGTCCTCTTGCGCTACAAAGAAACAGGACGTAGCGATATTGATCAGTGCTAAAGCGCATTGCAAAATATTGTCTCAGGTGGTTGACATCAAAGGCCGATTTCTAGCTGTCAGGATCCAATGGGGTGACACCCGCCTTGCAGTAGGCTCTCTCTATGCTCCTAATGTTCAGCAGGAACCCTTCCTGACCGCAGCACTTGCGGACGCTCTTGCGTCTCCTGACCCCTGGGTACTGGTGGGGGGTGATCTGAATGTGGTTATGGACCCGTCCCTAGATAGGTCAGAAGCGCGCTCGCACCAAACTGGGGCATTATCCAAGGGGGGCTACTGTGGTTACAGGAATGGGGACTCCATGATGTTTGGTGTACACTGCACCCGCTAGAGCGCGATTACACCTACTACTCTGCCCACAAAACCTACGCACGCCTAGACCACTTCCTTGCATCTACCTCCCTCATGCCCCAGCTCTCCTCGGCGGAGATTGCCCCGCGCTCCCTATCCGATCATGCCCTCATCTCCGTGCGGGTGGCCGGGGGCGGGTGCACGCGATCGTCCGGGGGCTGACGCCTACGCGACTCTCTCCTCAACTCCGCCTCAGTGGTGGAGCGCCTGCGTGACTCGATCACACATTACCTCGCGGCCAATGACGTGGACGACATGCCGCTGAGCTCAGTGTGGGAAGCGCTTAAGTTGGTGGTGAGAGGCGACTGCATAGCGGTCTCGGCGTCGCTGGCTAAATTGTGCAGGGAGAAACGGGAAGAGCTTGATAGGGAGGTGCGGGGGCTAGAGGCGATCCATAAGCGAACCGGAGCGCAGCGGGTTTGGAGAGAACTGGAGATGAAGAGGCGCATGCTTAAACACCTAGATCTTGACCGCGCCGAATACGCACTCTTGCGCTTACGACACAAGTTCTATCTTAGCGGCGATAAAGGGGGCAGGATGCTGGCTCACCGCTTGAGGGCACGCACGCAACAGGCGACTATTCCGGTCATCCGTGACGCGGACGCCGTAGAGCAGACGGCGGACGACCGCATGGCGGCGGCCTTTCAGCGCTTCTATCACACTCTGTACACATGCGAGCCACCCGCCCGAGCCCGATCATGTCCAGGCCTACTTGGCGACCTGCGGGATCCCGCCCCTTTCCCCGAGTTCGGCGGCTGCTCTCGACGCGGAGATACGCATTGAAGAGGTTATCTCCGCGATTGCACGCCTGAAGGCGGCCAAGTCTCCGGGGCCGGATGGCTTTTCGGCCACCTTCTACAAGAAGTTCTGCAGGGAGTTGGCACCCTTCCTGACGCGCCTCTTTAACTCCTTCAGGGAGACGGGGGGGGGGGGGGGTGACTCCGTCCATGGCCGAGGCAGTCATCACGGTTATCCCCAAGACAGGGAAGGATGCCAAGGAGTGCAGCTCGTACCGCCCCATCTCACTCCTCAATGTGGACATGAAACTATTCTCGGGTATCTTGGCTGCCCGCCTTAGCCCGTACATGGACGGAGTTATTGAGCCTGATCAGGTGGGATTCGTTCCTACGCGACAAGGGGGCGAGAACACTAAGAGGCTCCTCCACCTGATGGACTCGGTGCACCGCTCCCGTACGCAGGCCCTATTCCTCTCTATCGACGCCGAGAAGGCGTTCGACCGGGTTGACGGGTCGTACTTGTTCGCGGTCCTGAAGACCTTTGGGCTAGGAGACACCTATGTCAACTGGGTGCGCTGCCTCTATGCTTCCCCGAGAGCGGCGGTGAGAGTCAATGGCTGTCGGTCGGAGCATTTTCCCATCACACGCGGGACGCGACAGGGTTGCCCCCTGTCGCCCTTGCTCTTCGCGCTCTACATGGAGCCGTTTGCCCAACGCCTCCGAGACAATGCGGCCATACACGGAATTCGCTTTGGCGCTGGAAATCACAAGGTGAGTCTTTATGCCGATGATGTGATCCTTTCGCTCACCCAACCTCATTCTTCGCTACGGCACCTCTCCCACAAGCTCCGGGAGTTCGGGTCGGTGGCTGGCTTCAAGGTCAACTTCCTTAAATCCCAAATCCTCAACGTCTCCGTGCCGGCGGAGGAAGTCCGCGATCTTCAGAAGGACTTCGACTTCCAGTGGGTCCATACGGACATCCCTTACCTCGGAATTCGTTTGGCGCCCACAATCCCTCAGACTGTTGCCCTTAATTACAGGCTTCTGATCGAACAGGCAGCCAAATCTGTCTCGAACTGGTCCCGGTTGCAGTTGGCCTGGTTCGGTCGATTGGCGGCGATAAAGATGACGATCCTCCCGCGCATCCTCTACCTCTTTCAGATGTTGCCCTTGTACCCTCCGCCGGGGGCGCTGAAGAAACTGCAGAGGCTGCTTACCACATTTCTGTGGAATCGCAAGCACCCACGGGTGGCGTTTGCCCGGGTTAAGACTCCCTGTGCCGAGGGCGGTCTGGGCTTCCCGTGCATAGAGGCTTACTATCAAGCGTCATGCCTGCGTTACATCCTTGAGTGGAACAGGCCGCTGTCCAGCAAGCATTGGCTATTTATGGACCAGACGGTGGCAGGCCGCAATATTTGGCGCGAACTGTGACTCCCGCGTAAACACAGGGCGTGGGGCTTGTACTCGTCGCCGGTCACCTCCCCGACGATGGACGCCTGGAATCGGCTGGCGCGCAGGCGGGGGTGGACCACCTTCCCGTCGCCTTTGACGCCCATTGTGGACAACCCGGAGTTCCCCCCGGGATGCGCTTCGCTGGTGTTTCAACGCTGGAGAGAACAAGGCTGTAAGAGGGTGGGCCACCTCTTCAATTTGGAGGGGCTGATCCCGTTCTCCTCTCTCCGTTAAGAGTACTTTGATCTGCTCGATTCGGATGCCTTCCCTTATCCGCAGGTCGCTCACTGGGTCACGCTACCCTCTAACGTGGCGAACATGTCCCGCCCCATGACGAAGCTAGAGCGCTGGGTTGTCTGTAAGAAGGACGACCGCAGACTCATCTCTGAAGTTTATGCATTGATTCTTGCGTGTCCACATACACAGCGCACTAAAGCGCAGGTTCGGTGGGAGACGGAGCTGGCCGCCCGTGACTCACAAGGAATGGGATAAGGTGCACTATCGTGCTCATCACACCGCTACTAATGTGGCCGTAGCCGAATCGGCCTATAAAATGGTATAATACTAGTATCATTCCCCGGCCAGGATCCACGCGTGGGATCCCAAATGCCCGAGTCTCTGTTGGCCGGGCTGCGGTGCGACGGGCTCCCTTACGCATCTGCTCTGGCACTGCCCCAAACTGGTGCGATTTTGGCAGGCGGTCCTAGACGACGTGGACAACGCATTCGGCATTACATTTCCCAGGGCCCCGGAGCATGTTCTGCTAGGCTTACCACACCCTAAAGCGTTCCCCTTGCGTTCCCTGCGAGGTAGGCAGATAGCCCTAGCTTTAGTGGCCACGCGCCTAGTCATCCTTGCGCAGTGGCGTTCCCCTGATGCCCCTGACCCGAGAGATTGGATTAGACGGCTGTGGCTACTGCTGGGTATGGAGAGGCTTTCGCTTTGTGTGGATGGTAAGGGAGAGACCTATGCGGAGCTGTGGGAACCATTCATACACTTGCTATCGCGAGATTTGCGAGAGGTAACATGCCCCAAGTTCTTGCAAATCCTGCAGCTTATTCCGCTGGAACCGGTGAGGGCGAGCTCCTAGGGAGAGTGGGATGGCTTTGTGTGGGCTGGGAAGCAGGTGTGGGCAGAGACGGAGACACAGGCAAGGCTGATGCGGAGTGGGGTGGCGGGGGGAGGAGGGGGTTTGTGGTGGTTGGAGGGGGTTGGAGGGGGTGGGTGGGCTTCTGTTTTTGTGTTAGTTTTATTCTTCTATAAAATGCAGTTTCAGTACGAGACTTGGCCGCCCCATCGGGCCACTAGTTTATCCTCGCCGGGTCGCCCCCTGGGATGTAGACCCTATGGCTGTGTTTATATGCTGTCGGATTATGCTCTGCCGGCCGATGGATGTAGGCAGGCCAGCTGTGTTGAATGCTATGTCGCTGCTCAATAAAAAACGTTTGATTCTAAAATAAGATTTACTGGGGGGGGGGGGGGAAGGGGGGAGCTAGAGGGCGCGCGGCAAGATGGCCGCACTTCTGTGAGGCTCTGCCAGACCGAGCCAACATCCGTCATTAATCCGCCACATCCATACGCTTTTGCCTTATTAATTGCTGGCAGACTTTGACCTGCAGATCGATGAGCGGAGTCAAGCTACGGCGAGGGCTGAGAAACATGTGGGACGCACGCTGTGGTCATGCTGGGTGAGCTGTGAGGCCCTTACAACATGGCGGACTGACTTGGGCCGGAGACTGCCTGCGCAGATCTTGCAAGCGCACTGAGGAGACAGTCTCTGGCGTGTCGACCGCTGGTGATAACGCTGGAGCGGCTGAGGAGGTGCGGCGGTAAAGGATAACACAGCTTGCCTACCTGTAAACGACAAACGGCGGAAGAAGTGGCTGGACGATCGCGATCAAGATGGCGTGACGATGCCTGGTGCGCGCTTGCCAGGGGCTGCTGCTGCGGAGGCGGTGTTTTCTTGCCGGACGGCTGTGGGACCGGCGCTCTCCCTGAGTTGCCTGCGGTGAGTGGGGTAGGGGCCTGGCTGCGGCTGGGGCTGCGGAGGCGGCATGAAGCCGGGGACTGGGTTTCGCCTCAGCGAGCTGCGGGCGGCCGGAGGGGGGGCGTGGGTTGAGGCGGCACCGCTGGGGAAGGACGAGAGTGAGATGCGGAGCAACTGTGAGGCCTGGGTGGCTGCAGGCAGTGAGCTGTCTGGGAGAGCGCCGACGTAGGCTTTGTGAGGTGGGCCGCAAATCACCGGCCTCCATTGACAACGAGCGGCTGAAGTACGGGATACTGGTCGGCTGCCACCGGGCTTCAAGGTCACAAGGCACGGGAAAGAGAGCTTTGGTCATTGTTGGATACCTTAGTGGCACAGTGTGACAGCACCTGGGACATAATAGGAAGTAGGTACAATACAGTTCTAGTGGGTCACAGACGTTATACATTTGCTGTGAGTGCGGGCCACGTGGACGGGAAGGTATCAACCGGCCATAGTGATTGTGCTCCTCTGGCCTCCATTTTGATGAAGTCAGTGGAGACTGTACTAGGCCGATTGCAGGGCAGTTAATTCTCGCACTAGAGACGCTTCTGTTTCCAGATCTGGGCTGCATCTTACATTATGGGCTGGACGGATAGAAATCAGCCTAAGCTAACGTTTGAAGGGAGGCGTCCGACTGTGTCCACACAACAGTCTGAAACAGACTCTGCTACTGCGGACACGGCTGGGTGTTACCAGAATCTGGAGACCACATTGATCGCAATGCAGAAGACGCTGCAGGCCATTTAGGGCAGTATGGCAGCAGTTAATCATAGGCTAGACCATATGTCCACGCAATTGGAGAGACAGAAAGCGCGAATGGGGGAGGTGGAGCAGAGGGTGTCTGCCACGGAGGATGGTCTCACGACGGTTTCAGACAAGGCGCTTAACATGGAGAAGGTCCTCTTGCTTATTCAAGTGAAAAATGAAGATTTAGAAGCGCGGTCCCGGCGCAATAATATCCGCGTCACGGGGCTGCCGGAGTCCACCAATGTGGGCAAAATGGAGGAGTTTATGAAGCGTTTGATAGTGGACATTTTTGGCGCCTACCAATTATCGCGCATGTTCATTGTTGAGCGCGCTCATCGTTCGCTGACTGTGAGACCAGTGCCGGGGGCCCCTCCGCGCCCTGTCATAGCGCGCATCCTGAATTACAGAGATAGGGATGTAATATTGAGGTTGGCACGAGAGAAAGGGTCCATTGAATATCAAGGGAATAAACTGGCCTTTTTTTCGGACTTTACAGTTGCGGTTCAGGCAGCACGGAGGGAATTCAACAACGTGAAGCAATTCTTGCGGAAAGAAGAAGTCCAATATGCTATGCTATATCCGGCCCGGCTGCGAATCGGTGCAGCTGCAGACAATAAGATTTTCACCTCCCCGAAGGCTGCAATGGAATTTGCCAAAAAGCTGAAGCGGCGAAAGCGCGATTCGGCCAGTGCACAGGCCGACGATCACTCGGGGGAGGAATAACATAGGGACTTGCATCTGTGCTGATGTGGACATTATGGAGTGTTTAGATGTCACTATGACTGGTTATGCACTGTACATTTGTTGCACTATATAGCTTAGAAATGTGAGTGGAACTTATGCTGCTCTAGGCAGCTAATGCTAAGATATGGTTAATCTAAATGAACCTCTGTTTTTGAACACCAGGGGCAACCATGATGGTTAGGATGATTTCAAGTTAGTTTGTAAGCTCCTCTGATTTTCTGGAACACGTCGGCGCCTTTGTTTTATATGTGCAGGCAAGGCCTTCTCTATGCGCTACAAGGAGCCTGTACTGGGATGAAGTGTTGGGTGTTTAATATTGATGCTTGGTCGCCTCCTGTACATTAGGAGGATAGAGCATCTACGCCCCCACATGGGTGTACCCCAAAGATGTAATGTTGAGTTGAGGTTGAGGGGGGTAGGGGGCTGGGGAATGCTTTGGCAGATTGGGTGTGCTGAAGTGGGCGGGGGGTTGGCGGGGATGGGACCTGGGGTTGGGGGTTGTTTAGTGCATGTTGGTTGGGGGGGTGTTTGTGTGTGTGTGTGCATGGGGTGCAGCGTATGCTTATGAATTCTACTACTCGTTATTGACGGAGTGTTACTCGACTTCTATCACAAGATACGATTTCTATCTGTCCTAAATGGATAAAGTAGGCAAAATCAATTGGCTAACGTGGAATGTGCGGGGGCTGAACGGGCCTGACGCCGCCGCCCTCAACACACTCAATGCCGGCCGGAACCCCGCCTGCTGCCGAGCCGCCCCGAAACGCTTCCACGGACCCTTCACCTGCACAACCTGCAAGTTCACCTGCCTCCGAACATGCACCGCGCCCGCAAAGCCAAACCCCAGCAGCGACATCAAGTGCATCCTGCTCAACACCCGCTCCGTCCACAGACACGCCGTCGAACTCTGGAACCTGCTTGACACAACATCACCAGACGTCGCGTTCCTCACGGAAACCTGGATGAACGCCTCCTCAGCCTCCGCCATCGCCATCCCGGATGGATACAAGATCATCAGGAGGGACCGCATCAACCAGACCGGAGGAGGCATCGCAATCGTCCACAAGAACACCATCCGCATCACGACCGACGCCGACGACCCCTTCACCGCCGCCGAACACCTCCACTTCCAGATCCACACCGACCCAAAGACGACCCTCAGAGGCACCCTCATCTACAGACCCCCAGGACCACGCACACAATTCAGCGAAGACATCACGGACTTCATCAGCCCACACGCCCTCCCCTCCACCGACTACATCCTCCTAGGGGACCTCAACTTCCACCTGGAGAACAACAAGGACCGCAATACCGTCACCCTGCTGGACAACCTCGCCAAGCAACTCGGACTCGGACTCAAGCAACTGGTCAACACCCCCACCCACTTCGCCGGCCACACGCTTGACCCCGTCTTCTCATCCAGCAAGCACATCGCCTTCAGCCACTCCACCGGACTTCACTGGACCGACCACAGCTGCGTCCACTTCAGCTTCAGAAAAACCACGACCCACCACCACCCGCAACAGGCTCCTCACAGAAGCTGGAGCAAGATCACCACCGACCAGCTCACCACCTCCCTCATCCAGAACCCACCTGCCAGCACTCCGGACCCCAACGAAGCAGCCCGCAACTTCACGCAGTGGCTGACAGCCTGCGCCAACGACCTCGCACCACTAAAGAACCCTCCCAGTAAACCCAGAAGCAGGAAGGCCCCCTGGTTCACCGACGAACTCAAGGACTCCAAGAAGACCTGCCGCACCCTCGAGAAAGCCTGGCTCCTCGACCGGACCACTGACAACATGACCGACCTGCAAGCACCACCAGCTCATCCGCACCACCAGCTCATCCGCACCACCAGCTCATCCGCACCACCAAGAAGAAATCACTAAAGGATCGACTGGACAACAACGCCCACAACAGCAAGGAACTCTTCAGCATCGTCAAGGAGTTCTCCAACGCCAGCACCGGCAACAACGACATCACCCCTTCACAAGATCTCTGCGACTTCCTCGCATCGTTCTTCCACCGCAAGATTGCCGACATCCACAACAGCTTCGGCACACCATCCTCGCACCCAACCGCCGAACCAACGCACCCCACCACGACCCTCCGCACCTGGACCGCAGTGACCACCGAAGACACAGCCCGCACGATGAACACGATCCACTCCGGATCTCCGACTGACCCCTGCCCCCACCACGTCTTCAACAAGGCCGACTCCACCATCGCACCCCAACTCCGAGACGTCATCAACACCTCCTTCGACACCGCTACATTCCCGGAGAGCTGGAAGCATGCCGAGCTCAGCGCCCTACTGAAGAAACCAACAGCGGACCCCACCGACCTCAAAAACGTCCGCCCCATCTCGCTCCTCCCTTTTACTGCCAAAGTCATCGAGAAGATCGTCAACAGACAGCTTGCCGCCTTCCTCGAGACAAATGGATCCCTCGACCCCTCGCAGTCCTGCTTCAGAGCCAACCACAGCACCGAGACCGCCCTCATCGCAGTCACCGACGACATCCGAGCCCTTCTCGACAACGGGGAAACAGCGGCACTCATCCTCCTGGACCTCTCCGCCGCATTCGACACTGTCTGCCATTGCACCCTAGTCCAACGCCTCGGCAACACCGGCATCCAAGAGAAGGCATTGAAGTGGATCATCTCGTTCCTCGCTGGAAGAACACAGAGAGTCCGCCTCCCCCCGTTTCGTTCCGAGGCCACCGAAGTCATCTGCGGCGTCCCGCAAGGATCATCACTCAGCCCCACCCTCTTCAACATCTACATGAGACCTCTCGCAGCCATCGCACGCCAACACAACCTCAACATCATCTCCTACGCCGACGACACTCTGCTGATCCTCTCCCTCACCAGAGACCCCGACACCGCCAGAACCAGCCTCCACGAAGGGATGAAAGACGTCGCCGAGTGGATGAAGAACAGACGCTTGAAACTGAACTCAGACAAGACGGAAGTCCTCATCCATGGACCATCACCCTCCGCCTGGGACGACTCCTGGTGGCCCCCAGCCCTGGGCACCGCCCCCAAGCCGACAGACCACGCACGCAACCTGGGCTTCATCCTGGACTCCTCCCTCTCGATGACCAGACAAGTCAACGCCGTCTCCTCTTCATGCTTTCACACCCTCCGCATGCTCCGCAAGATCTTCCGATGGATCCCGATCGAAACCAGGAAGACGGTCACCCAGGCCCTCGTCAACAGCCGGCTGGACTACGGAAACGCCCTCTACGCCGGAACCACAGCCAAGCTACAGAAAAGACTACAACGCATCCAGAACCCCTCCGCCCGACTCATCCTGGACATCCCTCGATGCAGCCACATCTCCGGCCACCTGAGGAACCTGCACTGGCTCCCCGTCAACAAGAGGATCACGTTCAGGCTCCTCACCCACGCACACAAGTCTCTCCACAACCTGGGCCCCAGGTACCTCGACGACCGCCTGACCTTCCACACGCCCACCCGCCAGCTCGGTCCGCTACCCTCGCCCTCGCCGCCGTACCACGCATCTGAAGAGCCACCGCCGGAGGCAGATCCTTCTCCTACCTGGCGGCCAAGACATGGAACTCCCTCCCCATCCACCTCCGGCTGACCCAGGACCACCTCGCCTTCAGGAGACAACTCAAGACCTGGCTGTTCGAGCAGTAGCTGGCCCCTTCCCCCAAGCGCCTTGAGACCCTTCCGGGTGAGTAGCGCGCTATACAAGTGCTATGATTGATTGATTGATTGATTGATCAAACAACCAGACAGTAAAGAACTCAGTAAAATACACTGTTAATAGTAATTTAAAACGTTATTATGTTACAAAAACAGGCATGACTAATGTAAAATGCTTTCGTTTCTTTACAATGTAACCTTCTATGACCTATACTAATGTCACGTCATGAAGTCGTTCCCCCCACATCCAATGGTTGTCAAGGGATCACTATATATAATGAGCACATTACTGGTGACAGTAGATGTAGTGAACAAGGCGGATCCGGCCGCCGAAACGCGTCTATTCGTTGTCTTGAGATTATATTACCTTTGATTTGAAAAATCCCACGGAGTCGGTGCCTGCTTTTGATTGAATGGATGATTCAGGACTGGATATATATATATGTATGTATGTATGTATGTATGTATGTATGTATGTATGTATGTATGTATGTATGTATGTATGTATATATATATATATATATATATATATATATATGTATATATATATATATATATATATATATATATATATATGTATGTATGTATGTATGTATATGACCCAGCCTAACTGAAGAAAACATGGAGGCGTTAGAATCCATTGTCAAGGAGAGAATGTAAAGTTACTTACAGTTTGTGAAAGCTGAATGTTTTTACCCATTTTACCATTATGTATTTAAAGTGACTATTATCAGTCTAGAGAACATGTACAGCATCCTTGTACGGGTTGTTGGGTGCTTAGGAAAGAATGGGAACATTGAAAGTGTTATTGACTGGCCACAAGTTGATGTGATCAGCACATGATTGTGAAAGCATTGCCAGGGATACCATGATTGTGAAAGCATTGCCAGGGATACCATGATTGTGAAAGCATTGCCAGGGATACCATGATTGTGAAAGCATTGCCAGGGATACCATGATTGTGAAAGCATTGCCAGGGATACCATGATTGTGAAAGCATTGCCAGGGATACCATGATTGTGATAGCATTGCCAGGGATACCATGATTGTGAAAGCATTGCCAGGGATACCATGATTGTGAAAGCATTGCCAGGGATACCATGATTGTGATAGCATTGCCAGAGATGCGCTACCCCTTATTCATCATCTTGTTAATTTGCTCGTTGTCCTAGCTGCTACTCCGCTCCTGTACTGCTTTACGAGTAATCTGGTGTGCTGTCCTGGTCTTAACTATCTTGTAATATTTAAATATCTGCACGATCTGGTGATTCACTGTAACAATGTTTTGTAGGAGGGTCAACGTTAGAGTCTGTATTGAGCTCCAGTCAGTCTCCAGTCCTGTTCATAAAAAGGTTGGTCTTCTGTTTTTTTTCTTTTCTTTTTCCAGTTATGCTGACGAGCCATATTACTTATGCAGTATACTGTGTGTTTAAATGCCATGTTATTCTAGAATTGTGTTAAAAAATACAGTTTTTTGTTTCATGCAATGATAATTCTAGTTCACTGAATGAGGCTTTATACAAGCCAAATGGATGATGCCAAAAGCTGCTTACTGATAATAATACCTGTCAGATGAGCTCATCCTAGAGTTGTAGTTGCATTTGTTCAGGTCTTGTTGACATATTGTTAGATCTTTCATTGATACGCCAAGTCTTTATGAAGTGAACGACTCTTCCTAATTTGGAGCACTAATACGTTTAGTTAGCAAACGGATAATCAGTACTGCAGTTAAAAGGGCAGGACTAGTTTTAAAGGGCGGATCATAGTTTGCATTCCCATTAAATTCTCCATAAATGTAAACTTACATGTGTCTTCACATTGCTGACTCGAAGCACCTTATATCTTGTCACGGTAATAGTAGAGAAGCTATTTAGCAATTTACCCTTTAATATACAGAAGCGCAGCATACTCCTTTATGGCTCAATGATCATACATTGTAGGGTACTGTAAAAGCAAAGCATGATTTACGTTTGCATCATTTCAATTCCTTAAATTAACATTTTCAGAGAAGCACTTGCAGGCAGTTAGAATTCATTAATTTTAACGTAGAAAATCTATTCTTCTTTGCTGCAGCTGTTTGCTGGCTAAGGCTCTATCTTTTTCTTTATTACTTCCAGTTTCAGGCTAATTAGGGATTGTAGTAAACACCGCCCTTCTTTTTACCTTGTGTCTGGGATACAAATTTCGATACATGTGCCTCAGATTTGACTAAGCAGCTTTTAATCAGAATTTTAGAAGAAAAGTACAATTCGATTGCCAGTACAAACAAAACATTATGCATTTAGTCGAATGTAGAAGTTTTTTCTGCCGCCCCCTTTTAAAAAAATTCCAATTATGTTTTCAACAGTTGTCTCACTTGGAACCCAAAGCTGTAATTTATTTTGCTTGACTAGATAGGATATGTTATTTCTAAACAAATCCTCAACATGTCCATAATTGTCTTTTTGGGTTTTGAAATACTTAGCCCACCATTAGGAGGTTTTATCTCTTTCACTCGAATATAGTATGATTTTGTCTGGTTGTATGAATGATAGTAGTGCAGCATGATTTTTATTTTTATGATAGGCTGACTGGTCCTGCTCGCTTTTAGACTTTTTCCACCTTGAATGTTCTGCTAACACCGGGACTCCTCTCCGGAGGCACCTACATGCTCTAGAAATGCTGTAAATTTAATTGTGAGCCATAGAAACCTGACCTGATACACACTCTAGTGGCCCGCTCCTTCACATTTTTATTCCACCCACTCTGTGTATATACCTACTTGTCTAGCCTCCAGACCTATTTAAGAATTTTTGCTATCTACTAATGAATTAGTCATTCTTAGAGGCCGACCTCACAATTAGATTTTGATCATAAGACAAAATTGCATAACTTTCACACTGTGGAAGAGAGTGGAATGCCACTGTATATTTGGTCTTTGTAGTACATCAGTGGAAAGGAGTCAGGTTGCTCAGCTATCAACGCACAATGAGTCATACCTGGTCATATAGTTGGCTGCCACATAGTTTTCCTGTTGTGTGCATGGGCTGCTGATGGGACTCACTGCTTCACTTCCTGATCAGTTTAGGATACAACTCATCCAGAGTGTTTGGAGCACCCTGTAATGGTTTGCTGCTTCTGCTGAGCTTCTGACCCCCTAGCCTGCGAGTTTAGGCAAGGAGGCACCAGGCAAAAGTGGTGCACCTAGAAGCTCAACAAGGCTCATTCTGTTTACTCCTGGCCCAAACCATGTCCATCATGTTTGAACCATTTCTGGCCACATTCTGCACATTTGTAGTGATGGCTGCCTTTTCAATCTAGGCTTTGGTCCATCAAATTTGAAATAAAACCCTTACAGGGCCTCTTGTGCCTTATCACTGCACACGTTCTCTCTGTTCTTTTGCCTATTGGCAAGTAAAATGTCTCTGGCTGTACAGCCTTTGCAGTCTCGTCCATTAAGACTTGAAATGGTCCAAGGACTCCTACACTTTGACTGATTTAACAATCACTCCCCCCCCCCCCAGGCTGCTGCAGTTTAGAAATAGTAATCTTATGGGAAGGACGAATGAAAGACAAATGAAATGTAGAAAGTAAAAGTCTTCCCCAATGGAATGTGAATGTTTGGAATGACCTATATAAATTCCCTTCTATGAAGACATATTGAATTATCTATAGATATTACCTCATAAGAAGAGAATGTGCCGTCCTACTACTTAATGATATTGTGGGCTATACACAGTTTTGTAAAGGCTACAATTGTTAATAGACCAGATTAAGGTCTCTGAACAATTGTAGATGCTTACTGCTAGTATTAAGGAGGAAAACATGTAGCACCTATTGAAAAATGGTGCACCCACCGTATATTTGTGGTGAGTACATTTACACACATAGACCCTGCCTTAAATCAACAGATTTTCCCAAACCTGGTGACTAGCATACACAAACTGACAGAGTATACATGCACACTACCTTCTGTAAATTATGCCCAAGCACATGCAACCTAAATTGATGCAAAAAGCTAGGATCAATTAAATATACCTGTTTAGTCCCCAACCAGACAATGACAATCCCTTTATAAAGCAGTCAAATCATTAAGAGGATCATTCCACTTGCATTTTAGTTGTACAGCATTTCAGGCCTCACACTCTCTTGTCTCTGTTACAGTGGACATCTTGTGGAATGTTAACAAACTTTGCTTCCTCAAAAAAGCATGACATTTGTCAACAGAGTGTGGTTCATATTTATATCCATAAAGTTCTTTTGCTTATGCACCAGTCAAATGTGACCAAGGTGTGCTCTGACAAGACTTTGCTTTCTACTTAACGGAGCCAGCATTTTGTGTGCTCTAGTTGCAGAAGAATTGGTAATGATCCCCTCACAATAGTCTATGCCCTGCTCTACCAATTTGACAAATCACAGCATGCCTCACAAATGGAAACTAAAATCTTATGTTTTCTGCTGACATTGCAGTACCCTGTGTCTTGCTCAGAATAATGTAATCAACTGATACATTGATGAGGATTTGTCCGTTATGGGCAATGATAATACTCTATGATCGATGCATCGATTTCCACAGGTTAGAGAGGGTATGCTTCCAATGATTTAGATCTTCTATTTCATTCAAGACTGCATGCTTATTCACATAGGGATTACCAGTCTGCTTCTTTTTACCTCCTGCCATTGGTTGAAGATGTTGTTCCCAACATTCTACAAGGTTCTTTTCTCCTATTTTCCATATCAGAAACAATGATAGGTGCCACTCTTAGGATTTATTTTACAAAGTGATGGCCTAGTTCCTAGGGATAAAGTATTTTCCCCTATGAAACGGACTCCTTTCATGGTAGAATTGTAAAAATTATTCAGGAAAGTCTGCTAGATAACTGTGCAGTAAAATACCTTTGGTTGCCTTACTGGACATTAGAGAAAAAGATTAAATCATTTTCGACTTGCGTGCCCCAATACTGGTGACGTGTTTACTTTGCTGAGGGCTCTTAAATAAATAGAAACAATGAATACTACAACAGCAGTTTCCTTCTATGTCGAGTGTTTTTCATAGCCACTCTAGATAGATATTTTTACACACATTTCTTTATGCTTTACCTCATTATTGCAAACTCTTCTGTAATGGCCATGTAGGCAAACTTTCCCATCTATAACCACTGCTTTGTGTAACTTGAGCCTTTTCGTTTTGAAGACTAATTTCTTACTGGCCATAATCTGTATAATGTTGGTGCTTTCCATTCTCTCCATACTCTTTTCTTTTTTTTTTTTTATTATTGCTGTACACTGCCTTCTCCAAAGCGGAGTCATCCCTACCCAACCACCATTGTATTTTAAAATGACTTTGTTTCCCAGTCACACTCTGGTGCGACGGTCTATAATCTTTCTAGCTGAACACTTTTAAAGTCAAGAAAGCTTTCTGTAATCTAGGTTAGATGTGATCTGAATTTGTGCAGATCGTCTTCAATGAACTTATTGAAGATCATCTGCACTTTTGTGACCAAGAAGTAATGGCAAGCTTTCAGGCATTTGTATTCAAATTGGACAAGAACTGTTTGACACCTTGCTTTAAAATAAAATAGCCCCCATACAGTTCCTCAATGTTGGCACACATGCTATAAAGTAAAAGTAACATTGATAGATATTTAGAGATCATGATATTATCCCAGACCAAACACGAGCTCGGCACCCAATAAAACTGAAATGTATGATAATACATAGAGTGGAAAGAAAGCCTTGTCAGTTTAACATTGGATTTAGAAATAGCAGAAGTCACTCCTAGCACACCATAAAAATACCCTAAAAATACCAAATTTGGTAGCTTAACTCAAGGCTTTGAAACCTCATTCCATTTACTCATTAAACCTCACTGCTACCTTCATTCATTTTGACCTCCCTCTTGCGCTTGTTTCTTCTGGGGATCAGCGAAACATTCTCAGTTCTTATTTTTTCTTTTCTTACTTAGAACATTTTGAGGCTACCTATTTGGAATTTGGTAGGGCGCAGGTTCAAATCTTGCCAGTGGCAATAACAAGCCAGTCCTATTTCTACTGTCAAATAAGTACTAGTAATTTATGTAATAGTAACTTCTGCTATTTTATATAACAGGAAAATGATACATAGGTAATATATAAAGTACACATAAATTCATAGAAACAAAAAAGGATCCTTCTGCTTCTCCTAGGTTAGGTGGAAAGTGTTATGTTTCAATGCACGATGGTCTTTTTGTAATCTCGCTAATAGCTGCTTTGACCTAACAGATCTGTTTTTCGTGAGTGGTTAAGGAGATGGAACTAACTTAATGATGATCAGAAGCTACTCATTCCAGCCTGTGGCCACCTCCTGTTCGAACTTCAGTACTAAGCACAGCACATGCTTAGTACTGAAGTACTGAACTAACGTTTGGTGTGCTTCTAAATTTAACCTTGTCGTTTTGGACTTACATTTGCAAATAGTGTCCTAATTTAGCATTTTTAATTAATTTTTTTAGGATCTGATTGTACGGTTGACTGATGACACTGATCCATTTTTTCTGTTTAATCTGGTTATTTCTGAAGAAGAGTTTCAGAGGTGAGTCATATGGCCATTTTATGAGTTACTAATGTGCAATGCAAAGGTTTTTTTACGTGATGTGAAAACATTAAATGCTTGTGCTAAAACACTTACACAGTAAATAAGTGTTCATGGGAGAATTAATGCTATTGCTACATAGCTGTCAGTAATATTACACAATGAAGACCTCCTCATATGTTTCACCTAACTAAGAAAGTATTTTTCATTCTTCTGTTGCTGCCCTATTAATGTTAGTTTCCAGAAAGTTGTTTTAACTTTAATTGCCCTGGTGCAAGAACATTAGAGATGTCCCTCGAATTCTTGGTCCTATTGAGTTAGCAAAGAGATGGATTGAGATTTGCTGTTTAGGTGTTGAGTGACTTATTTTCATTGTAAGTTCAAATGTCCTTTTATAGAAAGTACAAAGAAATTCTTAAACTGAAGAGGTACTGTGAGAAATAGCTGTTTTTATCAGATCAAACTTATTTTGGACCAAAAAGTTATTGGAAAATTATTATTTTCTCTAATTTTGTTTTCATCCTAAGAGAACACCAAAAAATAAAGAGATCTTCAGAAGGCGCAGATCCTGTGAAAGGAGCACCAGTTACATGTATTCCCTCTAGACTTCTATACCTGGTAGTGTTTGTAGTAACAATGGAAGGGATTTGAGTTGCTTGTATCCTAGTCAAATAAGACCACTGGCTATACACTTTAAATAATCCACAACATGAAAATGTTTGTTGTTCATTCGGTATTGTTGATTTGTAGTTTTATTCTTGGTTAGAATTGAAAGCCTATTGTGTATACAATTGGTATAGAGAATACGTACACAGAGGGTGAGCCATACCAGAAGTTATTCATATAAATGTACATGCATGAAGCTTTACATATACAAATCTGAATTGGAATCCGGTACCTCGTCTGTAGTTCATCTAAAAATCTGGTGTGCTTCAGCCTCCTTTGAATCGTGTTTAACACCTTCTAAAAGAAAATGTATCGTTTTTTTATCCAAGTGCCGCAAAATTACGTAAATTGTGTTACTGGTGCTGTCCTGAACACAACTGTGGAAATTAGAATACAAGTATCCTAGGATTCTTTTGGGGATTTCCAAGCTAAAAACAATATGTCACAGTGTACCTTAAATTCCTGTTAAAAGGATTCTTTGGGCAAACCTTCCAGCTGAGTCTCTTGTTATAGGAGGCATCACAGGACATGGCCACTTTCTATTCATGGCAAGTAATTATTGGACTAGTCCACGTCAGACTGCACATTCGGTGATAAAGTGGATCAGTAAAGGATAAGTGGTAGACTCCACCAACATTACAGAAATCCTTTGATACTCATATTGACTGTGATTTTAATAATCCTTGATCCCAAAGTCAGGAGGAAATAGAAATTGTGGTATGGCTGGTTAGTGATGCCAAAGCACTGTTTATAATGAACAAAAGGAGGCTACAATGAACCCACCAGGAATTCCTTAATTTACTTTAGTTTCTTCTGCAGTGGACTTTGGGACTTATTTCAGCAGGAGTTTGTGTCCCTATATGATATGTTTGTCTCAGCTCGCTGCTCTAGATTATAGGCATCTAAGGGGTAGGCATATCAGAAAGGTTATCTTTAGTTGATGAGAGCAACATATGTGTGCTCTTGTTGCATAACTCTTTTGGTACACCAGATTTTCCACATGCTGAAAAAATGAAATTACCTAAAAAAATAAGCTTTTTGCGTATAATTATTATAGCATATTGGTGACTATATACATGTAATATTTCCTGAAAGCTGACCAACATCTCAGGGACCTCCCCGTCCTCCCTTCTTAAGGGTAAGTGTTCGCTTATGAGCAACACATCATGGGTGTCCTAAAAGTAATCGCTGTTCTTGGTAGACTGTAATAAGGACAGCAAAATCTGTTTCATTTAAACTGTTTCAATATGTTTCTCTTTGGACTGGTTGCTGATGACCTTTTCTTTTTGTGTGGTATTGTGCTAACCGTTCTGGTGCGAAACACGATCTAATCTTGATAGAATAAAAACAAAGCTAACTGTCTGCACCGGCCAATGAGCGCGACTTTCCTATTGAAGTGTTGAACCCATAGCAAAATTAGCATTAATGTACATAGCAGTGGCACAAGGGACAGCTGCAAGACAAAGTAAGTTATAACAAAAACATTCTTAAAGGTTGTGTACAGTTTTCAAATCACCACCCCTTTACTTCAGCACATAGAATACATTTTGTTTTAATCCAGTAGCCTATTTCAGTAATTCAAACGGTGTATCAGCTAAATGTATTTCACAAGGAATGTTCCAGCACAGTCCTAGGAGCAACGTAGTGCTCGACATCTAATGATATCTAAGAATGTATCAAACTGACCCCTCTTTCATCATGAGGTATAACCTAAATTTAAGTTTAATATTTGGCATTGTATTAGATTATTTATCTAGGAGTTTCTTAAACCTTACCTCTGTTTTTTTGCTGTACATTCTGTGACGGACACATGTACAATGGGAGAGCGGTCATGTCATTTCCTTGCTACATTTGAGATCGGTCTTTGTGCCAATAATAGTGCACACGTTTTTGGTACATCCAAAAATGTACAGCTAATGAGTACTATCACTGGAGACTGCCTTACTACATCCTCCAGCTTTCAAGGCAATTCTTGCCAGGTCCCGTTTCCATGTATTCACTTTGCTTCATAAAACTTAATATCAGCATTTGTGAGAAGTTGCTTTTAGTTGCAGGATCATCACTACAGAACTGTTTTTCCCTTGGTCTTTTTAGTTCTGATTGTATTGTAAAAGAAATGCTTCTAAGTTACAATGGTGTGCCTCTTTGGTTTGACAAATTACACCTTCTGCCAGGGGGAATGCAAGGAAGTTTCTTAGTGTGTGTGTGAATAACCTGACATAACACTGGGCTATTAAATGTCCTTGACTTAAAAATGTGTTAACGTTCACATACATTCTGAATGTATGCTTTTAGTCACCTTGAAATTGACAGTTAAGACTTGATTTCCCTTACCGATTTGTGCTAATCCACTTTTTCCCCTCATGTTTTGATGAAGTCTGAAATGTCAGCAGAGTCTTCTGGTAGATTTTTCTGCCTTTCCACAAAGATTTATTGATCTGCTTCAACAGTGTATTCAAGAACAAAGCAAAGAAGTTCCAAGGTAAGGAATCGATATTATTTAAGAAAATGTCCTGAGTTCCTCAAAACTATCCCGATACTTTATGTTCATTGCATTATCATAAACATTATTTCTGCCCATTTGCAAGCAATTAAATACCGCAAAATTCTTCATTTTCCTACCTGCTCTTCACTAGTGCCCTGTGCTGCCAACCTACTAAGTTGCCCAGGGTTTATTGAAATGAGGAAATACAATTATTTTTTTAAGTGATATGTATTGTTTTGCGAACCATTTTACAGACCAGACAAAACTGTAGATCTCTTATGCACCTAGTAACACAAAAAATGCAGAAAATGGTACCACCGACTGCTACATTGGCAGTGGATACATACATTTGTCTAGGTATCTTATTGCACTGTAAGACTGGGTGGAAAATAAACTAGTGTTTCTCTAGTAACATTAGGCATAGGTAACCATCCACTAAAAGAATTTGTCTGGGCCAGATCGTTTATTTGCATTAAATTACAGTGATGCCTGGCAGATATCTTAGCGTGAAGAAGGGTTTTTAGAAACAACAACAATCAAAATTAGGATATAATATGCATAATACTCCTATTTGGCAATCTTTTGCAAGCCTATTTTAATCCTGTTGTTAATACAAGTGGTATTGGCCATTGTTCGGTTCTTAATCCAATGCTGTTAACTGAACAGTACCCTATTTACTAGTAACGTGCTACATTTCTTTTAGAAGGTGTGGCATTACATATTACTAAACCTTGAAAGGATGATAAAAGCAGTATTAGTGTAGGAAATTGTGAGAGCAGCAAGGCAGGTTTAGCTTGCAAAAAAGTTGCAAAAATAAACAAGTTTTCAGGTTCCTTCAGAATTAGACCAGGTCATTAATGTCTTGTAGACTTCGAGGCAGAGAACACTTTCCCTTCTATGGCAGTCTGAAAGGAAGGACACTCGGGCAAGGTCCTTTTTAGGTTTGCAGTCTGACCAGGTGAGAGGAGTTCTCATATTTAATTGCCATTATTTAGCGGTCCTTTGTGAGTGAGGTCTAGCATTTTTAAATCGCCATCCATTTTCGCATTATAGTCCATATAGTAATTTGAGGATAACTCTAGTCTGGTTACCTTGTTAAGCCTCTACAATTTTTTTGTGGCGAGTTATGTACATCATCTTTTATGGCTGTGTGTGTGGTGTGCCCAATTCTATACACATCAAAAGATTAGTTTTAATTGGTTAAATTGGTGATTATGAATGGTAGGTTGAAAAGAAAAATCTTTACAGAAGTAAGATCTCCTTTAATATTCAAAAGCATGGTTCATAACAAGAGAATCTGTCTACATACATAATTGCATAACACTTTTATAACGTAGAGCAAACTCTCCACTTGAAACAGAACAATTCCTTTTTGAAAAATATATTTTCTTTCTAATGTTCTTTTTTTAATAACCATGAAAACCTGTTCTATAATTAAAATAGATTTAAGATCACATAGGAGTATTATTTATTAAACCGTCTTTCATTTTCCCGTATTTAAAATTGAAGGACATTTTTATACACAGACATACAGAATCACAGAGAGATTCAAGGTCCTGCTTACATGAATGTAGCCAATGGCCTTAAAGATGCCAGCTTGCAGCTCAAAGACCGCCCCACCCTGTTATTTTCTAGATGTGGCCATAGATACAGATTTAGTGGTTTCTTAAGATTGTGTCCCCCTCCCCGCCCCCCCCAAAAAATCATACAGAATATAAATAATCTACATACATAGAGGGTCTTTTGGTCAGGGAGCTTCATCCATTGGGCTGTTATAGTACCATTCTCATTTTTACTTATCTTCCGCCTATCCCGGCATACAGCATGGGGGCTACAAGTCAGCTCGCTTTACCTACTGACTCCTTTCATTTTGAGTGACTGTACAATGCCTGTTCACTGTGTTCACATCCACCTAATAATCGTTGCTCTCTCTTCAGCAATAGTTCTTGTTTATATTAACTTTAGGTTGCTGCGTAGATAAAGTGTGTTATCCTCCGGCTTTGTACAGAAATAGTTTTCTAGTGGTAATTTTCCACTTTGTGCTCTCTCTACAGTGGAGATTTCTATTTTTCTGACAGACAAAAGCTGGAAACTTTTGCCAAATTTTCTAATTGTGAAATTGTTAAAATTGATAAAAGTGTAGTCTAGGAATCAAAATGTAAACTGTCATTACTGAGCTGGGTGGGGGCAGGAGAGAATCAATAATCCATTTGTGATTACCTTGTTTTCTACTAGTTTTGTGGACTAGTCCGCAATAGGACCATAGAGAAGCTTTGCATGTACCGAAGATCTTCTTAGCTCCTCTGAGATACCCGAAAAAACAGCCCTGAACTTTGAGGGGTATTAAAAGAGATATGTACCCTTGATGTAGCGGAGCTGTTTGTTTTTCATATGGTGTGCCTTAATTTCAAGAATACTGCCTCCGACATCAAAAGATGCATCACTTGTATTTGCTTTTTATTAGGTACCTTTAATTGCAGTGGCTTAAGCAAATGGTTGATGATTTCTTTTTTAATTATTTGTAGCATACTCCGCAAGGTTACATAGTCTTTACATAAACTACTAATTTACTTCTAATTTTCCCTAATTGACATCTGTTTTTTACCACATGATGTCATTTGTTTCAATCTGTCTAATCATTTTTTTAAAGGTTCTTGCTCCAGCTAGTTTCTTCAGCATCGGTATTGGACCACACGCCTGCCTTTTTGAATGTTGTGGAAACCAACCCATTTAAACATTTGACACACCTCTCGTTAAAACTTTTACCCGGAAGTGATACAGATATAAAGAAGTACTTGGCTATCTGTTTAAGGGGTATTAAGGTAATACACATTTTAATTCCACTGAAGTGTTTCTTGGTTCCTTACAAACATTTACCTGTTATTGGATGGCTTCTCTTGTATTCCGTTCCATTCCATTGCTTGCTTCTGGGGTTTATACTCTTATAGCTGGTACTTTCCTTGCTCAAACGTCTCCAGATTATGTACATGGCTTTGCGCCTGTTCATCATTTGGGACATTAGCTTAAAATGTACATTCCAATTTGATTGTAAAATGCACGTTTAGCTTTGTATTTATTGTGTCTTCATTTGGTCTTCGTGGGTGTATTTTCTGTCTGCCATTTATCATGTTTTGTTGACTTATGTATGACACTGTTTGAAATCCTTGTCATCTTAAGCCTTTCGAATGAAACTTTAGGTACAGATTTTTGACAGTTCTTTTCCTTCCCTAGTCCACATGCTTTTGGAATTTGTTCAACAGGGATTTATGTGAACCCATTAAATTAATTAACTTTCTCTGTTTCTCCTCAGTTTATTACTGTCTGCTCCAAAAGGATTTGTCGTTTTTTTTTGTCCCCAATGTATGAACAAGACTATAAACAAAAACACTGATAATCTTTGCTCAGGTGTTCTAAGCTATCTGAAGGTAAGGCAGGCTGCATTCTATTAGACCCACAGCCTCCATCACATAAACATAATGAGGCACAAAACCCATAATTGAGTGTTACTGATGCATTGAGACCATGTGTTTTTTAAAGTAATGGACCCAAGCTGCACCTTAGAATACCAAGCTGCTTCCGCAAGCCTAAACCCATCACAGTTATTTCTTTCCTGAGGAAGTCATCAACTTAGTGCTGCAACTCAAGGCATGTTACAGCGGTTCTTATCTTCTTGGCTATGTAATCCATCAGTAATCAAAAGCAATATTCCTGTCTAGTAGTTCTACATCCCGTGCAGAAAACGAAGAACTGTATTTATGACTGTATTGAAAGCAACCTTTATCTGACTCTGCTTGCCTCCTCCATGGTATGCAGATATAGCGAGTAAGCGAGAAGAGCTTCTAGAGATTACCAAAATATTATCAAAACCTTCAACGCAGTAGCCTCACTTACTTTAAACAACCTGCAGAACTAATGGAGACCTCTCCAAAGCCCAAATGACAATATACCACACGAAATCACAAGGGCATTGAAGACCCATTTTGCTGCCTTGATTAGTCTGGCCACACATTTAATTAAATGTTCTGTTCTCAAATGGTTTTCGTCCTTCCTTCACAATCGGTCACAGAAGTTCAAGATCGACAATGTGCTATCCACACCTGTGCCTGCAGATCTAGGTGTTCCACAAGGATCCTCCCTCTCCCCCACACTGTTCAACCTAGTCATGGAACCGCTCGCCACCTTGCTCCAAGCCTCCAATGTCCAATTCCATATGTACGCCGACGACACACAACTCTACCTAAAGCTACAATCCCCGGAAGATATCAAACATCTGAATTCCACGCTTATTAACACTCAATCTTGGCTGGCAGATAATCACCTCAAACTAAATTCTCTGAAAACCGAGTTCCTACTCATCTCACCCCCGGCGAAAACTTCCACCACCCAAACCTGGCTCAATAACCTAACAGCACTCAATGTCCAACCTACCATCTTGGACTCGGCGAAATCCCTAGGCATCACACTCGACGCCAAGCTCAACATGCAGCAGCACGTTAGCAAAGCCACAAAAGCAGCTAATTTCCAAATCAACACATTGAGGAAAATTAAACCTTTCCTCCCTGCCGAAGACTTCCAAACTGCTGTACAAGCTCTAGTCATCCCTCGAATAGACTACGGAATTGTGGCCCTCAGCGGACTCCCGCTATCCACAACTGCACCCTTAAGAGCCTCCCTGAACGCTGCAGCAAGACTCATTACTGGCTCAAGAAAACATTCGCATATATCCCCAGACTTAAAGTCTCTAAAATGGCTGCCTTTTGAAGCCAGAATACAGCTAAAAATTGCAGTTATGACACACGCGGCCGTGCACCACAATGCACCCAACTACCTCGCTCAAAAGTTGTCTATCTCAGGAGGGTCGAGGTCCAATAGAAGTACAAAAAACCTACTCCTGAAACCTCGTAGATTCCGGAAAGAGAAAACATACAAGCGCTACTTCTCTGGAATGGCACCCAGGATTTGGAACGCGCTCCCGCCTGAAACTAGGCTGATCTCCTCCACTGCACTCTTCAAGAAAGAGGTGAAAACCATCCTTCTGGCCAAGATCTCCTGAACATGATTGATGCTGGATCAGAGACTCTGCATTGCTGTGTATCACTGTTCACCTTGTCCTCTGGCACTATACTTCTAACTTGATGTTGTCACTACCAATATATGATACACGTTGATTCACTCTCCAGATGCCCCCACTCAGTGTTCTCGCTACACTAAGACTTGGGTATAAGCCATCCACACACCCAAGGTGCACCTGAACACCCCTGTAGTGGGATCAATGACTTGTACCGTCTTATATTATTTGTTTACCTGATTGTATATTGATATGTTTTATGTATGTTACTATTATCCCACCATGTTAGTGACTACTATACTGCTCCCATTATCTCTGTTCACTCCTACTGCCCCTACCCTGTCTTTGTGAAGCGCTCTGATATCTGTAAGGATCTTGTTCGCGCTATATAAAACTTTGAATAAATAAATAAATAAATAAAATAAATAAATTTGAGAGCTTTTCTAAAAGTTCTTACAGTTGATGTGGCCAGCCACAGCTAACGAAGCCTCTTCAGCATCTGACCAACATTGTAAAAAACTCCCTGACCTTGAAAGATGAGAACCGGAAGAATTCAGATCTTATTGTGCCTCCCAGATTTGTAATAGCTTTATTGTTCTTTTGAACCCTGAGCCAACAAGACAGACTTCAAAAGTCAAACCTCCCAAAAGAACCATGTTGAGCATCTACCATAAAAGATCTTTTCTGAACTCTCACCTGACATCATAAGCACTATTAGTGCTAACATGTCCTCCACTGCAGTAGAAGCCAGTAATTGCTCAATTGAAATTGGCTAGCCCATATTAAACCTCCCTTTTTGCAAGCAGTGTGATGGGAGATTTCACATTCCATCTGAGTTTTTTTTGAGTCATGCAACATATTTTGTCTTTCGTTCACAGAGGGGACTTGCCATTTTAACCAATATCGGGGAAGACCTGCTTGTTTCACGTGGTACAAGCTTCCCATAACTAGTAAGCCCATGTGACCTCTCTGCAGCACACTAAAAGGTTGACCAAGAAATTCTTTTATAGCCTCTGTAAACGTGCACTGTCGGAGGGTTTTAAAGTACCACTACATAGTGGTGCCATGTGTTACTCTTAGCTGAATTTATTAAGCCAAAATTGACACTGCTACGTCTTCGACTTAGCGCATGAACTGTGCCATCACTCAACACCTACTCGTTGTCACAGCTGCTCCTTATCTGCGTGAGATTACTCTGTAATACGTATCATTTTCTGATGTATGGGGGTCATCATCCTTACATGTGGCCCACATCCAACCTCTATTCTGGCCTGGCAATTGGATCAGGAGAAAGAAATCATAAGTGTGCATGGGCTGGGCAACTCTGCAAATTCTGAGTACAACCACTAGGCCTGGTACAGAGGACATTTCCTGTATTATGTCTCGGAATACCCCAGACTTCTGGGCCCGCAAGTACTATCGAGTATAGCAGCTTGGTTGATTTGAAACGACTTCTGTAAAGGATACAATTTACAATTCTCAATTCACTCCATCTTGATGTGTTGTGAAACAAAAACCACATTTCGAAAAACCTTTCAAATATGTCTCTCACCAGGTTAACAGGTACAAGGTTATAACCATGGAACTAGGCCACCAAGATGGGGAGAAAATTCCAGCAAGGATAAATCTGTCTTCTCAGTATTGGAGCCTGATTACGAGTGCCCAAGTGTAGGAAGTTGGCTCTGTGTATTGTATGCCACTGGGTGGTTATACAGTGCACACAGTTCAGGGGTTCCCCAGAAGTGTACAGAGCTCAATTTAACCCCATATTGCTTTATTAATGATAGTATGGACGTGCATCCTTAGGCCGAATGCCAAGGAGTGTAAGACATTTAGTGCTCAACATTGACCAATAATGGACGCACCGCTCAAGAAGGAGATCCACACCAATTTTAGAAAAATAAGCAGTTGTACTTTATTTTAAGACCAAGATCTTCGCAATAAGTACGTTTTTAAATATAAATACTTTTAACTTTCAAAAGTCGACACTTAGAACAATTTTCTGAACATTTCAATGCTATCCTATGGAGGAGAACAATAATGCGGTGGAACAAGTAAGTATCAGACTTGCAGTTCCAGTCTTTGGGACCAAAGGAAATCAAGGGACACGGGTCCAGTGAGTACCAAAACTGCACCACCAGCGGCACAGGGGAGGCTGGGTGCAGAGGTCAAAATTGGCGTTTGGCCCATTACGTTCCAATGGACACTGGGGTGCTCAAAGCCACACTATTTGGAGGTAAGTAAATGGTTGCAGCGGCCAATCTTTGGAGGTTACGACCAGCACAGGTGGGAGGGGGCCACAAAGTAGCACCAAACATACACCACCAGCGGCACAAGGCCGGCCGGCTGCAGGGTGTAATTTCAGCATTTGGTCCCAATGCTTTTCAAAGAGGATTCTGCTTTCGACAAACAGACTGGAGGCGTTGCACAGGAGGATGCGGGGGGGAGACCAACGACAGCAGAGGTAAGTAGAAATGTAGGGCGTTGTACGTACACCGGCGATTCAGCTCACCAAGGCGCAGGGGCTTTGGGTGCAGTGGTGCTTTTTGGTGTCAGAGTTTTCTTTCCAGAGCCGGTAGCGGTCAGGGGGAGCCTTTGGATTCAGGCTGCAGGGGTCGTTGTGGAGTTCATGAGAGGCCAGCCAATGCTGGAGTCGAGGTTCGGATCGCTGAGGTTCGGATCGCTGAGGTGACTTCACTGGACAGGTGAGCCACTCAGACTCGGGCCATGGGGGTCAAGTGCAGAGTGGGCAGAAGTCTCCGTTGGATCTGGAGCCCTTGGAGTTGAATTCTTATGGACAGAGCCGCTGTCCTCAGGAGTTCTGGTCTTTGTTGAAGAGCAGGCAGGAGTCTTTGGGATTCTGCAAGTCGTTGGCCACAGGACAGGGGTCTTCTTTGCAGAGTCTTTAAAGCTGGAGACAGGCCGGTAGGGCTAGGGCCAAGTCAGTAGTCCTCTTCAGGCTTTGCTGCACGGTGTCTAATTCGTCTTTTCTTAGGTACTAAATTTAGGGGACGTTTGAGGGGAGTAGTAGGTAGGGCCATTGGGCACCTTAACTGGGGCGACTACACCCTCTGTCATGTCACCCTCCTGTGGGAGGGGGCATAGACCTAGCCCTGATTGGAGGAATCCCCTCATCTTCAAGATGGAGGGGAATGAAAAGTGTGCATAACTTCACTACCTCCACCTGAGGGGTCGAGTTGGCAAAGGTGGGCACACCCCCTAACCTTTCTGAGTTTTCCCGCTCAAAGTGGGGGTGTAAAACGGGGCTGTCATCTGCTGCTAGCAGCTGTGGCAGGGGGTCTCATTACAAAAGAGACAGGCCTTTGAAGCTTCCCCTTTGAGCACAGCCCCAACCTGGGGGAGGAGGTGTAACACCTCTGCCTATGATGTGCATTGTTTCTGGTCACAGAGAGAAGAGCCTCTCCACCCATGGATTCAAAAGCATGTCCGTGTGTGGCAGGCTGCCTAAAGACAGTCAGTGCCTGTCACGGGACCAGTCGAAACATCCCCCGTGACTGATTTTTCATCTACTCCGCAGGATTGGACTGGGCCCTTTGATTTGATTGATTTGATTTATCAATTTATAGAGCGCGCGAATGCCCGACGGCGTCTTGGCGCTAAGATATACCCTTGGCTCTTAAAGATGTTAATTAGAGCTATGCGGAGAAAAGCCAGGTTTTAACTTCCTTTCTAAAAGATTTCAAGAATGGGCTGATTTTTATGGCAAGAGGAGGCTGATTCCAGGTTCTTGCTGTATGTACAAGGAAACTTCTTCTGCCCCAATTAGCTCTTCTGAATCTCGGGACCCTGATGAGTCTCTTTTGGCCGGATCTGAGAAGTCTATTTGGCTCATAAAGTTTTAGATGTGACTTCAGGAATTGTGATCCAGTTCCGTTAATCGCCTTGTATGCCAAGCACAATGATTTAAATTGTACCCTTTTTGCAATTGGCAGCCAGTGTAGGGTTTTTAGTTTGTGGCTGATTGGTTCAAACTTAGGTATGCCTAATACAAGCCTGGCTGCTGCATTCTGCAGGCGTTGAAGTTTGGCTAAGATTTTCATCCTGGCTCCAGCATAAAGGCCGTTTCCGTAGTCCAGTCTTGACAAAGCTAAAGCTGTCACCACTGTCTTACGCGAATCCTGCGGTAGATAAGGTAGTATCTTTTTTATCATTTTTAGGATATACCAAAGTGTTGATGCCAGCTTGCTGGCTTGGGCGTCAAATGAGAGATTGGTGTCTAGAGTGACTCCCAGGTTCTTCACTTTTTCTGATGATTCTGGGCATCGTCCCATATTTTTAGGCCACCAGGAGGGAGACCATATATTTGTGTTACCTCCTAATATCATGACCTCACTCTTGTCCCCGTTAAGTTTTAGGCAGTTTCTTTTCATCCATTGGCTGACCTGTACCATGCAATGTTGAAATTTTTCTGCTGTTTCCTCCACATCCTTACTGATTGACACCAAGATTTGAGTATCGTCAGCATAGGATATTGGAGTGAATCCACAGTTCCTTATTATTTCAGCAAGAGGGGCCACATATAGATTAAAAAGAGTGGGCTCATCGAGGAGCCCTGCGGGACCCCGCATGGCAGATTGAATATATTGGATTTAGCTCCTCCTGATTCTACCGAGAAAGTTCTGTTCTCTAGGTAGGAAGCAATGAGGGTACATGCTGAGTCATGTATTTCTGCTGCTTTCAGTCGGGTTAGGAGGATCTCGTGGCTGACCGTATCGAAGGCCGCCGATAGGTCAAGTAGCACCAAGGCGGCCTTCGCTCCATTGTCCAACACTTGCCTAATTTCCTCCACTGCTGTGAGTAGAGCAGTCTCCGTTCCGTGTCCCTAGCGAAAACCGAACTGAGAATGGTCCAGCCAGTCACCATCCATCAAATATCGGGATAACTGTTTGTTTAACAGTTTCTCGATAATTTTCACGGCAAAAGGGATCCTGGCTATTGGTCTATAATTGTTTGGCATTTCACAGTCTAGGTTTGTTTTTTTCAGTAGCGGCCTGATCGATATCATTTTCCAATCATCTGGAAAGATGTTGGTTTCGATAATTTGGAGAAATAGTTTTTCTAACACCAGGCTCAGCTGTTCTGAGCAGATTTGCATTATTTTAGGTGGACAGGGGTCCATTGGGCTACCTGAGTTAGTGGTAAGAACCTCTTTCTGGATCTGATCTACTGTAGGAGGGGTGAAATGGGGTTGAGCTGATTGTTACACCGGATTTATTAGGTGTAAGGTATCCTGGTCTGCCATCTCCGTGTTGTGATTTTTAAAGGAGTCATAGACTGAAGATACTTTGCTAACAACGAATTCACCTAATGTGTTACAGAAGTCTGATGACATTCCTTCTGAGTTATTTTCAAATTTTGATAATTTAACGAAATATATACTTTTTTCAGTTATTATTAGTTTTTTTATAACTGGATAAAGCAGCTTTATATTCTTGTCTGAGCTGGGTGTCATAATTGGCTCTCCATTTTTTTTCTGCTCTTCTGCACTTCTGTTTTTGTGCCTTCAATGCTTCCGAGAACCACGGCTGTGAGGGGGTTTTTCTTTTAAAGGTAACTTTTTTTTGTGGGACTGTGAGTTTAACTGCAGTGTCTAACCACTCGTTGAATTGTTTACAGGCTATATTGCAGTTTGCATCAAATGTAGGATAAGCTGTTCGGAGTATATCAACAAATGCCTGATGGTTAACCTTAGACCAGTCAGGGTATGTTGTTTTCTTAAGGGTTTCCACAGGTCTCCCCGTATCTTCTTTAATTTCTAATATAAACAGGACTACCTTGTGGTCCGACCATGGGACCAGGAGAGTATCAATTTTATTTAAGCTCTGACATGAGGTAAATATACCGTCCAGTGTGTGGCCAGCGTTATGGGTATCTAGGTGTACCTTTTGTTCCAAATCAAAATTTGACATTGCATCCATAAATGATGCTATCTTAGGGTCAGAGGTTTTCTCTAGATGTAAATTAAAATCTCCTAAAATTGTATAGTCAGGGCCTGTCACGCTTGATTCTAAAAATGGACTTAACGACTCAATTAGGGGCGTTTTTGCGCTAGGTGGTTTGTAGATTAGTAGTCCACGTGTAGTTATCTGTGATCTTGATTTGGAAGGTAAAGGTTTCACAGTCCGAGTTACTTCCTCTTTCTGAGCTCTTAACGAAAGCCTGGACTCTCCTGAAGAGACCTCCCCCTCCGTGACGTCAGACAGTGCTGGTGTATCCGCTTCAGCGCTGTACGCTAAAGGGACGGACCCGGAAGAACGCGGTGTCGAAGCCGGGAGAGGAGGAAGACGACCCAAGAAGAGCACAACGCACGGCACCGAAGAGGACCCCCGCCTGGAAGCCGTGTCGGAGCAGCTGAGGACCTCGTGACCCAAGGAGAGCACAATGCATGGCACCGAAGAGGACCCCCGCCTGGAAGCCGTGTCGGAGCAGCTGAGTACCTCGGGAGACATCACGGGAGCAGCCGGAGAAGGAGACGTGAACAAGGAGAAGCCAGGAGGCCACCGTCACCACTTTTTGCCCAGTCACGCTCAGGAAGAAGCGTGGCTCAGCAAGGTACGGGGCCGGTTCAGAGGTTTATTTTCTAAGGGAGGGGCCGGGTAACGAGGAGGCTGGGAGGGAACCCCTCTAGTATAATAGGGAAACGCACGCTTTTCCCTTGTGCACTATCACTACACCAACACAAGGTGAAACGCCACTGCGCCAACAGTACGAGTGACTATTTTCAAAGGCATTTGGTGGTGGTTCTCCCCTCCTCACAACGTTGCCCTCACACCCTACCCTATACTCTCAGTAGTGAAGTAGAGCCGTGTTCTAAAGCCACCTCTCCTTTCTCTTTCCTTTTGAGCGGAGCCGGTGAAGTGCTGTCCTAATCCGAAGAGCCGGAGGAAGACCTCAAAGACCTGCCTAGAGCTCTGGACAAATTTTCAATTGTTTTGCCCCATGTTTGACTTTGAATAAACCTACGGTTTTCAAAACACTTCTGACTGGTGGCTCCTTCCCTCCTTGTTAACCCTGAAAGGTTACAGTGCCCACACCAGGGCCGGTAGGTTTTCAGGGGGCACCTCTGAGGTGCCCTCTGAGTACATGTTTTCATAAATCTCACACTGGTGTCCGTGTGGATTTATTACAAGGAGCTGTTTGGTACCAAACACTCTTGGTTTCAGTGAAGCCATCATGGTGCTTGGGAACTCGAGTTGTTTAGTTTACAGTCCATGTACTCCTTATGGTTTCCTTGGCACTTACAATATTTAAGAATTGACTGAAGTATTGTAGGGGCATATCTACTTGGGCAGATATACTCTCACCTGTGGTATAATGCCTTAGGGATGTACGTCCTGCTAGAGGGGTGACTTACCTATACCTACAGGCAATGCTGGGTGCCATGTTGTTTTTTCCCTCACAACGGCATGCAAACTGCAAGGTCAGTGGCATGGTCCTAGTGAGGCGGGTTTTAATGACCCGCTTCAGCTTCCAGGACCTAGGTACCCAGGGTACTACTTACTAGTCTTACAGAGGGCAGAAGTACCAATTGGGGATATGTTTTAGGGAAGAAGCACTGGAATAAGAGACCGGGTTGGCAGGGACCATGTGCACTACAATCGAAAACACATCAATTACCAGGCAAAAAGTGGGGGCTAACCATGTCAAAAGAGGCTCTTTCTCACACCAAATAAATTGTAATTGGAGCAGTTATAAAGCCATTGTGAGTAGTTAAAATTAGCTGAAGAAGGATCAACAGAAAGCAGAGGAGCTTAGTTTACATCTGCTGGAGATGGTTTGTAAGCCTGGTTGCTTTGGAATGGTATGACATGTGTAGCGTGGTCTGGACATTGGAGAAAAGTTGTCAACTGAAGTACTAAATCATTGTTAGAATTGAAGACATTGTCAATAGTGTGCCTTGCACTATATGTTGCACCAGTCACTTTTTGATCAAGGCTAATACAAGAGCAGGCAGGCACTTCTCTTCTGCCTGGATGTTGAAGTGGCCTAACGGTGAAAAGGTGGATGCCTAATGGTCAAAGGAGCCCATGATCTCTGCTAAGGCTGTGTTAATTTCAAATGAACCGGAAAGACGATAAATGAAGTTGTGTGATTGTTACAAGTATGTAATGTTCTTCTACAACATCACATTTTTTTATCGATTTGCATACTCCCAATGAAGACTATCAAGTAGTACATAACCAAGTTAGAGAAAGTAGAAATTATGTCTAAGTATTTAAATACATTTTTATTTTTCATATAATGCAGGAAGAAAAATTGTTGCTGGAGCGAAAACTTAAAAAAACAGAAGACGATTTAGGCCGACAACTTAGTTACACACAACAGGTAAACTGCAAAATATTTGTTATACGTACTATGGCTTATAGAATACAGCTTTCATTTTAATTAAATGTGGTTACCGGTGTTGCATTGCTTTGTAGTATTTGTATTACTACCCCTGCATGGGGCGCTGTAGCAATTACCAATAGGGACAGCAAGCAATCCAGTTGTCCAATAATATTTCTAATTTCTATATTCGATATAGGACTCCCTGTCTTCTGCGCTATTCACAAAGTTATGTTTGGTGATAATGTGCCCTATTACGGAAACAAATGAATGTCACAGCTTGTATTTGCACTGTGGAAAGGTCATCATTGAAAGAATGAGCAACCGTTTGCCAGACTGGAAAACATTTGACAAACCGGGCAGTGATTTCCACCAATCTCCCTGCCCCACCCCGTTGCCGGGTGAAGTGCGACTGCGCCCACTGGCTGTTGAATGCCTGGGGAACCCCGGGACCTACATGCTCCTCTACCTGGGACCACATAACTGTGTTGCAACTTTATATATGCCGCACAATTAGTGCACCCCCAAACACATTCTTTGCCTGCTTTTTTAATATGCCGCTGCGCTGACGTAATGGTGTGCCCTCATTTGCATGAGGCAGTGTCCCATGTAAATGAAATAATGCCTCTCTCCCCCTCGCCACTCCTCCCCCAACTCCACAGGGATTGCACCTGTGCACATTTTGTTCTGGCTTCATCCATATCGGAGAAAGGGGCCACAAAATAATTTACAATCCATTTTCCAATATTAAAGGGCCCTGGGGCAAAAAAAAAAAAAGAAGCAAGCACTTCATGGAATATACAAGTTGTGTTCCTCGGGGGAAATTGAGCTGGCTGCTCAGTCTTTAGGCCAAGTAGTATCTTGAAACATTTCCAGTTTGAAACCAAACAAAGAAATCTCTGATGCTGACCGTGTCATGATTTAAAAGCATTTGTTATTGGATTTAGGCCCAGATCTCTGTACTGGGGTGAATGTATGACATTGTTCTGCATTCTGTCCTTCAACTGTTGTTTTTGCATTTGTCACCCCGAGTGGGATGGGTATGCTCAGGCGTGAGTCCCATGCTCTCCACGCCACTGGAATCAAGCTATCCTGTCTGAAGAGGTCTGAAAGCCCGAAACCGGTCCTAGGATGCTTGTTTCCTGTCCAGGGAGGACCTGGCTTGGCAGTTCTGGCTGGACTGTTCCCATGGGGCACAGGGTCGAGACTGATTTGCATATGGCTGGGTCCAAACTGGAATGGCATGGTGAGCAAATAAACGATGGATTTAGACCCAGATCTCTGTACTAGGGTGAATGTATGACATTGTTTTGCATTCTGTCCATCAACTGTTGTTTTTGCAAGATTTAAAAGCATTTGTTATTGGAGCAGCAACATTTTCTCTTGCTTGTTATATTTACCGTTGCCCTTTGCAGCACAAAGAAAGGTCCAGAACATGGGAAGTAGTAGAGAAAAGCATGCTTCTGTTATTGATCCAGTTAAGATATTTCTTTTAGGGTATCAAGCCATCTCGCAATAAGTTTACTACATAAATGACTGTGAAAATCAATGATTGAGTACCCCTTTTTAGGTTTCGACCTGGCGAAAAGCTGCGCAAGCAGCGATTCGCGCAGGCGAAATCTTATGTCTTACACTGTGTGGCTGGGAATCCGCCCCTCTGTTCCATTGGCTAGCTCCATAAATGGAGGCTAGCCATTGGAACCGAGATCTGTCCGTCAATTGCGGAGCAGATTCGGGGGCGTTCCGGCCATTTTTACTCATCCTGCCCCTTCTGACAACGTCATGCGGCCGTGGGCGGGGTTTATTTTTTTTTGTCCTCCATGTTTGTTTTGGCCATTCCGCGGCCGACCGCCGCCGGAGGAAGTCCAGGTGAGTGCTGGCCGTTCCCGCCGCCCCCCTCCTCCCGCTGTCCGTGCTCCGCCCCCCCTCCTGCTGTCCGTGACCGAACATCTGTTCTACTGAATCGTTTTAAAATATCAGGGTCACTTTATCAAACAACGAAAAAAATCTAATTATTAAAAGAGGAGTTTCAAATCTTTGGTTTTGATGCGGAAAAGAGTAATTTTATGGAAACGTGAACACCAACACGAAAATAAGCAACACGTTGCATGAAGATTATAAACACATCGCGAGACCCCAGAGGAAGTTATTATCTCACTAAACAGCTGTCGGGCGCTTGCCTGAGTCACACTTTGCTTAGCTGCTCCGCTGCTCACAGCAGGCTTTCTCGGGGGCGGTATTTATATATTTTGCTTGAACTGTATAATGTCTGCATGTGAATCAACTCGTGCGCGGCCCTGATCAGCAGGCCGTTTGCTCTCTTTGTTGCTGTGAGTGGTACCTGTTCTGGTGTGTTAGCTTTAATGAGCGTTTGGGGAAGGCGTGGAGCAGGCTGGGGTTCAAATGGCGAAGTGCCTGGAGAGAGTGGGGGAGGCGTGGGCTTGTTAGCTTGTTCTGTTGTCTGTGTTTTCTTGCCCGCCCCCCCCCCCTCCCACTGTCCGTGCTCCGCCCCACTCCCGCTGTCCGTGCTCCGCCCCCCCTCCCGCTGTCCGTGACCGACCATCTGTTCTACTGAATCGTTTTAAAATATCAGGGTCACACTATCAAACGACGAAAAAAATCCAATTATTAAAAGAGGAGTTTCAAATCTTTGGTTTTGATTCGGAAAAGAGTAATTTTATGGAAACGTGAACACCAACACGAAAATAAGCAACACGTTGCATGAAGATTATAAACACATCGCGAGACCCCAGAGGAAGTTAATATCTCACTAAACAGCTGTCGGGCGCTTGCCTGAGTCACACTTTGCTTAGCTGCTCCGCTGCTCACAGCAGGCTTTCTCGAGGACGGTATTTATATATTTTGCTTGAACTGTATAATGTCTGCATGTGAATCAACTCGTGCGCGGCCCTGATCAGCAGGCCGTTTGCTCTCTTTGTTGCTGTGAGTGGTACCTGTTCTGGTGTGTTAGCTTTAATGAGCGTTTGGGGAAGGCGTGGAGCAGGCTGGGGTTCAAATGGCGAAGTGCCTGGAGAGAGTGGGGGAGGCGTGGGCTTGTTAGCTTGTTCTGTTGTCGGTGTTTTCTTGCCCGAAGTCTGAATATTTTGTTGTTTGGCGTCCCTCATGGCCAGCATGGCTGATTCAGTTGACAGTATTGTGCAAATGATCTTTTTGTTTAGTTTATCTGGGAAAACATGTTTTTGTTCATGATTGGACCGAATTAAAAGGTATCTTTCAAGCAGAAAGGATTGTAAACAACATTGCTAAGCCTCCCGCCTCAATTTCGTTTTTAGGTCTCGCGACCTATCAATGCGCATGCGCATTGAGCGGAGCGAGAATTCAAGTGCTCAAAATACTCGTCAAACCAAGGGTTTTTTGGTGCGGTTTTCTTCGAGTTCACGTGAATCACGTGACCAAACAAGCACGCGCATCAGCCTCCCTCCTAATTGCATTTTTTCACGGCCGCCACCACATCAAAGGGCTTCTCCCAGCGTGCGCTCTGCGGCTTCTCCTCCCCTAATTATTCATGGCTGGCCGGTCGTACTTTCAGTTTCCCGGCCGCTCATCTTCTCGCTTGCTCCCTTTACTAACAAGCATTTACTAACAAAGTCTTGAAAGTCTGCTTTAACAGCGTGCGCATCAAATACGGCTTTATTTGTGTTTTCTTTTACCAAGTGTCAAGAGACAAAATAAAAAGTGGCGTCTTTCTGGTGCCATAGCTTGAGTAAGCAACGTGTGCACGGAGCAATGCCATTTCAGAAATGGAAGTGTGCTTTAAGGGAGTGTGCTTCAAATACAGCTTTAGTTCATTTTTTTAATTTTTTTACTAGGTTTCAGAGCAGCATCCCCAATTTGTCAAACGCAGTCTACTCGCTCATAGGCAATGTCCACTAATTCTCTCAATTCGCTTTTTCGTGGGTCACACACAATTGTTCCCTGCGCTTGCTTTTTGCCATGCGTACTTTTAACACTCCCCCCTCCCAACACATCTTAATACAGTCCGCAATCAGTGCATACTGCACACACTCAGTGCACACTGCCCTAACTCACAGTGCACACAGCACTCACTCAGTGCACACAGCACGCACTCACTGCACACAGCACTCACTCGCACTGCACACAGGGATCACTCACACTGCTAACAGGCGTTACTCAGTGCAAGCAGCCCTCAATCAGTGCACACAGCACTCACTCACACTGCACACAGGCCTCACTCACACTGCACACAGGCCTCACTCAGTGTACACAGCCTTCAATCACACTGCATACAGTCCGCAATAAGTGCATACTGCACACACTCAGTGCACACAGACATAACTCACAGTGCACACAGCACTCACTCAGTGCACACAGCTCTCACTCACCCTGCACACAGGCCTCACTCACACTGCAAACAGGCGTTACTCAGTGCAAGCAGCCCTCACTCAGTGCACACAGCCCTCACTCACACTGCACACATGCCTCACTCACAATCCACACAGGCCTCACTCAGTGCACTCAGCCTTCTATCACACTGCATACAGTCCGCACTCAGTGCATACTGTACACACTCATTGCATACTGCACACACTTAGTGCACATGTGTGTGCGCAACACCAGTGTAAATCACCATTTCAGGGGTGCTACAGGGTGTCCTTTGGACACCCTTGAAATTGCTTTCTTATTTGCGATTCGCTAATTGCAAATCGCAAATAAGGATTAACTCCCCATTCATTCCTATGGGCCTATGGAGTCATTCCTTAATTGCGATTAGCAATTAGCGAATCGCAAATAAGGAAGATGTAGAAATCACTATACATTTTAGAATTTCTACATGCATCCCGTTTTGCGAGTCTTTAATTGCGATTCCTTAACAATCGCTATTAAGGACTTGCAAAAGAGGAGCATGATGAATCTGGGGGATTGTGATTATAAAAAACAAAAAACATAATTTTGCTACTTTAAAAACGTCAACATAAGTTAAAAAATTAATAGATTTACAAAACCAATAGCTCCAACTTTCCTACTGCGAGACCTATTGGCAACGCCAGTGCTTGTTAAATGTGATAATATCCAGAATGATTTCCTAATGCATTACCAACGCACTACTTAACAAAATGTATGAAGTGAAATAGTTTGATAGTTTGAAAACGTTTTCTGTTTGACTGTCTCTTCAATCCTCGATGTTGGCTGGGTCAAAAGTAAAGATGCCCATTTAGATCCCGAGCCTTTAGAAACAAATTAGGTTTTGCCTTGCCATTGACAACATGTACCTGGACTGTGTTTTGGAGTGGTTTCGTTATTCATCTTAACTAATACGTCGTTTTTTGTATATTCGCTTGCATTGATTCCTCTTTTCTCTGCGACTGCTTGAGCTTTAATGTTATTAGATAAAGTATTTATATTTGTTCCTTGGTATTGTCATGCCATGGCTACCAACAATATACCAGGAATACCACCCGTAAACCAGGGAAAGCATTATGTTAGGGTAAGCATTATCATAAAATGCACGCGCTCAGTATGTAATGAATTGCTACTATAATATGGTGGCTCGCAGTGTGTGGGGGGGGCTCTGTGTGGGTGTGTGGGGGCTCTGTGTGGGTGTGTGGGGGGGGCTCTGTGTGGGTGTGGGGGGGGCTCTGTGTGGGGGGGCTATGTGTGTGTGTGGGGAGGCTCTGTGTGGGTGTGTGTGTGGGTGGGGCTCTGTGTGGGGGGCTCTCTGTGGGTGTGGGTGTGGCATTTGCGAGAGATTAAGCTATTGCCATTGCCAACACATAAATACAAATTTTGTCATTTACAATGCCAATAGCTCTAACTTTTGCAAAGGCGAAACCGTTGCATTGTAAATGCTTGTTGTTTTAGAGATTAGTTGACAGCCATTTTAATTGATTGATTTATCAAACAGCTGTTTTTCATGAAGGAACAGATATGCTTTAGAAGCTTTCATAAAAATCTATGAAATGCAACATGTACAAAGTGAAAAGAAATCTGGACATAGTAAATTAAGTATTGCTGACCATTTTATCATCAACATTCAACATAAATGATCAACATAAATAGTTTATTTTCCAACAGTTCCCCAATCTCATGTTCGGTTCGTTTGTTGCACACTGTTATTTACCAAAAGTGCGTGTTTGTTATTTGTGTGCTTGCAAACTGGTTCGCCTAGGAAGTGCTACTTTGTGTCCATTCATCTCATGGACGCTCAAACTTATTTAGTAAGACGATTCATGTCTGTATATGACGACACTACACGTTCCTTAATATCGTGCTTATATCGTAAAAAGTTTATCTGTTGAGATTCAACACAATTTAAAAAAATGCAGAGTAAGGTCAGATAATATTATAAATGAGCACATAATTGATCATAGATCATGATTTCAAGTTACTGGGATCCTTAACAATCGGTCTAATTGCATACAATATTATGTTTCAGCAACTTACTGCAAGCAAGTCTGACCCTTCCTCCCCCGTTATTGCTTAGACTGACCATGATCTATCCCTTGAGATCTGACTTTGATCTACAGCTTCCGCTTATCAGATAAAAAACGTTCACCATCCCTAAAGTCATATTGCTTGAACAATTACTCTTACACTGACCTTTAGTTGTGCCTGTTAACCTGTGTGTTTTTTTTTTTTTTTGGCCTCCTGAGATTTCATTAACTCAACCTTTGGCCCGCATTGGTTTAACAAGCATTTACAATGCAATGGTCGCGGCTTTGTTAAAGTTAGAGCTATTGGCATTGCAAATGGCATTTTTTTCATTTTCTTTTAAAACATAAATAAATGGTATTGTCATTTACAATGGCAATAGGTGAGCATTCAAGAGTAGTAGAGAGTATTAGCAGACACAGAGCCACACACACACAGAAAAACACACACACACACACACACACACACACACACACACACTACAAGACAACAGGTGATCCCTCGTGAAATGTCTATTTAGCAGTGTTTGTGCAAACAGCACATGCTGTTAACATGTAACCAAGTTGAGAAAGCAATTGCTTACTACATGGCTCCTGTATTCTGCTCACACACGCCAATGTGTGAATTGGTAAATGCAGGTCACACGCACTAATAATGTACAAGCTAACAAACGTGCACACTGTGTGCAAATTCGTGAAAACTGCGAGTATACATCATTTAGATGGACACAGCCATGGCTCACGCCGTGCACGCTCCTACATCTAGTGCTCTTTCATTAACAGTGCACACACTTCAGAATGATGTACAGCAGCGAATGATGCACTCACCAGTCATGTGCAGTCATGCACGTAGAGCACATGCAATGTGTTCGGTCTGCAATAACCACCATACACATCTGGCATATATAAGAAACGAAAGCTACCTATCACTCACACATTAGGTGCACTATACAACACCCACAGAGCAGTGCACACTCCTCTGTGCTGTCAACACGTCAGTGATGCGCACGTGCATAACACTGGTATTGCTGTGCATTCAACAGCAAGGTAGTGCCAATCAAACAAGCTGTTCACAATAGTCTCGCAGTGCTCACGCGCGTGCATACATACTGCAGTTCCTAGTAAACGCAGAGACATTACACGTGTGTGTTCTGGGAAGTGATGCTTGTGAATGCGCGCAGAGACGCATTCATCTACACACATACATGGTAAACGTGCATGTAGAGTGCACAAACATATACTTAAGATACACGTACATGCTTGAAAGTGAAATGCAAATAGACAACATCGTTTTGAGGACCAGCAAATCCAATGCCATTCACAAAGAGTGGCGTGCAGGCACTGCCAGGCACACGCCAATATATACAACACACCCACAAATGCACTGGCACCAGCCACGCAAAGTAAAAGCTAAGCTGGGGAGCAGACTCGGAGATCCACGCACGCATACGTGCACACACTGAATGGCACACATTTCTGGGACCACTGGCACTGTGCTACACACTGAAAATGCCAACAATCAGCAGTGTCCATATACACAGCAAAATAATTGTACAGTGACACACATCCACACGCATGAACGCAGTCATGTATACTTAAATTGCCCCAAACAACCCATACCAGTTGCGTAAACCATACCTAGACCGCTCCAACCCGCCAGGCCCGTCTCTAAAATACCCCACCACTTACCTGAAGATTATGTGGGGGTGGGGTTACAAAACACCGCCTCCGGGATGGGTCCTACACCTGCGGCGCCGGCATCCTGTCCCTTATTCCGGGTGGGGGAGGAAGTATTCGTCACTTGGCGCCCCTCAAGGTAGGGGGGCTTAGTTGCCCTCCATGGGGGCCGGGTGGCGGTGCCACCCCGCGCTGAAATCAGCCATCGGCGGCCCTTAAGGGTTGGAATCTCACGGGGGTGGCGGCAGTCTCCGGTATCTACAATGGAGTTCGAAGCAAGCGCGATGCAAGTCACTTGAAATTAATTCTGTAATGCTGGGGCCTTCCTCGCCCTTTCGGGTGGGGACAGGATATTTAGAGGGGGTGGCGGCGCAATCCCAGTCGCAAAATGACGTCTGATCCTTTCCAAAACTCCCCCTCACGTCGCCGCTTTGAGAATGATCCAGAAATGGCCGGCGCCCGGGAGGTGCCAAATAATCAGAAGAAAGAAAGGTGCCCCTTTTTTATGCCCTCCAAAAACGGCACCGTGCCCTCCCAACACCCACAACTTGAAGAAAGGGTCTGCTAAAATGTCGGGGAGGGGTGAGTGATGGGGGGCACGTGGTGAAAGGGTGATGCACCTTTCTTGCAGCCTCAGTTGACGGGTTTTCTGCCTTTTGGGGAGGGAGGTCTGTGGTAGTCTAGTTTACTCACAAAACAAGCCATCAGGAGGGCAGTCGAACACCACCATGTTTCTCCGAGGTGAAGCCGGAATGCTTCCGAGAAACGTTGCATCATTTTTGGATTCAGGGGCGTGTTTTTCTTTCTCTCCTCTTCCCATTGGCTGGAATGTAAAATTCCAGCCAATGGAAAGAGGAGAGAAAGAACATGAAAAAAAAACGCCCCCGAATCCCAAAAAGACGGGGCTTAAACGGACCGACGCCCCTCTTCTCCAATGGCTGGCCTCCGTTTAGGAAGCCAGCCAATGGAGAAGAGGGGCGGGTTCAAGCCCCACACTCTAAAACATAAGATCTCGCCGGCGAGACTGCGCACGCGCAGCCTACGCAGGCCGAGACCTAAAAACGAGTGTCGGTGCTTATTGTGTAATAACAATGATGTGCATATTGTATAGTCAGTGGCGTTTTACTAACCCATTGTACTAGATCATAGTACAAACTATCTCTTTTAGTTATTGCACTTATTTGTTGCCCATACTGTCTTATTGAGTCAAATGAACAGAATTACATCTTTCCCAGGTGATAGCTCATTATAATTTACTATGATAGGAACATCATGCAAACAATCTATTTCTAGAATGCTAATTGAAAGGTGGTGTCACATGAGGTGAAAGATACGCAACAACCTTGCTAAACTATTTGTGTTTAACCATGTAAAGGTAATTTGATCAGATTGATTGGTCAGGTATGCATGTTGATTGAACTGTTGGCTTTTTTAAAAAACATTTTTTTTCTGTGTAGACCTTGTCTGAAAAAAGCAGAGAACTTGACCGGTTAAGAAGTGAATGGACCACACAAGCAGCTACATTAACAAACAAACATTCAGAGGAGCTCACACGTGAAAAGGAAAAGGCTCTTCAGGTATTACACCATGTCTGGAAATTATTTTCATATTCATGTTTACTTTTTGCTTTTCTAAAATGTTCTTGTAGTTTCCTTTCAAAGTGTTTAATGCGTTTATAAAGTTGGGGTTCAAGAACCTTAGTGCAGTATTTTGAGAGCAAAATAAACTAAAATATTTTTTGATTCATCTTTAACTTTGCACTGAATGAAGACTACAAAGTTAAATACAATTATTCATATGCTGGTTCCTAGCTGTACCTGCTACTACTTACAAAATATATAATTTTAGAAGTAATGCATTGTTTACAACACGTCATGGAGTTAACTTAAGGTTCAGCATGCGATTAGCACAAAACAGAAGTTCAGGACATTTTTGGGAAAGTACCCTAGGTACTGATGATCTACTCAAGGTAGTGTTGCTTGGTTACTAGAAAACAAAAAACAATTATCTAGTTTTTGAAGTATTTCAGTGACTGTATGTTGAATTAAACCAATTTGCAAGCATTGTAAAATATACTCACAGTTAAATGTTCAGAGCCGTAAACTCTGATCACCATATCTAAGGTAGCATTCAGTTGATTCATAATGAAAAGCCCTTGTACAGTTTCTTATCTGTTATTTAGGATGAATGGTAGAACGTTCAAAGGCCATGAAAGCAGTGGCTTTTCTGGTGTGCTGTAGTAGTTTGATGTGATATAATACATTAATATGTTTAGGGCCCTATGTATCATTCCCATTCGCAAACCAGAAGTATGCAATTTACGCACTAACTGATTTGTGATTGGGAACGCAAAACAGTGTCTCTAATTAATATTATTTACGCAGGTCTCAATTTGTGACCTCTGTAAATGGCAGGCAGTGGAGGGATGGAGGCCTGCAAGGGACAACAGACCTGGATCCCCTGCCTTTGCTTTCTTATACGGAAAACCTTTTTTTTATTTTAAAGCAGCATGCGTCTGTTAAAGGCAATAGTGTTGGTTTTATTTATTTGTTTAAAATTGTCTAGTTTGGGGACACCCTTGCAAGCTGAGGCTCTGAGGAACACTATCTGCACACCCACCACGACTGCTGGCATGATTCACAAAGGGTAAGGTGCTCCAAAGGGAACACCTTGCCCTTTTGCAAATTGGTTACCACCTTTACTCTAGACCTGTAACTCCTCAGTGGTTTGTTACGGAAGTTGCAATCACAAACCATTGTTCTATTTCCTTTCAAATCTAAAATAGAAGGCGGACATCCATTTCATGCCCCCCCTCCTATTTATGATTTGTTAAAGATCGCAAAAGCTCTTTATGAGTTGCAAAATCATAAAAGGGCGTTTTTGCAATCACAAACACTGTAATTGCAGAAGAGCTTTGTACATCAGGCCCTTGGTTCTCAGTACTTCTCATGAGAATCCTTTACCGTATGCATACCATATGCATGTATGTCTAGTATTTGCATTTCTGAAGAGTTACTCCCAAAACCACTTTAAACTTCACTTCTCCCTCCAACGACCATCCTAATTCACCTTGTGTTTGAGGGGCGTCCTCATGCAGAGGTCTGTTGATTTTAACAGATATGATTTATACTATCTATTTACCCTTTTCCCTGATTCATTTCCCTGATTCATTTCCCTGATTCATTTCCCTGATTCATCTACTCCAAGCCCTTTTTAGGTTTCGCCTATTATCATTCGCTTGCGAATGTAATAGGCGAAAATTCAAGGGCTTGATCGACTCGTCCAACCACTGCGGTTTTCTCACAGTGCATGTGAGTCACGTGACCACAAAAGCGGGTCACGTGACCACACAAGCACGCGCATCTCTCCCTAATCCGACAGCCTCCCCTCGCTCGCATTCCCGCCCCCCCCACCATTTGCCAGCATACACTCTCCAAGCGCTTCGCGCACGGCCATCTGTTCTCCAGCACCTCCCCTCTCTCTCCCGGCACACAGCCTTACTTGAAGGGGCTTCGGTTACTCCCCTGCTTCGTACCATCCCCTCTGTCTCCAAATGCAGCTCTTTCACCGACTCCTTTCTCTCCTCCTCTCTCCACCCGCCCCCCTCCCCCATCCCACCCCTTCAAACCACCTCACCCTCCTCTAATTCCATTACCCGACTGGCCTCTGTCACCGCTCCCCCTCCCCCTCCCCCTTGCCTTCTCTCTCTTTGTTCTCTAATCACTCTCCCTTAACCACTCCCTTCTTTCATCCATCCTTCTTGCCTCTCGCCCCCTCCCCCCCGCCAGCCTCCTTCCGCCACCCTCCCCCCTCGCCGGGGACGCCTTGCTCTTGGAATCACAGTTTCAAAGACACATCCGTGAATTTTAGCTCCGAACCCGGTGGTGGAAAAACATAATCCAGGGTGGAGTCTGCATGCTGATACATACACCTAGTTTCAAATACGGAATAATAAATCATTCCCAAAACCAAAACTTACAACTTTTCATGCGAACAACTTGCAATATTTTAAAAATAACACTCGATGGGAGGACAGTGCACAGCACGTTGTGTAGTAACAGCGCGTGCTGTAAGCATACGGCACCATAAACCCTTTACCTCTCTGGTCCTCGTTACTGCTATGACCAATGAGACCAGCAGTAACAAAGACCGCGCCAGGGGTGCCAAAAGGACAAGCTGGGGAGCAGCCGCCATCTCTCATCCACAACCCTCATCCACAACCCTCAAGCATGCACAGCGTGTATGCGACTCGAGAGAATCACGGTTCTGCTGTCTGTACTTTTTTTTATCAGGTTCCCGCCTGCTTTGTCAATAAAACCAATGCCTTTGATTGATATCATAAATTATAGCAGCTGCAGTTCCCCTGCATTGACGACTCATGAAAACGGGCATCAGCAGTAATGTTACTTTGCAGCTGCAATTTCGATGTTATTTTTGAATGATTAATGTTCAGCCACTGCGGGTTGACTTCCCGCATTCTGCTGCCTATCGTCAGCGTCTACGTTGTCAGCGAGTCCTTTCTTGCACACAGAAAGAAACAATATACTTAAGTCATGCGACTTAAACGTGCATTTCTTTTTTTTTTTTTTTTTTTTTTTAACTAACACTATGTGCTAAAAATCAGACTGAAATTTGAACACGGGTTTATTCTATTTTGAAAAAACGTTCAATAGCAACAAATAAAAGAAGCACTGGCGTTGCCAATAGGTTTCGCATTTGGAAAGTTGGAGCTATTGGTTTTGTAAATGACATTTTATATTTATATATTGTTATTGACAATGCCAATAACGATATATAAATATAAAATGTCATTTACAAAACCAATAGCTCCAACTTTCCAAATGCGAAACCTATTGGCAACGCCAGTGCTTGTTCAGCCTGTCACTCTAGGATCGTTCTTTCTGGGTTCCTTTACCAAAGGACACTGCTTTCTTCATAGTTGAGTTGACTTCAGAGGATAAGAATCTTTCAAGATTCTTTACGAGGGAACTCAAGCCTTACCCCGTAACTGTCCCATCCAAGTCAGCACCTCGGGATTCAACTACTTAGGAATATTCATCTCCCTAGATACCACGGTGTGCTATGACCACAATCTCCCCCCCCCCCCCCCCCCCCTTCAGCGCCTACAGCATGATATAGCCAGCTGGAGGACTCTCCCTCTATCCCTCCTGGGCAGGGCTGCCCAATTCAAAATGATGTTCCTTCCCCGTTTTCTCTACACTCTACAAAACTCCCTCAATGTAGTCCCCCTTGCCTATTTTTAGAGAAATCGAGCACCTTCAAAGAGAGCTGTTGTGGAATGGAACACCACGCATAGCTCTCAAGAAACATACCCTGAAATGGTATGATTGTGGCATCGCTCTCCCTGATATTCAAAAATATTATTGGGCGGCCCATATGTCTGCTATCAATCACGGCACCTACGGAGCACCCGACGACCCAGGCTATCGTATGGACAGATTGCTTCTTCCGGGTGGGAACTATAATAGATCGCTTTACGCCAAACCCGCTCGTCCTCCAATAACAGGCCCTACTGGACACTCGATAGCAGTATGGCATGCTGGCAACAGATCCCTGGGATTGGAGGGTAAACTGACATTGGCCACCCCCCTGTGGGACTCTGCAGGACTAGGGAATCTATGTACGACAAAGAGATTTTATAGGTGGGGTATGATTGGCATCTCTCGGATAAACGACCTATGGGAGAAGACTGACAGAAAATCGTTTGCTGCCCTCCAGGACCAACACGAACTTGCCGATACTGAGTATTTCCGTTACACACAGGTACGACATACCTTACGTGCCGTCATTCCCAGGGGTTCCTGCCCCCCCCCGGAGTCCTCCCCATTGGAGAGTAGGATATTGTACGGTCACCTCCCAGAAAGACTATCTCGTTGATTTATAACAAATTAATCTACAACATGGATGACCCTTTAGCGCTCTTACGACAAAAGTGGGAGGCCGACGGTATTGAATTGGAGGACGAGGACTGGCAAAACGCCGTGTCCTCTCCTAGGGAGGTGGCGATTCCGGCACGACTACGACTTGTACAACTTAAAATCCTCCACAGGATATATATTTGACAGGACCTATACTTGTGCAGATGGGAAGGGCAATTGCGGGAGACTGTCGTAGACACTGTGGACAGGTAGGCACCTTCTTACACATCACCTTCAGTCCTACTGGAAAGAGGTACATGAAGTGGTAAGGGAGGTCCTGGCTGTGTCTCTTCTCCCAAAAGCGCGCAGATGCTTACTGAACATTTGGGAGCCAATTGATCTCAACACAAACCAAATGCAATGGGTCACTTTATGGTGGCAAAAAGGAACATTGCACAGGCATGGGGAGGCTGCAGCTCCACCCACACTGGGAGCATGGAAGATATGTATGGATTGGTGCATGTTCCGTGAGAAGACGGCTTTCGATGCTTGGGGCTGCCCCAAAAATGGTCCTGTCTATGGGGGCCATGGAACTCATACAGAGGGGACATATGTATTCCGCCCCAAGACATTGTCCTTGACGACTCACCTACGCCTTGAGCTTGTCCTAACTGTGTGCGATGTTCATAAATGTTACCAGATTCTGTCTCGCCTAAACAGAGATTGTACTAGTATTTTGTGTCTTTGTACGTCGATGATTGTTAATAAAAAGAAATAAAAAAAAATCTTTCAAGGTTAATGTTCACCCGCAGAAGGAGTGTCTGATGTGCTTGATTCCTCACCTTGTCCATAACAACTGCACAGTATGCTAGACCTAGTCTCAGTCTGTGGTCCCTGATAATTTAAAAATGAAAATAGTCTTTGTCCTCATGGGCTGAAAGAATATCAGAGGTTGGAGATCCATCTAGCATGGCAGACCGCTCAATAATTGTCTGAAGAAACAGCTATTCTGGACGGTGAGCATACAGGAGGCAATCACCGTCTTTCAGATACAGTATGACTTGCTTATGTCTTCTAGATAGATGTTTCAGTATACCGACAACCGCAAGCATTACTTTGATTTTCTCTTGTTGGCTAAAGATTGAATTCAGAACTCCTTTGTTTGGATTCAAATCTGCACCTAGGATCTTCCCAAAATGTCTTGCCCTCCCCCTTGCCCCCAAACACTCCCCAGTGGAAGCCCACCTCTCGAGACCAGGTCATCAGGTTTTCCCTTACCCAAGACTCGCCGATAAAAGTATGGAAATGCAGCTCAACCACCCTAATTGTCTGCAGCAGCCTGTCTCGTTATTTGGCAACTACTGAAGAAAAGAATATGTGGCCTGGTATCAAGAAGTCACCAGGACTCTAACACGCACTACTAAAGATACAAATTCTCCTATGGTTCGTTTAGTTCAATTTTTTTATCAACAGTTCAAAGAATGTAAATTTCACAATTACCTTTTATGCTCCTACATGATTGCTTGCAAAGTCAGCAATTATTACATCATTGTAACATTTTAAATACAAACAAATTCACATTTCCAAATAAATAAAAACCCAATGCATTTCGGGGCTTTGGCCCCTTCGTCGGGGGTCTGTTTAGAAGAAAAGAACAAGGAAACTTTGTTACTTTTGGAGCTTACGGAGGTTGCTAAATTTCTACAATGTGTACAATTTATCGGTTCTTACCACGAAAATGGGACAACACAATCAGTCCTTTACTAGTTTGCTTTAGTCTGTTGGCAGTAATACATCTAAAGAAAAAATATTATATAATTAAAAAATTGAGTTTATTTTATTTAAATAGAAACTACAGGGATATTATGGTAAATGGGGTTACCTGAATCTTTTTGCCTATTAAGACGTCTGGAAAAAAAAAGGGGTTGCTCAAAATTACTTGAAGGTAAACCAAACCAAGTATTTATTTTATGTAAAGTCGCACGCGTGTATATGCTCACCTGTGGGTTTCTTAAATGCGCATATGTGATAAACCTAGATGGGACAAGAATTACAATTGCCCTTGAGTATAATATTTTGCTGTTTGAAAAAAATGAGATTTGTGGGTTTTCAGAAGTTTCAAGAAAAGCTTTTACCTGTGAGCCTTGTGGAAATAACGTTGGTCTCGCTATATCTTGAATCACGATTCACTGTGGATATAAGGAATACAAGAAAGCTGACCTATTAGGGAACTTACTATTGATATTAAGGCCGGTCAGTTACACGTAAAACACTTACTCGAGAGTAAGCTTACCGTTTGCGCAAACTACTGCCTTTCAAAAAGCGTCCTTCACCAAGCCGATCGACCGGAGCTAACTCTAACCGACGGAAGTCCTTTCTTTATTGCTAGTTCATTGCTACACGGTGCGTAGCAATAGACAAATGGTTCATACTGGTTTAAACTAATTCCGTCGCCTTTATCAAATGGTGAAGATTAAAGAATACTTTATGTGCAGTATAAAGAAGCTCCCTCATGAACAGCAATCGTCGATACATGTGAAGTTGTGTATAAATAAAATTACACGAGTAATTAACTTTCGGAAAGCATCTTATGTCAAAATCTGTCGTCCGAAGCTTTCCCTAGCTAACAGTCCTTTCTTAATTGTTAGTTTGTCCATAGAGGAGGAGTTTTTATTGGTTTTGATGCTAATATTAAATGGTGGAAGTTAAAAGATGCGCTCATTGTTCAATGTTTGAAAGCTTCCACATGAACATTAGTCATCAGTACTTATGCAATTGCGTGTGAATTTAGAAAAGGGAATGCAATAAAACCAAATGTAGATATGAAACATAAAAAATATAACCATAATCTGTGTGTTTCCTCCTTCCTATTTACATACTAATCAGTAGTAGAAACTCATATTATGAAAAAAACTCATATGTTAAAGAAGCTCTATTTTGTTGCATTCTAACTCTTTCGTTCGTGTACATTGATGTTATGTAGTATTGTCTGAACATACATCTCACAGTGTGTTTGAGTCCCTGGGGGGTCAAGTGTTTGAAACTCAAAGAAAGCAAATCATTTTATCATTCAACCCATTCGGGGTAAGTGTCTGTAATTTGCGTATCCAGAAAGCTTCTCTCTGGAGAGGATTTTCGCATTGTCCAGTCCTAGTCTCTGCGGAATTAATTCAATAATTTGAAAACGTAATTGAGCTATGGAATGACTGAAGAAAGACAAGCTTATCCTACAGCTCGTAAATACTACTTCTGGGAGGAGTGCTAGACGCAACTTGAGCCAAAGCCTTTCCATCTTTTGATGGGGTGCAAAAGCTAATTTCCATGGCCAAGGACTTTTGCCACCCCCCACATCAGTACTGTTTGATCCTAAAGGTCTCTCCTAGGATTAGTCCTCCATTTAGCCACAGATATTGTTCTGTCCTCCTCACCCGCACCCTACACAACAGGAGTTAGATTTTTAGTGGCCACAAATAGCAGAACATGTGGTGACGTGGGGCATATTCCACATCAACTAAAGACAGCAGTACAGTACTAGCAACAAGATCACAACTTCAGTGTGGTTCTAAACTTTAGAGCGTCCACACAAATGTTAATTCAGTGTAGGAATCCTTCAGAGGACATTAACCAGATAATCCAGTGAGTGTCAACACACACATTTTTCGAAAGAGGGGAGTAATTTTCCTCAGGCTCCAGGCTTTTCTGCCCTGTTTTACAGGAGCTGCTGAACTAGTGAAGAGAGCAACTGTGACTTAAATGTCTTATATAACCAAACCACGGTGGGGAGGCTGGAGGATCAAGAAGTAAAGTGCCATGCTCGATATGAAGAGACTCGGACTGGACAGTCGCCAATATTATTTCCCTGTTGTAGGGATACTTATTAGGAGTTGGGTGCATTATCCAAGTAGATTAAGGGGACTTACAAATAGATAATGGATCCTTTTCAGCTGCTAAAGGTTTTTCAACACTGGTGACCTCAGGAGCTAGACATGGAGACACAAGACATCCTAGTTCTCCAACAGCAGAGATTGGCAGCTGGGGTCGAGGAAAAGTGCTTGATAAACTGGTGTGGTGTGTTTTTCTTCTTTTAACCGCATGCGCGCTAGTGGTTTTCCCGCTGCGAGCTGCGTTTTAAAAATAACCCGCGTTACGTGACGAGCTCAGCTCGTCATCAGAATAGGGCAGGTTACGCCGATGACGAGCTGAGCTCGTCATCAGCCCCGAAGGGGTTAAATGATTTCCAAAGTGAACAGCAAGGTCACGAGGGACCATCTGTGATCATTCTAATAGCTCCACTATGTAGTAGGAGTATATAGGGAGTATTGGTGCACGATCTCCTGCAAATGAATTCCAACCCTCTTGTCATCCTAATGAACCACCCACACCTTCTCTGCAAGCGGGGAGGACAAGTCTGTAATATGACTTAATGTCACAGGGTTTTACATCCCAGCTCCTTGAAATTTAGAATGTGCTTCTGCTTTGTGTCAGAATGCAGGCATTTGCTCATCCTGTCATGAGCATTCTCAACCACAACTGTATAGAAAGTCAGATGGAAAGATGTCTGTATATTGAAAGATAGTATTCACTCACTATCTTGTAAGCCTTATTAGTGGCCACTTTACCTTTAGTTTTGAAGCATGAGTTCACCAGGTTTAAGAGGTAACTAATCAATCGGTGTATTGTCAGATTGCATCTCCATCTCTCTACTCCCCATTTATTATCATGCCATGTGCCTTTTAATTCTTACTGTTGGTATTTGTAAAATGTTCTGCTGTCCATGTGACCAGGTTTGTGATATATAAATACTTTTTAATTAATAAATATGTAATGTTACTGTGATCTCCCTGCTGCACGACATGGAATGAATCAAGCTTGTGAATCTATGGATGCACCAGCACTGAAGGTTATTAGTGCCATTTGCTTTTTATTTGAGACTTCAAATGATCTACTGTTTTTCAAGTCATCTTTTTATGTCTGTCTTTCTTTCCATATTGTCCACTTGTCCATTTGTTCGTGCAGACACATTCCCAGTGGCAGCAGCAAAATGAACAACAGAGGAAAGAGCTGGAAAGCTTACATCATAAAAGTATCCAACAGCTACAGAACCGACTTACAGAGCTGGAGCTTGCCAACAAGGAGTTAACTGAGAGGCGATATAAAGCTGACTCTACAATCAGAGAACTTAAAGCTAAGCTTTCTGGAATTGATGATGTGAGGATTTTTTTGAATTCTTGGTATTATAGTTTTGATTTTAAAATAATCTCAATGGAATTATGTTTTTCACCAATTCTTGCAATACAAATTGGTTTACAAATAGTACTATTTTTGGATTACAATTCACTGAAGCAGTTTAAAAATAAGCATTTTTGTTTGCATTTTACAGAATCGGTATGTTTACAGTAATGACAGTCCCTGAAGCACTGTAATAGTCAATGTGCTTTACATTAACTTGATGAATTTACTATGACATCATTAGCTCAGGGTTTCTCGTTAAATCATGGTTTAACAGAACAAAGCAAATGAAGGATTACTGTCACTCCAGTAGAGGTGAGTGGCAGGGTGTCCTTCTGCCATGTCCTTTGCAGGTTCACTGGTGAAGAAGCAAGCTGTTTTCTCATGGGAGAGACATTGGAGGAAATTAAGCAGTGAAGGTACAAACCGCAAGCGTATGGGTCCTGGATAGGGAGGAATTGCCTATTGTTACCAGGGTAATGAGTGAGGGATATACTGGAAGAGACAGCATTTAGTGCGGACACTGGGATAGAAAGGAAGGATGGTGAAACGGGATTCCCCTTCCAGTCTGAATCAGATGGAGGGAATTCTTAGAAAAAGGAGATAAAGTGAAGTAAAACCAGCAGTAAGATGGGTTGTGGCGTGCCCCTTATCAGAACAAAAAATTTACTGATCTGTAACCCTGGCAATTCTCTACCAAATGTAGCCTGATTATGTTGTATACATTAGATTTTACATTACTACTGGGCTATAAAGCAGTGCTGGGTGAGACATGCTTGCTTTATATGAACCGAAGCTCACACACCTTCTAGATCTGAATCCTACAAAATCTCAAACCATATTTACTGTCAAATGCTCCCTGATGGTGCTCCCTACGACCAGCACACTACACTTGCAACTATTATTTCACCATAGGGAGTTCTATAAACCACTATTTCATCAACTCGACTCCATCAATGAGGGCCCCTTTGTTGACCTGCATTATTGGTTAACTGTGTCACAACCACACCTGTGACAAGAAACATACTGTCAACCACATCTTTTTTAGCAACAGTCTTGTCAAACATGTTACTCTCAATGATAGAAGCCTAGTTAATGACACACTTGGGGGTCAATGACAACCTTGTTGACAGCTAGGAAATCTTTCACCTGAAAGAGAGCATCCTTATCAATGGCAGCACAGTCAAAATCTGTCCTATTAATAAGATCAACTGTATTCACCCGTTAAGGTGCCTTCTGAGCTGCCTATACAGATTTTCGAAAATGATGAAGCGGAAGTTAAAAAGGTTACCTTGGTTATGTTTCACTCCCTTAACTAAGACTTCTGCTTATCATCTGGTGACAAGGTTATGGGTTTCCTTGAAGATGGCTACATGCAGGGTCGGGAGCAGGTAAAATAGGTTCATTTATTTCACAACGTGTTTCATGGGCATAATTCCTCATCTACATTGCAGGTTAAAATGCCCACTTCCCCATAACATGCAAGTTGTAGTAGAAAGGCTATTACTGATGAAGTATCACAAGATTTTCTCTGCTGCCTTGATTGAGGCCTTTCAAGGCCCATAATAGTCCCACCTTCATTGATCCTTAATGCACAATTGCCCGGTGCTTCCTTTGTTGTTTGAAGAGGTGGATGGGTGCATATTTCAATAGGTTGTGATAAGTGACTGAATTCAGGTGCCCGATGACTTTGAAAACCTCAGCCATACAAATTAGTATAAAAACTAAGGGGCATTTGAAAGTGGCCACTGGTAAGATTAGGTGGTGCTATTGAGGCAAACTTCGTAGATTCTCCCCTGAATAAAATTAGAAGATTTCAGTCACTAATAGATACTTCTTCCAGAAAGTTCAACGTTCTGGTGCTAGAAAAAGAGAAAACATTTTTTATGAGTTCAGTTACTGTCCAGGATATCATTCAAGGAAATCTCTTTTTCAGACCACCTCTCTGAACAATATCTTCTGAGGAAAATGTCTGCTTAATTCTGTGATATTGTAGACAAGTTGGTAAAGAGACTTGCTGACAGGGCTTGAATGGGATTTATTTCCTGTAAGGCAGTTGTCGTAAATTGGTCTACAGTGGCTGGATGCATGTAGATTTTCTAGGTGACCATTGCCAATTATTTTTTGTCCTATTGATCTGATCTATCCTATACATATTTATACTTTGTACATGTCTGGAGAATGTGGTATTGATCTAAAATAAGTGTACCTGAGTTCTCCCAGGTGAGTGCCCATACTCTCTGCATAGCCCCAGTGCACATTTCCTTTAATTTTGTTTTGTTTCTGTTTTATTTCAAAGGAATGCCAGAGGGCGAAGCAAGAGGTCCAGTCCCTAAGGCGCGAAAACTCTACTCTTGATGCTGAATGCCATGAGAAAGAGAAGCACACAAACCAACTACAAACTCGAGTGGCTGTCTTGGAACAAGAGATCAAAGACAAAGACCAGCTAGTGATAAGGACTAAAGAAGTTCTTGATGCAACACAGGAACAAAAGGTTTCGAGCATTTTCTTTCAGAGATAGTTATGGAAAGAATCACTACATAATCAGTGGTTGCATGTAAAGCAAAATATTTATTTTCGGGCTCCGTTGAATGACATTTTTCTTTACATTTGATTCAGATGGTTCTAGAAACTAATGCAGAGAAAAAGCAGGTTCACATTGGAAAACTTGAAGCAACAGTTAAGTCTTTATCAACAGAACTTCTCAAGGTGAGTTTAAAAAACTAATGATGATGAATGTAGTACACCACTTATTCAGTTGCATTATAATACCCATTAACCTGTTGACTTGCCAAATGGAAATATAACTTTAAAAGTAGGCAGTAACTGTGAAGGCATCAGTAATATTTGTACCTTTGCACTACCCATGTGGTACATCTTACTTCACAGTGAATATCTACACAATCTCTCTATTATCTACACTTGTCTACTAGGAAATTGCTAACAAATCTTTTAAACATCAGGTCTCTAATGTTGAAACAAGCCATTGTCATCCCATCCTAAAGATGACTGACGTAGACTTTAGTCTTAAAGTTATGCAAATTGTTTTGAAATAAAGAGCAATTAATGGATCTTTTCTTTAGAAACCCCACAAATTAATTTCACTCCATTTACAACACTTTTAACAAGACTGGAATTCCGATGGTCTTCCTCCTGTTAGACCTTCATCGAGTGATGGACTTAGGTGGGCTCGCTGTTTTGTTCCTTGCTGACCTTGGCACCATAAATCGCTTAATTTCATCTGCTGGGACTCCAGTGTGTGACCAGGATCAATGTGACCCTGTAGTATCTCTTGACCTTTTTGGATGTCAGTGTTCCTTGAGCTCAGCTGTCTCATAGCTCTCCATAAAGTCAATTAGGACATGACTTATGCTGTGCTGTTAAATCTTCAGTGCTATTAATGCCCGCCTGTCCTTGTGAAGTTCTGGTAGCTGCATCATTCTTAACACTGTCCTTAAAATCATTGTTTTTGATGAAGTGCTAGGACTTCAAATTAAAGGGGGTGGGGGGTTCCTATCATTCATTCTTATCCAAGGCACAATGCATCATTGAACAGGCTCTAGAAAAAGCCCCTGATCCATCTGCCCACATTTTGCACTTCTATCCTCCAGAAAAGGGTACTACAATAGATTCTGAATATTATTCTCACAATCCAGCCACTAGCCTTACACTTTCATCCCTTCTCCTTTACCACATCTGCCACAACTTATGTTTATCAACATACTCCATTGTTCCTCCAACCCTTGGAAGGAATTCCGATAAAATTCTGCAACTCGAATGAACAAATTGAGTCTACCTGGTTTCGGGGAAAAAACATACTGCAACCGTGCCATTTGCTGTAACCCCTTACCTGACATGAACTACCCCTATCATTGAAGATTTTCCCTGGTTTTTAAGGGATGTGCCAGTCCAGGTTAAAGAGCTGATCACGACATTCAGGACTTTCAATTCACTGGACACAAAGTAAACTCATGACAAAATCATAACTCGCCTATGAAGCAGGATGTCTTGTTCCTGTAATGGAGGCATGCTGGTATATAAGCACGCTTTCTCGATGGTATCACAGCAAGTCTAAACTCTTGCTGCTTTACTTTTAATTCTCTGGATGCTGCTGAGGCGGCAGGCGTGCACGGCGCTCCCCTGGTTACACAGTAAGTCTCCTTGAGTCTGGTGGCAGGTCTTATGTGCTCCTGGATTCCTTTAGTTGAATTTTTGCTGTTCATCTGCAGGTCACAACTCTCTTCATGGGCTCACATTGTTGCAGGGTGATGGCCCTTTCACCTCATCCTGGCCTCTTCCTGGCAGGAAGGGGCTCGCATACAGCTGCTTACAGGGCGACTGCCCCGTCAGGACACCGCACTGCACAGGCTGATGGACCTGCTCTCGTTGCATGAATGCTCTGAGTCGAGGGCCCTCAACCTTCAGCGACGCCCCCACTTGGCATACAGGGTTTGAGAGTGGCACAAATAAGCCATTTGCCCTCTTCAGGTCACAACATTGCACAGGACAACTGCCCTTTTATCTTCACAGCATGGCACCAGGGTGATGGCCCGTATCCTTTCCTGCTGCTCCCACCTGGCATATGGGGGTCACGAGTAGCGCACAAGGGCAAATGGCAAATGATGGCAGCATTCCAGATGGATCAGAATCTCACACTCCGTTTCCGCGATCCACTCAGCAGGATCCCCACAGGTCCTTGCCCCCTTTAGGTAATCTCCTACTTAGATTTTCCTCTGGTTTTGGGTTGGACCGAAGATGCGTCAGGGTCGAGTGTTCCTGATTCTCCTAGGTGTTGTACCCTCATTTAGAAGGGAGTCTGGCAGACCATACGTGAGAGGGGCCGAGGTCATGGCACGCACACACATAATCAGTGTCTGCACATGACCAAAATCTGTTACCAAGGATCCAGATATTACTGCCACTGGTACACTGCTTGTAATTCACAATTGGGTAACCATCTGAGCCTGCAGTTTCCCCCGATTGCAAGATCGACACAGCAGAGTATATCTCCTCTACAGAGGGCCTGATCTAATTCTTGGACTTAGTCAGGCATGGATGATAGTGGAATATCAAAGAGAACGGGATGATCTCTCTCTGGTGAGTGCTGTCGGTGTCTGGCATAGAAAGCTTCGTAGAAACCTGTGAAGGCCTGAGCAATCTCAGGCAGCCCCTCCCAGTAGCGTCTAGATTAATCCCAAATGCGGATGCAATCCTGTCAGATTCCACAGGTCACCAACCAGTATAACAACTTGCCAGATCTATCACCTGCTTCTTACACTCTGTGGGTCGAGGCCCTCCAGCATTGTTTCGCCTCATCAAGGGAGACCTGTCGCAGGTCAGCGTGGGCGACAGCCAGGTGGCGACGATCTCCTCTGCATCACTGCAGCTGCAGTCGGTCTTCAGCTAAAGTATCTGGCCATCTAAATCAGCTATCCGCGCCAGTCTGCGGGCCTCAATACCGCGCCTAGCCCTTCATGTGACCCCTTAAGCTTTGCCTGCTGGATGCCCACATTAAGATGGAAAAAGGCCTGTAGCGGCTCCTCCACAAATGTGATGCATTCAGGGACCTGCAGATGCTAGGCACTGCATCTCAAGGCAGGGCTAAAGTTGATGCGCCGAGCCGCCATTCAATTAAGAGAGGCGTATCGTCCGATGCCCCGTGGAATAATGGGCACCGACTGGACATAGAGGAGGTTAGCAGCTGGCAGCCATAGCAGGTCAGTTCGCAATTGCATATTGTGGGCTGCCTATTGGTATGTATAAGCTCATATTGCAGGATGCTAGTAGCGCCAAGCATCACACAGCCCCATGGGATCTGTTTAGGAGGATAAATAGATCAATGGAGTGCATCGGTCTGGATACGAAACGGAAGGGGCATCAATATTAGGGTTAGGTGCCGCATTAAAGACCCCTCCAGTCCCTGTGATCCCCACAAGGAGGGTCAAGATAAAGGATTGTAACATCTGGAGAGTGGGTTGCAACAATGGTGGGGGGGGGGGAAAGCAAGAAATGAACTATAGTGTTTGGCCGGCAGGCGACACTCCACTCCCACATATCGCCCCTGGGGATCCCTATTGAACCTATTAACCGTCATAAAGAGGGATTTATGTAGCAATATAGCTACCCCCCGGGAGCCTCTCACAAACCCAGAGTGAAAAACCCTGTCATACCCAAAACAGCCCAGAAAGACGCATCGCGAGCCCAAGAGGTGAGCTTCCTGTAATAGGACAACTGCTGGCTTGGATCTCTTAACATAACGCAGCACCGCAGCGCGCTTGATGAGACTGTTGGCATTCCAGAACACCATCAAGTTAGGGACGGACATGATAAGTGAGGAAAGTGCTGTAGGTCCTGCCAAGGGCCATGAATATTTGTCTACGGTGTAGTCGACACAGTCAAAAAAATACATGAGAAGTCTTTGAAATATTTGCTGTGAAATACCGCGAAAAGGAAAAGACCTGGTTAGAACAACAAACCCAGCCCAAAGGACCAACTGAACATCTCCCCAACCCTGCACTCCTTCTCAGGAAGCATCTGTCGCACTTAAACAAACTACATCTACAGCATCAAAAAATAGGGGTACCCATCCATGGTGTCAAGGTGCCCATTAAGTAGGAGAATGTTCCTGACAGCTTACAGGTGAAAATCAAGGTTAGCAAGAAATGTCTGGGCCTGGGCAGCTAGAGCAGCATCAGGTCTTGGCATGGGGCAACAAGAGTTGTGTTGAAGAACTAGCAACCGGGCAAGTGTGTGTCCTAGCGAACAAGTAGAGACCAGAATAGCCCGCCAAGGCACCCCTGCCATTTTTGCCAACAAGTGTAATGCAAGTGAAATGTAAGACTGAAAAATATAATAGCAGTAATCAAGGAGGTGAGGTAGGTTGAGAAAGCTCGGACATCATAAAAGGTCTGCAAAATCAGTGGGGTGTCTCTCACATTGTCGTCCAGCCGCCCTTAGTTTGCAAGCTGCAGGTCCGGCGAGGTGCCCGTCTCCTGTTGATCCACCTGTGACTTTCTGAAACGGGAGCGACCACCCCTGTTCCGTTGATGAGCGAGTGTCCCAGTGGGGTCACCAATTTGATGTGCATCAGGTAAAGATAGTCTCGGAGGGAGCTGTTCCATTGCCCGCTCCCATGCTTGCTCCGGGGTATCACAAAAAGGCTATTAGATTCAAAGATGTCCTTCAAGCGGCCGCGAAGAGAAGCCAGAATGAAGCTTTATAGTGAAAATTGAGAGGGCGGAGCTTCTGCTTCACCTCCTTAAAAGAGGGGCAACGCTGCTGCACCGCCTTGTTGTAATCAGGGAAGAGGAGTATCTTTAAACTGGAATGCCTTTACCCTGGTTGGGATTCAGAAAAGGGGGTAGCTTGTCTCCTTTCTGGTGAAGAATTGGCTTGGTAGTTTGGTCTGCCCTGTTCCCATGATGCACTGGGCCAGGGACAGACTAATTTGCATATAGCCAGGTTCTGAGCTGGGATGGGGCAGTGAGCTAAATAACGGTGATGGATCAAGCCCTGATCTTTGGACTGGGTAAGAGTGGTCTGCTTAATTCAGACACTCTGTTCATCACAACCCCCCTTTTTCTGAATCTTTACCCTGGTTGGGAGCAGGCCTCATGCAGGATAGTATCCCGGTGTTGGACCTGCGATGGGCAAGCCCAGCACAAAGGGGGTAGCTTGGCTCAAGTGACAAGGCAAGTGAAGGCTGTAGTGTTAAGCCGGCTCTGACCCAATAATAACTCCTTGTACATCCACACCCAAAAGAAGGACACCACACCACTGCTGTAGAAAAATACGATTCCTTTATATAAAAGTTCTTTGTTGTAAATAGGGTTGACTGGGAAAGCACATATACATTTCTTTTGGTCATACAGTTCTGGTAATAAATAGTATTAATAAATGGAATAACTTCAGGAATGAGTATCACAATAAATATCACAATAAATATTAGAATAAATATCAGAATAAATATCAGAATAAATATTGGTTCATTTAAATAAACAACCACATGTTTCTTCTGGTATCGCTGCCACCAATTAAATACTTTAGAATCATTACATCTGCAATACGTTTCAAATGGGAAAGATAACTCTTACAATTTATGCTGTTTTCAATGACCAGGTATACGGCTTCTCTGAGCACAAAATAAGGTTTGGGACTCGTTAATAATCACTCAAGGCGTATGCGCGTATATCTAGAAGGCAAGGAAACACAGTAAATACATCATTTGCACTCGGCGGTCACCGGGATAGGATCTCTGCTTTGCCGGTGAAGTCTATGCGCGCCTACGGGCTTTAGCACCACTTGAGCACAGGCGGCACCAGTTCAAAGTCATTAGACTGACGAACGGGCTGCCGGAGAGGTCACACAACCTTCGCGCACAGTCAAATGAATGCCGGTTCACAGTTCCTTCACAACGCTGCATTCACTATGAGGAAACGGGCCCACCTCACATCGGCTGCAATCAAGATACGATTCAGTCGGGCACAGCACTCCTCTCGTTAGCAACGGGGTTCTCAGGGGCTCCACGGACCTCCCTCCGACTTCCGCATTCAGGGTGGTTCCCGCCCACAGCTACAGCTCCCGGGTCACTGGGGAGTGGCAGAGACGCTAGTCCTGCCCAACGAAGGCCGGCCTTTCCCCGCCCGGCGCACCACCTCACCTTCAATCTGCGCAGGAAGCGCTCTACGCTGGTGGGGCTCGAAGACGTCCGAGCTCCCCTCTAGAGGCACCTGTCGCGAAGGGGGCACAGCTGACGATCGCGGTCGCGACGAACTTGCTCTCGCCTCGCGACTCGATAAATCGATCACAGTTCACCACCGGGGGGGGCGGAGAGGCACACAAATCTGGCCACAGTCTTTGGGGGCAATGAGGTACTCGCTGGGCTGGCGCTGTAGGCGCTAGGTCACTTCTCACGTAGCTGACTGGAACGCCAGTCAGACACAACGCCAGCAACCCTTTGCTGCTCTACTGCCTGCGCTACCAGCCACCTCAGGGGTCAACAGGGCAGGTGTCAATCTGGTGTCAAGTCTGGAATCTCTTCTCTAGTCTGAACTAATCTCCATCATCTAAAATGGCCGCCAGGGACTGGGCCTTATATAGCCAGTGCCCTGGGGTACTGGCACGAGCCAGAAGGTTCTAGAACCTTCTCTGGCTGTGACAATGACATGGCACTCTTGAGGGGTATTTAGGACACTCACAGCCACCATACTGGGGTTCTAGAGCAGCCATTTTGTGTACCTGAGGAAAATAAAGGAATTCCTGTCAGAAATGCGCGCCAAACAAAGGGCGCCAAAACCTCAAAAGGCCAGGGTTCATGAAGGCTCCAATGGGAGTCACTTCACATGTGGAAAAAGGGTGTCCACCATTTTAAGTTCATTTACACAGGTTGACAACCCCAGCTTGTAATGCCACAGGTTTGGGCCAGGCGCCTTGTAAATAGGTGCCACAAACCTTGTGAGCAACTGGGCGTCAAGGAACATCTAACCCCATGAAACAACACATAGAAAGTCCTGGTAGACAAATAAAAAGCGACAAATTTTGGGAGGTACAGGGGAACAAAAGAAATCATAGTGGTGAGGGGACTCTCAGAAGCAGACGGGTCTAACACGCGTCCCCCCCAGCTGAAAGTGGGGAGAGCTACCCAACCCCTTGGGAGTCCTCAACACTAAGGCGGAAATACCTGGAGAGACCGTCTGCATTGGCGTGGTCAACTCCGGGCCGGTGTTCCACCCGAAAGTCCATTCCCTGTAGGGAGATAGACCACCTCAACAGTTTGGGATTTTCCCCCTTCATTTGCATGAGCCAACGAAGGGGTCGGTGGTCTGTCTGAACAAGGAAGTGTGAACCAAACAAATATGGTCGCAGCTTCTTCAGTGCCCAGACCACCGCAAAGGCTTCCCGCTCGATGGTACTCCACCTCTGTTCCCGGGGAAGCAGTCTTCGTGACAGAAAGACCACGGGCTGATCCAGACCCTCTTCATTGAGTTGCGATAGCACCGCCCCAATGCCAATGTCGGATGCATCTGTCTGGACAATGAACTCTTTTGAAAAATCTGGAGCCTTCAGGAGTGGAGCTTTACACAATGCTTGTTTCAGAGTGTCGAAGGCTCGCTGGCAAGCCTCCGTCCAAATGACTCTCCTGGGTTGCTTTTTGGCCGTGAGTTCTGTAAGGGGTGCCACGATAGTGCCATACCCCTTCACGAATCGTCTGTAGTAACCTGTGAGGCCCAGGAAGGCTCGGACCTCAGTCTGGGTCTTGGGGGGTTTCCAGGCCATGATTGCCTTAATCTTCGCCTGAAGGGGCTGCACCGTTCCCCGGCCCACCAAGTGTCCTAAGTACACTACCGACCCCTGTCCAATCTGACATTTGCTGGCCTTGATCGTCAAGCCAGCCCGTTCCAGGGTCTGGAGAACGGCTTGCAAGTGCTGCAAGTGATCCTCCCAGCTGCTACTGAAGACAGCTATGTCATCCAAGTAAGCAGCAGAGAATGACTCCATCCCGGTGAGGATCGTGTTCACCAGCCGCTGAAAAGTGGCAGGAGCGTTCTTGAGCCCAAAGGGCATGACGCAAAACTGGTAGTGTCCATCAGGTGTGGAGAAGGCTGACCTTTCCTTGGCTCCATTAGACATGGGAATCTGCCAGTACTCTGCAGTGAGGTCAATGGTACTGAGATATTGGGCAGCTCCCAACCGGTCAATCAATTCATCCGCCCGAGGGATCGGATGAGCATCCGTTTTGGTTACCGAATTTAGTCCTCGGTAGTCCACACACAATCTCAATTCTGGTGTGGTGCCAGGTGGGGCAGCTTTAGGAACTAACACCACCGGGCTAGACCAAGGGCTACTTGAAGGTTCGATGACTCCTAGCTCCAGCATCTTAGCTACTTCGCTTTGGATACTGGCCTTCACCTTGTCAGACAGCCGGTAAGACTTTGACTTCACAGGTGGGCTGTCCCCTGTGTCCACGTCATGGGTACACAAGTGAGTCTTACCCGGGACAAGGGAGAACAGAGGAGCGAATGACCCCAAGACCTGGCGACATTCCTCCTGCTGCTCAGGAGTCAGGGTTGGCGAGAGTTTCACTCCGTCCACTGACCCATCCTTTTCTTGAGACGCAAAAAGGTCGGGGAGAGGCTCCGTGTCCTCTTCCTCCGATCCGTCAGTCACCATAACCAACATGACTTCGGGCCTCTCGTAGTGGGGCTTGAGGCGATTGGCATGTAACACCCGATGCGGATGCCGAGGGGTCTTTACGTCCACCAGATAGGTAGACTTGCCCTTCTTCTCCAATACCTCGTAGGGGCCTGTCCAACGATCCTGGAGGGCACTCAGCTCTCCAGGCTCCATCACCCACACCTTCTGGCCAGGCTCCAACTCCACTGGGTGAGCGTTGTGGTCATACCACGCTTTCATAACTGCCTGACTGGCTTCCAAGTTGTCAGAAGCTTGCTTCCACAACTTAGCCATTTGGCTTCGGAAGGCCAGCATGTAGCTCACCACATCCTGGGGAACTTTCCGGGGAGACTTTTTCCAGGAGTCCCTCACCAGGCTGAGAGGTCCACGTACAGGGTGCCCGTACAAAAGCTCGAAGGGGCTGAAGCCCACTCCCTTTTGCGGCACTTCCCTGTAGGAAAAGAGCAAACAGGGTAGGAGGACGTCCCATTTCCTCCGCAGGCTTTCGGGTAGACTTCTGATCATACCCTTCAAGGTTTGGTTGAACCTTTCCACAAGACCATTGGTCTGTGGGTGATAAGGAGTGGTGAACCTATAAGTCACTCCACACTCCTTCCACATGGCCCGCATATATGCTGACAGGAAGTTGGTCCCCCTGTCGGACACAACTTCCTTGGGGAATCCCACTCGGGTAAAGATCCCCATCAGGGCCTTGGCCACTACTGGTGCGGTAATGGTTCTCAGAGGAATTGCCTCTGGATACCTTGTGGCGTGATCCACCAGGACCAGGATAAACCTGTGACCGGATGATGTAGGTGGATCTAGGGGCCCAGCAATGTCGATGCCCACCCTTTCAAAGGGGGTGCCAACGACGGGAAGTGGTTCCAGGGGAGCCTTCAGCTTCGTCCCTGTTTTTCCACTGGCTTGGCATGACACGCACGACCGACAGTATGTGTCGGACGCCACCCTCATTCGAGGCCAATAAAAGTGGGGGACAAGCCGGGCAAAGGTCTTGTCCTGACCCAAGTGTCCTGCCAAGGGAATCTCATGAGCCAACTCTAATAGGAAGGCTCGGTAACACTGTGGGACTACCAGGGCCCGTGACAATCCGTGCACTGGCGCCCTGGGTTCACTGTAGATGAGACCATCCTCCCAGTAAACACGATAGTTCCCAGACTCGTTACCTGCTGCCTGGGCTTCAGCCTGTTGCCTCAGACCCTCGAGGGTGGGACATTCCCTTTGTCCCTTGCTCAGTTCCTCCCTGGATGGTCCTCAATCAATCAATCAATCAATCAAGGCATTTATAGAGCGCACTACTCACCCGGAGGGTACCAAGGCGCTTGGGGGGGGTACCGCTACTGCTCGAACAGCCAGGTCTTGAGCTTCTTCCTGAAGGAGAGGTGGTCTTGGGTCAGGCGAAGGTCGGGAGGGAGGGTGTTCCAGGTCTTGGCGGCCAGGTAGGAGAAGGACCTTCCTCCTGTTCTCGCTCTTCGGATGCGGGGGACGGCGTCGAGGGCGTGGTTGGTCGATCGGAGGTGGCGTTTGGGAGCGTAGAAGTTGAGGCGGTTGTTGAGGTAGCTCTGGCCTTGGTCGTGTAGGGCTTTGTGTGCGTGGGTGAGGAGACGGAAGATGATTCTCTTGTTGACGGGGAGCCAGTGCAGGTCTCTCAGATGTCCGGAGATGTGGCTGCGTCGGGGGATGTCGAGGATGAGTCTGGCTGAGGCGTTCTGGATCCGCTGGAGTCTCTTCTGGAGCTTGGCGGTGGTTCCGGCGTAGAGGGCGTTGCCGTAGTCCAGTCGGCTGGTGACGAGGGCCTGGGTGACCATCTTCCTGGTCTCGGTGGGGATCCACAGGAAGATCTTCCGTAGCATGCGTAGGATGTTGAAGCATGACGAGGAGACGGCGTTGACTTGTCTGGTCATGGAGAGGGAGGAGTCCAGTATGAAGCCCAGGTTGCGTGCGTGGTCTGTCGGTTTGGGTGCGGTGCCCAGGGCGGGGGGCCACCAGGAGTCGTCCCAGGCGGAGGGCGAGGAACCCAGGATGAGGACATCCGTCTTGTCTGAGTTCAGTTTCAGGCGGCTGGTCGTCATCCACTCGGCTACGTCTTTCATCCCTTCGTGGAGGTTGGTTCTGGCGGCGGCGGGGTCGTTGGTCAGGGAGAGGATCAGCTGGGTGTCGTCGGCGTAGGAGATGATGTTGAGGTTGTGTTGGCGTGCGATGGCCGCAAGGGGGCTCATGTAGACGTTGAAGAGGGTGGGGCTGAGCGAGGAGCCCTGAGGAACGCCGCAGATGACCTCCGTGGCTGCAGAACTGAACGGTGGTAGGCGGACTCTGTGTCCTTCCAGCGAGGAAGGAGATGATCCACTCCAGTGCCTTCTCCTGGATTCCGATGTTGCTGAGGCGCTGCACTAGGGTGCGGTGGCAGACTGTGTCGAACGCCGCGGAGAGGTCTAGGAGGATGAGGGCCGCTGTTTCACCGTTGTCCAGCAGGGCCCGGATGTCATCGGTGACATCCACTCGCCACTCAGCGGGGATAGGCAAGTCCTCCAACGGAACCATGTCCTCCTCCGCGGACTCCGGGTCCACCTCCACAGGTGGCCTATCCGTCTCACGGGGCATGGACATCGAGGCAGGCTCCTCCTGTCCTCGAAATGTTCCCTCATCAGCAGCTGGGTGGGCCATTGTTCCAGGCTCCAACCCACGCGACTTCTCCTCCCGAGCAGCCGCAGACCTGGTACTCACACAGGCCCAATCAGGTGTACCCAGCATCTCAGTATGAGTCCGGTATTCCACCTCCTTCCAAGCATTGTGCTCCATATCATTGCCCAGCAGACAATCGACTGGCACGGCGGGGCTTACGGCAACTCGAAGTGAACCTGCAACCCCTCCCCACTCAAAGGGAACCTCGGCCACAGGATAGTGGCCCATTCTGCCGTCAGCCATCGCGGCTGGATGAAGTACGCCTGGAATCACCTGCTCTGAGGACACCAGATGACTCCTTACCATAGTCATACTGGCTCCTGTATCTCTCAGAGCTTCCCCTCTATGGCCATTGATGGTGACCCATTGCCCATACTTGGTAGTATTTGAGGGCACCTGGATCTTTGGAACCACCTCCCGATCACCCCGGGACACTAAGGTGACACCCGCCCACTCCCCCCCCTTAACTAAGGGCATCTCCTCCCCGAGCGCTACACTAGCGACTCCCGGGGCCTTTCCTCCAGTGGGAGGGGGTGGTCTCTTTGGGCATTTCACGTCTCCCTTATAATGTCCAATACCACCGCACTCATAGCAATGGATAACCCTTGGCTGCTGACTCTGGCCAGGATTAGGGTTCTTCTGCGGGTTAGCCTTAGAAGTGGAGAAGAAACTTTTCCCCTTAAAGGTATTTTGGGGGCCTTTGGAGAACTCCTGCTTCTTGTTATCTCCCCCCTCTTTCTTCTGGGGAGCGCCCTGTCCGGACTTCTGAGAATCTCCTCCCGTCCCCTTCGTGGACACTCGGGTACTTGCCCAAATGTCCGCCTCCTCAGCAAGCTTACGGGGGCAAGTAAGTTTGCTGTCTACCAGGTGTTGCCTCAGCTCGGGAAGACATTTCTCGAGTAGATGTTCCTTGAGTATCAGGTCGTACAACCCTCAATAGTCCTCCACCTCATTACCTTGTACCCACCCATCCAGGGCTTTCTTAGCAAAATCCAGGAAGTCAACCCAATTCTGTGAGCTCAGCTTGTGGCTGCCCCTAAACCTTTGCCGGTATTTCTCGGGGGTCAACCCAAACTTCCTGATGAGCGCCACCTTCATGGCGGGGTAATTAATCTGTTCCTCCCGGTCTAGGGCCAATAGGGCATCCCTACCTGTCGGAGGCATGTACCGGTATAATCCACCACCCCAATGCTTCTCATGGATCCCATGGGCTCTTAAGGAGACCTCATAGGCTGCCAGCCACTTGGCTATGTCGTCTCCAGCGGTATAACTGGCGACTACGTCCTTGGGTAAATGGGGCCTGGGCTCCCTAGCAAATTCCTTTGACTCGACACCCTTCGGAGTGATGTTAGGGGCCTGGAATTCGAGTTCTCGTAGCTTGAACTCGTGTTCCATCCTTTTCCTTTCCATCTCCAGCTTGGACTCATGTTCCAACCTCCTCCCCTCCCTCCTTTCTTCCAACTCCATTTTTGCTATTTCCCACCTTAACAGTCTTTCCTCTCTCCTGTCAGCTAACTCGGTTTCTGACAACCCTCTCGATGACACACTGCTGCCCTCCCGTGAGGTTGCTTTGGGGCTGATTGACATCTCACCCACCCCCGGGGGACATTCCGCAGTCCTATCAATGACAGTACCTCTGTCCGATTCCTCCTCCTCCACCGTTCCCTCCGTGTGTGCTTCCACCCATGCTCGCAGACTAGTACGGAGCTCCTCTCTTTTGGCCCCTCGCCTGACAAACACTCCCCTCTCCTGACAGAAATCCTTGAGCTGTGCCACAGTATAGGTCTCCAGCTCTGACATTTCGAATTCCATCTCGTCAGTGAAAAGTGTGGACCACCACCCCGAAGTAGGTGACCAGGATAAGAACTTTGAGGGTCACTTCCACCCACCTCCAGGAAAGAATTTGGAAAAAATAAAACGTTGAATTGGAGGGCCGCTAGGAGAAAACTCCGGGTGTGTACCTGTGGTGCACACTGAATTATTATGGGGTTCAAAACAAGCACGGCTCGCAATCCCACCCGCTGAGCACCAATTTTATGTTGGACCTGCGATGGGCAAGCCCAGCACAAAGGGGGTAGCTTGGCTCAAGTGACAAGGCAAGTGAAGGCTGTAGTGTTAAGCCGGCTCTGACCCAATAATAACTCCTTGTACATCCACACCAAAAAGAAGGACACCACACCACTGCTGTAGAAAAATACGATTCCTTTATATAAAAGTTCTTTGTTGTAAATAGGGTTGACTGGGAAAGCACATATACATTTCTTTTGGTCATACAGTTCTGGTAATAAATAGTATTAATAAATGGAATAACTTCAGGAATGAGTATCACAATAAATATTAGAATAAATATCAGAATAAATATCAGAATAAATATTGGTTCATTTAAATAAACAACCACATGTTTCTTCTGGTATCGCTGCCACCAATTAAATACTTTAGAATCATTACATCTGCAATACGTTTCAAATGGGAAAGATAACTCTTACAATTTATGCTGTTTTCAATGACCAGGTATACGGCTTCTCTGAGCACAAAATAAGGTTTGGGACTCTTTAATAATCACTCAAGGCGTATGCGCGTATATCTAGAAGGCAAGAAAACACAGTAAATACATCATTTGCACTCGGCGGTCACCGGGATAGGATCTCTGCTTTGCCGGTGAAGTCTATGCGCGCCTACGGGCTTTAGCACCACTTGAGCACAGGCGGCACCAGTTCAAAGTCATTAGACTGACGAACGGGCTGCCGGAGAGGTCACACAACCTTCGCGCACAGTCAAATGAATGCCGGTTCACAGTTCCTTCACAACGCTGCATTCACTATGAGGAAACGGGCCCACCTCACATCGGCTGCAATCAAGATACGATTCAGTCGGGCACAGCACTCCTCTCGTTAGCAACGGGGCTCTCAGGGGCTCCACGGACCTCCCTCCGACTTCCGCATTCAGGGTGGTTCCCGCCCACAGCTACAGCTCCCGGGTCACTGGGGAGTGGCAGAGACGCTAGTCCTGCCCAACGAAGGCCGGCCTTTCCCCGCCCCGGTGCACCACCTCACCTTCAATCTGCGCAGGAAGCGCTCTACGCTGGTGGGGCTCGAAGACGTCCGAGCTCCCCTCTAGAGGCACCTGTCGCGAAGGGGGCACAGCTGACGATCGCGGTCGCGGCGGACTTGCTCTCGCCTCGCGACTCGATAAATCGATCACAGTTCACCACCGGGGGGGCGGAGAGGCACACGAATCTGGCCACAGTCTTTGGGGGCAATGAGGTACTCGCTGGGCAGGCGCTGTAGGCGCTAGGTCACTTCTCACGTAGCTGACTGGAACGCCAGTCAGACACAACGCCAGCAACCCTTTGCTGCTCTACTGCCTGCGCTACCAGCCACCTCAGGGGTCAACAGGGCAGGTGTCAATCTGGTGTCAAGTCTGGAATCTCTTCTCTAGTCTGAACTAATCTCCATCATCTAAAATGGCCGCCAGGGACTGGGCCTTATATAGCCAGTGCCCTGGGGTACTGGCACGAGCCAGAAGGTTCTAGAACCTTCTCTGACTGTGACAATGACATGGCACTCTTGAGGGGTATTTAGGACACTCACAGCCACCGTACTGGGGTTCTAGAGCAGCCATTTTGTGTACCTGAGGAAAATAAAGGAATTCCTGTCAGAAATGCGCGCCAAACAAAGGGCGCCAAAACCTCAAAAGGCCAGGGTTCATGAAGGCTCCAATGGGAGTCACTTCACATGAGGAAAAAGGGTGTCCACCATTTTAAGTTCATTTACACAGGTTGACAACCCCAGCTTGTAATGCCACAGGTTTGGGCCAGGCGCCTTGTAAATAGGTGCCACAAACCTTGTGAGCAACTGGGCGTCAAGGAACATCTAACCCCATGAAACAACACATAAGTCCTGGTAGACAAATAAAAAGCGACAAATTTTGGGAGGTACAGGGGAACAAAAGAAATCATAGTGGTGAGGGGACTCTCCGAAGCAGACGGGTCTAACACCCGGTCTCTAAAGTTAAGCAGTGGCAGTATCACAGGCCGAGGCATGACCCCAACCGGGGACCTGGAAGCCAGGAACGGTGTGCCCTTCAATGATTAATAGCTGTGAAAGCTTCCAAAGGCAGGAACAGAACCATTCCTGTAGCGTCTCAGCCAGGCTTAAGGACTCGGGAAGACCTACAAGTCGGAGGTTGTCACGCCTCAAGTGGTTTTCAGCATCTTCCGCCCTTTCGGTGAGGGTGGCCACCTAGGTGGATAATTTCAATACATGATGCTTGAGAGTAGCGACTTCATCTTCAACCATGAAGATCCGCGTCTCTGCTTCGGTCACTCTACTACTTAGTGTAGCTCTCTTCACGCAGCAGAGAGAAGTCCACTCGGAGACCATCAACTTTGGACTTCACAGCCTCTCTCGAGTCTTGGACTGCCTTAAGGATCATTCCTAAGTCTGCTGCAGAGGGCTGCTCAGACAGGGTCTCAGAGCCCCCTGCATTCTCTGTAGCATCAGGTGGGGGACTGTTTACCGGTTCCTTTTAGTCAGTCCCTTTTGGTCAGGCCAGGTGGGCGGAGAGGCTTCCCGCGACCCCTCATTCGAGTCCAGTGGCCCAGCTGCACACAGAAGAGTGGCCTAGGTGAAACTGGCCCACTTGCCACACAGGCACCATGAGCAGCCAGCCCGCAGCTGGCGCAGACTCCTCCAAGTATGGATCCACCCCTGGATGCAGCAGCGCAGGTCTTGCAACAGATCCCAGTACACAGTTATTCACCAATCCATAGGTACCGTAGGGCTGGACACTAGCAATGTGTGAGGCAGGAAACCGATCAGACAGGGGGCAGGATAGATATGGCAGCCAGGGGGCCCGGGAGACCTGGGTATCCCTGCATGTCAGTGTAGGTCATTTGTGACCAGACGTCCAACAGCGTATCCATCTCCGTGGATGTCGGAGCCCTTGAGTAACTGTGTCACCTCTCGAGATAAGACCTCAGCCACACAGTATGGGCATCTGGCCATCCGTGATAGAGTTCCCGGGTGCAAGGAGGAAAGGGGGTGTTTGAGAGTAACAGGAGAGGTGGGCAACAATCAACCCCCTCCCCCTTCCAATGATTGATTCAAGTACAGAGTGGCCACAGCCGATCCGGCCCGAGCACCAAGGTGCAAATTAAGCACCACACAAGTCTACTGCATTACTGCCACTAGTGCATTCCACTGCATTCACCTCGGGCCACAAGTCCACCAGTCCGTGGTGCCTCGGGACCTAATACCACATGAATTCGCAATTGCTACCCGAGTGCAGCGGGGCTAAGGAGGCAGGTCCCTGTAAAGTCCCTAACCAAGATCCCGCAGTACTCATCAGCAGGAACAGAGGTTCAGGCTGTACCCGTCTGCCGTTGTCGGCTTCGGGCCCTTCAGTACCAGGCCCACCAAACAGTTGTTTTGAGAGATTGTAGCAGGAGTCTTGCTCTGGCATGAATTTTGTGTATTTGTGAATCATATCTAAGCTATTTTTACTTATGTTTAATGTATTTATTTCCTTTCTGTTGTATGTACTTTTATTTAAGATGCTGCTGTATTTATGAATTAGTTCTCTTTTTGATAATACCTATTAAAAAAAAAAGCGTTTTTTCATGGCTAGTTCATTTTCGGCTCACATCCTTAGATTACCTTGTAAGACCTGTATGCGTCCACTCTCAGTTCGTAGTGGAACAGCCAAAGTATCTTTCTCAGGTTTATACCATGAGCCTCATCACTTGTAGCTACATTTTGTATATCCACAAATACTCAACTATATATATCTTACAGCCTATGCTATCATGTTTCTCTGGATACGGAATAAAGCTCTCTTCATGCTATGTTGCCTCCACTTTTCTCAGATTTTTTTTAAAGACGGTCTCCATTAGCTTCTTAAGATGCAAAAACATAGATAAGTATATTCCAAAATGGAAAGAATGACTTTTGCTGACAAGTAAAGTGAGTATTTTCTTGCAGTAAGACACAGCTTGACAAGCATTGGCAAAGCCAATAGGGCTTGTATATGTGAGAGTTATTGCCTTTGCAAATGTTTTCTACCTATGTTGTACAGCAGAGCAGCATGGCTGAAAGCAAATACAAAGTGCTAGACTCTGTCAGCTCTGGTTGGGCGCATTATAGCGCATTCTTTTTTTAAAAAAACGTTCATCCTTGCTGCACAGCATTCCCGCTAAAACATTGACAAAGCCAATAACTCTTGCCTAGGTGCAGCCTATTGGCTTTGCCAGTGCTTGACAGGAGGGAGAGGGTGAGGGAGGAAAGGCAAGCTAACAAGTAACACAGAAGGCAGTGGAGGAAGCGAAAAATCAATATGACTCGACTAGTGGTAACCCCCATAATAGCACTTTATGGTACGGAAGGTAGGAGCGAAGTGAACGAGTGGAGAGAAAGTAACATGGATGGCATAGAGGATGGGGGTAAACTTACATGGAGAAAGGGCAGAGAGGGTGGGGACAAAGGAAAATGTCTGGCGGGCAGCGAGAACAGATTTAAAGCCAAGCAAAATGATGCTGGGAGGCAGAAGCAACAATGCGGACAAGCATAAACTCTCTTATGGAGTGCTGCAACTAAAATAAAGTAGCCCCTAAAGCACAAGCAGTGGAAGGACACTGGGCAAGGAATCAATACTTGGGCAAGCTCCAGGGGAGGAACAGACACACGAAGAGGAAGTGAATCCCTCATGCGCTGACCAAAAAAGCAAGGAAATGAGTGACGAGATAACCAACCACTGGTAAGCAATCGATGGGCTCTAAGCCCCATTTTAGTAAAAAAAAAAAAAAGGTCTCGCCAGTGACCGCGCATGCGCTGTCTCAGACAAGACCTAAACATGCACTTGGGAGCAGAATATTGTGATTTTTTAAGACTTAAATGTACAACTATATAACTAATTAATAATACTACATATACATAGTTCCATTGTTCTCAATTTGTTTTTGTATTTTATAAGAACCATAAAAATCCAATTTCTGCAGTTACCATGCCTCCAAACCTAGTATGCAATATCAAGAAAGAAGTAGATAAACAAAAACAGCATTATTTAATCATCACTTGATGATAAGCTTCAACATTTTCAAAATGCCTCAGACCTCCTGAAAACCATCTGAGCTTTCAAATTAGTAGACTTTTTAAACTAATTCTTGACATTGGAGTGGTCAAAAGATTTAAGTAGTTTTAACTACCTTAGGCCATGACTACATAAAGTACTCAGCACCTAGCAATGTCAGAGTGCAATAATTAAGTTTTATGTTGCTTGTGGTCTGGAAAAGTTTAATTTCAACCTTGAATTAAGTTTTCTTTCTGCATCTTTGTGTTTTATTTCTTTTACATTCACTTTCTCTTTTTACATTTTCCATGCTATTTTTCTAATGATACACTTAAGTTAATTAAAAAGATTGTGATAGAGAAACAACATGATTCTGCCCACTGTGTCTCGTAATTAATGGGGACTGCTTTACAGCTAGTACTTCTGGTCTTCATAAACATTTTACAACTGAGATTTGTGAAAGCTACCATAGGTTATATGACCTAATTAAAAATTGAACCGCATTCTGAGTCTAGTAATGCTCCACCAGGATTTGATTAGCCTGTTTAAGTTTTCAAGTGTGTTATCAATGTTTTTTCCACATCACATAAAACGTGCTGGTTTTCGGGGATAAAATAATTTGAAAAAAGGAAATCCAAATAAATTCTCTGCGATATGGGCAAACGGGGGATTCCAAAATTTCCCAAAGTAGTAGTATGATTTGAAATGATTAAGTTCTTCTAAAGTAGCAAAGATGGTGACCATTCTTTGCAGTTAGTTTTCATTTATTTAAAAATGTTTCTATGGTATTCAGATGTAACAAGAAGTGTTTCTATTGTGGAAACTGCACTGAAAAATGAAGTGATCAGTATTATGTTCAAAAACATTGTTCTGGATGAATGTTTTAGTTGCCATTCGATTTCTTTGTGTGTGTGTGTGTGGGTGGATGGGACTCACTCACTTGTTCATTATGTTTTATAGGCCAACGAAATCATTAAGAAATTGCAAGGAGAAATGAAAACACTTGTGGGAAAATTGAAGTTAAAGAACACTGTGACGGTTCAACAAGAAAAGCTGTTGACTGAAAAAGAACAGCAAATCCAGTATGAGCAAAAAGTACTTCAGGACACTAGGCAATCACTTCAACTAAAAGAAGATGAGGTAAAGTATAACATTTTCTTTTTCCTAGGTGTTGAGTACCATGTGGAAACAAGCATTGAAAATGCAATAGGTCTCGCAATAGAAGAGTTTGACCTTTTTTGTTTTGCAAATGGATGAGTGGCGTTGCGTGGATGAGTGGCGTTGCGTGGATGAGTGGCGTTGCGTGGATGAGTGGCGTTGCGTGGATGAGTGGCGTAGCGTGTGTGAGTGGCGTAGCGTGTGTGAGTGGCGTAGCGTGTGTGAGTGCCGTTGCGTGTGTGAGTGGCGTTGCGTGTGTGAGTGGCGTTGCGTGTGTGAGTGGCGTTGCGTGTGTGAGTGGCGTTGCGTGTGTGAGTGGCGTTGCGTGTGTGAGTGGCGTTGCGTGTGTGAGTGGCGTTGCGTGTGTGAGTGGCGTTGCGGGTGTGAGTGGCGTTGCGTGGGTGAGTGGGGTTGCGTGGATGAGTGGGGTTGGAATGCAATAGGTCTCGCATTAGAAAAGTTGTAGTTATTGGTCTAGTAAATGACATATTATTTATTTTTTGGTTGTTAAAATTGCTAAATTGATGGCTTTGTCATTTACAATGCCAATAGTTATAACTTTCGCGAATGTGACACCTATAGCATTTGGAATGCAACATGTTTTGTATTTACGTGACTTATATGGCAGCTCTGGTCGTTATGCCACATCTCTAGAGAGCAGGAGAGTGCAGCAGGGGAGAGGGTGAGTGAGGTTGAGGTGTTGAGGGTGAGTGAGGGTGAGGGTGATGAGGGTGAGGTGTGGAGGGTGAGTGAGGGTGATGAGGGTGAGGGTGAGTGAGGGTGAGTGAGGGTGATGAGGGTGAGGGTGAGGTGTTGAGGGTGAGGGTGAGTGAGGGTGAAGGTGAGTGAGGGTGAGTGAGGGTGAGGGTGAGGTGTTGAGGGTGAGTGAGGGTGAGGGATTATTGAGGGTGAGTGAGGGTGAGGGCTTGAGGATGAGGAGTTGAGGGTGAGTGAGGGTGAGTGAGGGTGAGTGAGGGTGAGTGAGGTTGAGGTGTTGAGGGTGAGTGAGGGTGAGGAGTTGAGGGTGAGTGAGGGTGAGGGTGATGAGGGTGAGGTGTGGAGGGTGAGTAAGGGTGATGAGGGTGAGGGTGAGTGAGGGTGATGAGGGTGAGGGTGATGAGGGTGAGGGTGAGGTGTTGAGGGTGAGGGTGAGTGAGGGTGAAGGTGAGTGAGGGTGAGGGTGAGGTGTTGAGGGTGAGTGAGGGTGAGGGTGAGGGATTATTGAGGGTGAGTGAGGGTGAGGGTGAGGGTGAGTGAGGCTGTGGGGTTGAGGGTGAGTGAGGGTGAGGTGTTGAGGGTGAGTGAGGGTGAGGGTGAGTGACGGTGAGGCGGTGAGGGTGAGGAGTTGAGGGTGAGTGAGGGTGAGGTGTTGAGGGTGAGTGAGGGTGAGTGAGGGTGAGTGAGGGTGAGTGAGGGTGAGTGAGGGTGAGTGAGGGGTTGAGGGTGAGGAGTTGAGGGTGAGGTGTTGAGGGTGAGTGAGGGTAAGGGTGAGTGAGGGTGAAGGTGAGTGAGGGTGAGCGGTTGATGGTGAGTGAGGGTGAGGGTGAGTGAGGGTGAGGGTGAGTGAGGGTGAGTGTGAGGGGTTGAGGATGAGGTGTTGAGGGTGAGTGAGGGTGAGGGTGAGTGAGGGTGTGGATGTCTGTTGCTTGTGGATGTCTGTTGCTTGTGGATGTCTGTTGCTTGTGGATGTCTGATGCTTGTGGATGTCTGATGCTTGTGGATGTCTGATGCTTGTGAATGTCTGATGCTTGTGGATGTCTGATGCTTGTGAATGTCTGATGCTTGTGGATGTCTGATGCTTGTGGATGTCTGATGCTAAGCATGTCTGATGCTTGTGGATGTCTGATGCTAAGCATGTCTGATGCTTGTGGATGTCTGATGCTTGTGGATGTCTGATGCTTGTGGATGTCTGATGCTTGTGGATGTCTGATGCTTGTGGATGTCTGATGCTTGTGGATGTCTGATGCTTGTGGATGTCTGCCGCTTGTGGATGTCTGCCGCTTGTGGATGCCTGCCGCTTGTGGATGCCTGATGCTTGTGGATGTCTGCTGCTTGTGATGCTTGTGGATGTCTGATGCTTGTGATGCTTGTGGATGTCTGATGCTTGTGATGCTTGTGGATGTCTGATGCTTGTGGATGTCTGATGCTTGTGGATGTCTGATGCTTGTGGATGTCTGATGCTTGTGGATGTCTGATGCTTGTGGATGTCTGATGCTTGTGGATGTCTGCTGCTTGTGATGCTTGTGGATGTCTGATGCTTGTGGATGTCTGTTGCTTGTGGATGTCTGATGCTAAGCATGTCTGATGCTTGTGGATGTCTGATGCTAAGCATGTCTGATGCTTGTGGATGTCTGATGCTAAGCATGTCTAATGCTTGTGGATGTCTGATGCTTGTGGATGTCTGATGCTTGTGGATGTCTGATGCTTGTGGATGTCTGATGCTTGTGGATGTCTGATGCTTGTGGATGTCTGATGCTTGTGATGCTTGTGGATGTCTGATGCTTGTGGATGTGTGATGCTTGTGGATGTGTGATGCTTGTGGATGTCTGATGCTTGTGGATGTCTGATGCTTGTGGATGTCTGATGCTTGTGGATGTCTGATGCTTGTGGATGTCTGATGCTTGTGGATGTCTGATGCTTGTGATGCTTGTGGATGTCTGATGCTTGTGATGCTTGTGGATGTCTGATGCTTGTGATGCTTGTGGATGTCTGATGCTTGTGATGCTTGTGGATGTCTGATGCTTGTGATGCTTGTGGATGTCTGATGGATGTCTGATGCTTGTGGATGTCTGATGCTTGTGGATGTCTGATGCTTGTGGATGTCTGATGCTTGTGGATGTCTGATGCTTGTGGATGTCTGATGCTTGTGGATGTCTGATGCTTGTGGATGTCTGATGCTTGTGGATGTCTGATGCTTGTGATGCTTGTGGATGTCTGATGCTTGTGTTGCTTGTGGATGTCTGATGCTTGTGGATGTCTGATGCTTGTGGATGTCTGATGCTTGTGATGCTTGTGGATGTCTGATGCTTGTGGATGTCTGTTGCTTGTGATGCTTGTGGATGTCTGATGCTTGTGGATGTCTGATGCTTGTGGATGTCTGATGCTTGTGGATGTCTGATGCTAAGCATGTCTGATGCTAAGCATGTCTGATGCTTGTGGATGTCTGATGCTTGTGGATGTCTGATGCTTGTGGATGTCTGATGCTTGTGGATGTCTGATGCTTGTGGATGTCTGATGCTTGTGGATGTCTGATGCTTGTGGATGCCTGATGCTTGTGGATGTCTGCTGCTTGTGATGCTTGTGGATGTCTGATGCTTGTGGATGTCTGATGCTTGTGAATGTCTGATGCTTGTGGATGTCTGATGCTTGTGAATGTCTGATGCTTGTGGATGTCTGATGCTAAGCATGTCTGATGCTTGTGGATGTCTGATGCTAAGCATGTCTGATGCTTGTGGATGTCTGATGCTTGTGGATGTCTGATGCTTGTGGATGTCTGATGCTTGTGGATGTCTGATGCTTGTGGATGTCTGATGCTTGTGGATGTCTGATGCTTGTGGATGTCTGATGCTTGTGATGCTTGTGGATGTCTGATGCTTGTGATGCTTGTGGATGTCTGATGCTTGTGGATGTCTGATGCTTGTGGATGTCTGATGCTTGTGGATGACTGATGCTTGTGATGCTTGTGGATGTCTGATGCTTGTGATGCTTGTGGATGTCTGATGCTTGTGGATGTCTGATGCTGGTGGATGTCTGATGCTTGTGATGCTTGTGGATGTCTGATGCTTGTGGATGTCTGATGCTTGTGGATGTCTGATGCTTGTGGATGTCTGATGCTTGTGGATGTCTGATGCTTGTGGATGTCTGATGCTTGTGGATGTCTGATGCTAAGCATGTCTGATGCTAAGCATGTCTGATGCTAAGCATGTCTGATGCTTGTGGATGTCTGATGCTAAGCATGTCTGATGCTTGTGGATGTCTGATGCTTGTGGATGTCTGTTGCTTGTGGATGTCTGATGCTTGTGGATGTCTGATGCTTGTGGATGTCTGATGCTTGTGGATGTCTGATGCTTGTGATGCTTGTGGATGTCTGATGCTTGTGATGCTTGTGGATGTCTGATGCTTGTGATGCTTGTGGATGTCTGATGCTTGTGGATGTCTGCTGCTTGTGATGCTTGTGGATGTCTGATGCTTGTGGATGTCTGTTGCTTGTGGATGTCTGCTGCTTGTGATGCTTGTGGATGTCTGTTGCTTGTGGATGTCTGCTGCTTGTGATGCTTGTGGATGTCTGTTGCTTGTGGATGTCTGCTGCTTGTGATGCTTGTGGATGTCTGACGCTTGTGGATGCCTGACGCTTGTGGATGCCTGACGCTTGTGGATGCCTGACGCTTGTGGATGCCTGACGCTTGTGGATGTCTGCTGCTTGTGATGCTTGTGGATGTCTGATGTTTGTGGATGTCTGTTGCTTGTGGATGTTTGATGCATATGGATGCTTGATGCAGATTGCATGTCTGCTGGGGTGACAGCGTCAGTACAAGTCAAGCTCTAAGTTGGTGTGTGCTGGGACGGGCAGTGTCAGAACTGGTTGCCTCGGGGAAAAATACAAGTTCTCCCTGTAAATAAAGAAAGAGGAGGTGAGAAAGGAGGGTCCGGCTTGGAGCTGGGAAAGAGGCTGAAAGGGAGGGGAGAATGCATGGAGCGCATTCCAATGAAGTCTGTTGCGAGGCGTGGGGGGTGGGGGAGGGGAGCAGGCATATGGTGTGTGTGAGCAGCCTTTGATGTGCGAGAGAGTGGCCGTGAAAGAAGTAAACAGCAGGCATGTAATTAGGGGGGAGGAGAAGTCGCGCTGGGGTGAATACCCGAGGCCAAGCTGCCCGCGGGAGGGAGGCTGAGGGAAAATACATGCAAGGCAGGCGGCTGGGGGCATGTGCACGCGCTTTTTCACGGGCACTGCAAGGAATCGCCACGATTCCTTGCAAGTTGGTTAAAGACTGTTTAAGCCCCCATAGTCTCGCAAGCTCGATGCGCATGCGCATCGACAGGCGAGACCTAAAAAACCTTCAAATCCATAATCTCGGAAATACTTTACCTGCTATTTAGAAGAATATTGTTTTTTCCTTAAAAGTAAAAAACTTTCCCCCCGAATTTTGCAGAAGTCCAAGCTTTGGTGGTCCGCTTTTTACCTTGCTTGTTTCTTTTTCCAAGCTACTAGCAGGTAGCAGATTCTTATGGATATTGGTGTTGCGGCTGTCTCAGGAAATCTGTCTTAGAGACCAAGGCTTCCCTTCATAAGTTGTGCAACCACTTTTGGGAAGAAACTGGCAGTTTTCCGGCTGCAAATTTGTATGTACTTTCTTGAAGTACATTAGAGTAATAATCACATATAAAATTACTCAGTTGGTTAATGGAGGAACATAGTTTTAGATCTAAAATTCTCTGAACTATGCATAAGGCGATATATATGTGTGTGTATGTATATATATATATATATATATATATATATATATATATATATATATATATATATTATATATTATATATGCTTTTTTTTCACCCATTTCTTTAATTCTTTTTCTTTAAGCAAATAATCACTCACCGTAAATAATGGTATTTACCAGTACGAGGATACCACATCAGTTTAGACATAGAATTGCTTTTCCTTCTTTGATGTTTTTCACAGTACATCTCTGTTACACAGCTAAAATATTCGTGGAAAATTAGACAGAGGGAATCTGTACCACCTCTCCCTCATACATTCAATCTACATAGGTGTACTGGGTCATTATCCTTGTGGCCACTATCAAGATTGCCCTTGTGATATGTTGTTAAATTAATTACGCTACATGGTTTAGGTTACATATCTCACACAATTTCCCCAAATCTTCTGGGGATTTATGTGGGCATCCCCTGCACATTTCTTTTTCCACCACTATACACTAGTCCACATTCAAAACCCAATTCTCTCATTTTCAAACCCTGAAACCGTGATGTGTTTCATGTGGCCACTGTAAGTTCTAAGATACACAACAAGCGCTTATCTTTAGGTGACAGATGTTCACCCCATAAAGCCAAGCCTTTTTTTTCATTCCATTTTTTGCAGGTGGTGATTTCATTTAGTTTAATTTCAATTTTCATCCAGTAGTCCACGATCCTAGGGCAATCCCACCACATATGAATATAAGTTGTTGTAGGTCTTATTGAGAGTATTCCTTTGCCCCGAGTTACTACCTCCTGTTGAATGTATGATGTGGAATTTTGACTTGTACTAGCCAAAACCTTGCCCTGATTGCTACTTCGAAGGGAGCCACTTTGCCTCTTCCCATTATTCATCTTCCAGCTACCCTATGTCCTTTTCCCATTTTTCTTTAACCAGTGTCAGTAAATCCGGTGAGTTGTTTTGTCAGAGTTGTATATCGGTGATGAGGGTTTCTTCTGGTATGGTTCTGTCAGGACCACGTTTGCAATTGGAGTTATATCCTGTATCTTCTATGTTGATATTGTCTGCACCCTTCAGTCTCAATACCCGACCCATACATTCCATTGTCATGTGCACTCTTTCCAAATTGTGTCTTGTGGCCCTCCCTTTCATGAAGCCAGACTGATCTGGGTTTGCAGTTAGCAAATGTACTGTAATATTGGCAATTACTTTGGCCTAAACCACCTTCTCCACTTTCAGAATAAATATGTGTCTATATGAGTAATGCTCCTCTGTTGGTTTGCTCTGTTGTAATATTCCTGTTATAGTTGCCTCCCTCAGAATCTGTGGTCATTGACCTGCATCACTGACTTCTCTATATAGTGCATGCTGTAATTGTATTGGCTATGCAATTAAATTATTCTACCTGTAGTCCTTCAGAGCTAGTGCTAGTGTAGTTTCCCCGTTTGGAGTTGGGCAGGACTGCTGCAACTCTATCTGTCCCTGGTCTTCGTTTTAGCTAAGTGTAGGCCTTGCTATATCCCTTGCAAAGCGTCCCAATTAATCTGTCTCCTATTACCTTCTGGGTGTCTACATATCCTGAAATTATTTTACAGTTACCATTATCTCAGTACTACTGCTTACTTCCTAGCTTTCACAGACCTTTATTTCCTGTTGATACTTTAAACCGCAGACTCTTCACCTTGTGACTATCCCCAGACACAGACTGGATCTGGAATCTCAAAAAGCAGTTCCCCTGCACACAGGTGGCACCATGTGGCTCTGTACTGATCTCGTGCAACTCCTGAACTGAAGAACAGATTCGCATATAAATGCCATCTATCCATGGTGGCCCCAGTTCCTTTCTTCACATGCCTTTAGACGCAGATCTGGAGCTTCGTTCTTTTTTTTTTTGTCACTTTGTGAAGTGATCTATTTTCTTTAAAGATGTTCCCGTGTGCAACGGAACATGCCACCACCTAAGACTACAGGGTTTAAGCCTTGTATGGACTGTTGCAAAAAGATGTCTGTGACCCATACCTGCGAGGTGTGTTTCTGGTGTTTGTCGTATGACTTAAAGGTTGAGGCAAAGATTTGTGGCAAAGCACCACAAGACTACACTCGGGTCCTGCTCTAGGCGAAGTCATTCCCACAGCAGATTATCTTCACTGTTGAAGTCTTTGGGCAAGTCAAAGAAAAAACATACCTAGTTTCGGATAAGGGAGCCAATCCACTGGCATCCTGTTGTCTTCATCATACGCATGAGCAAACTCTTCCCCATCCCCACCATTGTTATCTCCATATGACTGGCTTTAACCAGCGTTGGAGCAAAAAGTTGGTCTTTTGTCTGTGCCCATCAAGAGCTGTAGAGCACTAGTGTTAGAGTTCGAGGGGTTACCTATTTGCTGCAGTATCAAGGTGTGGCCTTGGTCAAGATGAATTTGACTCAGAGGTGCAGAAAAAGTGGGTTGCGCTTCTTTTTAAGAACATCTATACAGGCATCAGCATGTATTGGACAGGCGCAGAGTTCGCACCAAATCCGAAGTAAAAATGAACTGATGCCGGTGAGGAGCCCAAAGCAGGTTCAAGGGGTACAGAAGGCACCAATGGTGGACTTGCCAGCAGTCGGTAACCTACCTCAATGCTCCTGTGGATAGTTGAGGCCCATAGGCAAAGCAGAGGGAGCCAGCAACCTGCCAAAGATTCACAGCATGGCCTCTCTCCAAGCTTCGACCTGCTGCAACATCGCTTATGGACACGGGGAATGGATCAGGACCAAAGACTGAATATGCACCTCAGTGGAAAGGGAGCGAGACCTTGAGGCACAGTGATGCCCCTGTTCCTCCCCCAGAGCGGTGCGAAGTGGCGAAGTCAGTTGCATAAGACCTCCAGATGACAGTGAACCTCTTGACATCATTGGGATTTTTCACCAGCTCGCTGAAGTCACACTGGACTCCTTTGCAGAGGCATCACTTCATCTGAGCAATTCTATAGTGCACTTTAATGCCTTTCCTCCAGACCAACACATCCAGGACATTTAGGCTATGATCCAGATCTTTCAGCATCTGTCCTGGGTCTCAGTGAAGGTAGCTTTGAGACTATTTGTCCTTCATGACTACTGCCTTTTGCTGATCGAGCATGCCCGATGGCATATGTATGGGATATGTAGTCTCAGAGGGCCCTGCTCCTGGGGAACCTGTTGGATTGTCAAGGAGCTCTGATGACGTCCCTCTTCTAAGGAGTGGCACAATACCATTAGGTGCCCAACTCCCAGCACCACTAGTGCCGCTCATCAACTACTGCGGGCAGCCAATGTGGCCAGGTAAGGGGGAAAGGTTTGGGGTTGGGACCCGCATGGAAGGAGAATTGAGAAACCATTTTTTTTTGTTCTATTGACTCTCGCATGATACTCTAATTGTGTTAAATCTTGTAAACAGCCCTACCTTGGCTTTCCTACCTTAAGGATCAGGACTTGGGATTCGATGTATTCCTCTTTTATTTCTGTCTTACTTGGGAGGTGTTTGTGCTATGAGAGTTTTACTTAATGTCACCTGTTTGCTCTGTCTAACCTTTGTCTAAAATAAAAATATCATCAACAGCCTAAACCTCATTAATAACAGTCACAATGAGTCTTTAGTAACTGCTTTAAAAACCCTAAAGGTAAACTGTTAGTGGGTTTCCTTTTGATCTAGTAAGGGATTGAAGAACAGTTTGTTCTGTGTTCAGTATCACAAAGTTCCTTACCTCATTAACTTAAAATGACTCTTTCTATTTAAAGGTGTGGTGCTTCAGAACTACTCTTGGACAAACTTGTGTTGAGCTCAATCAGTGAGTCAGTCAGAAATCTTTATTTGTCTAAATATCAGCCATAAAAGAATAAATCATTAAAAAATATTTACATTGGATGAATAAAATATTAACAACAAATATTAATTCTATGTAGATCACAATTTCATTCTCTGGATATCAATATTCTAAATAGTAATTGCCACAAATAACATCTTGAAAATGTAAAACCGGGACATAAGTAAATTAATAAAATCATTTACTAACAATGTCCCGTAACCGAACAGCCGAAGAAATATATCTGTAGATCATTAGAAAAGTAAATTCATCATTTAAAAGCATGAGGTGATGGTAATGCTGCCAGACACTTTCTAATGTTTAAAATTGTTTAAAGAGGAATAATAAAAGCACGCCTTGGTATAATGTAAAGTTTACAAAAAAACATGAAATGTAAAGTACTCTGAACAGTCTTAGTCACGAGTGCACTGGTCCAGTTTGGCATCCCGATAAACTTTACGTGGATAAGAAACCAAAAAATGTGAAATGCCAAACCTGAATCTTATGAACTAAAACAATTTGGCGTGACTAAAATGGAAAGAAAGATAGGGCTCAATACGTGGAGTGTAGACTAACAATGAATGTTCTACAACACTCTTTTTGGCCATCTCTATTCTTCCTCTGGTTGAATAAAAATGTGTTAAAAGATCTCTTTTTAACTTAACTTTAGATATCTTAGCGATACTAAGCTGGATTATAGAAACTATGTACCAGCCCCATGTTCTCTAACTCCTTCTTTATATAGCTAAACCAGGGTATTTTTGTCATGCACTCCAGTTAAAGGCAATCTAAAAGTAATAGCACGATTTAAGGCTGGTTCTTCCTTCGCCCATATAGTGTACCACAGTAGTATCGGAGCAAGCTGGATACGAAAAGACAAAGGAACCAAGCCAAGTTTGCTGTGACAGATGGTGGCAGCAGTACTTTTAGAGACGGTCAACAAGCGTTTCATAAACATGTTCTCTGCTCTTTGTTCATAAACATGTTCTCTGCTCTTTGTAGGTCCCCTACATTACAAGAACCCCAGACTCCAGCACCATACAGGGTGACAGCACATGAGCGGGCTTTATAAATATTAATGATTGCGTTGATTGATTTTGAGCCTAGCTTTTTAGTAAATCTAAAAATCGCCTCCAGGGTTTGGTTAAAACTACTAGTCCTTGATTCTACTAGATGACGTCATGTGCTTTTCTGATCGAAAAGAATTCCCAAATAGGAGAAGGTGGGAAAATAAGACAATTTTTCATTACTTATAAAACAAGATTTTAAAATGGTGGGGGTTTTACCCACCACCATAGTATAAGATTTTACTACATTAGTATTCAAGCCAAGGTCATTCATAAAATCATTACACCTGGTTAGGAGCCTCTGCAACCCCACCCCAGTTCTAAATATTAGGACGCAATCATCTGCATAAAGTAATGCAGGTAGCGACCTGCGGCTTATCGTGGGTATGTCCACACTCCCCTGTTTATATAATTGTCAAGATCATTTATATACAAACGGAACAAAAAAGGTGCAAGAACGCAACCTTTGCGAACCCCTCAATTAATTTTTATTGAGGCCGTCAGTTCGCCACCTACTCCATATCGGACTCTCCCTATCACATCTTTATGCATGGCTACTAGAAAATGAACAATAGATGGTTCAATGCCCATATTCAGCATCTTTTCCCACAGCCTTCCAATCTGGACCCAATCAAAAGCAGACGTCCGGTCCATAAAACCAAGGTAATGGGATCCTGCCTTGGATGGTCTATATTTGCCTATGACCAGTTGCAGATTGAGGCATTGTTCTACCGTGCCCAGGCCTCTCTTAAAACCATATTGGATATCTGAGAACTTTCCTCTGTCTGATACCCAGTTCCCCAACCGCTCTAATATTACCCCGCCCATCAATTTACAGGTACAATTAATTAAGGAGTTGGGCTGATAACATTTAGGATCAGACCTGTCCCATTTCTTTTAAAAAATAGGAACTATTGTCACGGTTCTCCATAAATCAGGAGGACCCTGGGCCGCATAACAACTTAGAATGATTGTTAACAGTGGTAGCCACAGTGGTTGATTAACTAAAATCTGGCCCGCTGAGATGCCATCAGGGCTTGAGGCCTTGGTCTTCACAGTATGATTTAAAGCCCTTTCTACCTACCTCAATCAATGAAACGGCATGGTTCAGAGTCGTAAACTTGTCCATCTGGGTGTTGGGGGAGACTGCAAAAGATCTGCAGTGGTGGCTGCTTGACTGAAATTGTACCAGCGGAACAACCCTCCCCCTCCTCCACCCAGACTATACTGTGACAAAAGCATTACTCCTGGGTTGGGATGCCATCTGGAAGAGGTGTAGATCATAAGGTCTCTGATCTCCAGCTGAGTCCCACCTCCTAAATCGGTTGGAACTACAAGTGATATGCAAGGCCAACCATCAAGGACAGGCTGTTTCAGGTTCTCGCAGGCAATATCACCGCCTTGTGGTACTGCAACAACCCGAGCTGTGCCAGGAGGCTCTGTGCCTCTATGCTGGCCAAGCTTTCTGGCCGTTTCAATGGTGGCACACCACTGGGCGGGATCTTTAAACGCCAGGATAGACTAGCTTAACCCTTGACTTCTAGTAGGTCACGAATTGCAGCTATACCCAGATATGCGCATGGGGCTCTTCCAGCAAGGAGGAGATCCCTGGTCTGACCTCTTAGCCACCACTTAGAACATGCAGGGAGAGCACTTTTCCTGTTGGAGTTACCAAAAATATTTATATCTGCAAACACTATCCCTATAGGGATAGATGCACACTCTTACTTCTTTTGAAGACAATAGGGGAATCAGTCACTACTGCAGATCAATTTTGTGAACAATGTAGACATGTCTTTCTGCGTGTATTACTTTGCATTACATTTGAATTCTTATTAATAATCCGAGCCATGGAAACTATCAAAATCGCTCATTAAATCAATTAATTCACATAATTACACCAGTGTGTGCATGAAATAGCATTCATTCACATTATTACATGGCAATACACTCCGTTTAAATTGGGGGCGAGTCCGAACTAATTAAATGTCCATGCTACACACTAAGAGTGTTCCAATCATCATAACCTCAAACCTGTATCCCTTTACTGTCCCATCTTTTTATTTGGCTAATTACTCTGGTTCATTGTTTCCTGAACAGAACTTCTCTTGGATGAACTGTCAACGTGTTTCAGCCTTCATCCATCGAGATGTTCTACAAGGATGTGAAGCATTCAAAAAAACTAATGGTCTCTATACAGGGTCCTTGAATTGGCTGCATCTCTCCCTCAAAGAAATTTGCGAAGAATAATGTGGGTGAAGCGTCTTCATATAACGCAGATGATTAATGAAAGCCTGTATTCAGACAATACCCCATAGCTGCTTCACAGGTGATATCAGAATTACTGTGTAGGGAGCTTGCATTGTCAAGGATATCCTGAATTTACTGTTGGGCTGCTTGTGGCAAGGAAAGTTCCCACAAATGCTCTCTCTAGAGACTCTTTTAAATGCAGTGGAGCACAACACTCCTCTGCACCATTGCGCTTCTGCCTATCCCCCTCCCCCCCAAAATTCTGAAGATCAAGAACTCTCAGGCCCAAGTCATCCTACTGGTTCCAGATAGGGCTGGGAGAGCATGGTATCTGAAGCTCCTGGGCCTGACGATCTGTCCTCTGATCAGGCTGCGGCTTAAGGAGGCTCTTCTGTCACAGCAATAGGGCTGGGCCTTGCTCCTGGGCCTGTTAAATTTGCACCTGTGTGTGTGGAGGGTGAGTGGCAGCAGTTTATCTTCTTTCGACCTTCTTCCTGAAGCTGTTGATTTAATCCTGAAATCCAGGCATCCGTTAACAAAATCAGTGCATGTATACTGGGATATGTTTGTGGCTTAATGTTGCAACATGCCACACGGATCCGTTGCAGGCTAAACTGTTGGATGTATGTTTTTTTTTTTTTAATCTTTGGGCCAATCAAGGTATTGCTGTGGCAAGTGCTAAAGGTTATTTGCCGTCACTTTCAGCCTTGTTATGTTTGCCGGACCATTCGTCCTTGTTCAAAATCACCCATTAGAATTAATTGGTGTCTATATAACCATGAACAACTCCATGTCATCTCTGACAAAGGTGAAAACATCAGAATGTGTCAATTAAAATGGACATCTCATTCAGAGGGAAAATACCATCATTGGAAACAGAGTAAAGATGAAAAATTGGTGTCCCAAATGGGTAAAACATGTGTGGCAGCAAACGTCATCAAAGCTTGGGAACCACAATCTCCTCGCTAGTAGAATTTCCTCATCCCATCAAAAACAAGAAGGAATACTAAAACCTCAAGGTAAAGGATTATATATAATTTTGAAAGAAAACTCTTGGTACATAGATGAATTAAAAGCGTTACTAAAATAAGACTGTCAAAATTACCAAAAATATGGATAAACATCTGCAAAATTAGCCATCAAATGTCTTAAATAAAAAGTCTCAGTGAAATGCTAGGAAACAAAGGCAGCATTTGAAACAAATCTGATATATTTGTTTAGTGGGCATTCCCCTAAGATACAAAGGAATTCTGGAGATTAAGGCGAGAGTAAAGGGAGTATTCTCATGGTCTACGACCAAAGCCCAAATCTTATGGTCAAGCAAGAGTGCTTCCCAGATGATGAAGTGGGTTTAGGTAGCTAAAAGTATATCAAGTTTGATTTTTGTCCTTATTGAGAAGCAGTTGTGCACCTGGACTTTATTGGGTTCCTGTAACAGTTTTTAAGACTGATTCTGATACCTGGATCACCCTCTTATTCATGGAGAGGGTCAGTATTGCACCCCACTCCCAAAAAAGGTTCTATAAATGACCCTCAGAATTACAGTACAGTAGCTTTATTAGATAGTGAGGCTAAGGTGTTTGACAGATTACTTGTGGAAGAGCTAGAAGATTGTGTTAGTATTCTGAATATCTTACTAGTATTTCAAACCTTCTTTAGAAAAGGGTCCAAACACTGGGTAAGATAACAAAAATCAATCTCCTAGCAGAAAAGGCTATTGTCAAAAATACATTGCTATACGTTTTCAGGGGTGGCTTTTCCATAATGGCAGAGTAGCTATGCCCCGCTGCTAAAAGGTAATAAATAAAATGATAATAAGGGCATTTTATTATCATTTCATTTTTGCTTCTCTAAACTGCTGTTCGCGTGAGTCTTCAGTGGGGCGGGACCAGGCAATCCTTTTGTGACAGGCATGGCAGGGGAGGAGCGGTGTGCACTTTTAAGTGCACATGACAATTTGGATGGCCGTCTTTGGCTGGCCAAACCGTCATGCACACTTAGGTTTCTCCAGCCCTGCTGTGCAACACAGCCAAGTTGGAGAAACACCACAGGCTCCAATGCACTGTCTGAGCAGCAAACCAGGCCACTCGGACCAATCCCAGCGCTTCTTTCATACTGGAAATAGTATTCCCAGCATGAGAGGTGCACCTGGATCGGCATGTGGGAGCCTGCGCAGCCCGAGTCTAGGATCAGGAAGCGACAGGTAGGTGCAGTTTTAATTATTTCTTTTTTGTTTAATTTTTTTGTGTTCCCTTCTCCCCCGCACCCCCGACCAAGCGAGCAGCTGTCACTGTACGTTTTTGTCAATTACAGTGTAGCATTTGACAAAGTATTAGAGAAAAACTGTGCAGAAAGATATGTTCCTGTAACATGCCAGAATAACTGTTTTGTTTGATTCGCCTTTTACACACCGACACCTGGGTATGGGTTAAGCTGGGTAGTGGAGCCACGCTCTCCAAGAAAATTCCCACTAATAGGAGGTTAATGCAAAGCTGCGTGCGTGTTGGATCATACTTCAATAGGTCTTGAAAGGTCTTTAAATAGTTTTCAGTTGTATACTGAGGATAATGAATTAAAATTAAATTTGGTGAAGATAAACGTTATTAAATTCAGAAATATAAAACCTCAATATTCTTGGGGGATGGGAGACCAAAAGCTATCGACCGCACTTGCTTATACTGGGGGTAGGGTATGAAAATAAAAGCACCCTTAAAAATCAGCTTAGTGGGATTCTGTTGTGCTGTTTGCAGAGTCCTCTACGGAAAGGTTCTAGACTATTAAACAGCACTTGTATAGTAAATGTATTTGGCTTACCAAGGGGTCAGTGAGCTAAGACTGGCACTTGGATTTGTTAATGTCTTAACAATTGCAGTCCTCTAATCTATGAAATACTGTTTTAGATTTAGAAATTCACTAACTGGGTCATTAAACAATTATGATTTGGAATGAACTTGGAGAATATGCTAAAATTCATAACCATTATAGAATATCTAAACTTGATAGAATTCTAAAATGGATGCAATTAAATGAGTGCTGGGAAAGCAGTACTGGATATAGCCATGTAAAACAAAATCAAAGCTTGTAGCGAGGATCAACTCATTCAAGACAACATTGAGGATTTTGAAAAGCTGAGAGCATAGCTTCTATTACCATAATATTCATCGCTTACACCCCAAATTGTACCTCTCCATGAATATAAGACCAACGTTCAGAACAAAAAACCTTTGGAACCCTGAAGAAAATTCAAGTGTTGGGTCCTTGGTACATGTTATCCGTATGTGCCTCCATTTGTTGATTTTAAGGAGTTTTTTATGATCATGTTTGTAGGAAACTTTTTTTTTTGTGCAGTACCTCTCCCACTTTTTGCCTGTGTTTTTTTAAACAACTTTGACAGATGTGTACTGGGTCCTTGCTAACCAGGTTCCCAGTACCAGTTTTCCTTCTGTAAAAGCTGTACAATTGTTCCCCTAATTGGCAACCCTGGGCTGCAGCACGATTTGTGCCACCCTAAGGGACTCCTCAACAAGCACATCCAAGACAGCCATTGCAAGCTGCATGTCTTGGTGCAAACGAAAGTCACACATCCTTGTGTGCCTTGTCCCTAACACTGCTTGTAATATGTGTAAGCCACCCCTACAGCAGGCCTAACATCCCTAAGGCAGGGTGCTGAATATTACATGTGAGGGCATTCTTGCATGCGTAAATATGACCCTGTGTCTGTCAGTCCTATTTCTGCCAGTACAAGTGACCTGGGAAGCCATTTTAGTACATGTGCTAGACACTGATGAAAACACTGGCTTCACTGAAAATAGGGATGTCTGGTGCCCCCTGAAAATCTATCAACATCTGGTGTACTTGCTGACCTAGTTTCTGCTGGCCTGCTCCGTGAGATGCTGTTCTAACCTCCTAGGGTGAGAGGCTCTGCTCTCAGACGACCGGTTTGGGGGGGGGAAGGGGGACGGGGGGGTGTAACACCCACTCCCACAGTATGTATTGCTGATTAACCTCCTCGTGCTGGCTAGTGTCAAAGACGTTGCCACTGTTAGAATGTAAATCTGGCTACGCTCAAATGTGAGGAAGCCACCCTCAGTCCAAAGCACCCTTGACACCTGGACAAGCGGGAAAATGAGTTGGGTAGACGTGTCACCTAAGTTGGGCTACTGTGAGGTGGACATGATGTTTCAGAAGTACCCATCTTTGTGATTGCATACTTAGGAATTCTGGGATAGGGTTATGCTTACTTTCCATTAAATCAGGCTCTAGTTTTTAGCATATAGTGCCCCAGGCCCATTCTGTCCACATCTGAAGCATAAGAGTCTCAATTGTCCCTGCCAGCCCACAGACAGGGTTGTGTTAAAATTGTCCACACTGCGTCTTCGTCAGGATGCGTCTGTCATTTAGGAGAACAAAATTGTCCAAGAGTAAGAGTGGGGGGCCAACTGGGACTTTCCACAGCTTTAGAAACCCTTTGTATTCTATGCTTTCTTAAAAAGTTTCCAAGAAGTGACGCAAATCATTGTATATAACTGTTCAATTTCATTATGGTTTACGGTCAAACATCAAGTGACCTTTTGGTAAACTTTTGTAATGTCACTTCGTTGTTCCTAATATTTCCGGGAAGGGACCGAAGTGCGTCATGTTCTGCGGTCAAAGCACCTGCTAATGTTGTGATTCTGTGGTCAATAGTTCCTCATTAAAAGAGTATAAATGATCTGCTCTTCAGTCCATTCGACGGACTACCTTGCACAATTGATCCCATGGGTCATAACGCGTGTGTGTGTGTGCACCTCAGCCATCTTCTCTAGCATCTAGCAAAAAGTGGTCATATTGGGAACGTGGTAACCCCAAGGGTCAGTAGTCCATTGGCTACTACCCTACAATCCTATAATGCCCCTAAATTCAGTATTTAGGGGAGTCCCTGGCACCAGAGAAAGAGATCCTGATGACCTAAGAAGAGAGGACACCGAGAAGAGAGATGAAGCAGCTGACGTGGTACCAACTGTGTCAGCCTGTCTGTGTCCCTCATCGAAAATGGCAGCAAATTTGACTTGCCCTGCACATCTGACTCCAGAAACTTTGGAGGACTGCCTACCTTTGAGAAAAAAACTAAAGATCTCCAATGAACAGCTGACCTGGTCTAAAGAACTCCAAAGGAGAAGACTCCGGACCTGCCAAAACCTGACACCTGAAGCAACCACTGCACCTGTCACCCCTGACCTGAGATGAAGCAGGCCAATGGTGCCAAAAAGGAATCCTAGCCCTCCAGAGTTCAAGTTCATCGTGGTTTCACCCCTCCTGGACTGTATCGGTAAGGAAAAATCCGAATCCTAAGGACACCCGTCACCCCTGGGCTTTCTTTAAGAGGACCAAAGGTGTCCCCTGAGCATTGCAAGGGCTCTACCTACTTGCTTGTTCAGCCCGACTGGTTTTCTAGCCAGAGCCCACAGCCTCATTTTACAGAGACCAATCCCCATTGAAACGCATTGGGCTCCCGACGCTGATTTGCACTGTGCACCCGGCAGCCCTCGTGCTGCTGTGGTATTGGACTGTTGGTGCTGCCTTGGACCTTGCCCACCAGTCAACTTAACTACTGGAGATTGGTCCTGTAAGTCGAACCTGGCACACAGAGAGAGTAAGCATATTTGCACTATATTGAACAGTAGTTATGGGGCAGTTATTCGGATGTTAATGTACAAAAAATGTCTACAGTATTGATTTTTAGTGAGCGTAACTGTATTTTATTGTGATGGTTTAAATTAACTGAATAACTTTCTCTCCACCTCCTGTGATGCGTTTTCTAAAAGCGTAGCAACATCTGTTTCTACTAAAACCCTTTGTTGAGGCACAGTGGGAATTTAGTTTGGTCCTCACTTTCCTTACATGTACCCCTTTCGAACCAATGCAGAGTTGTTCATTGCATCTCCTCACATTAAAAACTGTTATCACATTTGCACTCTGTATGAGTGAGCTTCAGACCATCTCTTTCCAGTCTTCTAGCACCATTTTCCCAGATAAACTGGTTTTAGCCTTGAGTAGTGTTCCTGCTCAAGGTGGTGACCCCTTTTCATGTCAGACACATAATCACTCTTCAAACCTTCTTTGAGTTGTCTCATTCCTCAAAAGAGGAAGAGAGATGCAACTGCTTGAACTCAAAGAGCGCGCTGAAGTTTTACATTGATCGTGCCAAGAAACAACAGGTGGACAGTCTGCTCTTTGTGGGGTTCTGTGGTGTTAAGGGCAAGTTGATGCTGAAGTGAGCCATCTGCTGATGAATATTAAGATCTGCTACGCTTTGGCTAAGAAGCAGCCTCTTGAAGGCCTAAGGGTTCATTCCACCAAAGTTAAGGCTACTACCACTGCATTGTCACCTGAATTGCCTGCCCTGGATATCTATCGGGCTGCTGCATGGGCATTTGTGCACACACTCGCCAAGCACTATTGCCTTGACAGCCAGGTCTGAGGGGAAGGGCATTTCACCAGTTTGGTCCTGCTGAACTATATCTGATTCATGCAGAAGATCTACTTACTTGACAAGGACTGCATTGGTATCTATTCACAAGTTGAGGAATCTGCAATTTAGTAGTATCGGTCAGAAGAATGCGTTAGCCCACACAAGAAGTAAAAGGATAGATGTTTTGTTATATTGGCATAAAACTGAATTGGCAATTAGGTTCAAACGTTCTTCTTAATGTTGCTGTTCAATGATTCCCACTTGCTGGGCGATTGGTTTTACAAGTAAGGACCATACATTTTAATTTGTTTAAATGTTCAGTTTCAAGAGAAAAGTTGCAAATGGCTGTGAAATGTTCATTCTCTGTTCCTGAAATAAGTCCAGTGTGTGAAGACTAGTATGAGTTTCCATTTATCAATGGTACAACACTACATTGATTTCTCTACATCAGTGTAGCAACTTGTAGGAAAGTGCCCCTTTTTTGCATGGTTGCCCCCACGTTTTGCCTAACGCTTTTGCCTAACTAACACTTTTAGTGTGCCCTGGGTTCCTGCCAAACCGTTCTTCCCCTAAACTGTACTATTGCAAAACCCAATTGTCAACTCTGGCCACAAGCAAATCCCTTGTAAAAGGTACCATAGGCACTGTGACCAGGGAAGGCCTCTAAGAGCTGCAACACGTATTGTGCCACCTTTAGAGGCCCTGTAACATTACACATACACACCCACACACACATGCTGCCATTGCAGGTTGTGTGTTTTTGTGCCTAGTAAAGTGAAGAGTCGACAAGGCACACATCCCATGTACCATGTCTACAATCCACTACCCTGGCATAGGTAACCCCTTTAGCTCGGTGCACTTTACTAGTGGTGAGGGTAATGGCGCATGAGCCCTATACCCCTACAGTGTCTAAGTCCAATCTTAGAAATTGTAAGTGCAGTAATGCTATAAAGAGTATATAGTCTGGGAGTTTGTCACTACGAAGCTTGATATCAAACTTCTCAGCACATTAAACCCACACTTATTCCAGTGTGGGATTTAATGAAAAATGCACTTAGAGGGCCTACCTTTAGTTGTCGTGCCTTCAGTGGTTGTGCCAAGTCACGGCGGGGTTGTGCTTGTCGTGGTCCATAATGAGCTGCAGTGGGAGGGTATAAACGCTCTCGACCCAGCGTTAGAACGGTATGCGTTCTAGTGTTTCTTCTGGTACCTCGCGTTTCCGGATACTTACCCTTGCTTCCAGTCGAAGTGGTGGCATCTCCGTCTCCTGCGTTTCCTCGGCGTCCTCTGGCTCCCGTCTGCTGGGAATTGGATATTGCTGCACAGCGCCTCGGTGTCTCTTGTCCTTATTCTGCACCTGCTAGCCCTTCCTCCTCTTCTCCGTAATTGCGAAGCGTCCCGCTGAGTCCCTGTTCACGGTAGCAGCATCTTCGCGTTGGTGAGGCGTCACGTTGTGTTTCTTCTTCCGGTAGCGATCTTGAACTTCACTCTTCGGCTGGAGAAACTGAATTGCAGAGGGAGGCGCAGCTGCTCGCGGAACGTATCAAATCAGGGAAAAAACAAAAGAGAAAGAAAGAACCAGTGCGATAAATTGATTATGAACATTAATATTGGCCTGTGATATAAGGCCATAGTGAGCAATACTTTTCTCTGTGAGCCCCTCCGCTTTTGGGGATCTGCCTTGTTCTGTTTTTCTTTTGAGTTTCTGCAAATAAGAAATATATTTATGTTAATTATCCTGAAGGAAGGAAACACAAGGCCAACCCAAGTTGCAATTAGTAGTATACTTTTCTTCTATAAATGGACATTTCTAGAATAGGTGAGTGATTTGTTCTCTTACTTTCTTTTACTGTTATCAGAGTTGTTTTGGGGGGCATTTAAGTCAGTGTTTACCTGCATAAATAAAAGATATCAATATCATACAGCATATTGCAGATAAATCCCACCATACAGTAATTGGGCTAGTGTTTAAACAGAGGAGGGGAAAGTTCAGGTACTAAAACTACAATCATTTTCCACTGTATAATTCTCTAGAATATGCAATCCAGAATTCACTTTCTTTCTTGTTACCTCATGTAGGTATTCTCCTGATTGTCTGAACGGACATCCAACCAGGGATCATCGAGGGACAGTGTCTCTCTTTTCCCTTCCCCGCTCCCCCTTTACAATTGAGCTTTGACCTGGTTGGGCACCATTGGTGAATAGGGGACATTGGGATCTCTTTCGTCTTGCATATTGTTCCTGCGGAAATCCTAATAAGAGCTTTAAACTATTGTCCTGTCTGAGTGGCTGCTTGCCAGCTTCCACCACCAGACATGTTTCTGGACCCCTCGTTCGAGAGTCTGCCACTCTTGGGTTCCTGAAACAAAGCACATCCTGGGTCGAGGTGTCAAGACTCGTCCCCCAGGATGGGCAGGGTCCACGAAGGGGAAGCTTCAAAGGCTTGCCGACTTTGTGAGCTACCCCAGGCATTTGCTGCTTCCAGCAACTGGCCCCCTCTTGTTCTGACCCCCACTTTAGGTGGGAGAATCGGCGGGAAAACCAAGTTAGGAGGAGAGGTGTGCCCACCTTTGCCAACCTCATCCCTCAGGTGGGGGAGACGAGGTGAAACACAACTCAGTCCCCGCCTTCTTGAAGATGGGGGGACCCAACGAACAAGAGTGAGGCTTATGCCTCCCTCCCACTGGAGGGTGGCATAATAGGGGGTGTACCCACCACAAAGAAGGGTCTCATTTTTCCTGACCTGTACCTACCTGTAACACCCCTAAATTTTTAATTTAGGGGTACCCTAAACCTTGCCTCCTCAGACAAGAAGAATCAAGTAGAAGAAGGACCAATGAGCCGTGCTGAAGGAAGAAGAGTAAGACAGTAACTGACTTGGCCCCGCCCTAACCGGCCTGTCCTGACCTCAACCTGCTCCAACGAAATCCCGGTGTGTCCTGCAACCCTCAAGAACCCGGAGAACCTGCCCTGCATTCCCCAACCAGACTTTGTCTCCTGTGACTCTTACGGCCCGACTTCAAGTGGCCCAACACCACAAGGAAGTCTTCCCTGTGATTTTGATCTGGGATCTGGTGCTCCCTGACCTACCTCAAGTCTCCAACCGACACCTGCAGCCCCTTTCTGGAGAATCCCTGTGACTGGAGCCAGTAAGAAATCCCGACGGCAAAAGACACCCCTGCACCCGATGCCCCACGAACTTGGGTGGCCCAACTGACGGTGTCCCGGCATCCCAAGACATCCCAACTTATCTATCAAGCGGTGGTCGCATCCAGAAGATCTTCGTCACCGAGCCTGCAGTGTTTGTTGCAACTGGAGAATCCGCATTGGAAACAGGGTACCCGACCCCAAACAGCACCCTGCACCCGGCGCTGCTGTGGGTGCACCTTGTGTGCTAAATCAGACCCTCAAAGTCCAGGAGCTTTACTCCTTCAAGCTTGTGGGCTTGTGGCCCTCTATCCCCCATTGGATAACGTTGGGCCTCAGTACTCTGCACCCGCCTGTGCATGCGCCATTGAGGGTGCTTTGGGAGTGCAACCTCGACCCTGGAGGAAACCCTTGTTCTAACGCCAGAAAACGAAGTCCCAAACCTTAGTACTTACTGTTAAGTCGATAACATTGTTTTCTCCCATTGGACTGCATTGACTGATGTCTTGTGAAAATTGTTCGAAGTGTGGAGATGGTTTGTATGAAACCGTAAGAAACTGCATATGTACAAACACAGATTTACTTACCTGTATCTAGGAAATGTCCCAGTGTGATATCTATTACAAAAAAAAACACTCTGCGAGGCACCGGCAGCCAGACTGGCGTTCACCTGGACATTGCTTCCATACTGCGGATCGACTCAACTTTATCGACCGCCAAACCCTGAATTCCCATTCCCTGAAGCACCCCAAGCGAGGCCATCACCTCTGCACCCTCCAATTTCGGATCGACCTCACAGAAATTGACCGCTCCAGTAACGGAAGCCTTTTATTCTGCCTTACCTGAAGAATGGGTTACACGGGCGCCTAAACCACATGTACCTCACTTCGGTGCCCAAAGCATCCTCTTCAACCGGGAGCTCAACGCAGCCCCCGGTAGACACACTGTGACTCTGAGCGCTTGGGGGCTATAACGAGCCAATACCAAGGCGCATTTACAATTTTACCAGGCAATGATTCTGTTAAAGTCCTGATGATGATCCCTTTTAATTAGAGCCCGGGATCGAAACGTCGACCTTTCTTAGTAGACGTACTGTTGATCATTGTTATTATTGAATGTATGGTCTGCTCTGGGAAACACTGATATTTTTTTGATCTTAACAGTGCCCAGACTGCTCACTTCTTTGTTGCCTGAAGCACTTGTCTTTAAACTTTTCTCCTTTCTCCCTCTAATTTTTCAATCTTCCAGTTCGGCGCAGGACTGTGCCTTATAGCAAAACCTTTTTGCTGCAAAAAATGTATTTTTAAAAAAAACGAAAACACTTGAATCAACTATAATAAAATTCCCTGCCCGGCTGGGTGAGGAAAACATATAGTAGCCTATTGTGGTCTATATAATACAAGTACAGTATCCCTTCAAGCTTTGGACCTTTTTTTTTTTTTTTTTTTTTTTGTAATAACTAATACCCATGGTCCACAGCTACCAAGTGGGTCCCCCTTGTTTTCTATAAAACTAGTGTGATATCTAAGCATATAACACGGAGTAGAAAAAGTAAATCTCAAAAGTGATTTACACAGTATTCTGATAAGTAATTCTAACTGTTTTATAAACAAATGACTTGCCTGTAACCAATCCAATTGCATTCAGACTGTATTTAACTACAATATTCTTGCAAAGTATTATTACACTTACCTGTACCAGGCCTGGCTAGTTTCTAGAAATTAAAATACAACAAAATAATATTTGTATACAAACAAATTGGTCTGAGTCCAGTCTTTGAGTGTGAGACATCATTTCTTGCCTGAGGTTGTACAGTAAATGCTTAACACTACCCTCTGATGAAGCCTTACTGCTCGCCCACACTACCACAAATAGAGAGTAAGGTGTCATCTTCTTTTACCTCTGCCTACCTTTGGGGTTCCACTGGACTCTGGGCACACTATACCTTACTTTGGTATAGTATATACAGCGCTAGTTTCCTACGCAACTACATTGATGGTCAGTCTAACAACTAAGCTAAGCAGTACAGTTAAATTAAGGACAAGGGTCAAATAACAATTAATGATATTAAAAAAATCTAAAGTAACATTTCTTGTTAACTAAAATTTTAACAAGCATTTGCAATGCAATAGGTCTCGCATTAGGAAAGTTTGAGCTATTGGTATTGTAAAATGACACATTTTTTATTTGCGTTGGTTTTGAAAATAGCGAAATTAATAGCTTTGTCATTTACAATGCCAATAGTTTTAACTTTCGCAAATGTGACGCCTATAGCATTTGTAATGCAATATGTGTTGTATTTACGTGACTTAGATGTATTGATATTACAAATAACAATGACTTTTAATTTTTTTTAAATAATTAATACTTAAATAAAAGTTATTGTAATTTATAATGGCAATAGCTTAAAGTTTTGTAAATCACTTTTGTGAAGATTATGTTCAGTGTATTTTACTGTGACGAAAATCCAAGAACAGAAGTGAAATATTAACATCTTTTCATGACATTTGTAATAAAGCTTGAAACATTGAGAGAACATATTTGAACCAGTTGTTGAATGGTTGCACAGATTGATGCTGTTGTAGCACATAGTGATGTTGTGGTGCCCCTGAGTGATGCTGTGGTGGTGCTGAGTTTTGCTGTGGTGATGTGATAGATAGAGGGAGGGCGCTAGATAGATAGGGTGAGGGAGATAGATGGATAGGGTGAGGGCGATAGATAGATAGGGTGAGGGCGATAGATAGATAGGGTGAGGGCGATAGATAGATAGGGTGAGGGCGATAGATAGATAGGGTGAGGGCGATAGATAGGGTGAGGGCGATAGATAGGGTGAGGGCGATGGATAGATAGAGTGAGGGCGATGGATAGATTGAATGAAGGCGATGGATAAGAGGGAGGGCGAAGGATAGATAGAGGGAGGGCGAAGGATAGATAGAGGGAGGGCGAAGGATAGATAGAGGGAGGGCGAAGGATAGATAGAGGGAGGGCGAAGGATAGATAGAGGGAGGGCTTTGGATAAATAGAGGGAGGGCGAAGGATAGAGGGAGGGCTTTGGATAGATAGAGGGAGGGCTTTGGATAGATAGAGGGAGGGCTTTGGATAGATAGAGGGAGGGCGATGGATAGATAGAGGGAGGGCGATGGATAGATAGAGGGAGGGCGATGGATGGATAGATAGATAGAGGGAGGGGGATGGATGGATAGATAGAGGGAGGGCGATGGATGGATAGATAGAGGGAGGGCGATGGATGGATAGATAGAGGGAGGGCGATGGATGGATAGATAGAGGGAGGGCGATGGATGGATAGATAGAGGGAGGGCGATGGATGGATAGATAGAGGGAGGGCGATGGATGGATAGATAGAGGGAGGGCGATGGATGGATAGATAGAGGGAGGGCGATGGATAGATAGAGGGAGGGCGATGGATAGATAGCGATGGATAGATAGCGATGGATAGATAGCGATGGATAGATAGCGATGGATAGATAGCGATGGATAGATAGAGGGAGGGCGATATAGAGGGCAATAGATCGAGTGAAGGCGAGGTTGGCGGCTTTATGCTAAGTGTAATGGTTATCCAAAATTACCAATTTCGAGCTGTGGAAGAGGGCCGGTTTTACTAAAGTGCAAAGTCTGAAAAAGACACATTTATATTACTGACAGTCTAGCATGAGTAGGTGGATAGAATCACAATACTTGTAGCTGAAGAGTTTAACAATAATTGGTTTGGAAGCAGAATGGAACCAGAGTGAGAGATCCACATATGTGCTCAACAGTACTATGCTTCGATATCTCAGATGTATGAAACAGTTCAGACATTACTTTCTTGAACAACGGTTCCGTATTGCTCATCGCTCTCTCAGGAATTTCCATTACATGCACTTTGTCACATACAGAGTAACCCTCAATATTTTCAGATTTGCTTTGAATCTGTTTCACTGCCAAAATAAGCATTTCTACAGTGTATGGGGAGCCTGTGTATTGTTATCTTGGTTTGGAAATCATCTGACTTTTATCATTATTTCTGTCTGAATGTTTACCATGCCTCGATTGTACGTATTCACCTTACAAGGAGTCTTCTTCCGTGCAAGCCATTGAATTGCAGGGTGCTACAGGCCTCCACCCATGCCCATTAATATTCGTTAAGCACAAAAAACCCCTCAAAAACATCCGCCACGACAACCACATAGACTCTCTCCCTATCAGAAATTGGGCTCTCACAATTCTAAAGATATTGACTTAATGTGCTTTAAACCAATATATTGAAGGTCTTTAGTTCACTGCAATTTACTTGATAGTAATATATTTTTTTAGGGTGATAGACAATTATTGTTTGCTGTTTTAGCCCTCTGGCTATACAAAATACAGACAATCATTGACCTTACTTAGGCTGAACGAGCCTTAAAAGCCAGCACTCTAAATAAAGGGGGCAGCGAGTGACCGCCGACTTACAATGTGCTATAATGAGGGAGGGGCTGAACGCGAGTGTTGTGGAAGGGATGAGGGGGGTTGTGAACGACACAGGGGGCATGTTTTGAATTAGCATATTGTGAAGCGTTTTTTGATTAAATAACTAAACTGCAAACACCACCAACCTATCTCATTCAATTCACCGATCGTCTATGTCCAATGGCGATGTAGACATGGCAAACAAGCTGAAAGGGCACATTTGCATTGCTTTGACAGTTATGAATACGCGTAGTCGTGCACAACACGGACTGGGAAGACTAAAGTAGGCCATAGTTGGCGATCAAAATAGGATGTTTTTATTATAGGGACAGAATAGCTGGATCTAGTGACGTACATTTGAGGAGTCAGGAAGATTTGACTAAAGTGAACAGCGCTGTTATGTAACTGTGCCAATGACCACAGGGTAACGGCATTTCCCCGACTACGAAACAGACTTTGGTGAAGGAAATGGGGGGCCAGCGGTGTTGCAGACGGCGGACTGGAGCGTGCAGCTCTCGTCCTCCCCCTCAGCAGCCCCAGTGATGATCCGGATGCCTGCTCTCACTGTACACTTTCTTACTACAGCCCTGTAATGTGATACCAGGAGCTGGATCCCGGTCTCAACCCTGTTTCCCCACAAATACACATTCCTCCATTTACACGAGCACCCCCTCACACAACAGATCGGCAAACTGTTCACACTCGGAGGGACTCGCGCCTGCACACTCCAGGAAAGCCCAGCCAGCTGTGGGGTTCTGGAGCTCTGGATTGCCGTATTCAAGGAACCCCTTCATGGTTTTTGGATATATTTTTCTTAGTTTTTTTTTTCCATCTGGCAAGGACTTCATTTGCCTTTTTGGTGAACTTCTCTCACTGCCATGAAATTGGATATACTAGTGTTTTTTCTGCCTGGTGTCTGGGATGACAGCCGTGGAAGGTAAATCCATTCCAGGTTACTAAAGACAGCAAAAGTGAAAGCAGGGGTTGCGCGTGCCGGTAAAGAAGTGAGGTGCGTGTGACGGCAAAAGTAACAAGCATTGGCGGCTGCGAAATTAAGTTAAAACAAGCCGTGAGCGTGCACATCCCGAAACCGGAAGTTCGGGAGCGTCACGCCTTGTCGTGGGGCGGGACATCCGTCTTCTGAGGGAAGCCCACGGAGTGGCTGGCCCAGAGGAGCAGTGGTGACGCGGGGCTCCCATGCCTGAGGGAGAGCCCCGCGGAGGCTGCAGAAGTCCGGAGTGGTGGCTGAGGCCGCCGATGCGGTGAGTGGGGCTTACTTGTACTGGTGGAGGAGGGGCGGGCGGGGGCTGGGGGGGGTGTGTGCGTGGTGGTGTGTGTGTGTGTGTGTGTGTGTGTGTGTGCGCGCGCGCGTGTGTCTCTGTGTGTGTGCGCGCTTGTGGGTCTCTGTGTGTGTGCGCTCGTCTGTGTGGCCTAAGTAACGCAAAGCGGGGGGGGGGTGGCTGTGTGTGCCGTTACTGCATGCGAGAAGTGCATGAGGCTTGCAAGGGAGACAGGAGATGGGCAAAGCGCGTAACTGTACGTGGTGAACGCGCGCGTCCACAGATCCGATCTGGCCTGCAGGCTGCGCATGCCCATCTCCTGTCGCCCTTGAATGCATAGTCTGCGACTATAGGTCTCGCTGGCGACAGCGCTTCGCGCTGCATCGCCAGGTGCGAGACCTAAAAAGGGGGTATGATCCTCCAGACAAAAAGGTATTTTAATGTACAAATTTTTTTGAAGTAGTTATTTATTTTACGTTTTGATGTTAAATTAAAGATTAATGTTTGAGTTTGAAATCAGATAAGGACATTTTAATTAAATGTATCTTAAATTCTTTACGGGTCACTATCAGTCGTTAGTATCAGTAGCTTTAGATTAAGAATAATAAAGGCACTAGTGGTAACATGTATTATAGGTTTATCTTGATATAGTGGCTGTTAATGTAGGTGTAAGAACAGTGGATGTAATAACATGCAACCCAAATTGCACTTTTTGGTGGTGTACAGGTGCAACCTTCTTTTTCAGAAATTATTCTCTATAATAACCTGTTCTGTGTAAATTTTAAAGTTAAACAATATTTACACTTGTTTTGTAAGGGAACCCCACAATGGTAAATAAGTTTACAGTTTTTTTCTCAAATTCATAGCTCGATAATATATTTGTTTTGAATGTCTGCTTTTAACAACCATACCTGTAGTTTTGGATTTGGAGTAGTTTTCCACTAATTTTGTGTTTTGTAATGCTTTTTCAGGTAATTAAACTGCAAGAAGTGGTTGAAGCAACCACCCAAAAGCTGGAAGAAAGCAAGCAGTTGCTAAAAACTAATGAAAATGGTGGGTATATAAGGTGATTACTCTTGGTCATCTCCGAAAGTGAAAGCACAATTTTCTCAAAGGTCCATACTAATAAGCAGAATTATAGGATAATAATCATATTTATTAAGCACTTTTTTGTCACTTAGAAGGAAAACTAGATAGAACAAGCACTGGCGTTGCCAATAGGTTTCGCATTTGGAAAGTTGGAGCTATTGGTTTTGTAAATTACATTTTATATTTATATATTGTTATTGACAATGCCAATACTTTTAACTTTAGCATATGTGACACTTTTAGTATTTGTAATGTCACATGTTTTGTATTGACGTGACTTAGATGTATTGATATTACAATAAACAATGGCTTTTAATTTTTTTAAATAATTAATACTTAAATACTTAAATGTTATTGTTTTTTTTTTCCCTTCGTGAAGCATTATTCAAGTAATGTCATTGTAAATAAAAAAAGTCGTTTACCCCCAGGACATACAGATTCTGGTGTCCAAAGCACCAAATGTGCATGCTATCCCCCATTTGGAAATGGAAAACCTGTGATAGGTGCCATTTATCATGTGTTGAATTCCGAACCTAGAGAACCATCCGATGGTACAGAGCCCCCCTCAAGTGCACGAAAAAGTTTACGCTGCGCTACAAGGGAAAGAAAGTGTTGTGCTGTTGCTGCCACATATGTAATCCAATGAGTAATTAGCGTCAGTCTAAATAACAGGGGTTACAGGATTGTGAAGGGGGACTCCGAGGGAGCAGAGCCCATGACCTGATCCCAGCCCCGGGGCGGCCGGCAGAGTGGAGGGAAGGAGAGCTCGGGGTGTCTGTGGAGGTATACACGGGGTGGGGTGCAGATCAAGAGTGCCCGAGGGCATGGGTTTAAGTACTTCTGAGGGTTCGAAGATGGATTTGTAGTCGGAAGGGCCTAGGACTCTGTGGGGTGAGGGGGTCTGAGAGAGAGCTGTGACGCATGAGAGTCTGGAGGGGCAGAAGAGTGAGGGGGTCTGAGATGTATGGAGTTTATGAGAGCGGATATGGTTTGAGGGGGTCTGGGGCGGGGTTTGTATAGTGGATATGGTTTGAGGGAGTCTGGGCGGGGTTTGTATAGTGGATATGGTTTGAGGGGGTCTGGGGCGGGGTTTGTATAGTGGATATGGTTTGAGGGGGTCTGAGTTGTAAGGAGTTTATGAGAGCGGATATGGTTTGAGGGGGTCTGGGGCGGGGTTTGTATAGTGGATATGGTTTGAGGGGGTCGGAGTTGTATGGAGTTTATGAGAGCGGATATGGTTTGAGGGGGTCTGGCGTCAACGTTAAGACTGTCCGAAGCGTCTTAGGTGAGGAGGTTTGCGTGACTGGTGTGTGGATTCAGAGACCTGAGCGCTCTGCGGTGCGTGGCATCTGTGTGAGACTGGAGCTGGTTTGAAGGAGCCTGAGAGGGTTTGTAGATAGACTTATCCTGAGGAGTCTGTAAGAGAGCGGACAGGGGTAGTATGGAGGAGCTGAGTGGATCTGAAACGATCTGATGGGTTCTGAGAAGATATCTAGGTTAACCATTTGTGTAGCGCCTGAAGCGCGCCAAGCGCTGAGGGGGAGAGGAGGCGGATGTAAGAGGGCAGGCTGGAGCGGAGCCTCATCGGGTCTCGGTTCATGCGCGGAGGGGGGTTTTAAGATACTGCAGGAGTCTGCAGGGGGGGCGCCGTGAGCTGGAGGTCTGGCGGGGGTGAGCGAGGGCTGAGGGGAAGGGTTATGACTGAGTCTGGGTAGTTAGAGGGGGATCTGGGTAGTTTCCTAGGGTTATAGGGCGATGGCATCTGGTGTTTTGAAGGGTCCATGAAGAAACGGCGGAGTTCTGTGGTGGTCGGGGTGAGGGGATGTGGCGGACATTAAGGGGGTCTGCAAGGACCGAAGGAGAGGGCGAGCAGCCCGGGACGAGAGAGCTGCAACGCGAGGATGTGGATGACGGGGGGTTGGTGGGGGTCTGAGATGATCAGGAGCGGGGGGAGGGGGTCCTGGGGGCTTTGATGTGAGAGATAAATTAGGGGTGGGGTGGACTCTGGCAGGGGAGGGAACATGGCCTGGAGAGAGGCCGGAGGGAAGCCGGATGGGGGCGGGAGAGCCTGGTGGGGGGGCGGGAATGCGAGCGAGGGGAGGAGAAGTGTGGCAGGCGGAATAGGGAGATGCGTGTGCTTGTGTGGTCTCGTGACCCGCTTTTGTGGTCACGTGACTCACATGCACTGTGAGAAAACCGCAGTGGTTTCACGAGTCGATTGAGCACTTGAATTTTCGCCTATTACATTCCCAAGCGAATGTTAATAGGCGAAACCTAAAAAAGTAATTTTTTTTTACCTCACTTCAGTGCATAGTATTTTCCAGGTTCCCAGGTTGTATGTATTAGCAAGATGCTTGAAAGATGTTATCACTAATGAATATAATTATTTCTGATGATTCAGATCCAGTGCAACCGTAAATATAAAATCTGCCACTCAACCTTTGTGAGTACCCAAATCCTCGGTCAGGAGCAATTTTTATTATTATTATTGTTATAGATTTGTACAGCTCATGGCTATCCACAAGGGTTTCCCAGTGCTAAGCTACAGTGAGGTACCAGAACTGCAAAAACATGCCTTTCCTGTCAACCGAGTAGACCAGCTTTAATACGACCAGGTTTTTAGCTACTTTTCAGAAGACCAAACAAAAGTGGCAATCTCTCATATCAGAGGGTAAGGGATTCACTAGCTTCGGGCCGAAAAAAAAAAAAAGGCTTCACCCCCTTGGCGGGAATCCCTAATTCTGAGAATTGCACCCAGATCAAGATTACTTGAACGCAAAGACCAGCTAGGTGTATATGGTACTACCAGACATCTAAGATGGATGAGGCAATAATTAGACTTTTCTGCACATAGCATAATGCGTTAAATTGAACACTACGTTTAGTTGGCAGCCCATTGAGTTCCTGGAGCAGGCTAGCAGTTAAGGCCATCTTAGGGGGTGGGGTGAAGTAGGAGTCTTGCAGCAGCGTCTTGCACGAACTGGAGCGGCTTGAGCAGGCTTTTCCTCGTATGGAATGTTTCCATAATCCAGACTGGAAATGACCAAGACCTGGATAACAACTTTTTTGGGTGGAGACAGGAAGACAACCCAGAATTTTCTTGAATCATCTTAAAATGCCAAAACAGGCAGAAGCCACCTTGGTGATTTGGTGACTCATGGACAACCTGTAAGCCGGTTGGACTCCTAAATTCTTTACCCCAAGTACTTGAGTAGGAACAATACCCATAACCTTGGGCCACAGGTGAGGACCCCAAAGGTGGGGATGGTTGCCCACCAATAGAATCTGCCTTATCCCTGCTCAGCTTAAAGGTATTCTCATTCATCGAGGAAGATACTTCTGTGAGGCAGCTGATCAAGGACTCTGCGCCACGATATTCCTGAGATGGCAGGGAGAAAACAATTTGAGTGTTGTCGGCGTACGATAGGAGAGTGAGAATGCAGTTCTCATTAATGTGAGTGGGCTTACGTGAAGGTTAAAGAGAGTTGGGCTAATGGTTTATCCCTAAGGGACACCAGATGATATAGTATGTAGCTTTGAATGGTGCGGAGGAGTGTGAACTTGGAAAACATGATCTTGCAGGAAAGAGCACAGCCATGACAGGGCCATATCTTTCACACCCATAGCCTCTAATCTTTGGAGAAGAGTATTGTTGTTCATTGTGGCAAAGGGCTTCACTGAGATCTAAAAGATGCAGCTGTACCACCATTATCTAATAATGCCTTGGATATTCTGTCATGGCGAGAAGAGGTGACTCCGTGCTATGGCTTGCTCTAAAGCCTGACTGCTAAGGGTGGAGCAAGCCATTATGTTCAGTGTACATCGTGAGATGTTTATTCACTTGTTTTTCCATACTCTGGACCAGAGTAGGTAGAAGAGATTGGCCTATAGTTAGACCAGATAAAAGGATCAAGATTTGTTTCTTAAGCAGGGCCATGACCATTGTGTATTTCCAAGGTTTTGGGCCAATGCCTTCAGAAAGCGATGCATTTAGAAGCGGAGTGAGCAGCTCCAGAAATTGTAAATCGAGTTACCAAACATCGAAGGAGGACAAGGGTCCATAGGTCAACCTGATTTGGTGGTGGTAAGAAGTGATAAAAAGTTCAGGAGATCCAGGAGCTGAAATGAGTTCCGAGGGCAAGGTAAGGTGCTTTGTCCCGATGACAGTTGGGGTTTAATGTGGTTCTTACTGTACCAAAGCTAGATTTTCCCCCAATTGATAAGAATTGGTAATCTTTACATGTGATGGTATAGGCATGATCTAAGTTCCTTTTTTAAAAACAAATTTCCTGTTGGCGAAGTAAAAAGGCGTGTATTCTATGTCGTTTTTGTACTGCACCCAACCCCCGTACATTCCAGGTAACCAGCCTATATTTTCCTTTGGTATCAGCCATGGTCAAGTACAAGTGTCACAATGAATATCTTCTCATGTTGCAATGAGTGTGTAGTCAGTACTAGCCAGGAGACGTCACCCACCCTTACCCAAACACGAACTCTATAGGCGCAGCCTTGGAACTTTGCTGTGCCGAACCAAAAAGTGCAAAATATCACTAAACATTCAACAGTGCATACGCTTTTGGGGGGTCGACTAAGCATGGGCCATGTCCAGAAAGCCATACTCGTCTGCGCTGCCGGCTCGACGGTGCCGCCGGGAAGTCATAATACAAACTACAGGTAAAGGTAGCCTATGGGGGGGAAGAATAGCTTTCCTTGCTCACATAACAGTGTACTTCACTAGTTTCACAGGAGTGTAGGGTAGGTCCCTCAATCACAGTCAGCATGTGATACACACAACATAGTCGACCCAGACCTCAGCATACAGAGATTTACACAGGGTCAATTACTCCTGGAGTATATCCCCTCTCCCCCTCATTAACTCAGCTTCTCAAGCAGTATACAACAGAAAGGATATCAGTAGGTCTTAGGGTCTCTGATCCCATCCGTTCCAGTAGTTACTCCTGGGCGTTGTCTAGAAGTTCATCCGCTGCTCTAGGTGTTACAGTCGGGAACAACACCATACTGTGCTCCGAGTCAGAGTGCAGTGTGCTGTCCTCAGTGTCCGTGTTGATTGTCTCCCGCTCCACTCTGAAGGAGCCCACCATCGCGACCGCGTCTTCCTGGCCTTTTTTCTGTTGGAAGGGAGTAGGTTTACGTCGTTTTGGTTCTGTGGTCTGCGTGTCGGGCCTGTCTCCCATGTGGTCAGAGTCATTCTTGGAGCCACAGGCCGACGATCCCGGAGTCAGTCCTGGGTTCTCCTCAATGTCCAGCCACTCCTCCACATCCGTAGGGCTCTCAAAAAAGTGAGTTTTATTGTCGTGGATCACCTTAAGGCGGTCCGGAAACAACAGGGCGTATCGGAGTTTGGCTTTCTGGAGTCTGTTTTATCTCGTAATAGGAGGATCGTTGTTTCTGCACCAAGTTGGTATAGTCCGGATATAGTGAAATGCGTTTATTCTCGTATTCGATGAGGGACTTCATTCGGGCCTTTTGGAGCAGCACGTCTCTGTCCCGGTAATTAAGAATTTTCACAATCAACGGTCTCGGCGCCTGTCCTGGTTTCGGTTGTCCGGTGGGAATCCGATGGGCCCTCTCCACACAGAAGAACGGTGACAGGCCTTCCTTAGCCACGTTGTCTCGGAACCACTGCTCCATGAAGTCCGTCGCGTGGGCCCCCTTGCTTCGTTCCGGAAGTCCAATGACACGGATATTATTGCGTCAATTGCGGCCCTCGGCATCCTCCACCTGGTCCATGAGGGATTTTACTTGGTGTTGCATGCGTTGGATGGAGGCGGTGTGGTCTGCCACCGTTGGGGTGAGGTCCGTTAGCGTTGACCCCTGGTCTTTAACCCTGTCTACCAACTTGTCGTGGTCGGCTTTCAACAGCGAAAGGTTAGTGGTAAGGGTGCCCACCTGTGTCTCCATCGCGGCCCTGGAGTCTCTAATTTCTTTGAGTATCAGGTCCAGTTTGTCCATTTGTTGGTCACCAGACAGGGCAGGGTTCAGCATCAGCGGTGCGGAGCCACCCGGACCAGTGTCCCGTTGGCACTCCTTCCTTGCCATCCGTGGCTTTCGCCCCTTTCCGGACCATGATTCTCGCCCTCGGGCTTCAGCAGCGATCGGGACTGTGGGCCAGTGGAGCACTCCCCAACCACTATGCCGCCAGTACTCAGGTGTCCGTCCCAGGTCCGAATTTTGCCATGCCTCCGGCAAGCAGATGGTCCCCAGATTCGGGATCGCTCAGATCTTCTCTGGGGGGGGGGGGGGTGTTTACAGTCCGCACCCCCTTCACTTCGCTCCGGGGGGGTACGAGGGGCTGATTCCTAAGGTGCGTGTGTAGCCGCCTCGGTCCGGCCCCCGCAGCCCGGCGCGGCACTGGCTAGGCGGCTTCTGGTTTTTGCCGTGACGGCCTCCCCCACTCTCGGGTCCTATGCCCAGTCCGGCCTTACTTGTTCCTCCGGGGAGGGGGGTCCACAGTCCGCACCTCCTTCTCTACGCTCCGGGGGGGGGGTACGAGGGGCTGATCCCTAAGGTGCGTGTGCAGCCGTCCCGGTCTGGCCCTCGCAGCTCGGTGCGGCTCCGGGTAGGCGGTTTCTGTTTTTTTCCGCGCCGGCCTCTCCCACTCACGGGCCCTATGCCCGGTCCGGCCTCATTTGTTCCTTCGAGCCATTTCAACCCCCACTTCAGGCGGCGTCGGTGGGGAGGAGGGCAGAAGGAAGGCAGGTCCGCTCGCTCACCTCGGCACCGTGCTCTCCCCACCTCCCGGTGTCGCACCAGGTCTCCGGGCAAAGTCGCGGTTGTGGCGCAGCATTCAGGCCTCTCCAGACCGGGGCTCACCACATCAGGTCGGATCTCGTCCCGGGGTGTCAGCTCACAGCACGATCCAAGCCCTCTGTCAGTATGCAGGAAGGCGCCGAGATTTTCTCCGTAGCAGCTCCGGGCCGTTGCGCCGTTCAGCGGTCAGCGATCCGGGCACGTACACTACGCGATGTCCGGGCTCATAGCGTGGAACTAGGCCTCGGACTGCTCTCGATTGTCCGCTCTGTTTTCGCAGCCCTCGGGACCTTCAAAATTTCGTTGAGTCTGCTGAAGGCGTTACAGAGCCAGGGACCGTAGTTTAGTGGCGTGTTGCGCCCCCCTAAGCGCGGTTTTCAGGATTATTGACCCCCGGCGGCACCGGAGCTCTAGCAGACTCCGTCCGCCATCTTGGCCTGCTAGCCACGCCCCCTCTAAGTTCCTTTTTGATCTGTAAATCTTTACTTTTTGGCTGCTGCTTGATACCCTGTCGCTGCTTTCTTTCCTTTCTGCAAACTACATATGTCTTGTTGTCTACTTTTCTCCACATAAAGTTCACAGGGTGTCTGTGATTTTGTTGTTGTCAGTACTCTTGACGTGGCAAGTAATTAGGGAGTGTTCTTGATGTTGAGACTAATTAGGGAGTAGAAATGTAATTTAATTTGCTGAGAAGTCAAGGCAGCCTTTAACTTCTAGCTATGAACATTTAGTCATCAAAATGTGGTAAAAACGATTTTTTTTAAATGTGTTTACTAGGGTTTTATATACAATATAACAACATTTGCAAACGTGGATCCAGGCATAGTGAGACATTACAACCTGTTGCATTCAATATCTCTTTGCAGACTTGCGTTACTGTTGATACTGTGTTGCACATGGGGAAATATCTTGTAAAAACAATTTATGAAAAATCATGGTAGTGCCCAACTCTGGGAGTCTATCTTTGGTGCCTATTTCCTATATTGCAAAACAAAAACCATTTCAACTTCAAAACATGCTCAATATAGAAAATAAAGCAAAACCAAAGGGGATGATGGTTAGAGTGTTGAACATTGCAAGCACTCACCCCCCAGTCAACTGATCTGGGTTTAATACATCATCATTCTTTAGCTCACTCCGCCACCCCAGTTCAGACATGGGCATATGCAAATCAGTCTGACCCTGTGCCTCATAGAAACAGTCCAGCCCGAACTGCCAAGCCATGTCTTCCCTGGACCGGAAAGAAGCATCCTGGGACCGGTTTCTGGCTAAACAGCCGTCATCAGCCAGGCTAGCTTGAATCCAGCGGCAAAGTGAGCAAGGGACCCTCGTCTGGGCATTCCCTGCCAACTTAGGGCGAACAAAGCAAAACCAAAGGGGGGGATGATGGACGGAGTGTTGAACATTGCAGGCACTCACCCCCAGTCAACTGATCTGGGTTTAATCCATCAGCATTCTTTAGCTCACTCGGCCACCCCAGTTCAGACATGGCCATATGCAAATCAGTCTGCCCCTGTGCCTCATGGTAACAGTCCAGCCCGAACTGCCAAGCCATGTCTTCCCTGGACCGGAAACAAGCATCCTGGGACCGGTTTCTGGCTAATCCGCCGTCATCAGCCAGTCTAGCTAGAGTGGTGGGAGGAGTTGACACTTGCACCCGAGTAGGGCTGTGCCTGGCCCCACACAAAGAGCTACATACCCCCCTGTAGTGTGTCTGGAGCCAGGGCCAGGTCTTTGTACTTCAAAGGCCAAAATAGGTATAAGTACTGGACCCCTGACACCATAACGAGAGAAACAGAAGCACTTCTGGACTGAGGACATTCTACCAGGAAGAAGAGCTGTTGAGGAACTACCACTTTGCTCCTTGCTTAGCTGCATTGGCCTGTTGTCTTCTGCTTCTTGCCTGGGAGTGAGAGGACTGGACTTTGCTCTCTGCATTCTGCTTCCCAAGGTTTCTCCAAGGGCTTGAATTGGACTGTTCTCCTGTTGGAAGTCGCAGGGACTTCACCTACATCTTGCTACCAGCACCTGGGCTCCACTGCTATGAGTCCTGACCTGCCAAGTGATGCCAAACCTAGTGCTGCCCCTTTGGAGGTGATTCTGGTGCTGCAACCAAGGAACTGACGCATAGACTCCGAGGGTCACTTAGAACTGGCACATCCCTGTGAAATCTACGCATCACCGCTGTCTGCAAGGAAGCGGTGGTCCCCGCTCGCTGTGTGTAATGCAACAATGTGACTTACAGCGCAAGCCCCGACTGTGCTCCGACTCCTCAGCGCCTGTTGCCTGTGGTTTGACACCAATGCCATGGAATCGACGCACTGCGCTGTGACATTGACGCATCATCAACACTTGATTGCCTTCGGGACCCAAGGCTTCGCATCTGCAACCAACGCATCACCTTCCCTGCGCCAGTATCGTCCCCGGTCGTTAGTGACTCAACGACCCTGTACCGCCTCCAGGAACCAATGCATCACCTTGCTACAGTGACAAATCACCTCCTTTGCCTTTGTGCAATGTACCGTCTCTGAGCACCAATTTTCAACAACCCTTCATGGCATTGAAAATGCTCCTTTAGTCATTCCTGGAAGTGATCAAACAGATATTTGAGTTTTTTATTTTATTTATTTTTTTGTAAGCTGAAGCCATTACTTGTAGGGGAGGTTTTTTCTTTTTTTTAAATAACCTTCGTATTTCTATTTGAGCATGTGTTTGGTGTATCGGAGCAGTGCACAACAACATATGTATGGCATACTGAGCAACAGCAGCTATAATGTTTATCTTGCAGTAGGATACAGTGTTAAAGCTTTGGGTCATTTCCCCTAAGTTAAACATATAGAACTGATAGTTTGATCCCAAACTCGGTCAGCTATGGCTTCTGGATCTTTAGAGGTTTCTGGGGTCTGCCTCTTGCTTGCTGAATGGTTTACTCAAGCATAGCACCTTGTCCAGTCTCTGGAACCATTCTAGAAATTAAGAAGCTGAGGCTGACCTCCGGTCTCGACTCATCATTGATGCTCTCGAGCCTCATTGATGCTCTCGAGCCATCATTTTTGCCTCCCACCAGTCGCTGCCCGCTAAATGGCCCTATTCTGCCCCCATGCAATCTTTGCCTAGCTGGGGCATTATGTACCAATGTTTGGTGTACCTGAGGTATTTTCTGAGGTCTTTTGTTTCAAATGGCTGCATTTAGAATGATCTGCTAGCTCTTTTCAAAGTCCTTCTAACGCATTTGAACGTATCTGAAAAATTAAGGCCTGTGAATGAACGTTCTTTATCCAGATGTAGAATATACATAATATAATTACGATCCAATGCATCTCCCACTCAAGATATTCCAGTGGAATCCCACTGTGAGACACAGCTCATCTGTCCCTACCAGCATAGCCATGTCCTATTCTGAAGCAGAATTTCCCATTTCACCTGACTTTCTCAGCTGGTCCGCTTAAGAGCCTTATGCTATCAGTCAAAAACCACTTCAGTAATTTGGGGTGGTTCAGACGGTAACCTGTCCCTATAAGGCCACAAAGTAGGTCTGGTTTGGTCAGCTCTGAAATGCTACCATAGGGTCAGGATCATCTTGTCTGAATTGCCAGTCATTGAGCAGTGTAAAAATAAGCCACCTAATAGTATTATTACATATCCGCTATGGCCAGTCTTCTGTTATATGAAGATTCTTTACATTTATCATATGCTGTTATGGAAACTATATGCGCCGTTGGGAGCTAAGAATATTTTCACAACCTCCGAAGGAACACTCCAGGATTTTCATAGGGTTACTCTTGCTTAACCTTTTCTGCATGCTTACCCCATATTTTTTGCCTCTTATGGGACCCTGTATTTTTGCTCGCTTTACAGCTCTGTGTACTTACCCGTGCTAACCAGTAATGAAAGTGCACGTGTTCCCCTTTAAACATTGTTTAATTGGCACATATAACTTACCTATAAGTCCCTGTAATGTGGTGTAGAAAGTGCACCCAAGCCTGGAAGTTAAATACCATTAGTTCACTGTAGAACCCATTATGCTATCCACTAAACTGGCAGGGAAAACATGGTTGCAGGCCTACTCTGTGTAGCCTGATGGCTGCAGTGATTTTAAATATTAGTAAGTCATCTCAATGTAAACCTTGTAGCGCTCCGGTTAGGGTGCATGCTATTTAAAAGTGAGTCCTGTAAAACATTTATGTTACTGTGTCCCTTCAGTGACAACACCCTAAAAGCTGATTTCAAGGATACAGGCCTAGCTTTCCTATGTAGAATACCAAAGAACAGACTAAAATACTAATACTGTATCTCAGTAATGGTTATTAAAAATCCAGTTTGTGGTGGTTAGTTTTTAATGAATATATGAAGAAAAGTTACACTTTATGTGCATGAACTGTCAGACAACCGATTAGAATACACATCTGCCAGCTCTCAACCTGTGCTCAGGCCTGAATAGGCGTGGAAAAAAAGAGTGAAATGGCCCGCAGAAGCAAACCATAGACTGACCGAAATGCACAGATTTGACTTTCCTGAATTCCACAAAATATTCAAGGTGGGGGCTGTAAGCATTCTTTTGACACTACAATGCCAAATCCTACTTGACAGGGCTGTTTAGCCAAATCTAACACGTAAGGCACACTTGAAGGGAAGCAGACAGGAAGCCAAGACAACTCTTGTGGATCCCCTGTCTAGACCCTGCTTTTGTTCTACTAGACTTCTGTCTTTGTACTTGCTGTGGGTATAGTGCTTGGATTTGAGTATTTTTAGTATGAAATGTTGGAGAACACTAGGATTACCATAGCACTCTGCCCACATAATCCCCCAGCCCTCAGAGACCAAGTTTAGTGTATCTTGAAAATTCCCCGACTTGTGACTGGACCTATTTGCAGTAAGACAAACAGGAACTAAAGGAAAAGTATATATAGTTGACCCAAGGAACTTATAACTTGTTAGTTCGAACGTGCCAGGAGTCATTCACACCCTCTAGCTCAGTGTTTAATTTGTAAAAAAAAAAAAAAAAAAAAAAAAAGGACCCTTGTCAGGAGGCCACTACAGCTTGCACCACCCATTACCCTTGTCAGTGCTGCCAATGACAGTATCAATATAACTACTAACCATAAAGTGTGACAATTTGGACATTTCCATTCCCCTAAAGCTATTAGAAAAGCTTGGGCAGCAGGTAATAGTCATTTTTTATGTATTTTGGATAAGTAAAAAACTGTTGTTGTCCTCCTCTCTAAATTAGATAGACAGCGCCACCATGTAGCAGACTGTCGTATGTGCTGGTGTTGACAATTTAGTGCTGGTGCCGAGCACCGGAAGCCACTGGCTAAAATTAAACATTGCTCTAGCTAACACCAGGCAAAAATATGGGACTGCCAGACACCCACCACAGAATACTTTCTGGATCTGCTTAACATCAGAAAAGAACTGGACCTGCTGTCTGTGTCCTGAAGGACTAGACTTGAGGTAGAATATTGCAGGGCTGTTCCTTTGCCCTTTGTTGGTCTTTGATAACACTTAATCCAAAGAATTTGAAACTAAGTTGGGCTAGTGCCTACTAAATTTGCCCTATCACTACTAGATTCCCCTCCTTGGAGTGGGTGGATTTTCAAACTTGTCTCAAGTAACCATCAGGCCTGAGATCACTTTAACCTTATTGAGAATATCCATATATCTCTGATATGTCAATTGTTGGTTGCTAGCATGCAAAAGTAAATAGTCTTTGTGCAGGGCTGTGCGGTCACCCATACCTTCACTCCAGTCAAGACCTTATACGAACCCTTTCATCCTGAACCAAGCTGCTGGTCGTCTCATTTCTAACACAACTAGTAAATGGGAGAGATGGCAAGGCTGCTGGGTTCCTTAGTGAAGGAAGGAGACCAGACTCAATTATCCTACCCACACCGATAGGGGTTTCAGCAAAGGAGTTTGACATATGACCAGAATATTGGGCTTGAGTTTTTTTGCTCAAGAACTACTTCAAGCTCTGCAAGTCAAATGCATTTTCAAAGTCAATTAATATAATTGCCAGTGGCGTGGGCGAAGTGGCTGTACATTCCTTGACCAAGCGCACTTGCCTTAGATTGTTATTGGTGGCCCTTGAAGGTACAAATGAATATATGTCTTTGTATTAAGGTAAAAATTACCTGAAGCAAGTAATTCGCTAATACTTAGGCCAACAGTTTGTCTTCTGTGTTTCTATGAGAGATTGAACTGTATTTTCCATACCTATCTGTAGAGATAACGGCAATAGTAGCTGCAAGGAGATCTTCCAAGAGGATTCCCGTGTGTCCATAATGCAGCATTTATGGGTTGTGACAGATAAGGAAGTAGGGCAGACTCTTAAAATATTTAGTCCTGAAAAATTATGCTTTTGATGGATTTGTAGAGGGCTTCTTATTTAAGATGTGCCATCCCCAGTGCATTATCTGTTAAAATAATTCAGTAGTCTCACAATGTTTGCTTTCTCGGTACCCCAGAGACAGCCTTGGTGTTCTTCCATAGGCACCCATTGTTCCAGCCAGAAACTTGGAGAGTTTGGCGGTTGGGATCCTTTTGGATTTTTCTGGAGTCCCCACAATCCTCTGATTGTTCCAGCACAAACCACCCTCTGTATCCTCCTCTTAATTCTCTACGTTCTAGGTTGATGTCACAAGGCGGGCCACCATATCCTTGATGATATTGACCATGTCTTCGGTCTCAGATATCCTTCCTTCTGCTTTCTTGATACATTCAACTACATTTCGAAGGTGAAGCAAGGAGTCCTCCAGAGCCACTTCATTAATTTTATTTTCTAGCAATTACTGGGAGGCTCAGATACCCAAAATAATAGCGTCTATAGCAGTGGTTGCCTCAACTGACTCGCTCATTGCGGACGATAGCAGAGGTGGTGGCTGGAATTTTCTGTGTTGTATGTGTATCCAGTTTGGTGTTCTGAGCTTGCGCTTTTGCCCATCTCTAAGCACATATGAGCATCTTAGTACTGTCGCCGTACTCTAACCACAGGGCTAGAGTGACCGCATCACACTTGACAAATGGCTATTCAGATTCTAGTCATTCAGGCCTGCCCGTGGGTTTTTGCTTCCCCATTAGGCGCTCCCTGTATTCAGCACTAGTCCGTCTTTATTCTGTCTGATAGTTCTGGGATGTCCGGTATACCCTGGGGAGCTCCAGGGCTTCTTTATAGTTGTGGCTCCATGGAGCAATCCTCACAGTGGTATTCTTGGATGAAATGGGGCTGTCTCATTGCCCAGCAGTTGCCACCACACAACTCGGACTCAGATCACAGCCAGACACACCAGTGGGCCGATCCAGTGGCATCAAAAATTGGTCTTGTTTGGATCAGCACCTAGCCCACGTTTGTGATATTCTTCCAGCCTGGCCAAGGGGTCTTCTTCAACAAGGGGGTGGGCCACTCCTTTTGAGCTATTGTTCAGCCACCACAGTGCACATATGCTTTCTTTGTGGCCACTAGGCAGGTGATATTCCAGCAGACCCGGGTACACTTAGAGGTTCAGGTTACTGCATTCCGCTGACATCTGTTGAGGAAAAGCCGATGGGGAGGACAAGGCCAAAGTTTGAATGATTCTCCCTCCGTCTGATCCCCTGCCCAAGTCAGGAACAGTCCAAGGGGGTATCCAGTGTCACTGCTGAAGTCCATACGCCACCCTTACCATAGAGCTATCTGCCGGGGCCATCTATGCTTGCCACCACCTTGGTAGATGCTGACTTGACCTGTTGGGATCCCCAGATATCCTCACCTCCCCTTGTGCCTTGGCTCCCGCCTTGTTGGTCTCCTTGGCTGCTACGCTGCCCACACAATGGTTGTCACAAGCAGCTGGGGTGGAGCCAAGCTCAAAGGCAGTGCACAGGAAATATTGAGTACAGTAGTGGCTTCAGCACAGTCTGGCTGCGTTCCTAATTAAGCATGCTTAAGGATTCTTATGGAAAGGCCTGGATCACTCTAAATTGCATCCACCAACCTGACCACTGTAGTGGGAATTTTTTTTACCATGCAACTGTACCTCAGGTGTTTGAAGTTATGCACATGTGTTTCAGAGCCTAGAGTTCATAAATGCACTCTTCCTTATCCTATCAATGAATAATATTGATCATTATTTGTTTACTGTTATATTTTGAACAGCAAATATCCCAAATATGGGATATAGGGTTGGGTCCATAGAAAACGGGTGATTGGACCACGAATAGTTGAAAATCAGAGAGCAAACCTTGTGTAGGTGTTTTTAATAGTTGCATTAAAGTAGGAACAAAAAAAGTAACGAATTGATCCTCATGTATGGTGCTTTTTGTTTTGAGGTAGGTTCCTCTCAGACGCCCGGAACCGATGCCTTTTTGTTTTTTTTAAAAATTTGTAATGACGATTGGTGCACATGGCGCATTGACGTCATTACACTGAAATTGAAATTAGTAGAATGGTTCTCATTTCCTTTTCATTATATTAGTGCTCAAGAGCATATCTCGACCCCCCAAGCACTGACCTAGATGGGGGAGGAGTCATTGGAAAGGGGAGAATCCCTATTGTATAGTGGCATTTCTGCACCCAAAATTTGACCCCGGTGACAAAGGCCACTAAACACCTCCTATTTCAGCATGGCACCAAAACAAACAAAGTATAGGGTGACCTACTCTGGCATTGAGCCAACACTCCTACCCCAGAACGGGCAATAGAACTTCTGCGCCTCTGGGGACTAAAGCTTTCCCTTCCCTATGGCAAGAGGGCAAATTGATATTCAAAAAATACATATGGGTAGCAGAGTGTGGCTAAGTCCCAATATTGTTACTCTTCTGTGTTGAATGGCTGTACTTTTAGGACTCTGGTTGGCTGCCATCTGGTGAAACCTCCCAAACCCAGGCATTTATGAAAACTAGACACCTGAGGCATTCCACGCTTTCTTACCCATAATGCTGTGTTTACATCAAACCTTAAATGTTAGGAAAATGTGCATTTTTTTATTGTGTGATGTATATTCAATGAACCCACTGGGATCAAATACCCACCCCCCTCATCCCGATAAAAATGCTACGTGTTAGCCCTGGCATCGTTTTCACCCTAATGTTTCACCTTCAGACCTCCTGTTTTTGCTGACTTTGTTTTTGCTGGCCTTAGGACTTTGCACACTTTACCACTGCTAACCTGTGCTAAGGTGCTTGTACTCGCTCCTTAAAACATGTTAGATTGACTTATACCTAATTGGCATATTTACTATACAGGGCTCGACAAATCCACTCGCCCGCTCGCATTTGCGAGGGAGAATGGATGAGGACGAGCTATTTTTAGGTCCTACTCGCCCTTTCTGGCGAGTAGGAAATCAAACTAACTTTTGTCCTCGGTCTTTAAAAACAGAGCAAAAGTGACAAGATAACACGATTTAACCCCTTCAGCGCTAATGACAAGGGTAACTCGTCATGGACTTTCCATTGATTTCAATGGAAAGTCAATGGAACCCCTCGCACACCCCTTAGCAGCCAAGTGGTTAAAGGCATTTTTATTGCTCACAAAGGAAATGAGCAATAAACATGCCTTTAAATCTTGTTATCTTGTCACTTTTGCTCCGTTTTCAGAGACTGAGGTCAAGTGGCTGGAGTCAGGTCGGGGGTATTTTCCATGGTACTAGACCTGCAGGACTAGTACCATTTTTCGGATTTGTCGAGCCCTGCTATACTTGTAGGTCCCTGGTAAAGTGGCACTACCTATGTCCAGGGCCTGTAAATTAAATGCTTCTGGTGGGCCTGCAGCACTGACTGTGCAACCCACTTAGGTAGCACTTAAAACATATCTCGGGCTTGCCATTGCAGGCTATGTGTGCAGTTTTAAACTGCCATTTCGACCTGGCAAGGTAAACTTTTTGCCAGGCCCATATCTTCATTTTTAGGTCTCGCCTGTCAATGCGCTTGCGCATTGAGCTTGCGAGAGATATTGGGGCTTAACCAGAACTTAACCATCGGGCGATTTAATGCAGTTCATGTGAACACAAGGACGCGCATTCTCGCCACATGCACTTTTTTTAAGTTCTTTCATTGGCTCTTCACTTTAAGTCCTCCCACCCTCTCCCTGTCCAGCGCGCGCCTCCCCCTGCGTGCGCTTGGCCTCAGGAAGGTATTTCTCCTCTTCTAATTATTCCCTTCACTTCGCGTTTCTCCTCCCCCCTTTCAACTTTCACGGCCGCCAGGCCGTGTCTCGCGTTTCTCCTTTTATTTTTTTTAACTTGTTCCTATTAACCTGGCTGTTGACATGGGGGTGATCCGGTTTGCTTGTCGATTCGCTTGTGTGCTCATAGTGAAGCCCATCCACGAAACATGCAATTTGGCAGCGGACAAGGATCACAATTCTGTCCATTCCCTTAACCTTTCAAGACAAACATACTTCACTTGGGCTTGTTTTCTTACTTCTATTCCTCCCATTTTTATGTCCCGTGTGTATTTAATTCATATACTCTATTTGCTTTCATCAAAGTGGTTGGGTGCTTTTTCTCTACTTTTGTATCTCATTCGTGCCATATTGTGAGTTCTGGTCCCTGGAACCCTTTTGTGTTGTTAACTTTCTGTGTGCTGTACGCACGCGCTTTTCCCACCACAGGCACCATCTGCGCCCACATCAAAGCAATCAGACTCCCTCCCACTGGCTTCTGAAGCTTCCCCCAGCATGCGCTCGCTCGGTCTCGGGCATTTCTCCTCCCCTAATTATTCACTGCCCACGGCCGGCCAGTGGTACTTTCTGTCTCGCATTTCCCCCCCTCCCCTGCTTCACATGAACGCTTGTTCTCAAGGCTGTTTCTTGGTTGTCCAATAATATGTCCATGTCAGTAATGAAGGATGAACATAGTGAAGTTTGTTCCCGAAATCCATGCCATGCATCTTTGGCCTTAACGTTTCTTTAAAATATTTACACCGTTTGACGTACACTGCTTCTCGTATTCTGCAATGTACTGCATCAAGGATATAAAGTAAAAAAATTCCCAAATTGTATCCGTTCTACACATTTGCACTGTACCAATCTCTTCAACAAAAGCCAAACCTCTCGGCTTTGCTCGTTTGAAATGACCCCCCTCCTGACTGGATACTAAAATAATTCCTTGTTCTGCATTATCAAATCACTCGCTGTTCGGAAGACATCGGTTGCAGCGCTCGCCTTTTGTATAAATCATTGTTATAATGTTTCTTAGTTAAGTTGGTTTAATTTAATCCAACAAAAACTGCAAGTCCCAGAATTCATTGATTTGTTTAATGCAACTCAGAGCACGTGGTGTTATGCCCCCGTCATATTGTTCAGGCACCTTGCCATGGTTGGATTCCTGTGAATCCTGCACCTTTTAATGGGGGCAAGGGCTCTCCTTGTGTAAAGCCTCTCTCTATGCCTCCACAATGCCTTGCAAACATCAGATGACGTGTTAACAGACATCCACAGCAACGAGCATGTTCTCTAGTAGCAGCACGCAAGAGTAATTAACATCTAGGGATTTACCAGCTGATATCAGCCTGTACTTACACTTGCTTGTCTTTTTACCATCTGCTTAAATCACTGTGCACCTTGCCAGGGATTCTATTTTAGCCCTACAATGCTGGCTTCTGAGTAGAGTATTCATTTTTCCTATTAACCTGGCTGTTGACATGGGGGTGATCCGGTTTGCTTGTCGATTCGCTTGTGTGTTCATAGTCAAGCCCATCCACGAAACATGCAATTTGGCAGCGGACAAGGATCACAATTCTGTCCATTCCCTTAACCTTTCAAGACAAACATACTTCACTTGGGCTTGCTTTCTTACTTCTATTCCTCCCATTTGTATGTCCCGTGTGTATTTAATTCATATACTCTATTTGCTTTCATCAAAGTGGTTGGGTGCTTTTTCTGTACTTTTGTATCTCATTCGTGCCATATTGTGAGTTCTGGTTCCTGGAACCCTTTTGTGTTGTTAACTTTCTGTGTGCTGTACTTATGAGTCCATATGCCACCTGGAAAGTCCTCATTGAATTTCCATGCCCTCTGTTAGACTAGTTTTTTGTGCCTTTCTGCCCTCTGCATCACCACATCATCACTCAGCACAACCACAGCATCACTCCGCACAACCACAGCATCACTCCGCACAACCACAGCATCACTCAGCACAACCACAGCATCACTCAGCACCACCACAGCACCACCACAGCACCACCACAGCACCACCACAGCACCACTCAGCACCACCACAGCACCTCTCAGCACCACCACATTATCACTCAGCACCATCACAGCACCACTCAGCACCACCACAGCATCACTCAGCACCACCACAGCACCATTCAGCACCACCACAGCATCACTCGGCGCAACTCCAGCATCACTCAGCACCACTCCGCACCACCACAGCATTACTAAGCGCAACCACAGCATCACTCAGCGCAACCACAGCATCACTCAGCGCCACCACAGCATCACTCAGTGCCACCACAGCATCACTCAGCGCCACCACAGCATCACTCAGCGCCACCACAGCATCACTCAGCGCCACCACAGCATCACTCAGCGCCACCACAGCACCACTCAGCACCACCACAGCTCAACTCAGCACCACCACAGCACAACTCAGCACCACCACAGCATCACTCAGCGCAACCCCAGCATCACTCAGCACCACTAAGCACCACCACAGCATCACTCAGCACCACCACAGCATCACTCAGCACCACCACATTATCACTCAGCACCCCCACAGCACCCCTCAGCACCCCTCAGCACCCCTCAGCACCACCACTCAGCACCACCACTCAGCACCACCACTCAGCACCACCACTCAGCACCACCACTCAGCACCACCACAACACCACCACAACACCACCACAGCACCACCACAGCACCACCACAGCATCACTCAGCACCACCACAGCACCACTTGTTCAAATATGTTCTCTCAATGTTTCAAGCTTTATTACAAATGTCACAAAAAGATGTTAAATAATGCTATAGGTGTCACATTTGCAAATTCTATAAATATTAGCATTTACAATAACAAAATTAATACATTTGCTATTATAAAAACATAAACATAACTTAAAAAATTATTACATTTACAAGACCAATAGCTCCAACTTTTCTGATGCGAGACCTATTGCATTTCCAATGCTTGTTAATACATATGTCACCGCTAGGGTAGGCACTTGACAGAGCAGAAGGCAAGGTGCAATGTATTTAAAAAGTAGGACATGTACTTTCACGTTTTACATGCACTGATAGTGAAAAACTCTTACATTTGTTTTTTACTACTGCCAGGCCTAACTCTCCCATAGGATAACATTAGAGTTACCTTATTACATTTAATAAGTGTCATTTCCAAATGGGAGAAGGTAACCAGTGCATTGTTGGGGTCTTTGGAATTGTAATGAAAAAGACATCAACTTCCAAGCTTATGGTGAAGTTGGATTATAAATTAGAACTTTAAAAAATGCCACTTTTAGAAAGTTAGCATTTTCTTGCATTATTCATTTGGTGCCTGAAGCCGGTTTCTGGGTCACATGACTGGATGTAGTTGACCGTTCGGCTTGGTGTACTCATCCTAGACAGCCACACAAAAATGGGGAGCATAGGTGTGATTGGATGGGCCATCACTGGCAGGATGGAAGAGAGGAACTGGGCCCAACCCAACTTACACCTGAATATGCTGTGTCCTGTTTCTGCACAAAGGGCTGCATACACCCTGTAGTTAGTCTGGAGCCAGGGCAAGGAAGGCAGGGCACCAGTGTACTTCAAAGGCCATCCTCTAGAAGCTTCTCCCCACTTCAAAGGGACAATTGTGTATAAATACTGGACCTCCGACACCAACTCTTTTGGACCTGTGGATACTCTGCCAGGAAGAAGGACTGCTGTTCTGCTGAAAGGACCTCCAATATGCTGGACTTCTGCTATGAAGGACTGCTGCCCTGCTGTGCTAACCTGCTGCCCTCTTGCCTGGGTGAGAAGGACAGGGCATGTATCTCTTTACCCAGAACCCAGAGTAGTTTTAAGATTCTAAGGGCTAGTTGGCTGGCCTCCTGATCTAAAGTCTCAGGGACACAACAGACCTCCACCACCCTTATTCCTGCACCTGGACTCTGCCATTTGTGAGTCTAACCTGCCAAGTGGTACCTCCCCTAGTCCTGGACCCTTGGAAGTAGGCATAAGATGCTCAACCAACCAGCCTCTGTGGATCCAGTGTAGCCGATGGATTAAACCTGTCGCCCCTGCAACCTCTTCAAACCTCCCGCTGCACAAACATCCTCGTCAAAGGCCCTCGCATCGCTTATTGACTGAAGCCTCAACAACAACATCAAACTCCGCCTCGCAGCTCATCGGAGCCAATGCATCACCCCAACCGGGCAACGCATCCTCAATACCTGACTTCACATCACCAGCCTCGCTACACCTCGGAACAGACTCATCGCTTTGGCTCCGTAGTGCAGCTTCACAGATCCTCGCATCGCTTCATAAACCAGGATTTAAGGTACTTTGTTCAGCTGGCCTACCTAGGTCCCTGTAGGCAGCCCGCACTTCATCACGGTCGGCCTCTACTTATGACATTGTCCCAGTACAGGGCAACCAGATATCCACATTTGGTGCTTTGTGTTTTTTGGTGTTATTGTCACTAAAATCTTTAGCATTGTATATATCTGGTTCTACTGATTTGATTTTTCTTGTTTTGGTCTTGTTTTATTTAATAAAGAAAGTTCAATGTTTCTAACTTGGCGTGGAATCCTTTTTGTGTGGTGTTTTGACTTTATTACTGATTGAAGTGTTGCACAAATACATTACACACTGCCTCTATGTTAAGCCTGACTGCTCTGTGCCAAGCTACCAGAGGGTTGAGCACAGGCTAATTTAGAATTGGCTTGTGCCTCACCCTGACATTTGATTGTGGTTGCTGCTTGACCAGTGCTCACGCTCAAGTCTACCAACAACCCAATTTCTTACACAAATGTGGTAGCGTTTTTATCGGGACAAGTGGAGGTGGGGGGCAGGGGATGAGGGTGGTGCTGGGTGGTCAACATTTTGTGGATCCCTCCAGATTCAGGCATTTTACTTGACATAAATGCAAGGAATGTGCACAATTTTAGGCCAAGCTTTAGGTTTGCAGAGCATTGTGGGTAAGAAAACATTGTAGGATCCACACAAGACACACCACCCGGGACTACCCTGTGTGTCTAGTTTTCAGAAATGTTTGAGTTTGGGAAGTTTCCCTGGGTGGCAGCCAAGTCTGGACCCGAATACTACCACTACCACCATCGCCAAATCAGGTCCGGTTTTGATGGGAAATGTTGAGGTCTCTGCGTTGTGTTTTTTGTCCCTTTCATGTCGTGGGCTATGCCCACCCACACAAGTGACTGTTATTTGTATATAGACACTTGGGGGAATGCTAGGTTGTACGAAACCTGTGGCTTCCCGCAGATTCCAAAATTTTCCATCACAAATTAGAGGACATTTTCTTTTTTGTACGTTTGAGCCTTGCAAGTTGTTCTGGGTATGAAAACCATGCAAGTCATCCCACCCTAAATTCCCCTGGGTGTTAAGTTTTTAAAAAATTTGCAGGTTTGCTCAGTTTCCCTGTGTGCCGGCTGAGCAAAGACACAGCTACCCACATCGCAAATAAAGGGTCAGTGTTTAGTTGAAAAATTCGATGTCCATGTTGCAATTAGGGCCCTTCCCTGTCGTGTTCTAAAGGCCTACCCTCACAAGAGCAGTATCATTTTAATCGGGAGACTTGGGAGAGCTCTAGATGGTAGGAAATATCTGGCTCCCCGCACGTCCCAGAACATTCTATTACAGAAATGTTAGGAAAATGTGTTTATTTTATTCCGTTTATTTTTGGGGAAGTCAGTGTGAGGTTTGCAAGGGCTTCTGGGTATGAAAACCTTGTCAGAGCCACACAAGTCTCCCCCCATTCTGGATTTCCCCCGGTTAACTAATTGTCAAAAATGTGCAGGTTTACTAGGTGCTGTAAGTGACTGCTCCGCGAGTGATCAAAATCCAGGGATACCCACATTGCAAAAAAAAAAAGGGGTCCATGTCCGAGGAAACATGTGATATGTCCATGTTGCGTTTCAGGTTTTTCCCCTGTCGCATGCATTAAGCATACCTAAGAGAGTGAGATACCGTTTTTATCAGGAGATATGTGGGAACACAGTATAGTAGAACATATATTATTACCAATTCTATTTCGTTGCATTTGTGCCTTCCAATTGGAAACCAGTTTGGAAGAAAGAAGACTTTTTGAGAAATGCGGTCTAAATCGCATACTAGGATTGGTACCTGTAGTGGTTAGCGCTCGTGTGTTCCTGACTGCTCTGGAAAAACACACACACACGCACGCACCCACGTCATCCGCAGGCCAGGCGTGACCTGCGGGGAAATAAATAAACGGAAAGAACCTGCTCCGGGGTTACTTCCGGCACTGGCACCGAGAGTAGCGTATGTCTTTATGCGCCCTAAGCTTAGCCAGCATGCGGTGGGCCCTTCATTGTCCCGGCACCACAGTACCCACAAATTCAGAGATGTACAAATAAGCAATGTGCCTAAACTCAGTATCTCAGAAATACATGGGTTTCCTTCAGACCTATTTTTCACTCTTGTGTATTTTACATAGTAAGGTGCACCTCAGTTGTTGGCTCTGGATACCCCTGGTTCTTGTACAACCTTCAAATCCTATATATATAATCTATCACAGTGACTGGAAGGGTCTAGCAGACATAAACGTATAATGCTTTTGTATATCGCTCATCGTGACAGGAATTTATAGATAAAAACATTGTCAAAATGGCTGTTGTTTCCGTCAAGTTTTCATTTTATTTTTTTCAACTTAACAGTTCGTTTTATTGTGAGAACCTTGAGGGATTTAAACAAATGACCCCTTGTTGAATTCAGAATTGTGGTTACTTTTCAGAAACCTATAGCTTTCAGGTTCACCCAAGAGTTTCACACCTGTTCCCACCACAAACGTAGAAGACGGTTGAAAGCACAAAAAATAGTAAAGCTGGGCTACCTCCTGGAAATATGAAAACGTTTTTTTCCCCCAGCTGTGCATGTTCCTGAAAGCTGGAACTATGGTTACGTTAGCACAGCAAACCTTTTATTGATACAATTTTTAGGGGGACATACATACACTTTTTTAATAAGCTTTTTTTCCCCATTTCCCCCAACTTTAGCTTTGTGTTGGCTATTTTCTCGATCCCCTCCAGGAGAACTTATAAACCCTGGGTACCTTTAGTATCCCCAGGATCTTGGAAAAAATGGCGCAAACTTGGCTTGCAAACCTGATGTGGAAAAAATGCTATGGAGCCCTAAGTGTGAACTACCCCAAATAGCCAAAAGAGGGCATAGCATTCTAGGGGGAAAAGGCTTCGCACCAAAAGGGTGAAAGACAAATCACATAAAGTTCATATACATAACAGACATTAACAAAAGACCAGAATTAATACAAAAGTGAATTACATGTGAAAAATTAGATATGTGCCACCACCTCCTTTTTGTGATAATTAACTAAAATCTACATGTCACTAAAGGACCATTATTGGTAAACATAAAAAACAATTCATGTTTTTTAATCCAAGAAAAAGAACTGGTATTACATTCGAAAACGTTGCCGGTCTGCATCAATTCTTGTCTTTTGTTAATGTTTGTTATGTACTTATGAACTTTATGCCATTTGATTTTAAATCCTGTATCTTTACTCTGTATGTTTTGTGTACTAAACCTATGTAAAATTACATGATTAAGATCGGCTGAATGCTGAATTTGTGTCCAGTATACGAGGATCCGTTTTTTTTGTTTCTTCCTTTAAAGCAACTATTGAAAAAATACCATTGCACTTTGTTTTCTCTCTAGGTTTCTACTGTTGTAGATTGACATTATCAACATGTGTACCCTTCACAGTTAACTCCTGTTGGACTTCAGGGGTTATGTTAGTTGACTATACAAAACAGTCACCTTCCGCTCATTGTTCTACGAGCATACTACTTTAGTGTGGAATTTGTAGAGACTCATAGATGGTGTCCTCTTTCAACCATGCCATATCATATCTTTGATTTATCTATGGACTTATCGATTCGGCTTTCACTCTGAAGGAACTACACAGGCATCTGGCACAAAACCAAATTAGTTCTGTAAAATCTCAGTCCAGAAACATAGAAAATACCAGTCAGATACTGGAGCCTGTTAACCTATGTATCTTCGAGTCACTCCTATGAAAGGGACAGTTTTCAGGTTCTGGCTTGTTACAGTAGAGTTCCTACAAATCTTTGTCAATATAACTGCAAAATGTATTGCAGAGACAATTGAAACAAGTGCTTCCGGCCATTTACTATTATTCTTACTGCCCTGGGAAAAGTTGATTAGGTAGTAATGGATTATGCTGCTGCAATGTTTTCTCTTAAGAAGCAGGGTGAGATATTGTCTTTGCTGTGTAAATCAACCATTCATCTTAGGATCTGATCCTTCAACAGTAATGTTTTCCAGTTAGCACTGAATCAAAAAGGGAGTACAAATGGGAAGGAATTTTGATTTTCAGCAGGCTGTATTTTGGCCACTTTAGTGGTACCTAAGTAAAGCAGTGCTGACCTTTTTGCACACCCTTGGGTTGTACTTTAGTTGGCCTTTTACCAAAGTTGACATTCTTTATGAGAATTGGACACAATTAATTTGCAGATGCTTAAGATGCTCTGCTGCTGTTAGAGGATGCCCATTATGCTTTACTCCCCATTAACCCTACTTTATGTGACTGGAGAAAAAAACCTTTAGAGGATTCATGTTCTCACCCAATAGTGAAGGAGACCGCAAAGGCTATGAACGCCGAAATAACCATGATAGCTTGCCTATGTGAAAAAATGAATTATTTTCTAGCACCTAATCTCTTGCAACCATCCAATTAATTAGCTTTTTGCTTCTTCGTTGCCTGGGTGACATCAGGAAATGGCAGAAACCATTGAAAGATTTTTCTTCCTTTGTGCTCTGTCATGGATTATTTACCTTATCAGCACCCTCGTTTGTTGTGATCATTGGTTATTTACCATCTCGGAGTCCACTCCTTTTTAAAGTGGTAAAGCCCTACGACCCTCCGCTTCTGGGGTCTCTTGAGCAAGGTTTAGTATATTTCAAACCGGTTTTGCATGAACCAAGTGAATGTCGTCATCTTCCACTCCTGCCTCATTTGCCTCTCAATCCTCTTTAAAATCTCCATGGGGCCCATTCGCCTTCATTACTTCTGATTTTAACTTCCCAAGTCCAGTGATTTTCATTTTCTGTGCTCCTGTGGTACATTCAGTCACAAACATCCTCTGTGCAGACTCTATCCTGGACTGTTTGATCAGTTCATTGAACAGTTACATGAGGGCATGTTCAACAGGGGACACTGCCTCTCGGAAGCACAAACTGCATTTCATCTCTTTGGAATTCACTCTTTGGGGGGAAATCCTCTTGTTCAACTTTACTCCCTCTTTTTGAGCTGGAAAACATTGCTTAATTAGTGGGACCAGGTCAGATGTTAGGAAAAACAATCGATAACAGTCCTTGTAAATAGTTTTCATTTGAGTAAACTAACCCTTCTCCTGCTGTCTCTACTCTCTTTGAAATTTTATGTCAGGCCACAGTGGCTAACATTATGTGATATCCTTTTATTGCTCCTACTGTCTTTGCAATTTCATTTGGCTATTATGTCTCCCAATTCTCGCCCTTTAAACTCTTCCATTACCCCTTCCTATTTCCCTTGCATTGTTCTCAGTAGTGGGCATTTTCACTTGTATGCTCCCAAAATGGTAGACTTGTAGCTTCTTCTATCATCTTCCCAGCTTGTTGTGGGAGGCACTCTTCAAATTAGACCATTGCTCCCTGTTGCTGCCTTTCTCAGTTGTATGCCTCCCACTCGGATGCATGCTTTTGACTCGCAGCTGCACCTGGCGAACTTGCTATTTGCAGTGCATTGCTATCTGAGGGTAGTGGCAGGGTGTGTTGACACCAGTATTTAGTTCCATTTTCTACTGGATTTGTTGGAGAAGGATGACAACCATTACTTTATGCAGTTTGTCTGATTTAGGGCCTGTAGAGCTACTCACAGCTTTTTTCTTGGCAGTTCACCACATCCAGGGTTGGCCCTATCCATATATTGCAACAAGCATGAGGGGGGGAAGTGCTTAGTTTGGGATGGCTATGATTGTAACTTTATCCATCTCGTTCTATTTCATGATCACACCACTAAAAACAACCCTTTGACAACAATTGGTGCACAATAGTCTTTCTCTGTCAAAGCTGTACACATGTATAAAAGAGTTTACTGCCTGTTATAAATAAACATGCTTTTGATTTCAGAGAATGGGTTGGATAATTTGTTTCTAGAATTGTGATATCCTTTACCTCTTTTTCTTTTGCTGACAAGGATTGTGATTCCATATCAAGACCCATTGGCTCACATTATGCTTGTTTAAGTTTATCGGTAACTTTCAAAGCCAATAGATTTTTTTTAAATTTTAAAATAAACTTCTCGGCGAAGAGTCACTGAGCAGTCCTAAGAATACACGATACCCTCCAGTCTAACCCTCTGCTATGGGAATCACATTGCTGAATGTGACATACGTACCTAAGAATCGCATTCGAAACACCTTCCAGTTGAATGACCTGCTGAAATGTCAAGCACTCAAATGTCAGCAGCTCTTTTACTGGAGGTGAGACTAAACAAATGTCCTACAACCCTTTAAAAGAAACAGTCTAATTCATCAACCACCTTGTGAGTAGATAAAAGTCTGAGATATCCTAAAGTACTGTTTTATCTGGGACTTTAAAAATCTATAGGTAGGTCTGAGCACGGTCAATGGTTTTTCAAAGAACCCAAGAGACTTTCATGAGCTCCTCGCCCTCCTTCAGAGGATGTACCCTGAAACTATCCATGCCCTTACTGTCAGAAGATCATACAACACCAAAAAGACTCCGAAGGTCCTTTAGATTATTAAGAACATAGCGAACTGAAGGGAAAAAAATTAAAATTATGTACAAAGTTCTTGCAGAAGTGGAACGAAGGTTATGCCCTCCACAAAGGTGTGATCAGAGCTAATGTTATATTTTGATGGCAAACCTATTCATTTACACTTGAAATCATAAGGAATGGAGGGAAGCATCGTTGTAACTCTGTCTTCTGTTGCCCAAAAAATTCATGCCTGCTGCTGAATTAACTCGCCAACTGGGAATTGAACCTAAAAACAATCTGTTCTTTTCAGCACTCAGATTTGATGATTGCCTGCCCCTGTAAGCTGTATTTCCAACCACAAGTCTTCAAAATTTACTAACCTTGAAGGTATTCTGTCTCTGTAATTGACTAAACTTGACAGAACTTTGCTTGCATCAAAATATAGAAGTCCAGACAATAGTGAAAGAAGCATTTCACCAGGTATGCCAAGGCCATCCTGCCTCCCGGTTCATTTACATATGGTATTTGACAGTATGTTCTCAATCATGAGCAGAATATAGCACTGCACTTTACCCCACCTAAACACCCTTGCTAGTAGCTTCAGACAGTTTATTTGCTGGGATAGCTACTGATTAGACCATTTTCAGGAAATAAATGAGCGAATATAGAAATACCACTATTCAAAACAGTTGCTGTCTGACTCCATCACTTAGTCAGTAGTATGCTTTATAAACAAGGAACAACAATTTACATTTCCATATTTTATAGCCACCACTACAACTCTGTCCCGTCATACAACTCCAAGGGTGGTCTCTCAGTACTTGACTTTCATTGTCAGAGATGTTTTAGCTTCGGTCCTCGTGGAGCAAGAGAATTGGCATGAATCGAAGACTGGAAGCCGACAATTCAGGGCAGCTCTCCAAGAGATACCTCCTGCTTCCCTATAGCGAGCATTCTCTTGCACGGAGATCCAAAATGGCGGCTCCCCTCAACATGGCACCTCACTGTTTCTACTAAATACCCAAGAAGCTCCATCATCTTATTTGGATATGGTACATATTTCTTTCAGTTCATATGAAAACAAGAATGATGTAGCAAGGTCATTGTCTGGCGTTGCAAACCTGCCTGCTCTCCCTTTATTGAAACATGAAAATTATGTTGTACAAATAAATTCACATTCTGCCCTGAGTCCTTACTGCTTTCTCTACTGGGATTGAGCAGTAAGACAAAGCACCAAGTGGCCAATGAAAGAACAAAAGTGAGATGGATGCACTTTGACCCTCTTGAATGAATTGCTGGTAGTGACAAAGGGAAGGACATCGGAACTGTCAGAGCGTCCTTCGTGTCTAGGTGAACCAATCAGTCACTTGAAAATAGCATGTTTTATGTAGGTTGATGCCCTTAATCTTTAAATGCTGGTTATATGATAAACTGGCAATCTATTGAACTAAGATACATCACAAGTCTGAAGTCTGGAATACTCTTTTTTTTTTCGTTTAATAAAAATGGTGCTCTTGATTCAATAAGCTTTACAATGAACAAGCTCCCTCTCCTCCACTTTGTCTACTTAAGTCCACCCTCTTCTGCAGGAGCAATGTGTTCCCTGAAGCTTATTGTCACTTATGCAAAAGGCTGTTTATTGAGCCTTCTTTGAGACTTTCGCCTCCACATTGCATACACTAGGATCTTGGCCATGGCATGGCAGCAATATCCAGCATTTATTCCTTACTTTTCATTTTAAATGTTTATTACCTTGTTCTTTATTTCTGATGTGTAGTATTTGGCAAATCAGCGGTTCCCGACCTAGATATTTTAGGGCATTGTAAGGTTTTTGTGGAAATGGTCAGGTACGCTCAAGGATGGTATTCAGCTTGCAGACATGGGGTGTATCTAGTCTTCCTGACCAAACCCAGAACCAACAGCTTCCTCTCTTCCATTGTGCATCCTCTAAGGGTTTATGCAGTGCGTAATCACATTACACAGGCCTTATTGGACTTAGACCAGGCTACACCACAAAGTACACTGGGCTGAATTATCAGAGATTGGGAATTGTCCGACTGGGCTTTCTGCTAAAGATGTGTGCAGTCTACCAAAGGCATCTGTCAGCATGCACTCTATTAACATGTCCAGAGCAATCACAAGTTGTATGCAGGACATCCTTTTGGTGAGTGGGAATTGTGCCACCATGGATGATCCTAGGGCATCTTGATACTATATGCATCATGGTATCAGATGGACCTAATTTGCATAGGACCATTGGTACCTTTGCCTCGTTCTTCCATAAGGACCCTACCTTTGAAGCTCTCGTGTGAGTCACCCTCTGATGCAATTATTTCATAGTTTTACAACTTACCACATGAGTTTAAGTTGACAGTCTTCACTGTCCTGTGAATAGTCTGTACCTGTTCCTGTTGGATGCAAGGCAACACACACTGTGCCTCTAGAATGACAAGGAGTGGACACAAAGTAGTGGTTGACACAATAGGTTTACATGTGGATATGTAGCACAATGCACAATATTGGAGTGGTCTTTTAAATTAAAATTGTAAATCTGAAAAATGCCCTAGCTCTGACTTGGGGTTTCTGCACACTTCATGTGAGCCACAGTCTAACTGCTAAGGATGCTTCCTGTGCTCTCAAAAGCATTCAGATACTGTTCAGGTTCTTAATCTCATTCTATCACGAGCGTGCAGAAGTGTGCCCCTTCTGGGCACCTGGTCAAGGTCTCCAGGAACTCGGGCAAAACAACCCACTGCCAGGGGAGGGGAGAGAGTAGTGCTTGCGCTTCTTTGAGACCCTGGCACTTAGGATTTTACAGTTGCTACTCGGTTACGAGGAAGGGAAGCCAAGGCGTCTAGCAGCCTTAAGACTAATGAAATAAAGTTAGTTGTCGTACATTACCAATGAGCACCATCAGTACTCTTTTCTCCTGCATACCAGCCCATACACAATAGGTTAATAGAAAAAGTACTTATGTGTGCAAAAAAAGGAAACTGGAGCTTAGGATAAGTAAGATAAGGGGCTTGCTGTTCTGATTACGGGTATGTTACAGGGCTTTGGTTTTAATTAGTTTTTTGAATTCTTGCATGATGCAGAAAGAGAGTTTGTTAACTTAGCATTTTCATCTTGTGGTGAAAAATGTGCTTCTTTTCAGTGCATTTTAAAATGAAATTATTGAGTTTCTGTGTAGTAGTAAAATGGCAGAAAAATGTATGCACAATGAGAGCATGTTAAAGGAGAACGCTCTGCAAAATGATGTTTACATGAAACCTTTGTCTCATCTAGTAATTATAAACCTAGTTTAGGTGGGGGCTTTTCTTATTTTCTATAAAAAGCTACCCACCATTAAACGGAAAGGAATTGTTCTTCCTTGCCAAATGGAAAATAATACTTTTCGTTCATTGTCATTTCGGATTTGATTTGTGGCGTTATTAAAAAAAAAAAAAAAATCTGAACCCAAAGTCCCACTATAGATGTATGTAGATTTTTCAGTCATCCTTACTTTGATATTACAAATGAATGTCTTTCTTCTTTTCTGAATTTGTATTGATATTTCTTTGCAGTTATTACATGGCTAAATAGGCAACTGAATGAGAATCAGTGTGCAAAAAAGCAAGAAGCACTTGTCACAATGGCCAATCCTCCAGCATACCCTAACAGTGGTACTTTCAGAACAAGCCTTTCACCCAACTATGTGGTAGGATATAAAAATGCATGATATCTTAACATTTACTATTAACACCTATGCATGCAAGCGTATTACGTAGTTAAACCGAATGTACCATCTTCAATTTTACCTGTTTCAAACTGAAAGAAAGGGAATGTAGTTATTGCAGTTGCTCTTGAAATTGAAAAACTGTACACAATGAGATTATGAACTAGAATGAATGTTCTACCTACACTGTGGCATGCTTTTTGCGATAATGGCTTGTGGAAAGAAATATTTATTTTGTCTTGCATGGTTGATCATTTTGTTTGCTATTTCTGTAGCTAGTAATTGAAGAGGAGTGTGGATATTTGCTAATGACCATCAAAGAGTTTCAGAATTAGTTCCTTTACATATAACTCGTCATCCCTATGAAGGCAGCATATTGTTCACAATGCACATATAGGAGTGTGCACATCATTTAAACTCCAGTCATTTCTTTTGGTAAGGATTAATCCATTTCCTTTTTTTCTCTGGCATAATAACGAGGAACCTAGGTCTTTCTTTTGTATCTAACAAAAATGGGTTATACTATGAGGAGGATTGGGGCCTCGACGTCTCCTTCATGGTAAATCGGTATCCTGACTTTTTGTCGGCCTACCTGTCCTATTAAGAAAGAAGGTGCACTGAGGCCGAGGCCTAGGCCTATCCATGATGCAGAGATCCAGTACCACCTGCCCTCTGTGTTGAATTGGGGCTATTGCCCATGTCCCGGGTTGTTGACATAAAGTGGAGGTGGCAGTTCACAGATTGTTATGGATTAATAATCCTGCAAAGGTCTTTTTTCAGTTCCAGCGGGGTGTGCGGCCTACTGGCCCCACTAATGAAAAAGTGCTCCTTAAATGTAACACCCAGATCTTTGTGCTGTCATTTCTTATTTATATTGAATGCATGCATGTGTTTGGTGTAGAGGCTTAAACAAAACTCCATGTGATGGTGAGAGCCTGATTGCTGGGACCAGTGGGATCCATGCTGGATTACCTCAAGTTTATAATGGCACAAGACGGAAAATGGGATACAGTTCTACATTCAGTGAAAGTGTATTGTCTGCATTCCTAAATCTGAAGAGAGGAGACTGAAGTGAGGTAGAGTGAAGGCAGAGCTAATTGTAGAAACCATAGAAGTTTTATGAGGACCTTTGGTGGTTAATCCTCCTGAGCACTACAGTTTGGTTAACTGTGGGAAGTAAATGTGTCTGCACATTCTGATATAAAGGGTGAGGACTTTTCCAGGCAGAGTCTTCCCTTTTTGTTTCCCTGATTGCTCTTCGAGTAGGCTGAAAACAGCCAGGTGTAGAGTCGTCACACTTTATTGCCCCCATATTTTCGTATTCTTCTGCTTTGAGCGAACATCACCTACTGTGAGAGCCCTCAACTTGCACAAAAGTGGTCTGCACAGCAGCCAGGAAATGGTGTTTGAAAGGGACCCGCCTCAAACCAATTCCAGGCCTTTAGATCTGTGTGGAAAATGAGTCTAAACATTGGACCCAACTCACCCCGCTTCCAGTTCCAATTTCTTCTTGACCAAGGAAGGAAGTGCTCTGCAGAGTACTTAAAGAGCTGCTGTGAGATGAGGGTTTGTGTATGCATAACAGCCAGTCTGAACAACTTGCCTATGAAGTTTTGGGTCTGTCTAAAGCCTAGAAGCCTGCTGCCCGCTTTGACAAGAGAAGGAGAGTGCCAGGTTCTGCCTAAGGTGAGACTGTTCAGGAGGAGAAGCCCACTTAGTTCCATTCAGTTTGGAGCACCAAAATCAGCTTGGGCCACCGACCCAAGTTGTGAGGTGTCAACTGGGCTTCCTACATAGTAGATGTAGTGAACTTCGCAAAGTGAGACCCCTGCAGCATGATTGGAGGGGCTTGTACAGCTGCTGGTTTGATGTGTGGTGCACCATTGCCACGATCTACGTCACTGCTATAGCAAAGGACCTGCTCCACAGCCTGGAGGTACACTCACTTACAATCCCTTGCTGTATGGCACCTCACTGCCAGATCAACGTTGCTGCTGTACTGTGGGTCTTGTCCGACATGCCAGAGGTAACAGCTGCTGAAGAACAGCAACCACCAACCAGGCCTGCTGCACTGTTAGTTTCAAGCAGCCTGAGTGAAGAGCCCGACCAACATCTGTGTCCCGTGCCGCAGACTATGACGCTGACAGTACAATCTGGTCAAGCGCAACAGCCCACGTCACTCCAAGCTGTGTGTCCCCACTGAACAGGTAACTGAAGGTCTGAGATTAAAAGACTAAGAGACTTTGTCTTGATCACACAAAGTAAACCTGCCAATAGGAAGTTAACATTTGCCAGTGCACACTCTTGTGCTCAAGAACTGACTGGACGACCAACTGGTTACCTGTTATGGTGGTCGCTTAGTGAACCTGTGCCTATTTCTAATCATTGAAGATGTCCCTTTATCTCTGCTAAGTCACGGAAGATATATGGGGCACTCTAAAAGCTGGGGTAGGCCACCATAGATGGCTAAGGGTTTGACTAACGCCCATAGGTGGGTTCGTAAAACCTTTTAGCTGAACCACCATGTGTAATAGTCCTTTATTTTTACTTAGACAAACACTGGGTTAAATTGTAAATTATTTTGTTTGTCTGTTTGGCTGTTTGATTTTCTGTGAAGACTTTGACTGCTCACCCTCTCTAATTTCAGAGTTGAGTGTGGAAAGGTTGTACTTGGCCCTGATTGCAGAGCTACAGCAGGACAGATCCCATAGGCAAACCACCTCAACCACCACAGTCCAGAAGCCTCTATCTGTCAGGAGGCCACCCCACTAATGGGTGTGACAAGATTCAAACAATTGAATCGGAACCTGGCATCACTGTATGGGTTGCTTTGAATACACATACTTGATGGTCCTACGAACAAACCTTAGGTACTTTGCCACCTCTTGTGGACCTGTGAGCAAAATATTTAATAGGATCTGACACTGCTTTTGTAATTAAGTTGCCAACCCTCTTTCTTCTTATTGTGGTCAGTGAAAAATATTATGTCTTTAAGCCACAATTCATGGTTGTGCAGTGATTTCACGATTTTTAAAGTATGATGTAAGGTCCAAAACAAACCTAAACTGAAGAGCTGGTTAAAAGAAACTTTTTAATGAAAAGGAATATTGATTTTAATGACCGGTTATCTACCTTGAATTAAATTGCATGTTCAAATAAAAATTACTGTATATGATTAAAATAGTATTTTGCATCTTATTTCCACTATAGTTATCTCCTGTTGGTGTTGGGTGAAAAAGGTTCAAAATATATAATTCCCTTTTATGCAGTTTCTTTCAGTATATTTTACAGATGAAAATGCTGCTTTCAGTTTTGCTTCTCTTAAGTTCTTGGCTCATTAAACATTTAGGCTTTATAGCTTATTCTTGTTTGTTATTATTGAAGTGGTGTATTTTCTCAATGCCATTCCAGTTTGAGTCCACTTTTGTAAAAATAATTCTTCTAAGCATTTATGTATGGGTTTTAAAAGGTTGAGAAGCAATTACAGTCCTCATGTTTTTTTTTATTGATCCCAACTTTGCCCATCTTTTTTGTTTTTGTGCAGCCTGAAAATAGGCAATATATCACCAACTCAGGACCTAACTATCCTGCCTCCTCTGCAGTCCCCTTCAAAAATTCCTTCCCGCAAGCGTTTTCGACCAACATTGCCAGTCAACACTCAGCGTATGCACATGCTCAAGGCTCTGGACCAAAGGCAGGCATTTTAGTTTACTGCACTTGATACTTTATAAAATAACTTTTTTTTTAGTTATTTTGTTTTCTGACTAACTCTGTAATGTATAAATTTACTGGACCACTTTTCTGTAAATTGCATGTTTAAATGATAATACATTTCAGCCATCATATGCGTAATGTAAATGGTAAATGTAAACCTAGGAAAGCAAAAAATTCTCTGAGTCTGAACTTTGATTGTTTTGAAAATAGCCATACGTTGTCATGAATTCACAAAAATGGGACTAGTTTTTTTTTTAAAGACAAGTGCATTTGCTTATGGAAAATATATTTAAACATTTGTGGGAATATGTACTCCTTCTTTAAATTAAAACTTTTAACGTTCCCTTGAAGAAATCCACAAAATTTGAATTTAAGAGTATGGTATTTTTGGCAGACTGTATATCAAATAAAGAGAATTAAAACTATTGTTATAAACTGACTTCTATAAAAGACTGATTTTAATTTGTCACTTAATTTCCTTAACAATACCCTTTTCCTTAACCACACAAATGTACTCTCAGGGTTGAGTAATTAGAAATTAAACTTTATTTATGCAGAGATGTCACTGGCCTAGAAATGCTAAATTCAAGCACTTCTTTAACTTTATATATCCTAGAATCTAGGTTAATGAAGGTAGTGTGAATGCTGTTGAATGAGATATTTTAAAGATTTGTACTAATGCAAGTTTTGTTCACTATTTGCACAGGTTCAATTAAATATGCCTTTTCCAAGACCAAATGCATTTTCGCCTGAAATTCAGACCGGATTTAGTGCTGCAACAACCCGTACAACAAATAAAGAAAAGTGAGTGCCTCATTTTGTTTTTAAAGTTAATCAGTTTGCATATGGTTGTGTTGCTCCCTGGAGAAGTCAAAATGGGTATGTCTAATCACTTACCATACTGCTGTTGGCAAAGCCTGCTGCTTTAGAATGGATCAGTGAAGTGATTACTTTGCAGAGGCAACATGCTGTCTATCTTGGAGAAGACCACTGTTGTATTTTCCTTCACGGAATTCCCTTTTAATTTCTGATGAAAATGAATCAACTGCATTGCATGGACATGCTTTCTTTTTCTGCATCACTTTATAGGGAGGCAGTACATTCATCGGATCCTAAACATTGGCCTAACTTGACATTTTTTATGGCATCCATTACCTAGATTTCATTCTATGTCTATCTGTATTTAGAGCCAACTAAATATTTCTATATTTTCCTCATTTCCTTTTCTTTCTGTTATATATAGCAAACTCATCTGTTGTATCAACACAGGTTGTTGTCTTCTCTCTGCCTTTTTAATGACTTTTTAGTTTTGTGTTTCTTAGCTTAAAGACAATTCATCAATATCCTTTCAGTTTCGCTGCATAAATGTAAGACGTTTACTGTGTTCTGTAGGAGTCAGTGGCCCGCTAGGTAAAATTTTGATGTATTCATGTTTGGACAGTTTCAGTACATCTAACTATTTTGGAGTGGAATATCTTAAGTAAGTCTTTATAGATACTTGTTTCTGCTTTGCAGCTGAGTTAGTTTTTGCATTCTCAGTCTTTTTATCGTTTTTGTAGTCTGTTGGGGGTCTCATAAAAATTTGATTAATGATGGATGTTTCTTCTGCCAGATTCCTCACCTCTTGAATATCACAGGTGCCAGACTGGATCTCGAAACTTCTGAACTAAATAGCCTGCGCTGGTAGGTGGCGCTGGCTCAATTACGATGCAGAAAGCGAGGTTTTGGTGGTGTTAAGCAAGCCAAATTGCACCCACCTGGGTGCCATGACGCCAAATCCTTTTTCCACCCTACTTCGCACGGATCTGGGGCTTTCTTCTATCCGGTTTTCTCCTAAGAGATTTACTCATTTGACAAAAAGTGGGTTTTTGTGCAGCGTATTAGGGATGTTTCCCCATAAAAATTGTCATTGTTCATTCCCTGTCAGCCTGTGGCAGACACATCAAGTTCAGATCCACATGAGGACTGTCTAGTGTTTGAGTTTCAGGTGTGATTCCAGAATATGCAACTGATGTTGCAGCATGCTTCCAAATGCCATCAAGGAATGCAAGGCCAAGTTATTCATGACCCATTGTACTCAACAGATCCTGATCAATCGCGTAATCTGTTTCCATCTCACCCCTGGTAGAATTCCAATTATCTGGCGTTCCAAAATGCCGGCGGACTAAACGCTTTCCAGACATTGATATAGACCAACCTCCAGGTCCGGTCTCTGTAATTTTGCCTCTGTTCCACCCAGTGCGTAAGAAGGTGGCTGGCTTACTAGACCAACCTCTTCCATCTGTGGGACTAAAGTCCAATGTTTTGATAGCCATTCTGAAATCACCCACATCAGCATAACTGCTCCTACCTTTTGACGACAGCCCGATCTGTGCCTGCTGTGAAAAGATCTATGCTAAGAACATACAGACAAACAAGAGGGGGTCATCCGTCTTGGGAGAGCTTGTAGTACAGGCCTCTTCGTGTGGCAAACAGAACTTGAAATGCTACCCAACACACCTGCCTGACAGAGATTCAAACAAATTTGAAGGACTTGGAAAATAGGCCTTGCATTACTTAGTTTAGCATTTCGTTCTCTGTGTCCCAAGCATTCTGGGACAATACACACATGCCTTACGGTACATGGTAGCAATTGTAGTGCCCAATCTCCAGGTAATCTAAATGATAATTTCAGCACGTTTGTCTGTTATGGCCAGGATGCATAGAGAACCCCCCGTGAGAGCTTGTTTGGATATTTCAAGTCCATGGTCAGGGATATGGTTCATCTGTCTCCCTATGCATACCTGCCTGGTTGAGAGCTCCAGATTTTTCTTAAGAAGTCCAATCCACAGTAATGGACATGCTGCTATTAGAGTTTGACTCTTTGGATACAAAGTGGGCACAGCACTTTAACGACTTAAAGCAGAAAGAACCACAGCCTGTTAGGCCTTCAGTCACACCATAGAGACTAATTCTTTGACTTTTTAAAAGGCCTCTTATTCTAGCAGCGTCGGATTACCCAGGTTCTTCTGCAGCAACAACAGCACCGCCTTGTCAGAGGTCCGCAAAGGAAGGAGACCGGCATTCTCAGCAGCTCTCCTCACCTTCTGGACATCCTGGGAACACTGTTTAGCTTGCCTCCAAAGAAGAATGTGCACACCATTAGAGGCCAGGTTTCCTCTTTTCTGCAGGCTGGGAGAGGCGGGACTTCAGATGCCCTGCTGTCCTGAATTTCTCTTTTCAGCACAGAATTTATCCCAATGGCCTCAAAAAGGCTCTTGGACTTGGTTTATTCTGTATCTACTTCACCCACGAGCATGGGTAAACGCAAATTAAGTTTGGCCTCGTGGGCTGGCTTACTTCCGTGTAGTGGCAAAAATATAATGACGCTTCTTACTTTAGCGGTGGGGTCTTTCATGGAAGAAATTAGTGCTGCTGAGGTGAAACATAGCCTTGGTACCCAGGCAGTTGGTCACCATGAGTGAGTGACTGGTATTCGTTATGATGCTGTGGATCCTGCCACCTCGATTGTACCAAACTGCTCTCCAACAGGTCTCCCTCTATCTAACTGTAGGCAGGACCTACCTATATCAGGTTCCCACCACTTTTCAAGCGCAAATGATGGGCGGCACTCCTTAAATGGATCCATGTCAGCCCCTATGGCAGCTGTTAAGAAGAAACGCCTTGCCAGGGGTTCTTTGCCTCAGTCAATCAACCTCCCCCCTCTGTCATCCCAGGTTGTTCATAATCTGAGGATCATTGTATTGTGTTTGTTGAAAGGCTTATAGAAAGACTTGCAGAAAATGTGTCGGCCGACCATGAAACTTTGGTTGTTTCCACTGCCCTTTCCTGTTAAGTCAGACTTTCCAAGATTGAGGATGGTATTACAAGCAGGGGGTGGGGTGGGGATGTGGACTTTTAAAGTCTCCTTGGCTAATGAATCTGTCAGAAGAGATCCCCCAGTTTTAGTTTCCATGGAACAGAGTTTTAATTCAGCTATTGCTTGAGAGAGGGCTTTGCCTACAGCTACTTCTCCCCAGCGGAGGGCTCTGTGCCATCCTGACCCGTCTTTGAACCAGTGTGTCAGTCGGGAAGCTCGCATGATGTGAGGTCTATTACCACAAATTCCATCCATGGTTTTTAATTTTTTTTTTTGCTACAGGCGGATTCACGTTTATTACTACCAAGGGAAGGCCTTGGATTCTCATCTTTGCCCATCCCCATAATTGGTGCTGCATCTAGTGAGGCATACAGTAAAGATTTGTTTTCTTCTTGGTCCTCTAATTGCCTTGTAATTTAGGCTTATCTGCTGCTCCTACATCTTATGTTATTATTCTGGCATATATGTCCCCTTATTGGCTCCTAACAGTAGAAGGCTATATGTGTTTGAAGAATAAGGCGGTTCATTGGATTAACGAGCATTTGGGTATGACCGATAGTTGTTCAAGTCCATTTTAATGGCTAGGACAGTTCTATGAATTCAGTTCAATTCATGACACTTATAGAGCGTAAGAGGTGTTCCGGCGCTAGCAGAGAGCTCCAAAGATAGAACCTAAGGGTATGGACCTAGATACCCAATAGACCGGAGTCGAAAAGCAAGGTTTTGCAACCTGTGTCTGAAAACACTCCGAGGGACTACCAATGCTGGCTGAGCGGAAGAGCATCTAGGTAATCTAGGCATGGTTAGGTCCTCAATTTAAAACCTTTCATGGTGATTTTGTGGTAGTGAATTTTGATAATCCCCACACCGTAGGTTTTCTGTTGTCACAGTTTCCAGATGGACCTGGGCCACTTGCTAAAATTAGTCTTCTTCCCTTAGGTTATTTTTATAAACTTGCCCCTCTTTTGTCCTCTTTATTCTACGCCTAATTTGTTTTAGGTTGCTTCTGTTGCTCCTTCAAACATAAGTTCTAGGCCTGCCTAAGAGAGTAGCTTACCCACTACTAACAGATCTACCCCATGAGAACCTTGTCTGAAATTTACATCCACCTCATTCCCCCAAGACCATGCCTGCTTGTAAGATTGATTCCCCGAATAGTATTCCTCTTTTGAGTTGGATTGTTGCAGGGCTTATAAACAAAAGAGGTAATAAGGATTTTTTACTTTGCTACAAACTAATTTGTCTACAGGAATCATGGGATACCGATACCAAATTTTATCTGGATGGCTATATTTCGTACTTTGTTCCTGCTACTCCTTCATCTCATGCGAGGGCCAGAGTGGGGCCTTCTTAGTCTGGTGTCTTTGTCTTTAAGTTTTTGCATAGTGTTACCTACCAGCTCCCCAAATCTAGCCTCTTTTGTTGACAGTTCCTGTTTGTCCTTGTATATTGTTAGTTAATTTCTATAATGCATTTTCACAGACAGGCAGTCAAGGGCATGTTTTGAAGAGCTTTCAAATCCATGTTAGGTAATAACTTTATTACCTTAGCTTGCAATTCTAATCTGCATCCTTGTACAAGAGGGTGCTTGTCACAACATTCTGCAATGAATGACTCTCCCTCGGAGGTCTTACATTTTTTGCATCTGTCCAAGGGTAATTTTATGAACCTGTTCTTTACGGAGTATAATATAGTTTCTATTTTTACTGCTACGACTAAGACTCAATCTGATGTGGTTGTTGCTGCTTTTATTGGGAGAGGTGCTGCTAGTGTTATTTATTCCAGCTCTCATTTATTCATCTATGGTCCATTTTATGTTACATTTTGAGGTGGTCTGGTGTCCATTGAGTGATCACAGTCCTTTAATGGCTTTTTTCAGCTGAGACTGATAATGTTCCTCCTAAGTGCTGTATCATGTATACTGCCGTTTTCCATCTAAAAGGCTGTCACTTCAAGATGAGTTCTGTTTGAATTGTGATTCTTCTGATTTGGTTATTTTATATTAATTATCTATTGTATGCAATAATATTACATTCTCTTGACTTCTAATTCTATTTCCAGGGTCTCTAAGCCCCTTAAATGGTTTGACGCAAACTGTTCTAAGATCGTCTTTTAATGGATGCTTTGAGGTCTGTTCCTAGGGATCTCCAAAATGTTACTTTCTGTCGTTTTTCATATAGAAGAATATTAAAGTAGCATAAACAGTCTTTGCTTAAGGTGGCTAGGGAGGACCTGCTTCTTGCTAGTAGGTACTGTGATAACTCTTTGTTTTGGGAGATTATTAATCTCTCTGTTATGAAGCCTGCCTTCGACCCTGTTTTACTTTGTACTATCTCACCTGAGCTCTGGGTCAAACATTTTGAGCATATTTATGGTGGGCCTGGTTTTACTTCTAAATCTTGTAATTTTTCTCAGTTTACTGTTCCTATTGTTCCTCTTACCTTCTTGCATGATGAGGTTTACAAGGCCATTCAGGCACTTTCCTTTAATAAGGCTCCTGGTCCTGACAGAGACACCATAGATGTTTTTAAATCAAACCTAACACTCTGATCACCCTTTATCTCAATGTGGTTGCCAAACATTCTATTCCTAAATACTGGTCCTATTCAGTGATGTCCCTGTTTTTAAAAAGGGTAGCCAGGCCTACCCTAAATGCCTTCGCCCAATGTCTTTGATATGTTGTGTGTTAAGATCTTTGGTCAAGTAGTCTTGAACAGATTAGTGAATTGGGCTCTTGAAAGTTCTGTTCTATCGGGCATTCAGTATGGGTTTCGACCCGGTTTATGGACCGATTTGATTATTCATAAATATACAATGACCAAACAAGTGGCTCCTCACTTGGCATTCATGGACTTGAGCTCTGCTTTTGACAATGTTATAGAGACAAACTATGAGATATTATATTGCTTCTTAGGGTGAAATTGAATGTAGTTTCTCTTTTGCGTTACCTTCGCTTTAATATGTCTGCTGCTGTTCATTTTGGGTCTCAGGAGGAATGCACTGTTCACTTTAATCTGAATCGGGGGGATTCAACAAGACTGCATATTGGCTCCATTTTTTTTTACCCTCTATATTAATAACCTGGAGAAGGTGTTAATTGAGTGGGGGTACAGACATGCCTCGTATTGGCAATAGTTCTGTTTCAGTGCTGCTTTATGCAGGCGATGCATCCCTTATTTCTAGACCTGCTTTGGGGTTGGATTGTCTCCTTAACTTTTGTAATTTTTATGGACAGCCTTGATTTAAAGACCAACTTTTCCAAGTCTCACGTTATGGTGATAGGCCGTCAGTCTACAAAGTCAAGAACCTTTAGGGTGCATAATAATATTATTAGTCTTGTTAAATTTTTTCTTACCTAGGTGTTCAAGTTGACTTTTCCATGATGTAGTCCCTTTTGGAAATTCTGCAGTAAGTATTACTTTCACTAGGAGCATTACTTCTGTCTTTGGTTTTGCAAATAGGCTGGGGCACAAATCAATTAAGACTCTGCTTGATATTTATAGTGCTTAGTGTGTCCCAGTGGCTGCCTATGAAAGTGACATATGGGGTTATGTAGATACTTGGCTCTCTTAGTAATTGAGATAACATTTCTAAAAATACTGTTATGACTTCTCCACAGTACTTCTTCTTTCGTTCTTCATGAGGAACCTTTTTTGATGTTTCTAGGGAATAGCCTACAGATATGGCCGCTTCTTTAGCTATCTGTGTGGCTACACCCCGAGAAAAGTTTCAAACGACTGGTCTTTAAAAATTGCTTGCGTTTGGATCTAGTAGCTAATATCTCATGGTTAAACCACATCAAAGCTAGTTTTAGCAAACTTGGCCATCCTGAAATGTTTAGTAATTTGGACTTAATTGCCCAAAGTGCTATTGCCTGGGCCAAAGTAGTTTTAAGGCTTTGAGAGAGATAGCCTTGCTCTGTACAAAACGTATGTGTAAACGTAAGTCCCGTTGCCAAGAGCCTTATTTACCTTTCATGTTGAACCACCATTGTTTTTTATTGACTTGTTTTAGATTGGTTCTTAGTCACCATTTGTTGACCATCCCTCGCGGTAGTTCACCTGAGTCTGTTTTTATTCCATGTCGATGTGATGGCATTTCACCAATACTACAGAAGTTACCACATGACCTATATACTTTTCATTATATACATGGTTTACATAAATTTACTTTGTTCATGCACAATAGAACTGATGAATTTCATTTTCATTTTATTATTTCATCATTCTTTTGTTTGTCATTTGTACTTCTTATAAATTCATCATTTTTTATTTAATCATTTTCATTTCTTAAAAATATTTTTCTCTTTTTTTTGTATATATTATTTTGTGAAAGATACATATTCCAACAAGTACACAAAATTATTACAAAAAGGAAGAAGAAACCCTGGATAATACGAACACAAAAAATGCAATATCAATCATTCACTCACATTCATTCAAATCCTATTACCATCCACACATTCCATACAAAAATGCAGTATCTGGACAAATCTTGACATAACCAGGCAGAGTTAGAATTTTTACTGCCTGAATTAATAACCATAAGATGAAAAGAATGGGTTCCACGCAAGGTCGACGCGCGTTTCGGTGGGTTCTGTACCACCTTCTTCAGGACCTATGCAGATACAAACATTTCTTAACACAACATAAGCCAGGGAATCTGAAATCACAAAAAACATAAAAATTGTTGTGCAAGTATTCTGAACATCATTCTTCAAAAAGACATTTAGTACACTTTTGCGTTTTGAGTTCACTGATGGCCACACAGCAATGCAAAAGTCTCCAAATCGAGTAAAGTTAAAAAGTAGAACTGTGATTCAAGATAGATTAGAGTAACAGAGTTTAAACTAACACCAAGTAGATTAGATTCAAACCATGAAAAGGAGAGAATAAAGCACTACGAGTGTCCTAAAATTATCAAAAGTTAACCATATAGGTGACTTCCTTCCACTCCAAAGCATTTTGGTGAAGAGGATATTATGGACTAGGAGAAAAAATAAGACTTGAACACTAATCACCACTGTGGCATGCCTAAATCCTAAAATCAAGGACATCTGCACTTACTATTCTTTCGCAAGGCGTATGTCTTACAGTCTTCTTTAAAATTCAATTTGCGATATTCCTCATTTCAATAGTCTCAGTATACATCAAGGAATATAAATTCCTAAGAAATGTAAGAGCAAAAGTTATAAAAGCTCTGTTTTTATATAACCTCAATGATATTTATACTCATAAAAGACATACTTCCATTGTTTTGTGGAACCCATTTTGGACAAGTTCATCCGGCTTTGTTCTACCTCATGTTAATATCTGATTCGAAGATCTGTTTTTATGTGACTAACTCTTTATCGGGCGCAGTCCATTTACGGAAAAAAATATTGCTTGTATGAAATTCTATGTTTTATTGTTTTTATCTTTTATGGTTTCTTTTTATAAACCGAATAAAGATTTTGACCTCAAAATGTAATATATATATATATAGCCGATTGAGGAAATACAATGTTATTTTTATTGCAGATTATTAAAGAATGTGACATTCACAATTGACCTTGAATAGTTTTATTCTCTTCCAGGGGATACTCATTAATAGTCATAAGCACTGAATAATCTCCGCCCATGAGCGGGAACCCGGAACATATAATAAAATATATATGTGTAAATATATAATAATAGTACATAGTACTAAACAAATTATACACATATATATGTATAACCAATAGAAATGCAGCCCAATATAACCCATAGGCTAATAAAGCCATAATTACATATTTGGACAGAGCAAAGACTTTGAGACAGTCAGACCGTTTGTTCATTAACTATGGTCCTGTTAATACAGGCTCTGCAGCATCTAAGAGGTCCATTGCTATATGGATTGTTTCTTGTATCCTTCTAACTTATCAGTTGTCAAATAGGTCTTTGTCAGGAAGACCAAAGGCACATTCTACACGAGGGAAAGCTTCTACCATAGCTCTTCTTAGAAATGTTTCTATGGCAGAAATTTGTAAGGCAGCTACTTGGCGTTCTGTGCATACTTTTACTCGCCATTAATGCCTTGACTCAGACACACAGGCAGATGCACAAGTACTCTCAGGAGTAGTAGAACGATGCCTACTGCGTTCCCTAGAGCGCGAACGCCTTCGCACTGGAGATATGGATCTCCTTGGAGACCCACCAGCCGGTGGTCTCGAAGCCTCCATAGTCAGTGGTCTTTGATTAGGTCTTGGCTGTATCTTCCAAAGACTGATGTGCTCTAGCCCTCTTGGAGACATACCTGCAGGTGGTGTTTTACGCACCGGAGAGCCCTCCGGGGAAACCTGCACAATCTGCATTCACTACGAAGAAGAAGAAGCAGACGAGGAAGTATTCCCAACTGAATGTGGAGACCCAGAAGCTGGAGCCTGCACCTCTCTGGGGACCAACTGTCTTTCTCCTGACGCTGACTTTCTTGACATCGAGTCAGAATGAGCCACCAATGAAGAATCTTGGTGTGGAGAGGTTCCGACCACTGGAGATCTGTTCACCGATGCCCTTGACTGCAGGTCGTGTGAAGCAGATCTTGGAGGGTCATCCAACACCCTCGACGCTGATTCAGACCTCGACAAAGACCTATGAGAGGTCCGAGAGGTTGATCTAGAATGCCTCGACGTCGACCGTGAGACGAGCAGCGGAGACCTTGACGTCGACTTCCTCGACGTCGGACATTCTCTCGAGGCCGACTGGACCATCTCAAACCTCGAGCCCGAGGCATGCCTCGACGTCGATCCAGGTCTCGACGGTAATCTGGATCGTCTTCTCTTTTCAGGTCTCGACGTCGATCTGAACTTCTCTCTCGACGTTGATCTAACTCTTCCTCTCGGCGACGTTCGCACTCTCTCTCTCTCGACGTCGAACGCCTTGCGCTCGACGTCGTCCTCACAGCAATAGACACCAGATGTCTCGACGTCGATACACTTCTCGACGGCAACCTCGATCTCCGCTTCGACACCGACTTATGCCTCACCGGCGATGTCTTTGACATTGATGCAGTTTTCGCTTCCTGATGTCGTTTTTTCTTGCTTTTACCTTAAGAGAAGCAGATCTTCAACGTTTTGAATGAGAAGCTGACCTTCCAGATGACAAAACACTCTTTTCCCCCTTTTCACAACGTCCTTCTCTCTCCATAAGCCCCAAAAGCTGAACCTTTTCTCTAGCTTTCAAAGTTCTGCTAGAAAGCTTGAGACAATGGTAACATTTTTCCACATCATGTGTGGAAGGAAGACAAACCACACAAACAGAATGAGGATCTGTTTTGGACATCTTCTTCCCACAGGAAGGACACTTATAGAATAAAGGTGGCATAACTGACTAGAATTTTTCTAAAGACTTAGTCAGAAAAGGTAGAAAAACACCACCAAAAGCCAATACTGTCAGAAAAGACAGGAAAAAACCAAATTCTGACTGAAAACAGTCAAATTCAGCCGAGCTCAAGTTCCAGGTTCCTCACAGAACAAGCCGGAAAAAAGAACTGACCTAACTGTCACCTGTGGTGCATGATGGGAACAGAGTTCCCCTGGAGGCCTTAAAGGCAAAGTGTTCAGATTTTCTGAGGCCTTAAAGGCGAGGTGTCAGTCTGATTTTCTGTACAGGGATAGTTTTTCTGTATGCAGCCTTCTTAGGCTAATTGCCTTTTATTACAAATTCTTTGATGAAAATGAAAGATTTTTTGCTGATTATGGAATGCTTTTGAGGCTCATGCCTTTTTTATTGCATTGTTTATATGGTTTATTTTCATACTGCAGAAAATATGTAATTATGGCTTTATTAGCCTATGGGTTATGTTGGGCTGCATTTTTATTGGTTATACATAAATATGTGTATAATTTGTTTAGTACTATGTACTATTATTATATATATTTAAACATATATATATATATATATATATATTTTATTATATGTTCCGGGTTCCCGCTCATGGGCGGAGATTATTCAGTGCTTATGACTTTAATGAGTATACCCCGGGAAGAGAACTAGGATTACAGGTAAGTAACTAATCCTTGCTGTCAAACAAAGGTTCAAAGTGCCTTGCTTACCTGCTTTGTTGTGTGCATGATATTCTCTATCAATATATACATATGCATTTTTTATTCCTTTCTCTTCCCTCCCTTCATTCTTGCGTTATCTTAAGTTTTTTACGTTATCTCAGTACCCTTTATTATTATTTTCTAGGTATTCCAAGTTCTGTAAATGTGAAAATAAACCAGGCAATATATGAGGTGTATTAGGAAGCTGTCATTATTACTGTATTGTTTATTTTGTTTGTCAACCATATATAAGAACATCCTTTGTAACTGTGGAAACAATATATGTTGCACTGTTTCGCGCGGGACTCCACCGACAATGCATTTCTACTATGCAGGGCTAACCGACTGTTCCCACACCTTGTCCTGATGATGGCCTCTCATATATAGAAGTCGAAACACCATCGACTGTAGACATATCAACTCCTATTTTGTAATATACAAGTAGCCACAGGAGTCAAACGTTTTGTTGCTTTTAGATGAGGTTTGTTTCTTCATCACTCACTTATCACTGCACGTTTTCTCACTTAACTGTGAGCCCTGAATCTTGCATTACACTACCAAAAGATTTTAAATGCTTCAATAATGTACAGTGAATAAATACATTGAAATAAAACATCGTGTATCTGTCTGCTCTGTTTGTCCTGGTGGACTAATAATTGTCTGGCCTTAACATTAACTTAGACCTTTTTGTCTCTTGCTTATTTGAATAATTGCTTAAGTGAATCATCTTTTTTACAATGCGGGTTATTACCCCCAGGTTCTCTGTAAATTGTTGGTTTTCTCTTGATTTATAATACAAATCTTACATATACCAAGCACAATAGATATGCCATTTTGGCAGCTTTCGTTTCATACCCAATTACACTAGTCACCAAAATATACCACTAAAACACATACTAAATATTAAGTCTTAGATCGCTGGAGAATTTTGATAAACAAAATTCACGGATGTCCAACATCAGTAGTATGCCGCATTTGGGAGCATCTAATTAGTATGTATCCCACTCGTGACTATGAGACACTTCAAAGGCAACGAAATAGATTGGATTTTATATCCTATATGCAGCTATCTTAAATACAGCGCATTAGACTGAATATCCTGCATTCTTCTAACGCAGATAAGATACGCTACACATCTAACGACACTATGCTTGGATGAATTATAACCATGGGGCATGTTACTCGACAAAAATACACAAGCATTCTTTAAAAAAAATCCTAAACAGAACATAAATCAAAGCCTCAGTGAATAAGACCTGTACCCCCACAGTTCGATACCTATGATTAAATATTTCCATCTAAGTCGTGCTCACAGCCTTAAACCATACAAACACAACTGATTATGGCCAGCAATAATACATTCAGAATCATGTCAATAGACTGCACTATTCAAATGACAATAACAGAAAATTGCCTGACAATAGAATGGGGCAGACTTCTTCTAATCAATAAGGTATACAATTCCGGAAATTAGTATGTTTCTTCCACTCTGTGTGCAGAAAATACGAAATGTACAAATTAATAAGTATTTTTAATAGGCTCCTCGGATTTCGCCCTATTGTAAATATATATATGGAGAAACGTAGTGTAATATGCTATTTATTACCACTGTTAGGTTCCCTTCGCTCAACTGTGGTTCTAAATAAAAGATTACACTATGCACTTCTGCTTATGATTTATGTCACGTCATTTCTCATTTTTATTTGTTTTGCAAACTTTGTTTAGCGAAAACTATGACGGGGCATAAATGTGTGCAGTATGATAAATTCACACTGAAGATGCCTGTGATTTTTTTTTTTTTTTTTAAGTGAGTTGTTTCCCCGAGTAATGCTTTTGTGGCATGCAATCTAGGAGGCAGTAAACTGTGTTTTATTATGTCAACTTGTCTGTACTGTTGCACTACACTTGATATTGACTTTTGCACTCTAGGAATAAATGCACCGATGAGTTTTTATTACAGTTGCTCTTAATGTCACGTTATTCAGCCACATTCATTTTCACTGCTTTGGTTAGAGCAGGAGCGAGAACACCAATTTATAATAAATTGTTTTTTTTTCTCTTTTTTCAACAGTGAACCTTTCGGACTGGAACTAAAATACATTAAGAAACGAGATGATAGCATTCCATTACGAGGACTGAGCCAAAACACAATCCATTCTGGTAAGCCGATGTGAACGTACTGAAGATGCACCAATTATTTTGTTTGTGTCATTTTGTTAAGAATTTTTTTGGGATGCGGAACAAGTTTGTCAGGTTTTTTTGTTTTTTTTAAATTTATTTTTATTAGTTTTTCACAATACAAAAATATAAAGAGATGTGACATATAACGAATTGGCAGTTATACGGGCGAGCAAGTTGGGTTACAGGATTTGCATTTGTCTGCCCAGCATTTCTTCAGTAGCCCTTAAAACATTTAACATTAAACATTGAACGTATAGGTAATTGCGTGTTTGCACGTGCTTGTTCTTAAAGACACAACATAGACGTGTTTGATTCTAGCAGTCCTGTTTCTCCGTGGAAGTGAAAGGATATAGTCATTTCAAAGTTCAGTCGCGCTTGTACAATCGCTTCTTGTGCTTCGATATGTAGGTCCGCACTCTTCTATGCTTGATTCTAACATTCCCTGAGGTAGTGTTGTTTGTGCAAAGGTTTTGGGTGTTTTCATGAGGTAGATATCTATTGAGGCTCCGGAGTCTTATCGTGCGTCTGTGGGGTAAGTTCTTCTATGCGTCCGGGGTTTTGGAGTTCTCTTAGGGTAAAAAAAAAATAAACTGTTTGTAAAGTCAAGTGATTCTGTCCTGCGTTTCTTTAGGCACTGGCGGTTTGCCATTTGCGATTCTGCTTATTCAGCGGTGGGGTCTGGAGAGGCACTTCTCTTGCTGGTTGGTGTTGACATCTCCATAGCCTGAGTTTTTGGGCCTTCTAGGTACCGGGCTAGTTCCATGGGGTCGTCGTAGGACAGTGTAACTCCTTTGTTGGTTATTTTGAATCTCGGCCAATGTAAAGGTGATGTTCTCTTTCTTTAATAGTCAAAGGGATTTGGAGCACCCTGCTGACACGTCACAGCTGAATTACCTCATGCATCATGGTCGATGTGGTTCAATGTTGCTCGCTTCACACACAGTTCTCACAGTTTGTTTGCCAGTGCCAGTATTCTTTTCAAGTGTATCCCCAGACACGTGTTTCTAGATTCCTCTTTCATCAGTGGGGAAAATGTTCATAGGTCGCTGGACGTGCTGCCGCAGTTTCCTCAGGGTTAGTGCCACTCTCAGCGCGCAGGTGCTCACAGAGCTCGTCAGCTCACGGCCCACGGGAGCCATCTTAAACAGTCAAAGGGATTTGGAGCACCCTGCTGACACGTCACAGCTGAATTACCTCATGCATCATGGTCGATGTGGTTCAATGTTGCTCGCTTCACACACAGTTCTCACAGTTTGTTGGCCAGTGCCAGTACCAGTATTCTTTTCAAGTGTATCCCCAGACACGTGTTTCTAGATTCCTCTCATCAGTGGGGAAAATGTTCATAGGTCGCTGGACGTGCTGCCGCAGTTTCCTCAGGTTAGTGCCACTCTCAGCGCGCAGGTGCTCACAGAGCTCGTCAGCTCACGGCCCACGGGAGCCATCTTAAACAGTCAAAGGGATTTGGAGCACCCTGCTGACACGTCACAGCTGAATTACCTCATGCATCATGGCGATGTAGTTCAATTTGTGATGTTCTCTTTCTTTAGCCTTTCTCTTTGGTTTAGGAGCGTTTTCTGTTATCGACTGTGGGTTTAGAGTAGTCCTGTGTGAGGATGATTTTGTTCCCGTTCCACAGCAGGTTGTGATTATTTCTTGTGACTCCGAAAATCGCTTCCGTTTAATGTGACCATAGTGGTTTACATATGATTGGTCTCGGTACTGTTCTATTTGATTGTCTTATGGCTGGTACTCTGTATGCCTTGTCTAATTCGAAAGGGTTCTCGAACTTGAGGTTGGTTAGCTTGGGGATGAGGTTTTGCAGGAGTGACACACACGAGCCCGCTTTGTCTATCTCGCCTTCTGGCATTACCAGAATTCTTATGTTGCCTTTTCTGCTTCTGTCCTTGAACTCTGCAGCCTGCTTTTGAAGGTCTGTGGTTACTTTGGCTATGTTTCCGAATGCCTTTCCAGTGAGCTGTGCCCTGCCTTCCATGTCACTGACTCTGTTCTACTTCGGAGAGCCTGCTATTAGCTGTGTGAATGTCCGCTCTTACAGATGCCAGTTCAAGCTGGATCGCGTCAGTGGGGTTTTTTTTTATCGTCTTTGCTAGGTCGTGTACCTCAGCAAGTTTTTTTAGGATGCTGTCAAGGGTACTGCTTATGTCTGATTTTTGTTTTATTGGCGAATCGTGGATTCCCTCGGGTTTCGTCTTTTTGGGCAGTTGTTTCCCATCATTCCCCGCCAATTTGGCTAGGCCTCTTTTTGTTAGTAGGCAGTCAAATCTTTTGGCCCTATGTGGGTTGCTGCTTGCTTGTTTGTTTGCTCCTATCTGTGTGGTTAGTTGTTGATATGGGAACCGTTTTGGAGTCCTTGGTGCCTGATTTCCTGTCTTTTCAGCCTTGTTTAGTGCACGGTTTGCCTCTTTCTCCTGAGTTTCCGTGTTTTTACTTGCTTCGTTATGTCCTGCTTGATGTCGGGAGCTCGTTATGTGGATCCAGGCCCCATTTTTAAAAAAAAAATCCTTTACTTTTGTTCTTGCGTAATCTGGTTGTGTGTGAGTTAGATCTCTACCTGTGCCCACCTTTGGCTGTGATTGACTACTTGCTGCTTTGTGATGGCTTGTGGTGGTTTGTCTCGTTCACTGTGTCGCCTAAGGCGTGTCTGATCCCTGCTGCGGCTTGTTGTTTGTGGCCGTGCTGGTTGTATTTACCCTTATACTGTGTTAGTTCGCGACTGTGGTCTCTTTTGATGATTTTGGGCTGCCGGTTCCTCCAATTGCATGGGCTAGGGTTGCTCAAGATGGCAATGTCCCGTTGAGCTGAACTGTGTGGATTCGTATTGGCCGCTTATTTTTGGTTTTGTTTTGGCTGCTCCTTTTGTTCCCGCCCTGTCGTTACTTTGCAAGATGGCGGCTCCTATGGATAGCTTCAGTTTCACTCCTCTTTTCGCCTGGGCTGATCCCTGCTAGTTCTGCTACTTGTTGCTCTTATCTACCTCCTCGATATTTGGAAGAAGTATAAGCTTAGGAGGGTGTTTTTGCGGCCAAGCGCAACTGCAGAATCGTTTATAGTTTGCTTGTGTTTTTGACTGCTCGCGCACTATTCAAAATGGCGGTGCCCACGGATAGTTTTGGTTTCGCCTTTGCTGTAGTTGGTCTGTTTCCTGTTGTGGACTGGGCCTCTGTTGTGGGACTGCTGGGCCGCTGGTTGGCGATGCGTCCCCCCTCTGGAGTGTCTCGGTTTTTCTCCTCTCACTGTGGCTGCCCCCTGTTCCGTTTCGCTCCTTGTGTGCTTTTGTCTGCTCGCGCACTGTGAAAGATGGCGGCGCCTTTAGATGGTTTCGGTTTCGCCTTCGCTTTTGCAGGTGGGGCATCGCCTCTGTGTGGTTGAACTGTCTGATATTGTGATCAGGGCCACTGTTGTTGGTCTGGTGGGCCACTGGTTAGCGTTGCGTCCCCCCTAAGGAGTGTCCCGATTGTTTCTCTCCTCAAAATGGCTGTCCCCTTTTTCGTTTCGCTTTCTACGCGATGGTGGCGAACGATGTGTTCAGTTCTTGTCGGAGTTTAGGCAGCAAGGTATTCTGTTCGCAGCAGGGGGGGGTGTGAGCACTGACTTCATGGCGAGTGTTCTTGGATGTAGACTCCTTGCGCCCGTGCCTCCGATTGTTTGCTCTATTACTCCGACGTTGCCATTTTCTTTTTTCCGGTGCCGGAGATCTTCTGCTTGGAACCGATTTAGTAGGTTGTGCCGTAGTTATCGCCCCGTATAGATGGTATCCTCTGGCTCCCCAGAGTTTCAGATTCCTCTTGGATTGCTTGGAGTTTCGTATGTTTAGGTGGAGTTGTGTTTAGGGCTCGTTATTTATCCTGGGTGTAGAGGAGCTCTGGACTCGGGCAACTCTCCTCATTGCTGTCCAAGCCACGCCCCCTCTGTCAGGTTTTTGTCCAGAATCAAGCCTAGTGATCTATTAGAGTTAACTACATGTGGGGTGCAGTTGAGGGGTGTAAGCTATTTGAGCCAGTCCTGAAAGGGGTTAGTATGATTGTGTGGGGCGAGCAAGAGGAATTCTGTGTTGAGTGAATTTAGCGAAAGGTGGTTGAGCGATCACCATTTTTGGGTTTTTAAGAGAGCAAGTTTGAGAGTAGTAATGTCTTCCGGTGAAGAAATTTTCTTACACAGTTGTGTATCATCAGCATACATGTGGTAATGAGTGTTAGATCGATTCAGAATTTCGCTGTGGGGTTCCAGATACAGGTTGACGAGAGTAGGAGAAAGTGCGGATTCTTGTGGGACTCCAATTGAAACAGGAATACTGTTGGAAAGGTCATTGTTTACTTCGAATCTTTGAGTTCTCCCTTGAAGGAATGAGATAAACCAATTTAACACTGTTCCTGATAACCCCATCCTTGTTTCAAGTAGGTTATTTAATTTGTCGCTGAGGAGAGATCCAATAGTATAAGTAGGCAAGGTTCAATCTGGTCTAGAAGTCATAGGGCATTGTCTACAATGTGAGTTAAGGCGGTTTCTGTACTGTGACCCGATCTGAAGCCAAACTGGAATTGGTCGAGTAGCTGAAAATGATCAATGTGATTACAGAGTTGAGCATGAACATATTTCTCAGAAGTTTTGATAGAGATATGATAGTAGAAATAGATCTGTAGTTGTTAGGCTCAGATAAATCTGACTTAGGTTTCTTTGGTAAGGGGATGAATTGACTAATGTTGAGGCAATCTGGCCTTGAGTGAGAGATTCATGTACAATCATCAACCAGTGCAGGAAAATGGATGAGGTAGGCACTTTAAAGAGTTTGGTAGGCAGAGGATCTTTGGAGAGGTATGTTAAGCAGCTCAAGATCATCCAGAAGTCTGAAGGTATTCCACAAAGCTTCATTTTTTGGAGTAAAGGCAGCTGAAGCGATCATAGGGGAGCTCAACCCTGGTGAACCAGAGACTAGTAGTGGAGAGCTTGATACGGTAAGTTTGGTAAAGAGAGTTGCAGATCTAATTTGATCTTTCTTGTTTTTTCAGTGAAATGCGCTGAGAGCCCCCTCACTGCTTGGTATTAAGTCTTTAAGAGTCCAAAGTTGATTAGAGAGTTGGTTAGATTGTTTGATTTCGAAAAGTTTTTTATGTCTAATTTTGGCCATGTCAAGTTGCGATCTAAAGTGATAAGCTTTAGATCTGCGTATTTTTCTGTTATAGGCATTTCAAGTCTTCCTTAGTCTTTTGAGGTTGGCTAGAGAAGGAGAGGTTCTCCAAGATCTTTCAGCGAGCCTAAGATTACGCCGTTCCGAGTTAAGGGAGCTGTTGAACCAAGGCTGAGAGTGCTTGTTAGGGATTCTTTTGAGATGTAATGGAGCGAGAGCATTGAAGATATCAGTCATGGAATAAGTGTAGTGGTCAGTGAGATCATCCAGGTTAGTCATCTTGTGGGGCGACTGAAGAAGAATATTGCTCATAGTGGTAAGATCATTTACGTTGATGTTTCTCAGATCTCTAGACCATTGTTTGTTTTTTCGAGATTGACCTTGTCTGATCAAACATTTGTCCATGATTCGAAAAGAGATTAAGAGGTGATCTGACAAGTTGCAAGGTGCTATATCATCAAGTTGAATGATGTTATCTTTGGCTATGATAAGGTCTAGGGTGGAACCTTTGATATGCGTGGGCTTGTTGTAGAATTGGGTAAGATTCATGTTGAATAGGATGGTCTTGAAGGTGTTTACTAATGGATCGTTTTCATTTACATTGTAAATTGAAGTCCCCAAGGAGGATATGGTTGTGAGATTGGTCCTCATTCTTTGAAATGGCCTCCATCATTTGTTCAGTGAACACTGGGTTATTTCCAGGAGGGTGGTAGATAGAGTAGAGTGTATAAATTAATATGTCATTGTTTCAGTTTTCTAGTTCCAGGTGTTCGTATGAGGACATCGGAGCCGAGTGAATCTGTCTCAAGCAGAGATTAGATCGATGGATGCAAGCAACTCCACCTCCAGTTTTAACTAATCTATCCAATCTAATCCTGTTGTTGTCTGGGGGGACTAGAATGTCTAGGATTGATGTAGAGGTTTCCTTGAGCCAAGTTTCCGTTAAGATCAGGAGATTTAGATCATGTGAGAGGATCTCCCATGTCTGGGCATTACAGAGATTCTATTGCTCAACTGAGAATAGGCATTTTAAATACATGCTGGAGGTCTACAGCATGAAAATTCCACCCATCTTGTTTTATGCCTTGGAATATGCACAGATTAAAACCTGGCTACCAATAACTGTGAAAGAAGGGACTAACCTTCGAAAACTGCTGAAAGTCACCCAATCTGTCCCCGTAGAAGCCTTACGCCTCGAGCTTTCTTTAACTGTATATATACGCTCAAGCCATATCTAAGAGCCCTGGCTCCTTAAGACATATATTAAAACGAGAGACTTTTGGAGAAGATTCAGCACTGCACACTTTTAATAGGAATCTCAAAATAGCCCTTGATGTATCTCAATGCACTGTTGCTCTTTTGCAGGTTTGGTCTCCAGCACATCTGAAGATTTTTTTAAACACACTAAGAATAAACTTTGCACTAGATAGAGAGCACTGCACTCAAATAAAGCACTTCAATAGGTTTTCAGAAAATTCAGTATATAAAACTCCCGAGCCTTATCTACAGTTTCAGCTAGAACATAGAGTAAGGCGCTGTATTTTTCTTTTGCGATTAGGAATTAATCCTTTAAAAGTGTACTCTTCCAGATGGAAGCCTCCTGAACATTACTCGAGTATCAGCGATTTGTGCACCGGAGGAGTACAAGATCTTTTCCACGTTTTTTTGTTTGTCCAAATCAGACTTCGGTAGAGGCACAACAACGTTTTATAAACCCTATACATTTTAAATACAACATCATTCTAACTCAAGATTTAATTATGCAGTGCAAGTCTACTCCTAATGAATTTGTCATAACTTGTTTAAGTTTTTAAAGAGTTTCTTAGAATTGTTTTAAAAGTGTGTGTACTAAATAATTATAAACATATGTCCTTTTATTCGTCAATTTTAACCTACAATGCCAATAATGAGTTTTAAAGCAACCCTAAAAGCTTAAATCCAGTTACTTCATATCATGTATTTGTATTAATTGACCTCAGTTGGGGTCTGAATCAAATACAATTTTTGAATTTGATGTGAAAGGATTATGTATGCAATATCAGGTGTGTGTCTTGCTGCAGATCTGCAATTAGATGGCATGGATTTGATGTGAGATTTGGTGACAACGCCTTCGAGGTGTGCGGTTTGGACCGGAAGAAAGTTTTCCATGTTCTTAGATATGAGGTTGACACTGGGTTCTCTAAATGGATTGGAAGTAATAGTTTGTATCTTGAAAGTAGAGAGAGCAGAAACAGAATGGACTGTTATGTTATGTTATTAAATACTTGTAGAGCGCACGTACACCCATAGGTTTCATGGCGATAGAACTAAAGATTGTTGCGGCAGAGTTACTAGGCATAGGCTTGCTCAAATAACCATGTTTTTAACGCCTTGTTATTGCAACTTCTGAGTGCCAGAGGAAGGGAATTCCAGAGTCTGGGGGCCAAGTGAGAGAAGCTGCAGCCTCCCTGTCGTTTCCGTCTAAAAGATGAAGTAGTTAGCAGGGAGAGGTGGGCTGAACGGAGGATTGTAGGATTGTAGAAGGGACTGAATGTCTGTATTTGTCAGGTGATCGGTGACCCTATTAGGTCTGGAGTGATTGTTAGATTGAGGCCGAGATTTCCCGTGAGTATTTCCTAGGTTGTCCCTAGCTAAGATTTTCCTATGGAAGTAGTTGAGTGTAGAGGAGAGCTTAGGCCACCTTCCAAGGGTCCAGGACTGGGGTGGCACCACTTTGGGGTGTAGACTCACAGATTGCAAAGTCCAGGTGCAGATGCAAGGTTCTTAGAAGCTGGTTAAGTTCCTGAGGCTTCATATCAGGAGTTCAGCCAACTAGCTCTTGAAGTCACCCTGGGTTCTGGGTGCAAGAGATGCAGGTGCAATCCTTTTCACCCAAGCAAGAGGGCAGCAGGAAGGAGTCCAGCAGAGTAACAGTCCAACAGAGTAGCCATCCTTTCAGCAGCACAGCAGTCCTTCTTCCTGACAGAGTATCCACAGGTCCAGCAGTTTACAGTGGTGGTGTCTGAGGTCCAGAACTTGCAGCACCCAGTGGTGCTTTTGAAGAGTGGGGAGACTACAAATAGATGCCTTTGAAGTGCACATATGTCTTCCCTTCCTGCTCTGGCTCCAAACCCACTACAAAGGGGAATGCAGCCCTTTGTGTGTGGACAGGGCACAGCCTATTCAAATGTGAGGCTGTGTCCAGCTCCCCCTACTACCCTGCCAGGATTACCCATCCACGGCCGCTATTTGCGTACAAGAAAAACCAAAGTATAGGGCAACAAATTATGAGGGCGGATGTATCTTTACCCAAAAAGAAAAGTGACCTATTAACCCAATGGAATCTTAAACCGATTACAGGGCATCACAAATGCGGCACCTGCGTTGTGTGCCCTAATACCATTGAAGGTGATGAGTTCCAACATGAGGGGACTAGATGGAAACACAGTGAATTTTCCAACTGTAAGACCAAGAATGTGGTCTATCTAGTTCAGTGTCCCTGCGCAAAAATCTATATAGGGAAAACGACACAACAAGCTAACACCCGCATCTGCCAGCATAGGTCAAGGATAAAAAACAAAATTGTTAATGCCCCAATGGTTGATCACTTTTTGACGGAGAAACATGATGCAAATGATCTGAAGTGGACGGTGCTATATACACTTCGATCTACAAACCGAGATGTGGATGTAGATAAAAAGCTTCTTCAGAAAGAAGCATATCTCATCCTAAAATTCAAGAGCGCACAAAAAGGCCTTAATACTTTATCTGAAATTGCAAGAGTGTAAAACTACGGAGCTTCGGTGATGCGCAGCCACCCTGGCTGCTCTGTTTGTCTCATTCCTCATTTTTAATGCTCAAAATTTTTTTTACATCCATGGGGCACCACCCATATTATTTTAAAGCTAAAAATGCCACCAAACTTTCGCGCCACATTACGCTTACAATTCGCGTTTTGGGCCCCGAACTACGTTTCCCATAATGCACGGAACTTTACCTGGGAGTTATATCCAGGTAAACATACCTGGCGCCCATCTTGGATTCGGCACAGAACGCCGCAGACAGGGACAGGAGAGGACACAGGTATGCAATGCTTCTTTGTTCCTTTCATTGCTTCAAAAAAAATTCCCCGGTATTCATAATTGATTAACTTATTCCGCTATCTCCACAGCGGATGCCTCCACAATTCCGAAGGTATGACGAGAATACTTAAAATAGAATAATACGAAGCCCCAAGCCTCGCAGTTGCCAAAGAAAGGTATGCCGTTTTTTCATATCTTCTAGAACAGCTTGGCCAGATCCACGTCCATTGTTCTAATCTGTTGTCCCCGTTTCCCCAGTGTGAATACTTCATTGTTCCGCCCCCTCATCCATCTGAGAGTACAACGGTGACACAGCGGCAGCCGTCAGGCTTCATTTATGCGTCTCCTGACGGTATGTCGCTTCATTTAATTTCATTTTACACTGTTTGCGATTTTGTACAGACACAAGATGCAAGTCTGACAAGAATTGCTTAACCTTTAGGTGGTCCCCCGCCCAGTTCTTGATTACATGTCTAAGAAGTTCGACTTTGCACAGACAGAAACCACGTGCATTTTCGCATCTCCTACAATCTGGTAGGTTCATTCCCTTTTCTTAGCGCCACTATTTTGGGAGTAGAGTCTATAGTTCACAAAACCATAATTCGCTTCCCTTTCCCTCCTTTTCACAGACAGAATTTTTGCGCCCTGATGAGATTCCAGGAAATCACTCACTGGAATCGAAACGCGTCGGCCAGTTAGAAAGGATTTATTGTGATCCATTTCCTTATACCAGCATTTTGCGGGCGGCAAAAAACTTACAAATTAACTTTGCTTCTTTTCTATTTTTCTTTCTTTTTTCATTATTCTTTGTGCCTTAATCGCCTCTCACAGTGGTAAATGTATCGTTGTATGTTGCACATGTTTGAAATGTTCTGTTTGTTTTAGAATCATCACTTATTTTGTTTTTGACTGTTTTTTCAAGCAAAACTAGTACTATATTTGTATAGTGTAAGAGCATGATATTCATGGTGTGAATATGTTACGCAGTAACGTGTCTTTATATGTGTTTAATCCGTCTTTTTGAACTTTGATTAATTGAAAAGTCAATCCGGTAAAAATAAAAATACCTTGTTGAATACGACTGGTAGCGTGTTCAGCTTTCCTCAATTGTGGATATAAATGTAGGTGACGAGGCAATTCTTGGTATGGTTGTGTAAAATAAGGTCCAGCCTCCTCACCTGTCCCTAAGGGCCTGGCTCCTTTTGTTTTCCGGATTACCCATCCAGGCACATGCAGTGTGTGTGGCTGGATGGCCCTTTATCTCTATTGTGTGTGACTGTCTAGGTAGAACACACAAAAGCCCAACTGAAAACTACATCCAGACAGAGACCATCTGCAAGCACCAACTGGCTAAGCCAAGAAATTGCCACCTTTCTAAAAATGCTGCAGCAACAAAGGATGGACGGAATGCTGAATAAATCAAACCTTCCCCCCAGTCAAGAGATCAAGGTTAAATCCATCGTTCTTTTGCTCACTATGCCACCCCAGTTTGAACCCAGCCATATGCAAATCTGTCTTGACCCTGCTCTTTGTGGGAACAGTCCAGCCCAAACTGCCAAATCGGGTCTTCCCAGAACCAGAAACAAGCATCCTAGGTCCAGTTTTGGGGTATCACCTCTCATTAGGCATGCTAGTCTGAATCCAGTGGCACAGCGAGCAAAGGACAGGCGTCTGGGCATACCCATCCAACTTAGAGCGAAAAATGATGGACGGAATGTTGACTAAATCAAACCTTCACCCCAGTCCAGACATCTAGGTTAAAGCCATTGTTCTTTTGCCCACTATGATAACTGCACATCCAGCGCTGGGTGTGTCCCCCTGGGCACAACGTTATGTCCTACTAATCGGGTCCTCAAGTTGTAAATAAAGATAATCCAACAACAATGTTTTAATCATTGTTTTGCAGCGTGAATCTTTCTGGATTCACTATGCTGTGCATTATTCCGCGGTCTTGTGGTTGGGTCCGGATTCGTAGTCCTTTTTTTTTTTTTTTTTTTCTTAGCCCAGGTGGGCGTCGGCGTCACACCCCCTTGGGTGTATTTCCGGTGACGTCGGCATGCTTCCTGCGGAAGCTCCCACTCTTGGGCGCCATCTTCTGATTCTTTTTTTCCGCGGTCGGGTCTGGATCGTTCCCGTTTGGGCTCCAGACATTTTTGGAGAAAGAAGAAAGAAAATACAGAAAATACGAGGAAAAGTCATCTGAAGACTCCAGGGGACTTCATCGACGAAAAGTCAGCAAGGATAAGGCGTTTTCCATCGAGATCTTCGACGACCGTCGACGAACACGCGACCAGAGAGGCCCTGGACGCTTGATGATGGACAACACGCCGTTCAAGTTCTGCCGTAACTGCCACCACAAGTACGCGCAGAAGGACCAGCACCCGGTATGCAACCTTTGCCTACCGGTGGACCACAAAAGCGGAGACTGCAACGCCTGTTCCGCCTTCGCCTCGAAGACCCTTCGTGTGAGAGAGAGGCAGAGGGTAGCACACGCCGCCCTGCAGGGGAAGACCCCGACTCCGTCACTCTACGAGCTGGGGATGTCCTCCGAGGAAGAAGACAACGCTGCCGCCGAAGACGACAGCTACACGGTCGTAGAGACCGATTACACGAAGACTTCTGACAAGGTAGGAGACTCTTCGGCCCCCAAGAACCCGAGAGACTCTGAGTCTAGAAAAATCGAGGGCAAGACCCCGAAAGCGCCGACGCCAAAAAAGGCAGCGTCCGCGACTACTCCCAGGCCCAGCGGATCCTCCGAGAAGGAGTCCCCGGCGCCGAGAGCTGCTGATCAGCAGAAAACGTCGAAAATCGTCCCCGAAAAGGATCGATCGACACCGAGGGAGAAAGACCCAAAACTGACGACGTCGACCAGAGACCCAAAATCCGGTTCAACGTCGAAAACTTCGACACCGAAAGGCACGGCGACGAGCCATCCGCCGAAGAGAGCGGCCGACCCATCCGACGCGGAACACGCGGCCGAGATGGAGAAGAAGAGAAGGCGCCTCGAGGCAGAAATGGAGAACATCATGCAGCGGAAGAAAGATTTCGACGCAAAGATGAAAGCCTTCACGATCCCTCACAAGACCAAGCCACCGGTGATGGAGGCGGTCGAGGAGGAAGAGGAGATCGCCGAAGTCACCGAGGAACAAGACCAGGACGTCGAGGTGATCGACGACCAGGAGGAGTACGAGAATCCCTACGATAGTTACAACTATGGGGAGGAAGAGGATGGCAGGACAGACACAGAGTCGGCACCCTCTGACCTTCAGGAGGTAGATTACATCGATGTCGACACCGACAGCCCGGAGGAGGTGGTCGACACTTACCCCTCGAGGCCCTCGCCGCCGGACGACATCGGGGCCTACAACTCGGTGATACAATCTGCCGCAGCAGCTTTCAAGCTCAAGCTCGACGAAGAGAAGCAGAAAGCAGACTTCCTTCTAGAAACATTGCTCCCAACACAAACGAGGAGCCAATTCCTTCCAATGCTCGAAAGCGTCTTGGCTCAGGGGAAGGAAGCATTCAGGGAGCCCGCAACATGCAAAGCAGTAACTCCCAGAACTGATAAAAAGTACAAACATGCCGCAAAGGACCCGGCCTACATTCAGGGCACGGTCTCCGCAGACTCCATTATCACGGCCACAGCAAGGAGGAGGGCCAACGTACCCACTACCTCGGGCCCGCCACCGGATAAGGAGAGCAAAAGGATGGATCTGGTGGGCAGAAGGATCGAACGGAATGCCGCGACCCACTGGCGTATGGCTAATTCCAACGCCCTGATAAACAGGCACATGTACCAGATCGTGGAGGGGCTGGGGCAGTTGGTGAAGGACCTGCCCCAGGATGCCAGGCAGAAGGCCGAAAAGCTGGTTGAAGAGGGAAAGAACGCAGCTAATTCTTGCCTTAAGACGGCCCTGGATGGGGCAGACACAGCCAGCAGGCTCATGATGATGGGTGTCACGGAAAGGAGGCACGCCTGGCTCAGGATTTCAGGTTTCAAACCGGAGGTGCAACACAGCATCCTGAACACACCGTTCAACGGCAACACGCTTTTCGGGACAACAGTTGATGAAACGCTCAGCCAACTGAAAAAAGATAACGAAACAGCAAGATCCATGGGAGCATTGCAGTTCAGAGGGAACAAGAGGGGCACCCCGTCACGGAGGTCCGGCGGGAGAGGCGGAAACCAGCCAGGTACATCACACCAGGCTTTCCAGCAAACGCACCAGTCAGACCCGCAAGCTCAGCATGGTCAGCAGAAGCAGTCCTGGCAGTACCAACAAAGAGGCCAGTCCTTTCGAGGGAGAAATGGACGGGGACAAAATAGGAGAGGGGGGCAGCAGCCCACCTGTAAGTGACTTCAAAAAACTCCGTGTGCCCGCCCACAAAAAAGGTCCCAGGGGGCAGCACGTACAGATGGGTCAAGACAAACTAGACACCTACGACCACATGACACCAGTGGGAGGAAGATTAAGATTTTACCTCCGAGAGTGGAGAGAAATCACATCAGACAAATGGATCCTCAACATTATCCAATTCGGATACTGCTTAGAATTGGAGGGGAGACCAACAAGCAGAAAACCGAAAAGAAAAACACTAGCGAGCAAGCAGCTGCAGTGTCTTCAGGAGGAGGCAAAGGAACTCCTGCGGAAGCAGGCCATAGAACGGGTACCCTTCAAGGAAAGAAACACAGGAATATACACTACGTACTTCCTGGTACCAAAGGTAGACGAGACAATGAGGCCCATTCTAGACTTACGGTTCCTGAACAAATTCATAAGAACGCAAAAATTCAAAATGAACTCCCTGCAAGAGGTGCTCCCACAGTTGCAGACCGGGGACTTCATGGTCACAATAGACCTCAAAGACGCCTACCTGCACATCCCAATGAACAGAAAGCACAAACACATGCTCAGGTTCACCATTGGAGAAAGCCACTACCAGTTCACGACACTGGCCTTCGGACTAAAATCAGCACCAAGAGTTTTCACAAAGTGCCTCGCAGCAGTCGCAGCGCACCTACGAAGGCAAGGTATACACGTATACCCTTACCTGGACGACTGGCTGGTGAAAGCAAACTCATACCAGAAATGCAAGCAGCACGCACATACAGTGACGAGCACGCTCATAAACCTGGGGTTCTCCATCCATTGGAAAAAATCATCAATGGAGCCGGAACAGGTCAAAATCTTCCTGGGAGCACAGATCAACACCTTACAGGGCAAGGTGTTCCCCAGCGAGAAGAGGGCGAGGGCGCTGGTGAAGGAAACTCGCCTCTACCGGAAGGGACAAGCTCGGACAGTGAGGACTGCGAGCAAGATCATGGGCATGATGGCATCATGCATCCACCTGGTACCAAATGTACGACTCCACATGAGACCCATTCAAGAATGGCTGCAGGAGCAATGGTCACAAGCTACAGGCGGTTGGGAGGATCTAGTGGTTGTAACGCACGCAGTGCAGAAGGAGATGGCATGGTGGACCGTGGAGAACATAACAAGGGGAAAGCCTCTAACGCCCCCAACGCCAACAGTGACCATCACCACAGACGCATCCCTGAAGGGATGGGGCGCTCACATGGAGGAGCTCAAGGTGAGGGGACTGTGGACGACAACAGATGCGGCAAAGCACATCAATTACCTAGAACTGAAGACGATCTTCCTTGCACTGAAAGCCTTTCAAACAAGACTGTACAAACACAAGGTATTGATACAAACAGACAACACCACTGCGATGTTCTACATCAACAAGCAGGGGGGCACACAGTCAGCACCGCTTTCAACGCTGGCGCAGGAGATATGGAGATGGGCCATCCCTCTCAAGATAGACCTGCTAGCCATACACCTACCAGGGAAGGACAACATACAAGCCGATTGGCTCAGCAGGCAGACATCGGCATCCCACGAGTGGGAGCTCAATGCTCAGGAGACAAGGTACCTGTTCGACAGGTGGGGGACACCATCGGTGGACCTGTTTGCCACACGCCAGAATGCAAAATGCCAAAACTTCGCATCCAGGCAGCCCGAGGAGGGGTCACTGGGGAATGCCCTATGGATAGATTGGTCAAGGACATTTGCTTACGCCTTTCCCCCGATACCACTGATGCACAGAGTGCTGAGCAAGTGCAGAGCGAGCAACATGACCCTGATACTGGTCGCACCACAGTGGGCGAGGCAGACATGGTACTCGCAGATCATGGAGATGAGACAGTGTGCACCCCACAGATTCAGCAGGAGGAAAGACCTACTCTCCATGCAGAACGGAGAGGTACTACATCCAGAGCCAGAGAGCATGAGCCTAGTGGCGTGGCTCCTGAGGACATAGAGTTCGCACATTTGAGACTACCAGAAAGCACCCTGAGGGTTCTTAGGGAGGCACGAAGGCCCAGCACTCGAAAGTGCTACGTTGCGAAATGGAAAAGATTCACAATATTGTGACAGGAAAGACTACACAATAGAATGAAGAGGGACTCCACAGTGCTAAGGTACCTGACGCACTTGCTGGAGAAGAACCTTAGCTCATCCTCCTTAAGAGTTCACTTGGCAGCGATAGTCGCCTACACAAGGGGAGAAACGTGCAGGAGCTTCTTCACATCACAAGTGGTGAAGAGATTCCTAGAAGGAGCGAAAAGGATCGCACCACCCAAGCGGGTGCCGCCACCTTCATGGAACTTGAACACAGTCCTAACGGAACTCATGAAAGAGCCCTTTGAACCACTTCACAAGGTCTCCCTAAAGATGCTAACTATGAAAACAGCCTTCCTGGTTGCAATAACGTCCTTACGCAGAGTAAGCAAGCTTCAAGCGCTGACGCTACAAGAACCCTACATACAAATACACAACGATAGAGTTGTGATGAGGACTGACCCACACTTCATGCCGAAGGTGGTATCCAAATTTCACATGAACCAGTCTATACAGATACCGAGTTTTTTCCAAAAACCAACAACCAGCGCAGAGCGAGCTCTGCACACCCTGGACGCCAGAAGGGCAGTCATGCACTACATTGAAAGGACAAAAGGACACAGGAAAACAAAACAGTTTTTTGTGTCATTCGCAAACAGCTTCATGGGCAAAGCAGTAACCAAAAAGACCATTGCACGATGGATCGCACAGACAATTCAACTCTGCCACAAACGTGCAGGACAAGAACTGGCTGAGGGGACACGTGCCCACTCCACCAGGAAGAAGGGCGCTACAATAGCCTTCCTGGCTAACACACCCATAGAGGACATATGCCTGGCGGCAACATGGGCTTCGGTGCACACGTTCACGAAGCACTACTGTGTGGACATACAAATGAACAAGGAAGCTCAAGTGGGACAGAAGGTGCTACAGCACATATTCAACACCCAACGCTCATCTTCCACCCAGCCGCCACAGAGATGAGAAACCGCTACAAAATCTATGCACAGCATAGTGAATCCAGAAAGATTCACGCTGCAAAACGAATAGTTTTCTTACCTGTCGGTGTAGTTTTGCAGCTTGAAGATCTTTCTGGATTCACTAGCGAACCCACCCACCTCCGCCAGAAAGATGAGGCTGGAGAGAGAAGAGGTGGTTAACTAAAGAAAGGACTTTGAAGGTACAAAGCGGTAAATACAAACTAAATAGAACATTGCCATTACTTCGGAAACGAAAGAAACACGGAAAAAAAGAACCCGAAGATGGCGCCCAAGAGTGGGAGCTTCCGCAGGAAGCATGCCGACGTCACCGGAAATACACCCAAGGGGGTGTGACGCCGACGCCCACCTGGGCTAAGAAAAAAAAAAAAAACAAAGAAAAGACTACGAATCCGGACCCAACCACAAGACCGCGGAATAATGCACAGCATAGTGAATCCAGAAAGATCTTCAAGCTGCAAAACTACACCGACAGGTAAGAAAACTATTCGTTTTGATTTATTCTCAAATTAATTCTTGCAATTTCGCTTCATTCATTTTAAACGACAGCCGTTAGACCAAAAATATCTGGATTTCGACATCCAATGCATTTCGGGTATCTCACCCTTCATCAGGGATCTATCCTAAAACAAACATGTATATCATGAGGGACTAAAGATTTATATGCGGTTAGACACAATAATGATGTGTGTGAATGGCATGCAATCACGCTAATCAAGGTGGTGTTTTAAAAGATGCAGTGTTGAAAACATAAGAATTTGCCTGGATTATATCTTGCACATAGTGAAGTAATGTGCCGTTTATAAATTAACATATGTATGGCGGTATTGAGACAAGGGCTCTGAGCGTGGTTGTGTCAAAAGGTGAAGCATGCTGCGATTTTTAAGAAACATACGTAACGCACTATGCAGCGTGATGGCATAGCTTTAAATAAAACAAATCACAGCGTTTGTATCCATGACCTGAGGGTCAGCACATTCAATTAGGAACTCGAGTTAAAACAACAACGTGCAAGGTATAGTGCAAGGAATTAGTAAAGCAGAGTGTGAACATGCTAAAGTAACATAGTAATCAAGAGCGATTTGTTTGTGGTAAAAAAATACTGTGCTATTAGCCGAGGGAAGCGAAAATCAGGTTTCACGAGGTTAAACAAATGTTTGTTTGAATATCCGATATTGTCACAATACAGTCGCGTGTAGCGTGCATACAACGGTAATCTCAAACTGGTGAATAAATGAAAAATAAGAAATGACATGCTGTGCGATGCCTTGCAATCCAATCATCTCGTCCGCGTTTGGTTCGGCCGTTATGTATTAATACGGGCTATTATGTGTTTAAAACTAATGCAATGATAATCAACAAAGGACTATCCGAATCGAAGATTGGCGGCCATCTTAGAGTGGTGTAAATTAATAGGATGCTTATGTGGCTGGTGTAATGTCCCATCAATATGAGTGTAAATGTAATAAGTGGGAAAACGCTGCAGTCGTTATCAAGGCAACGTAACCATGGTAATGGTAGGCAAGATATAGCAAAAGACTTCTTAATGCGCACAATGAGAACTAATTAAGTGTAGACCTATACATAAGCTTTTTATCATCATATATAGCAAGCAGATTCTATACGTTCATTCTTTCCGTATGGTTTCATACTGTCCAATGTTTTTATCCAATAGTTCTCACGCTGGAGGAGATATTTTCTGTTGTCACAACCTTCCTTTTTAGTAACCACTTCGAGGATCAGGAATTTCAATTGACTGATATTGTGGCGATTTTCATGAAAATGATTGGCCATGACTGATTTGATGTTCTTTGTGCGTATGTTAGACTTATGTTCGTTGATTCTTACATTGATTTTTCGTTCAGTTTTTTCAACGTAAACTTGTCCGCAAGGACATTTGAGTAAATAGACTGTGTTCATGGTATCGCATGTGGCTGGAACGTGTAATTTTATGTTGTTGCCTTTTCTGGGATGCGTGATTGTGGCTCCTGGCATAATATTGTGGCAGTTGTTACAGTTGTGGCATGCCATAGTTCCTTTATGAGAGGCTTTTTCTTTTTTTCTGGTCTGTTTCAGCATCTCACCCATGTTTTTGTTTCTAGTGTACGCAAAAACTGGAAAATTGGAGAATAGTTGATTGAAATCCGGTTCCTGGCTCAATATCGGCCAATGTTGTTTTATAATACGTTTAACGCATTTGCTTGCGGCGGAATATTCTCTCACCATCACTATACAGTTGGTAACTTTTTGAGGTGATTTTTGTAGGAGATCTGTTCTGCTTTTGGAATTGCATCTCTGTTTTGCTTGGTCCAGGATGTACCTTGGGTAGCCTCTTTGTCTGAATCGTGTTGTCATTTCATCAAACCGTTTGTCCGCAGTTTCGGGGTTGGATACTATTCGTCTTACCCTAAGCATTTGGGAATATGGTAAGTGACGTTTCAATGTTTCCTGATGAAAATTCTCGTAGTGCAGGATGTTCTTACGATTAGTGGGTTTTCTATGGATATCTGTTACAAATGTTCCCTCTACCAAGGTGATTGCCACATCCAAGAATGTGATGTTTTTCTTTCTGTATGTCATAAGTAAATTGTATGATCAAAAGGAGGGAGAAAGAGGCTAAGTTCGGCCTCTTGAATCCTAAAGTATAGCACTATAACCCATAGTCAACGGATTGTGAGAAACTAGCCTGTCAAAAAAGTAATAGCAGGTTTTTCCAAATTGGGTAAGCCTTTCTTGAAAAAGAAAATTATTTTCTATAGTCCCATCACTCACCAGAGGTTGCCCTTAGGTGACATGCTTGATCATTGGGGCTTCCCAAGCATCTACTGCTTGGGGCGTGCTGCGACTTGCGAAGGATACGTAGGAGCACTTTATGGTGAAACTATGTGTAGTGCGGTGTATGGTGAAGTGGTGATTTTGTGTGAGTTAAAAATACCTAGCTAGTAAGCCAACACATTTATTCTGATAGATACATCTGCCAGTGGATTCCTCACCTTGTGAATATCCCCTTGCGTCAGCAACATTCGGAAATTCTTTTCGTAGCCTCGCGCCGACGTGGACTTGGACGTCATAGAGACACGGCATTGCACGCGACTCCGCTGATGTCACCGACGCCTATAATAGGCCCACGCCGGCGTGATGACATCAGTTCCCTTTTTTCCGCGTCGTCGACGCTAACGGTTTCGGGAATCTCAGTAGCCAACTGGTACTTTGTTGCCTTATTGTTACCGTTTTCTGCTTCTTTGTTTCTTGTCTCTTCGACGATGTCGACAAAGAAGACCGGCTTCAAGCCCTGCAGGGAGTGCAGGAAAATGATGTCCATAACTGACCCGCACAAGGACTGCATTTGAGCTCTGATCACGATGTGGATGGATGTTCCTCTTATCGGAAGATAAACCCGAAGGCCCTGAGGGAAAGAGAGCCCAAACTCCTGGTAGCGAAGCTGAAGGCTGGGAAAGGAAAATCTTCGAGGTCTCGTTCTCGAAGGGCGAGGTCGATGTCGAAGTCAAGATCCGGATCTCGAGAGGAGTCGTCTTCGAGGTCCGCTTCAGACCATGCTTCGAAGTCGAGAAGGAAGCATAAGAAGAAGAGTCATGAGTCCCGACGTCGTTCTGGTAAGGAGTCGAGGTCACCGAGGAAGGTTCGTTCTAAGGTGGTTACGCTGGATGTCTCGGATCATGAAGGTGAGGCCTCGCCTTCGGAGCCGCGGGTACAGTCGCCGACTCCGGCTTCGAATCAGTCTCCGGCGCTGTCCCCGGCCCGAGATGAGGAAGAGGTTCAGGAGGATGTGGATTCTGCGCCTGTCGAAGAGCCGAATCCGAACCCTCCACAAGACCAGCATGAGGGTTTCCAGCCACCCTTTCCAGCCCCAGGCCAGGACCCATCGCCGTTTTTGAACGCTATGTATGGCGTCTTTTCAAGGGCGTGGTACCCCTCTGGCACACCTTCAGGTCCCATGGGTCCTCTGGCCTTCAATTTAGGAGTCCCTCACTCCTATCCTCCTGCTCCATTCATGCCCTATATGCCGGCTCCGCCGCCGCCATGGCAATATCCGGCTCCGCCGAGGTCGTCGACGCGCCTGCTCCAGATCGACTTAGAGGGCATCCCACTGAGCCATCGGGTTCGATACCGGCGTCGATCCCGGCTCCGTCTGAGCCGTTGGTGGATCCGGCTGCCAGGCGTGTAAAGGAGAGGTCCAGAAGGGAAGCACAACGCCTTTTGGAAGAGCAAAGGTATATAGTCACATCCTGATATGGAGGAAGGTGAACTGGAGGAGGACTGTTTTGAGGATCTGGCTGACGCTGGTAGCCTGGATTTCTCTCCAGAGTGGGAGTTGCCATCAGGCTCTTATACACCTTCTAAGGACGTCCAGCCTTATCATGTAGTGATGAGGAAGGCGGCAGAACTTCTGCAATTGACATTGCCAACAGTGGAGTTTAAATCCAATCTTCTAACAGAAGTTTTGCATTCGCCTAGCTCTGTGGTAGAACCATTGCTTCCGTTTAATGATGCCTTAACGGAACCCATTTTGGAGGTGTGGAAAAAACCACTGTCGGCTCCTGCAGTATCCAAGAGTGTGGCGAGAAGGTACAGGGTTGCACCTGAAGACCCTGCTTTTTTGACATCTCATCCATCACCAGAGAGTCTAGTCATACAAGTAGCCTGTTCCAAAAAGAATGTGAGTGCCTTTCCTCAGGTCCCCGGTGATAAAGAGGCAAAGAAACAGGATCAGGTGGCTAAAAAGACCTTCTCCTCTGCAAGTATGGCGTTGAAGTCAACTAATGCCACTTGCCTTATGGGGAGGTATGTGCATGCTCTTATGGATACTATGCGTACTATAGCTCCTAAGATTCCTGATGCCAACAGGAAGGATTTTGAGGAGGTAATATCAGGTGCACAGGCTGCGGCACGTCAAGTAATAGAGTGGTCTGGACACTGCGGATTCGGTGGCACGTATCATGGATACTGCGGTTGACACTAGAAGATCAGCTTGGCTGAAATCCTCAGACTTTTCGGCAGATGTTCAGGTGGCTTTGCTAGATCTGCCGTTTGATGGATCTGGTCTCTTTGGGGAAAAAGCTGATACGGCCTTGGAGAGATTTAAAGACAGTAGGGTGACTGCTAAATCTTTAGGTCTCCAGATCAGAGGTTCTTCGGCCAGGAGATTCAGAGGTTTTGGACGCTCTTCCTTTCGGAATTACCGGCAAGGTCAGCAGCAGCAACAACAACAGCAGCAGCAAAATTCCATGTACAGATCTTACAGGGGAAAGCAAAGAGCGCGTCCTCGTGGACGTCAGGCCTCTTCCTCCTCCACCTCCTCCAACCCTCCAGCCACAGAAAAGCAACCCTAGATCCGCCATTCAGGATCATGTGGGTCCGGTGGGGGGTCGGCTTACCCATTTTCTATGGGATTGGGAATCGGTTACATCAGATCTTTGGGTTCTCAATCTCGTAGAAAATGGGTATGCCCTTCCCTTTCGGGAATTCCCTCCCAATTACCCTCCTTGCCAATGTTTTTGCACGCAGGAACACCTGTTACTCCTGCAGGAGGAGGTTCAGACTCTATTAAGAAAGGGTGCAATAGAGGTGGTCCCAGAGCAGGAAAGGGGTCAGGGATGCTACTCCCGGTATTTCCTGATTCCCAAAAAGGATGGCAGACATCGTCCAATCCTGGATCTCAGGATCTTGAATCTCTATCTAAAACAAGAGAAATTCAAGATGCTCACCCTTGCTCAGGTTCTTCAAGCGCTGCTGGAAGAAGACTGGATGGTGTCGCTCGACTTGCAGGATGCGTACTTTCACATCCCAATCCTGAAGTTGCACAGGAAGTATCTCCGTTTTACGGTGGGATCGCAACACTATCAGTTTGCGGTCCTTCCTTTTGGAATTACTACTGCGCCTCGAGTCTTTACCAAGGTGATGGCGGTGGTGGCAGCATATCTCAGAAGGTCGGGGATTCCAGTATTCCCCTATTTGGACGACTGGCTGGTCAAAGCAGAGTCGTCAGAGAGAGTGCTCCAACATCTGCAAGAGACAACCCAGTTGTTGTACAGGTTGGGTTTTTCGATAAATGTACCCAAGTCTCACCTGGTGCCCTCCCAGCGCATCCTGTTCATAGGTGCTGTACTGGACACAACTGTATGTCGTGCATTCCCTCCTCCTCAAATGATTCGCGACATACAGGAAATTATTCCTTTATTTTACAATGGAGTGGTCGTTCCAGACCTGAAGGTCCTTCGTCTGCTCGGTCTGATGGCTTCCTGCATTCTGTTGGCCAACCATGCACGCTGGCACATGAGGGCGCTCCAGTGGTGCCTCCGCAGGCAGTGGTATCAACACAACGGAGATCTCAGGGAGTCAGTGAGGATCACCAGAGAAGCTGCAGCAGATCTGTCTTGGTGGGGCGTGGAAGGCAACCTGTCTCAGGGGAAGCCTTTTCAACTGCCTCCTCCGGTGGCCACAGTAATAACGGATGCATCCACTCTAGGGTGGGGTGCTCATCTGGGGGACCTGGAGGTCAAGGGTCTTTGGTCTCCAAAGAAAAGGTTGCTTCATCTCAACCTTCTGGAATTGCGGGCAATACGTTTGGCTCTCAAGGCCTTCCTCCCTTCCCTTCCCTTCGCGGTCGGTCGGTTCAAGTCCTGACGGACAACACGACCGCGATGTGGTATATCAACAAGCAGGGAGGAGTGGGGTCGCAGTGTCTCTGCAGAGAGGCTCTGCGTCTCTGGTCCTGGGTTCAGGACCATCAGATTTGTCTGATGGCAAATCATCTGGCCGGAGTTCTGAACGTGCGTGCAGACAGTCCCAGTCGGCAGTTCTCAGCCGACCATGAGTGGAGGCTTCACCCGGGGGTGGTTCGTCACGTCTTTCGGACGTGGGGGACTCCTCAGGTGGACCTGTTCGCCACTCGCGAGAATGCTCACTGCCTGTCATTCTGCAGTCTCCAGTATCCGAGGCAAGGAGCTTTGGGGGACGCGTTTCAGTTGAGTTGGGGAAGTCAACTCCTTTACGTGTTTCCTCCCATACCCTTGATTCCTCAGGTTCAGAGGAAGATTCGCCAAGACCGGGCCCAAGTCATATTGGTCGCCCCGGATTGACCAAGAAGGGTGTGGTACTCGGACCTTCTCCACCTCTCCTCTCACCCGCCGCTCCGTCTCCCTCACAGGGCAGACCTCCTCTCTCAGCTGGAGGGGCAGGTTCTACACCCCCACCTCCAGACATTACACCTTCATGCCTGGAGATTGAACGGGGCAACCTGAATTCCTTTTCTCTCCCTCAGGATGTGGTGGATGTCATTCTTTCAGCTAGACGTGACTCCACTAAGTCCATCTATTCATATAGATGGTCTAGATTTGTCACCTGGTGTGGAGAGAAATCTGTTGACCGTTTGAAAGCCCGTTTATCTTATGTTCTTCAGTTTGCTCTCTTTTTGGCACAGCAAGGACTTGCTGTTGCCACAGTCAAGGGTTATCTCTTGGCTTTGTCCGCATTTCTATGTTTGCCGGACAAGCCTTCTCTTTTCAAATCTCCTGTAGTTTTAAGGTTTTCGAAGGGTCTCACTAATAAATTCCCTCCTACTCCCTTTATTGTGCCTCAATGGGACTTAAATCTTGTCTTAACATATTTGATGGGTGCTCCCTTTGAGCCCTTACACAAGTGTCCTATGAGGCTTTTGACTTTTAAGACCGTCTTCCTGATTGGAATTACCTCGGCAAGGAGGGTAAGTGAGCTTCAAGCTCTTAGTTCCAAGCCCCCTTTCTTGACCATTCATGCTGATCGAATGGTTCTTAGGACCAGGGCTGCTTTTCTCCCTAAGGTGAAAACTCCCTTTCACCCAGGACAATACATTACCCTCCCTACCTTTTATCCTCCCCCTCACCCTTCCAAGGAGAAGGAGAGGTTACACTGTCTGGACCCTAGGAGGGCGGTGTCTTTTTACCTGGACAGAACGTGTGTATGACCAGCTCTTCGTTGGGTTTGCTGGCTGCAAGAAAGGAAGAGCGGTTCATAAAAGAACTCTTTCAAGATGGGTCATCCTCTGTATAAAGATCTGTTACTCTTTGGCCGGTAAGGAACCTCCAGAGGGTATAAGGGCTCATTCTACAAGAGCTAAGTCGTCAACCTCGGCTTTGTCTAGAGGTGTTCCTGTAGAGGATATTTGTAGGGCTGCAACTTGGTCCTCCCTCCACACTTTTGCGAAGCATTACTACTTGGACTCTGAGGTGAGGAGGGATGGCCACTTTGCTTGCTCTGTCCTCTAGGATTTTCTGGTTTAGGAGAGTGGACACCCTCCTCCGGGAGTGGGGACTGCTGTGGGAATCTATTCACAAGGTGAGGAATCCACTGGCAGATGTATCTATCAGAAGAACAAGTTACTTACCTTCGGTAACGCTTTTTCTGGTAGATACAGTATCTGCCTGTGGGTTCCTCACTGACCCCCGCCTCCCCGTTGTCCACTCTTCTATGCCAGAATAACTGTATTGTATTTGTTTTATGGTCAAAGAAAATTGGTTATTTCAAATGTTTTCTTGCATTGACTTCACACTGTGTGTGTTACTTTGACTATCGTGTACTGTGTATGCTATGTATATTTCTACTGTCATTGGTCCGTCCGTGTGCCTCGAAGGCACGGAAAAAAGGGCGGAACTGATGTCATCACGCCGGCGTGGGCCTATTATAGGCGTCAGTGACGTCAGCCGTGTCTCTATGACGTCCAAGTCCACGTCGGCGCGAGGCTACGAAAAGAATTTCCGAATGTTGCTGACGCAAGGGGATATTCTCAAGGTGAGGAATCCACAGGCAGATACTGTATCTACCAGAAAAAGCGTTACCGAAGGTAAGTAACTTGTTCTTCTTGCCTCTAGTTGGTATAGTAAAAAGGGGTTAGATATAGGAATTAGATCAATAATGTGGTCAAAATCCTAGCTATCTTGTCGACATGTTTCAAGGTGTCCACTACACCTTTTCTTCAGGACAACATGGGGGGCCAGCCCCATGTATGCCACTCCGGTGGTGAACCTAGAATAAGGTTAACAATTAAATGGATACACACCAAGGTCCAAGGTACGGTTGCACCTGGGACGAGTAGGTTCTAAACGGACAGAGGATTTCCGAGCTAATAGTCTACAGGCCCCTCCACCCAGGCGGACCATGGGGCATATTACTGCTAATACCTAAATACTACGGATTCAACTCTAACCGTATGTATACCTGATAGATACACACATTAGGTGTGTCTATCCATTTAATTGTTAACCTTATTCTAGGTTCACCACCGGAGTGGCATACTTTGGGCTGGCCCCCATGTTATCCTGAAGAAAAGGTGTAGGTGACACCTTGAAACATGTCGACAAAATAGCTAGGATTTTGACCACATTATTGATATAATTCCTATATCTAACCCCTTTTTACTATACCAACTAGAGGCAAGAATAAATGTGTTGGCTTCCTAGCTAGGTATTTTTAACTCCCACAAAATCACCACTCCACCATACACCGCACTGCACATAGTTTTACCATAAAGTGCTCCTACGTATCCTTCGCAAGTCGCAGCACGCCCCAAGCAGTAGATGCTTGGGTCGCCCCAATGATGAAGCATGTCACCTAAGGGCAACCTCAGGTGAGTGAGGGGACTATAGAAAAGAATTTTCTTGTCCAAGAAAGGCTTACCCAATTTGGAAAAACCTGCTAATACTTTTTTGACAGGCTAGTTTCTCACAATCCATTGACTATGGGTTATAGTGCTAAAAGTAAATTGTATTCTGTTGTTGATGTCGTTGAGTTTCTTTAGTGCTTCAACTCATGTCGCTTCTGGACCGCTCCAAACTATTAGTAGGACATAACGTTGGGGAACACACCCACGCCGGATGTGCAGTTATCACAGTATCAGATGACGTCGTGAATGGAAGATGCCACCCCAGGAGCACACATAAGAATGATTAACTTAATTTACACCTTGTGAATCTTGTTGTTGCGCGCATTGACTCTGTCTTTTGCTCACTCTGCTACCCCAGTTTGGGTGGCATAGTAAGCAAAAGAACAGTGGATTAAACCCAGATTTCTTGATTGGGGGTGTATGTGGTTGAAAAGTTTCAGCACTCCGTCCATCATCTTGTTGTGTTTGCTATGTTTGCCATAAATGGCCATGGATATGCCCAGACGTGAGTCCCTTGTTCGCTGTGCCACTGGATTTAAGCTAGCCTGGTTGAGAGAGTTGATGCCCCGAAACCGGCCCCGGGATGCTTGTTTCCGGTCCAAGGAGGACCTGGCAGTTCGGGCTGGTCTGTTCCCATGAGGAACAGGGTCAAGACTGATTTGCATATGACTGGGTCCAAACTGGGGTGGAATAGTGAGAAAAAGAACGATGGATTAAACCCAGACCTCTTGTCTGGGGGTGTGTGGTTGCAAAGTCCATCATCTTATTGTGTTTGCAGCTTTCTAAAAGTGGCATTTTCAAGATTGTAATTTAAAATGCAACTTTACCATTTAATTAGGATTTAAAATTATGATTCCAGAGACACCAAATATGAACCAGTGATATCTTTCCACTTGATGATTAGGCTTATAAAATGCAATAAGGTAATTCCAGTGTTATCCTGTGGGAGCTATAGACCTTGCAGTAGTGAAAAACTGATTGAACTGTGTTTCACCACCAGGTTATGTAGAACTAGAAACGATATGCCCATTATCAATTGCACCCTGCCCTCTAAGCTGCCCAGGGCCTACACTAGGGGTGACATGTATTAGAAGGAAGGTTTCGGCCTGGCAAGAGGTTTTACTTGTCAGGTTAACATAACAGTTTAAAACTGCACACACAGGCTTTGCAGTGACCGGCCTGAGGCATGTTTGAAGGACTACTTAAGTGGGTGATGTAGGGCCACTAGAAGCATTCATTTACAGGCTCAGGTAGTCCACATTACTAGGCACTTTAAAGTAAGGAGTAGTTTCTGTCCTGCAACTCCAGTTCTGTAGTAGGGGTATCTCTGTTATAGTCATAATCTAGTGAATAGTCCCGCCCATGTGCGTGGACCCCGGAGCAATCAAAAAATAATCTCTTACAGTGTCGAAAAATGCAGAGCTGCACACACACTTAAGAGAGAATTTAAAGACAGATAATGCAGCCTAAAAAGGCTACACTGTCCAGCACTTCAACTAGAAATTCCACCACAAAAAATCCACAAAACAGCAAAGCCTGTACAGATTTCCCTTGCTTAAACAGCAAAATCCCTCAGGAATGATAGAGAGAAGAACCTGGACAGACAAGCCCCATAGACTGACATTATGTGGCTCAGAACAGGATACTGTGCCTTTAAGAGAACTTTCCAGAACTTCACAGTATCCCAGAATGCACTGCAGGTCCCAGTTACTTTCAGTTCTTTTTGAAGGCGTAACACGCCAGACCTGTAGCATTCCGTACATGAATATCTCTCTCCACCGGGGAGGAGGGCGGGCGCTTAGGACTATAACAGATACCCCTACTACAGAACTGGAGTTACAGGACAGAAACTACTCCTTCTGTAGTAGGGGATCTCTGTGTATAGTCATAATCTAGTGAATAGAATGGCAAGCCCATCCCCACACCAAAGCGGCGGCGGAGAAACGATAAATAACGCCACTATTGTGCGAACAGATTCCGCAGCGAAGCCTACCCAACCTGAGCGTCTGCCCTGGCATCAGTGTCCAGGCAGTAATGCTTAGCAAAGGTATGGACCGACTTCCAAGTGGCCGCCTTGCAGATCTCTGCAATGGGAACATTACGAAGCAACGCTGTCGTGGCAGCTTTGCCCCTGGTGGAATGAGCCTTAGGTTTGCCCCCTAAGGTCTTATTAGCTTTGTAGTAACACAATTGTATGCAGGACACAATCCACCTCGAGATGGACTGTTTAGAGGTAGCAAGACCCGTCCTGACTGACCCATAATTGATGAACAATTGGTCTGACCTACGAATATCTTTGGTTTTATCCAGATAAAATTTCAGCACCCTCCTAACATCCAGGGAATGCAAAGACCTTTCCGCTGGAGATGAAGGATTCTGAAAGAACGTAGGTAAAGTTATAGTCTGGTTGATATGAAAATCAGAAATAACCTTGGGAAGAAACTTAGGGTGAGTACGCATAACAACCTTAGCAGCATGAAATACAGTATAAGGTTCTTGGCAACACAACGCCTGAATTTCACTCACCCTGCGGGCCGATGTAATGGCCACGAGGAACGCCGCCTTCAGGACAGGTGCTGCAACGAAGCCTTATGAATAGGTTCAAAAGGCTCCTTCATCAACCTGGACAGCACCACATTCAAGTCCCATGAAGGCGAAGGAAGCCTGACAGGAGGGAATACTTTCTTCAAGCCTTCCAGAAAATCTTTGATCACAGGGATCTGGAAGAAGGAAGTCTGTGAAGGGCATTTCCTGTAGGCAGTCAAAGCAGCCAGATGAACCTTAATGGAATGGACATTAAGGCCAGACTGCGCCAGATGTAGCAGATATGGAAGGATGACATCCTCCTTGCATGTCGTAGGGTCATAGTTCTTAGACTTGCACCAGATGCAAAACCTCTTCCACTTGTAAGCATACGAAGTCCTAGTGGAAGGTCGCTTAGCCTCCTTCAGTATGCCCATACAATCCTCTGGGAGATTCAGATGGCCATATTGCACTATTTCAGGAGCCATGCCGCCAAACTCAAAGACGAGAGGTTGGGGTGCACCATTCGCCCCCCGAACTTCGTGAGAAGGTCCGGCCTGCACGGCAGCTTCATGTGAGGAAGGAGAGACCGGTGAAGCAGGTCCGTGAACCACCACTGTCTGGGCCATTCCGGGGCAATCGGAATCATCCTCGCCCTGGATTGGGACAGCTTGATGTGAACCGTCGGGATCAGGGGAATGGGTGGAAAAGCGTACAGAAAGCTGTTCGACCAGTTGATCCATAACGCGTTCCCCAGCGTCCCTGGCTGGTAGTACCTGGAGGCGAAGTCTCGCCATTTGCTGTTTTCGGCGGTGGCGAACAGATCTAGGTCTGGAGTTCCCCCCCTTGCGAAGACTTCTCCTAATACTTCGTCGTTTATGACCCATTCGTGATTTTCCTGAATCAGTCTGCTCAGCTCGTCTGCTTGAACATTCTGCACACCTGGCAGATGAGTGGCCGTAATCGACAGTCCTCGGGCCAGAAGCCAGTGCCAGATCGCCTGCGCCTCCTGCGACAGAGTGCGGGATCTCGACCTGCTTGTTGAGGTAATACATCGTGGTCGTATTGTCCGTCTGTACAAGCCGAGAGTTGGTCCGGAAGGACGGATGAAAAGCCTTCAGCGCTAAGTGAACAGCTCTGAGTTCCAGGAAACTGATGTGGTACGTGGACTCCGTCGGGGACCACGTCCCTTGAATCTGTAGGTCTCCGGAGTGCGCTCTCCATCCCTGGAGAGAAGCATCCGTCACGATAGTCTGTGTGGGAATGTCCTTGTGGAAGGGAACCCCTCGGAGGAGATTCTCCGCTGAACACCACCACTTCAGAGACTGAAGAGCATGTAGAGACAGTCGTATTTTGTCGTCCCAAGATCCTCTCCTCTGGTCCCACTGATCTTCTAAGCACTCCTGCAGCGGTCTCATGTGCAGCCGCGCATGTGGCGTCAGGAAGATACAAGAGGCCATCGATCCCAGCAGAGAAGACACCGTCCTCACTGTCGTAGATGGAGTGGACATGAGAGCCTGAGCCTTCCGAAGGAGTGATAATCGTCGCTCCTCCGAAGGAGACACGCTTGCTGACAGCGTATTGATGGAAGCTCCCAAGTACTGAATGCACTGGACCGGAGTCGGGACAGACTTGGACATGTTGATGTGCAACCCCAGCTTGTTCAATAGAACGCACGTCTTCTGGAAGTGTGCTTGAGCTTCCGAGAAGGAGGAGGCCTTGATCAACCAATCGTCCAAGTACGGGTAGACAAACACCTTGTTCTTCCTCAGGTGTGCCGCTACCACTGCCTTGCACTTCGAGAACGTCCTGGGCGCAGACTTCAGCCCGAACGGAAGTACCGTGTACTGATAGTGATTGGTGCTGACTTGAAATCGCAGGAACTTCCTGTGTTTGCGTGCAATGGGCACATGGAAGTATGCATCCTGTAGGTCTATGGCACATAGCCAGTCTCCCTGTTGCAACTGAGGATAAATCTGATGCAACGACAGCATGCGAAACCTTTCTCTGCGAATCCACTTGTTTGCCTGTCGCAAATCCAGAATGGGCCTGAACTCGTTCTTGTCCTTCTTGCGGACCAGAAAGAACCGGGAGTACAGACCTCTTCCTCTTTGAGACAGAGGTACTTCTTCTATCGCCCTTTTCCTTAACAGGATATCGGCCTCCGCCTGGAGCTCGCGCAGCTGATACTGCGAGCTGACCGGAGGAATCGATGGAGGAGGGCTGATGAACCGAAGACTGTATCCATTGCAAACAATATTCAGCACCCACTTGTCCTGAGTAATTTTTCTCCACTCTGCCAGAAAAAATTGAACGCTTCCCCCCACCGGAGCGGGTAACGGATGAAGGGGAAGTAACCGCTCAGGGTCGAGACCCGGCCGGGCCCTTGTTCGCGGTAGAGGACTGCTGTCCACCTCTACCCCTCTGGCGTTTCTGGAACGGTCTCCGGAACTGCTGCTGTTGCTGCTGCTGCTGTTGTCCCGAAGACTGACCTCGTCCTTTCCACTGCGAGCCGAACCGCCGTTGGAACTGGCGGTAGGGCTTCTTGTCTTTGGGCTTCTCCAAGCCCACAGCCGTCAGGGTTTCAGCCTCTGCCTTCATCCGGACCATTTCATCGTCGGCATGTTTCCCGAATAGCGTCTCATCGGAAAACGGCAGATTGGCCACCCGCTGTTGCGCCTCAGGCTTGAGTGACGTAAGCCTGAGCCAAGCATGGCGGCACTGGTTGATACCGTGGCAGTAACCATGTGCGGCCAACAGTGCGATATCCGCAGCGGCGCTGATGGCTTGGTTCGAGACCAGCATCCCTTCCTTGACAATTTCCAGGAAGTCCTCCCTCCTGTCTCGTGGGACAAGGTCCGCGAACTGTTCCAGGGAGTCCCACAGCGCACGGTCGTACCGTCCCAGCAACGCCGAATCGCTGGAGGCCTTCATCGTAGTGGAAGAAGTCCCACACGCCTTCCTTCCAGCCGAATCAATCCAGCGGCTCTCTTTATCCGGAGGCACGGTGGAGGACGGGGAGGTAGAATGCAACTTCCTGGCCGCCGTCACTATCACTGAATCGGGCACTGGGTCCATCCTTAGGAAGGCCGGGTCCGAGTCAGGAGCCCTGTACTTCTTCAGAAGTCTGGAGGGAGCGGCATTCACCACCGCTGGTGTAAGGAACAGCTCTTGTGCAGGTTCGACCAGTCCTGGCACCAACGGCAGCAGAGGCCGAGACAGGTGCTTCTTGTGCAGAGTCTCGAATATCACGGACGTCGTAGGTGTAGGAGCCGTCACCGTGATACCCAGCTTCGCAGCCCCCCTCAGGAGAACCTCCTGGAACGTACCGATGTCATTGATCGGAGACACCCTAGTCTCCGGGGAGTCCGACAAGGTAGGCGAATAGGAACGAGTCCTAGAGGATGCCGTACGGGACCTGGACCTATGCCTCCTATGGCGATGCCGAGATCTAGTGGAGGATCTGTGTCTACTCATCGATCTTCCTCTCCGTCCGGAGCGCGATCGCGACCTCCTAGGTCTGGGACGTTCTGCCAGTTTCCCCGGAGCGGACGTCTTGGGCTTGGGTGGTTCCTTAGACTTAGGCGTCTTCTTGGGAGGGGTCGGAAGCCTGGGCAACGAGACCGACCTCGGTGGAACCGGTGGCGGTTTGTCTGGCACAGGAGGGCGTGGTCCCGCTGGAAGCGGGGGCAGAGGAGGCACCGGAAGAGGGGTGGGAGCCCTCGGAGGCGGACCTCTCTGCAACGGAGGCGGAGGTGTAACAGTCTTCTTCGGAGTATACACTTCGGAGTACACCGATCCCGGTGACCTGCCATCCTTTCCAGACTGAGGGGAGCCCCCCACAGTCTTAGGCCTGGTATCACGATCCCTCGACGTCAAAGAACGGTGACCAGACGCCGAGCGTGGGTCCCTCGACGTCGAGCGCCCCTTTGGCGTCGACCGTCCGTGCTTCGGCGTCGACCGTTTTCCACGCCTCGACGTCTATCCCGACCATCTCGACGACGACCCCTTGCGCCTCGACGGCGATCTCTTGTGCCTCGACGGCGATCTCTTGTGCCTCGACGTCGACCTCGACCGCGACCTGTTCCGCCTCGACCGCGACCTGTTCCGCCTCGACGGCGACCTCTTCCGCCTCGACGGCGATCTCTTCCGCCTCGACGGCGATCTCTTCTGCCTCGACGGCGACCTCTTCCGTCTCGACGGCGGCCTCGACGACGAGTATCCCCTCGACGACGAGAACGTCCTCTCCGTCGACGGCGAACGGCGGTGTCGCCTCGAGGGCGAGCGCCGACGCCGGGCCCGTCGACGCCGATCACTCGACGTCGATGCCGAAGACGACGACGATGAAATCGTCAAAGGATTCGACGGCGGCCTGTGTAACTCCCTCGACGGACGACGTTTCTTCGACCCAGAGCCCTGGGGAGACGAGGAGCCGGCCGTGGACCTCCCTCTCGACGTCGTGGTCAGTGCCACCGACCCTGACGGAGAATGGGGACGTTTGCTGGACTTCCTGCCCCTGGGGAGCCCCCCAGAGGCCTCAGCATGGGCAGATGAAGCCCCTCCAGACCCACCTTGCGCCTTCAGCCTTCTTTCCTCGAGGCCCTGAAGTCTGATCTTCATTCTGTCCTTCAGGGTCCTGCCAGAGAAGCCCTGACAAATCTCACACTCCTCTGGGACGTGGGAAGATGGAAGACAGAGGATACACACCTCATGAGGGTCTGATTTTGCCTTCTTCCTGGAGCACTCCGGGCATTTGTCAAATAATGCAGGCATATTTGACATCCAAAGGGAGCAAAAACCAAGAAGAACAGCACAAAAGTATTTTGAAAGCACTCAAATCGAATTTAAATTGAAAAAACACCAATAAACCCTTGAAAAGGGAGAGCTCAATGCTCCAGGGTCCTGCTTGCAGGAGCCGGAAAAAAGAACTGAAAGTAACTGGGACCTGCAGTGCATTCTGGGATACTGTGAAGTTCTGGAAAGTTCTTTTAAAGGCACAGTATCCTGTTCTGAGCCACATAATGGCAGCCTATGGGGCTTGTCTGTCCAGGTTCTTCTCTCTATCATTCCTGAGGGATTTTGCTGTTTAAGCAAGGGAAATCTGTACAGGCTTTGCTGTTTTGTGGATTTTTTGTGGTGGAATTTCTAGTTGAAGTACTGGACAGTGTAGCCTTTTTAGGCTGCATTATCTGTCTTTAAATTCTCTCTTAAGTGTCTGTGCAGTTCTGCATTTTTCGACACTGTAAGAGATTATTTTTTGATTGCTCCGGGGTCCACGCACATGGGCGGGACTATTCACTAGATTATGACTATACACAGAGATCCCCTACTACAGAAATAAACATGCCAATTGTAGATAAGCCAATGTTGCTACATTTTAGTGAACTAGCACAAGCCCTTTAGCCCTAGTTAGCAGTGGTAAAGTGTGCAGAATCGTATAGCCAGCTTAAACGAAGTCCACAAAAGCAGGGGTTCTGAATGTGAGAAGGTAGGGAAAACCACACCAAGGATTCCAGGTCTAACACACTGGTCTTTTATGGATGTGTGTTTTGTATCGGCATGTTTTTCACAAGCCTACGTTACATTTCCCTAAACCCCTTTCATTTAATAGTAATGAATCCACATTTCCCAACACTATCCTACGTCTCTCCCACATTTACTACTGAAATCTGTACTCAGGAGTGTGAAGATCTCTGCACAGAAAAGATAGGGGAGGCAGAGGTCTCAAGTCGTATGTCTGTGAATTGCACTCTTTCGTACACGAGAAGTTCTATTGTATGTGCTACAACATCCCATTTGAGAATCGAGCTCATAGTCGACGAAATTCAGGCTAGATGCTACGTGTTGAAACCACTTTTTTGTTGGGTGGGGTTCCAGAAAGCTACAAATACCTATACTTTGCAAAACAAAAACTCATTCCACAAGTGGAAAAGGTGCAAGGTCATTACTGTGGGGTAGTTGGTAAAAAAAGTGAGGCTCTTGGTACTACTCTGCATAATGCGTTGGAAGGGTTGCTGGCTTCCTTAAAGAAGCACTGGTATTTTTCAGGTTTGTGAAGTGATCTACCGGACTTCATCTCTACCTTTCACATTTTGAAAGCGAACTATAAAAAGTTCAATCAGTCCAGTTTTACAAGTTACTTGTGTTTTGAACGTAATAAAAAATGTTCATGTAATCAACGCTGCATGCACGTGGGCGTAATTTAAAGTTAGCATTCTCTATGTAAAAGTCTTCTATCACTCTGCACTTGGATAGAAATGTTTGACTTCAAGAAGTGTTTGCAAACGGTTCCTTATATATATTTTGTACGAAGAAATGTAAAATGTCTGACGAATATGTTTTACTATTGCAGAGCAGCAGAAATCGATGGCAGTGGCACAAACGTCTAGCAAAAGCGGCCCCCCGCCTGCACCATCTGCTTACTTTCCAGGGAAGCAATGACCTTTTCCAAGGAAATAATCGACTTTCTTTTAAAGTGTCACTGATTTCAGATGGCCTATATAACAAGGTGTTTTTGTAGGCAGCGTGAAATTGTGAATTGATGTCTAATTGAGCCATTAATGTTATCACTGGCTGTTTGATTCTTTACTTCTGCTCTGTCGTTGAAGCCATAATGCAGATTAATGTATTTTTTCATAATTGCATGTGTAATCCAAGTAAACCGTTACTGTGCCAGCCCTTACACCTTTATAAATTAATACAATTTTGGCTGTACATTTCATGTCACATATGTATATACATATAATATATATTATAAATATTTTTCATGCTAAATGTTTATATTGAATGATGCCAAAAAACTGTTGAGCTGTCTACTGTCTTTTCGAAAAAGTTTCAGAAAATGAGTATAGGTGTATTTGTGAACGTTCACATAAATAGTATTCCGAAGTGCCTTGGGTTGGGGAAGAGAAGGAGCAATATGTAGATGAGTACTATCCTCTTTCTTGGGACATAATGCTCCTCTGTTGAACTCGTCAAATAAGGTAGAGGAAGGTTTTTTATTGTTTAAATTACCAGTACATTCAAGCTGCTCAACCTGGTCTCTTGCTGCTGCACACTATTTACTTTTCGTGGAAAGCAATTTTCCTTAAATTAATCTGTGTAGTGGACAGTGCTACTAAAGAAATGTGGTACATATGTGTTTTTAATGAATGATCCTTTAAAGGCTGTTATACGTTGTTTTGTTTTTTTTGTCCATTATTAATAAGCTCATGAAATAGGTGGACGAAGATACACCATTTTAATAGGTATATTTAAGACTGTTCATTCTGAAGTCTTAGTTTCAGAAATGACAGTAGATAAGGCACAGATCTGGTTTCTGAAACGGTATCAAAACTAAGCAAAGCATTTTTTTTACCAATACATACTTGTTTGACTCGTCTGTTCTTTCACTTTGGTTTGAATGGCAATCGTGTCTCTCCAGAAAGACCGTCAATTGGCACCACAACTATTTAAGAGTGACCTTGTGCAGTTGGGAACTTCAAGAGTGCAGTACAAACTTTGCACCAAACCATCGCCCTCTAGCGATTGCCTTTTGTTATGCATCTGCCCTGGGTTTTTACCTATTGGATTCGAGTTTATGAACATTTAAGACTGATAAAACGTCGTTATTCATGACTTTCTCAAATCAGACACGTGTTTATCATTTTTCTGAGTCACAATTCAATCCCAGGTTAAGTTGGTCTAATTGTGGTACTATTGTGATGACAGTTGGAATACAGATCTACCTCTTTTCGAAAAAACTAAAACACAATTCTCAAGCGGTTTGCATTTTTGTATAATTTTGTAGAATAAAACCTAACCCTATTAAATTTTGACATGATAATGTTGTTCTTAAAAATGACCGAAAACAGATTGCTGTGTTAACACATTAAAGAAATCAGAAATGTCACCCCATGCTATATGTTCCATCTGTGCCATATTCCTCGTTTCTTTTTCTCTGCCACTGTAAACATGACTCTAAATGTGAATGGTTAGCAGAAGATTAATCAAACTACCAAGTGCACTTTGGGGGTTTAGTAACTGCTGCAAGTTTCTCACGGTTATGTCTAATAAGTCACAACTGTGTGTGGAATTTGACAACTAACCACAATAGCTTGAATATCAAGTGTGCGGAGTTCACGATGCGCACGTGTCTTGCTTCGCACTACCAAATACTACTCTCCCACACAGTGGCTCAAACACGATGAAGCAATTAACATTGCATAGCACTCCATGGAAAGGGATTTCACTTTATAAAATGTAGCACATCAAAGACTGTCTTTTCAGAATAAGGCGGGGGTTTTATTTATGCAATGCTCTCTAACAGAAAGATGTGAAATAAATAACATTCAAATGTATATAGAGATGTGTGTGTGCGTGCATATGTATATATGTATATATATATATATATATATATATATATATATATATATATATATATATATATATATATATATATACACACATATATATATATTACCTACTGGCGGTCGCCAGTAGGTATATATAGTTAGGATTTTTTCTCTATGGGTTTTTTGAAAATTCTATGTCTAATAACTTTGGCGTTTGTGGACGGAATCGGCTGAAATTTTCAGGAAAATGGCACATTTTGTTTCTGAGCAGCCCTTGAAAATTTGGGGGGGGTTCGTCCAGTGGGGGCCGAGAAAAAAGGGGGGTCCCAAAACGTGTTTTTAACATTGAGTTTTCCATAGGGCGGTTGGCCTCACTTTTAGCCCGAACGGCTGAATGGATTTGCACGAAACTTGGCAAAATTGTAGGGACTGGTAGCCCGATGTGCCTTTTGTAGGTCTCAATATATGTGCTCCAGTGGATTTTGAGAAATTAACGTTTAAAAAAAGATATATATCTGTAACAGCGGACCGGTTAGCGCTCTGGTTCGCGGACTTTTCGCGCAACGGAGCTTTGTGAAGCGAAGCTGATTGGTTCTCCGGCGTCTGTCAACATTCCAAACAGTCCGTAGCGGCCGCCATCTTGTCTCTCGGTAGGATCGAGAGACAAGAGGAGGTCAAAACAAAGGGGGAAATAACTATAAGGGGGCATAGTAGATCCTCGCTGACCCCCTAGGTTTGATGTGGAGGTTTTAAAAGGGCCCCGCGGGGCAAAAAAAAAACAAAATAATAATAATCGAACGGCTGAATGGATTTGCACGAAACTTGGCAAAATATTAGGGACTGGTAGCCCGATGTGCCTTTGCTAGGTCTCAATATATGTGCTCCAGTGGATTTTGAGAAATTAACGTTGAAAAAAAGATATATATCTGTAACAGCGCTCCGCTTCGCGTACTTTTCGCGTTACGGAGCTTTGCGAAGCTGATTGGTTCTCCGGCGTCTGTCAACATTCCAAACAGTCCGTAGCGGCCGCCATCTTGTCCCTCGGTAGGATTGAGAGACAAGAGGAGGCCAAAGCGAAGGGGGAAATGACCATAAGGGGGCATAGTAGATCCTTCCTGACCTCTTAGGTTTGATGTACCATTTTGCCAAGTTTGGTGTAATTCCGTTCAGCCATTCAGGCTGTAGACGTATGTAAATGTCCTATGGAAAATTGCATGGGGAAAACACATTTGAAAGTGTTGAAATTTAGAACCAATTAAAATGTTACTTTGGTTTTGTATTTGTGTGTGATGAAAGTTAATTCGTTATGTATATATGTCAAATGAGAGGAAACCACAGCCATTTTGTGATACTACTGTCTGAGGTACATTTGTGAGGAATTTTTGGTGGTGAATTTCTGGTGTTTGATTTACACAGTACTAACACTTCTGCTACTTTTAAAAAGGTGAGTTGTTAATTTGTATGGGGAACTATGTTGTACACTTGAAGATAATTTGAAAAATGTTTTCTGTTATTTATTTGCAGTCCTTCTGTTATACTAAATACTTGATAAAGTTAGTTTTATATTATGTATTACTAAAGACGATAAATGAAAGTGATTATTTTTTTCTGCAATTTACAGCAAGCAATTTCAAAATAAAATGGCTCACAATGAAGAGACCGTGGCAATTTCTTTTGAATTGTCCACTACATTGATTGAAATTGAGAGCACCAATAATGAAATATTGTCACAAGGAGGACATGACTTGTATGATTCCATTAGATTGATTGAAATGGACAGCACCAAGAATGAAATATTGTCACAAGGAGATGACTTGAATGATTCCACTACATTGATTGAAATTGAGAGCACCAATAATGAAATATTGTCACAAGGAGGAGATGGCTTGTATGATTCCATTAGATTGATTGAAATGGACAGCACCAATAATGAAATATTGTCACAAGGAGGAGATGACTTGAATGATTCCACTACATTGATTGAAATTGAGAGCACCAATAATGAAATATTGTCACGAGGAGATGACTTGAATGATTCCACTACATTGATTGAAATGGACAGCACCAATAATGAAATATTGTCAGAAGGAGGAGATGACTTGAATGATTTTTTTGATCAATCTCTTGATGGCGAATTTATCGAGTGTTTGGAGACCATAGAGTTACAAGAATCATCATTGCAGACTTTTAATGAGGAGATTCCAGATGAGATGATTGAAGAGGAAATTACTGATGAGGACATGTTACTAGTTGTTTCAAATTTAGAAAATTCTGAAGAATAAATTTATATTTAGAAATCAAAAATTGTTTGAGACATTATTCATTTTTATTTTTAATTTATGAGGTTGTAGCGAAGTGATTGTAGTATAAAATGAGACTTATAGTATAGAGTGCAACATTTTTATGTTACATGGTAAGTTTACTCATATTTACTTCCCTTCTGCCACTATATTATCTCCAATGTGTATTTGACATGTCTTCTTCATCTCCGGCCTCCTTTCTCTCACTGTGTGTCTCCGATGCATCTTATCGCTGGTATTTTGTGTAATTACAGAAGAGAGTAAAATAAAATAGTTTGGAACGTGAAAAGGGGGCAAAGTAGAGTACTCCTCACCCCCTAGGCCTTTTTAGGCGGTCCCAAAAGGATCAGTTTCTGCTTTCCTGAGAGATTATGGTATGAGTTCCATATACCACAATAACTTGCATTACAACATGCAAGATATCTATCTCCTATTACCAACTTTTGGAGATATTCGCGGTAAGCGCGAATATCTCCAAAAAGTAACACCTGCCCTGAGCAGTTCTTAGCCATGTTATCCAATGGGAGGTGGATAACATGGCTAAGAGTATTAGCTCGGTAATGCATGAATATCGCTGAGTTTTTAGCGATATTCATGCATTGCGGCCGTTTATTATCGCATTTGCGATAAACCTTGATAATAGTAAGGTTTATCTTCGATAATTTCTGACGATGCTTAGTGGTAAAAAATTGGTTGGTAAGCATCGTTAGCGATAAATATCGCTTAACTTTGGTAATATGCCCCAACGTCTGTTAACGTTCGATTCGAAGGAAATGAGGAAGTGTTGAAAAACATTGTCTGCGCCATCTTGCCTTTTTTGAAATGCCACACTTTTGTCGTGCACGGCAGCCATTTTAGATGTCTTGACCAGACCCACTCTCTGCACGCTGTCGATTCGTAGCATGGCTCCTCACCCTCGTAAGCATCTCCCCCAGGCACTGGTCACCACCGCTCTCTGTCTTATGCATGGGCAATAAACCTTCCCCCATCTGCGCTGCTCTTCCCTGAGAATCACACTCTGTGCCCGCCCGACACCTCCCTTTCGCCCTATTCACTACCGCACCCTCTGACACTCCTCTTCCTCTGTGTCCGAATGTCCAGGCCGGTCCTAGGCTATCAGCTAGCCCTGCAGATGTAGTTTATGGCCCCAGCTGTAAAGAATCACCCCTCTTCAAAGGAGTTATAGTAGATCAAGGCCCACACCCGATGTGATCCGTCACAGCACACGCGTTCCTACTATCTGAAAACCATCCTGTATTGTGATTGGGGAGGGGACCGAGCCTGAAGCGGAAGATTCCAGGAATGACTCTTTGTACATCAAAGTTTTTACAATTATGTGTCACATTAAAAATATATAGCACTCCAACAAAGTAGTAGGAATATAAAACTTTAATAACATATAAATATATACAACAAAACAAAAACAGTAAAAACATTTAAACAACGAAGAGACCGTGGCAATTTCTTTTTAATTATCCAATAGATTTATTGAAATTGACAGCACCAATAATGAAATATTCTTGTCAGTAGCGGTCTGTTGTGCGAATAGTTCCAAGGCAGCAGAACGCGCTGAAATCTAGATGGCACGAAAGTGATGTCTAGTAAGTTGCCGCCCAGCAAAAAACGGCGTGGGGCGCCGCGGGGGTGAGTGAGTCCAGTAGGCACCACAGCTATTCTTACCGGCATTGCAGAATTACTGCTGGGGACAATGCCTGTGCTGTAGCAGGGTCACAGCAGAAACAAAAAGGATTCTGTTGAAGATGTTGTTGGTTTTCAATTTGAAAACAGTTCTGGTGTCAACTGCTATGCTAATGTAGTGGTTAATGTTTTGTTTTCTCTAGAAAATGTAAAAGAGGGGGAGGCAGTCCAAAGTTCCGTTAAAAGGGCAAAGGAAAGGATCGGTGGTTTGAACTATCAGTCAAAAAGGGGAGGGGGTGCAATAATTTTTCCTACCGGGTCACACTGTGCTTTCACCGGAAGTAAGGTCTGCAGGATTGTAGTAATTCAAAGTGAGGCTGGCGCCAGCATGGGAGCGCCGACGTCCCGCAGATACAGTTTCGTCACTCCACGGGCGATCATGGCAGTCATTCCCCATCGGGGGTCGGAGACTCCCGCGGCTCCTCTAGAATCTTCAAGGTCGTGGAGGACTACGGTGGTGGAGTCAACCAGTGACCGGGCCATTTCTTTATGTTGGGCCCGCTCTTGCCAGGTCGACCGCCATTTTGAGAGTTCGGCAGCTACCGGCGATCGCGGGGTCACATGAGCGGACGGGCTCCACCCTGCCGGGCGAGACGTTGCAGCATGGCCACAGTGGAAGAACCGTTATCTAGGTCGTTCCGAAACTGTGCAGCACTGTAGTTAGGATGCCACCGCCTGGAGCGCTGAGGGTGCAGCTGGGAAGCCTCCACCTGGGGAGGCGGGAGAGGCCTGTTCGCACCGTCTCTCCCTCCCAGTGCACCCCACGGCGTCTCGCTTGAGATTTGTTATGGCCGGACCAGGCGATGAGGACGAGGGGGGGGTCGGAGGCATGTGCAAGACATCCCCCTCCAGTGTTGTCGCAGCCATTATAAAAGAAAGAAGTGTCCCGTCCGTCTTCGGGCCGGGCTTCCGGTGGATGTCGGCCGGACGCCCCTGGCTCTGGCCCCATGAACGGGTTTCTTGGTTTATCGGCTGCAGCCGGATCCCGTCGGCCTCGGCCCCCCGACCGTTGGTGGTCGGACCGGAAGAGCATGTGGCGGGACTACCTGCAACTCTCAAGGGCCACCGCGGCCGGACTGGGAGAGAGAGGGGAGGGTCGAGGAGACATTCTCCCCCCTGCAACTGTTCAGCGTTGTAAAGGCAATCCCCTGGCCGGGTCCCGCTGGTCTCGGCCTCTCCTCCGGCTACACCCTACGTTAGGATCTCCTGGCCGAGGCGTGGCAGCAGGACCTGCCTTATATGGGCTGCTCCCGGCTGGGCGTAGCCGGAACCCTGCCCCACCTTGGAAGTTTCCAGAGTGGGGGTGGATGTTCTACTGACTTGCATTTTCCCTAGTCTATCGATTTTTTTGGCGTGGCAGGCGGTGGGACAGCGAGGGGTGATTTGGTTTCTCTTACTGTTTTTCTGGTCTCTCACCACTGGCATATTTTAACGTTTTCTTGTTTCTAGGACATTAATAGGTTTTATCATTACGTTATGTTATCGTTTCTTTGTTCGTTGTTTAATAAAAGTTCATGTTCATCAGTGGCCTACTGATTTTCGTTTTCCTATTTTTTTCTTTCCAGGTTGTTTCATGGTAAAGTTTCTGTTAACAGGATACAGTGATCACTTCGTTATTATTGCATATGTCCTTTTCACTAGGGGTGCTCTCTGGTCGGGCCAGATGACGTATCTCTAGTAAATGGTCCGGGTGAAAAAGGTGCATCAATCAGTGGGGAGTAGATAGGCATGACAGATTACAACGGGGGAGAACGGTCCGCATTACGTACCCTTTCACTACTTGCAAAGATTTTCCTACGTTTATTTGCAAACAGGGAATACCTCCAAAAAGAACTAATTCCCAAACAGTCAATGTTCGGACAATCAATCAATCAATGAGGAATGAAATAGGTACGACGTGTTAAAGGCTTGCGTTACCTACCCTTCACTATCTGCAAAGGGAGATAGAATATTCCTATTCTTCCTCGTTTGCAGGTAGAGAAGATCGTTAAGAGAATTAACTTCGAACAATTCAATGCTCGATTGAAACAATCAACAAGGGGTACTGTGAACACAAATGAACGCCGCTTATATACATACGCATTGCTATTTTCAACAGGTTGTTCCTAATGTTTCTATTTTAGCGAGGTCAAAAGAGATCCCATTAGTGGCCTACTGATTTTGCTCGATTCCTTTTGTTTTTTTACACGATTTTTCGCTATCTGCAAAGACTAAACAGAGTATTGCGACTCTGTGCTTGTTTGTAAATAGAGAATGAACCAAAGAGAACAATCAATCAAATGGAGAGAGAAGCAGGCACGACGGATTACAAAGGGGGAAAGGGCTGCGTTAACTACCCTTCACTATCTGCAAAGAGAGAGTACTCCTAATAGAAATGAGGGGTGGGGGGCAGCAATCAAAGCAGATCAGTGTGCATAAACACGAAAAAAAAATTCTTACCACGTACTTGACATTCGACAGCTTATGATATTTGCTATTAAAAAACCATTGAAATTCACTGAAAAAACCATAGGTTATAGACCATATATAGTTAGGAATTAGCATTTACAAAACCTTGAAAATTCACTGAAAAAACCATAGGTTATAGACCATATATAGTTAGGAATTAGCATTTAAAAAACCTTATTTTACTCACACAAAACCATTGAAATTCCATATATAGTTAGTTGCACTAACTATATATTGCGCACCCGCAATCCACTGCTGATGATGTCACATATTACATCATTCATGACATGGTCAGTGACATCACTGATGACATCTCAAATGACATCACTGATGACATCTCACTTGACATCAATGATCACATCACTGATGATATCATTCATGTGACAATACAATGCATCTCCTCACATTTTAATATAACCTCTGTTTCACCCAGTGTTAAAAACAGAGTATAATTTTTGAAACCATTGACACACCAATACTAGTTACTACATACGTACTCACTGATTCCTACGTCTACACACACATTCACTCATTCACCCATACAATCATTCATACATACAATCACTCATGTTTACAACACAATCATATGCACTCATACACCTATACAGACACTCACACTCTGCCACTCATCCATGGAGTTACTCACACACCTAGTCAGTCCTGTAAAGAATCAATCACACTTCCATTTTCTACTCTATACAGTTAAACATAGAGCACCTTACGTTTTCAACCATATACTAACACATACTTACTCTCTTATACAATCATTGATACAAGTACACATTGATCTGTACAGAGTCACACACCTCCCATCCAGCCACACACACACTCAGTCTCCCATGCAAATACTTGGGCAATCAATCAATAACCCATATAGTTACTCATATAGCTACTGATCAACACATGCAGCAGTTTACAGAACAACAGACATAATGATGCACAAATTAAGACAGTTTAGTCACTAACCCATGCACTCAGTGAGACACATTTAATCACTCACTCATACATTCAGTCATGCACCTACTAAATCCTTCGTCCAGACACTTATACATCCACTCATTCTTCAATATGTAAGACATATTTTAACTTTACAGAAACAGTCACTGGATGTTGTCATCAGTGATGTCATCAGTGATGTCATCAGTGATGTCATTTGAGATGTCATCAGTGATGTCATCAGTGATGTCACTGACCATGTCATGAATGATGTAATATGTGACATCATCAGCAGTGGATTGCGGGTGCGCAATATATAGTTAGTGCAACTAACTATATATGGAATTTCAATGGTTTTGTGTGAGTAAAATAAGGTTTTTTAAATGCTAATTCCTAACTATATATGGTCTATAACCTATGGTTTTTTCAGTGAATATATATACATACAATCCATAAAAACACACTTGGCAAATGCAACTGTTAAATGCATGGATAATATTTTACACAAGCAGCAGATAACACTGGGCGTCCTTCAAGAAATCAGAAAGATATATACACTAAATACATCAAATGATTACCTTGGATGTGCACACAGACTTTCACACATCACAAAGTCAATACTCAAAACACCTCGGGTGATTATAGCCACTGGAAACTGAATATGCGTGCAAACAGCCATGCATCACAATGGCACCAATCAAAAATCAAACACTTCACCTGGTGCAATCTTAATCCTGGCCCGTCCACCTTTCAGGCTCAACAATCCCGGTTTCTAAAATAACAAACCACAGCTTTATAATCTCAAAACATACTAGAAGGTTCCAAGAGGCCTTCCTCTGCACCAAGGAAACTTACTGGGCTTGACCTCCTTCCATGCATCCATTCCAGGGCAAAGGAGTTCTCGTGTTCCTCCTGCATTTTCACATGTTCCATCGTTTATCTTAACGAAGCTTACGAAATTCTCAGACGGTACATTCAACAATCTCCTCTCCAAAAACAAAGCAGATTTGAACGTGAATAACCCAAACACCTTGAGCACTCTGGGGGCCTGCCTGTGCGCAGAAGAAGCTCAAGAAAAACAGAGGGCATGTCATAGCTAATCATAAGAACTTCATAATACTTCCCAATGGACAACACAATGCACATTTCTGCACCACCGCCTACAGCATCACACACTTCATCTCTCAATGTATAACATAATGCACATTTGAGCACCACTGCTCATAACACTGAACTTCGAGACTCTCTCCCATGCTTTCAAATGCACATCCCACATGTTCTGTTCCTGGCAAAGCTGTTCTACTCTGTGACAGCTCCCTCTTTAAGACTGCAAGATTACATGAAAGAAATCGTCAAGGGAAAAAAACCAATGCAGGACGTACATTCAGGCTAGGGTAAAGTAAAACACCAAAAGTCAATTAAAATGATGGCAGTCAAAGGTCATCGCGTGGTTTCAAACCATAGGATTGCCTCTTAGCACTACAGCATGTCACCTACCTTCAGTAATACTCTTTCTGATGGATACTCCATCTAACCACAGATTCCTCAGCTTAGCTCCCCATGTTATATATTGGCTCCAGAAAACTTCATCAGCATTGCGCCTGCATCTCGCAAAATGGTGCTCTGCAGCTCTGTGTTGGCTCTGTAGCACCCCAGAAATGATGGTTCAGAGCAGCATATAAACACCACTCCTTGAAATCAGTTTCTTGGTTTCCCCCGTATGCGCCCTCACACTGTGAACAATTGTTGGTACCAATGTACTGAAAACTAACTGGGGACCTTTTAAGAAGTTAAACAGAGGCCATTCCACATAACTGGGAGGTTGAGAGGGATGTGAGGAATTTGCAGATGGATAGAGTATCCATCTGAAAGAGCTGTACTGAAGGCTAAGTATCTTGTTCTTCAGATGGATATTTCTAAATGCAGATTACTCACCTTAGAATAGATAACAAAACAGTAACTTACATAGTGCAGAGTCTGTGATGCCATCCTGCCTACCAGCTCCGCCGTCTGCAACTGGTGCAGAACCAGGCTGCTAGGCTCATTTTCCACCAACCTAGACACCACCATGTCCGCCCCTGCTTAAGTCTTCACTGGCTCCCGGTGGCCAAACGCTGCGAATTCACATTAGGCTGCATCACCGTCAAAGCATTGGCCGGCCTTGGCCCAGCTTTCATTTCCTCTTTGATCCACCGCAATCTCCCCTCTCGCGGTCTTCGCTCCTCCCACTTGGCCTTGCTTACCACTCCAACCTTCAAACATAAGAAACACGGTGGTCTTAGATTCTCTTTTCTTGCCCCCTTCTTTTGGAACTCACTCCCCCTGGAATTTAGATTAACTACATCCTATGCCCACTTCAGATCCCGTCTGAAAACTCTGCTGTTCTGTCAGGCCTACCAGTAACTCAATGCCCTCCTTTCACTTCCCTGCTGCCCCCCGTTCACAGCGCCATGAAACCGTTTAGTGAAAGTGCGCTTTAAAAATAACTTTAACATAACATCAGTACCAAGCTGCCAAATTGGCCCTTCCATTAGACCTGGCTGCCAAGGCAGTAGTGCTTCATGAACATGTCCATTGACCAAATTAAAGTCCAACTGTAGCATCACAAACAGTTTGGGAAGGAACATGTGTATCAAACAAATAAATAAAATCTCATCACAACAGGTGATTTAAACAAGGACGGTTGGTCCTTTAAACGTAGAATGGCACGACAAATAACCTATATTAGTGCCACTGCAAAGTCTTGCTGGGCCAAAGGTAAAACCAACAAAAATACATCTGGCAGCTTTACTTGTTAGAGGTCAGTGTTGCGAATGCCACATTGAGTTACAAATTTGTCCCAGCCCCAGGAATAAATGCACGTTGTGGAAGGGCACCTGGCAGCAAGGTTGACTTCCACCACTTCAGGGGGCAGATTAAATGCAGTCAGTTGCTGCCACATGTAGGTGTAGGCTGCACAGACTTTGGTGAAGGAACCTGCCTTGCTGCTGCAATAAAATTTTCTTATGAAATGGTAGCCTGATCAGAGGTGAAATGCTCAGGCTCAGAAGCTCGGGGTATCATACACTACTGGTCTCATCTGCTGCCACTAGGATGACTTAGGCCTGGTCGTTCTTTATCTTTTTTGGATTTTGGGGCAGGATATATATGGGTGAAAAGGCAAACAGGAGTCCTGTGTTCCATTCTAGCCAGCACGCATGTGCTAACAAGTGTTCTGGTAGAAACTCCAACATTAAAAACCTTAGACACTGTGTTTTCCACTGTGGTGGAAATGCACAGTCGGGTTCTCTCAACTGTTGCTCTGTGCTACCTCGGGATGTAGACACTACCTGTGATCTGCCAGGCCCAGCCTGCTTAGTTGGGCCGGTCAGGATGTCGGAGAGCTTCCAGGTAGTTTGCCTTTAGGGAAATCATGTGATGATCCAACTAACTGCTGAGCCTTTGGCACAGGACACAGGGCCTCACTCTTCCCTGCTCATTGCAGTACCACAGGACAGTGGTGTTGTGCGTGAGAACCTGCACTAGTCTCCCTGTGATGGCTGGCAGGAAGGTCTGTAGAGCCAGACAAATGGCCCGTAACTCCAAAAGACTGAAATGGAGCTGACCTTTTATCAGAGTCCTATTATCTGATAGGAACATCTAGCTGCAGATTCCTTACCTTAAAATTACCTATCCCCAGGTGCCAGACTGGATCCGGAAATGTTTTTGAGCAGTACACCTGCGCACCGGTAGGGGGCATTGTTCGTCTCCACGTGGCATTGTCTGCACAGGAAGGGGTGTGCGCGGTACGTATATAGATACCACCCCAGCCTGCTGATGTCAGTTTTTTCTTTCTCCGCTAGTCAGCACAGATACCGGAATAGCAACCCCTAGTCAATTTTTTACTTATCTTTTTTCAATGTTTTGTCAAAGTGTTTTAAGGTTTTTCCTCCTGGTGTGGCAGGATAATGCCATCTAGTAAGGCCGACTTCAAGCCCTGCGGCATCAGTCACCGCTCGATGTTGGTTACGGACCCGAACATTGAGTGCCTACAGCGTGACCATGACCTGAAGGCCTGCTCTGATTGCCACGCCATGCACACAAAGGCCTTGAGAGAGCAGTGCCCTAAGCTCCTGGGGGCACTACCTGCAATGCCACAACAATCCAGATCCCGTTCTAGAGGTAGTTTCTGGGAGCAGTGGTGGAGTCCAAGAAGCTCATTGCACTCAGTCGCTGGGATTCCGGTAAGTCCTGCCACAAGAAGATGTAGAAGATATTTTGATTTCCCCTCGTCCAACATGACGAGAGAGCGTCACTTGAGACCTGCCTCTGTGGTTGAGCCAACGCCTGGATCTGCTCTGCACCTCGCTGAGTTTCTGGGAGCAGGAGTGACCTCCCGCCCAGTTTAATTCCTTGAGGTTAATCACCTCCCACAGGTTCAGGAGGAATCCCTACTGGATCCACTCCGGCTGCTCCGATGCCAGTTGCGACCCAGGGATCCACAGATGGATCCAGATCTGTGCTGGTTATACCATGTCCACCTTCTCCTGCCCCAGTCTCGTGGCCGGCGGCACCATCCCGGTTTACATTCTGGAATCGGACAATGAGCAAGTGGGCGTCTCCAGATGCCAAATGGAGCCAGGCCGCAACGTGGGCCCTATTCCTTTGGGCTAGGCCTTGGAGAAAAAAGGGGGGAGTCGCTGGACCCTGAAGAATACGAGCCTTATGACTACTTGGACTGGTGTGAAGATCTGGGTGAAGCAAGCAGACTGAACACTTTTCCAGATACCAGCATGCTTTCCTCCCCCTGCAGTGGCTATGGAGGAGGGAGCTTCATTTGCGATGGTGCGGTGGAGGGCGGCTGAGATCCTATACCTTGGCTTGCCCTCAGTGGCTCAATGTCTTGAGAGAAAGTGCTTCAATCTAGAGTTTCCCCTTCCGAAATGCTTATCCCATTCAACGATGTAATTACTGATGTCCTGCTTAGAACCTGGTTCAAACCTAGCACAGGGGCTCCTGTGAAAAGGACAATTGCCCACTGCCCCGCTCCAGGGGACACCAAATTCCTCACGGAACACCCTACCACAGAGAGCTTGGTGGTCCAAGCCTCCACTGAGCGCATAAATCTTGGCGCATTCCCAACCGCCCAGATGGATCAGGAATCCAAGAGGCTGAACAATTTAGACAAGAAAATGCTTTCTTTCACCAGCTTGTCATTGCAGTCAGTGAACACCGCACGCCTTTTGAGCTGCTATTCCTTCTCTGTGGGATACGGTTGCACAGGTGCGACCTATGGTCCCAGAGGAGGCCCGGGCTATGCTGTTGCTGACAAGAGGGATGCAGCGAAGTTCACCATTAGATGTGTACTAGACCCAATCGACTCACTAGGCAGATTGGTTTTGTTGACAGTGCCATGCTGCGCCACACATGGTTGAGTACTGCAGGCTTTTTAGGGGTTAACCGGACAATACTCGTGGACATGCCCTCTGATGGCTCTTGTCTCTTTGTAGACCAGGTGGATTCGGCGCTGGAGCACTTTTAGGACAGCAGGGCTACAGGCAGGTCCTTGGGCCTTTGCATGGCCGATCGTCACCCTTAATCTGCATTCCTTTCATAGCCATGGAAGGAGCATACAGCTGCGCGTTTACCCGCCCAACCACCACGGTGTGCAAGTGGATGTGGTATCTACCTGCCGCCTGAGTCGGGTAGCCAATGTTTGGGCTAGTCCACCACCCCCATAGCAGCCTAAGCCTTCAAACCCTCCAAGTCTGCCTGTTTATCATTATGGGCACCCAGTGGACATCAGGATTTGCCATCACCTGCCCCACTGACAGTCAATAACATTGGACAGGTGGGTTTTGCAGATTGTCGGAAGGCGACTCTCTCCCCTTCGGGACTACCCCTACTTCCATGCCACCTACTTGTGACTAGTTGACAGGGGACCATCTATCTATTCTCTGTCAGGAAGTGATGGCTCTTTTGGCCAAAGGAGCCATAGAGAGTGTGCTGATGCCAGAAGTAGGTTGTGGTTGCTATGCCTGCTACTTTCTGAAGCACAAGAAGGATGAAGGTGTTTGTCCTATCCTCGACCTGTGCGCTCTCAATTTCTTCTTCAAGAAGATGCTCACTCTTGCTCAGGTTCTGTCTGCTCTAGACCCAGGAAGCGGGTTCACGGTAGTCCACAAGCACTTTCAGTTCGCTGTGCTCCCTTTAGGCTTCACCTGCGCTCCTCGGGGTTTCTCCAAGGTGATAGCGGTGGTTACAGCTCCTCTGCAGAGATCAGGTTGCCAATCTTCCCCTATCTCAACGACTGGCTATTGAGGGTGGGCTCTTACCAAGTCTGTTGTCTCCCAGTTTCAGACTACGGTGGACCTCCTGCATTCACTGGGGTTCACAATCAATGTGCCAAAGTCACACCTGACTGCCTCTCAGACGTTCCCTTTCATTAAAGCTGTTCTGGACACAGTGCAGTTTCAGGGCTCTTCTCCCGAATGGCGAGTCCAGGATATTCAGGCTAGGATACTGATGTTTCAGCCTCTATCCTAAATTTCAGTGATACTAACTCTGAGGCTGCTGGGCTTCATGGCCTTCTTCATCCTGCTTGTGACACATGCCCATTGGCATATGTTGGCCCTGCAGTGAGTCCTGAAGTTCCAGTGGGCTCCTCATCAGGGGAATCTCTCCGACATAGTCCAAGTCTCGGAGGGAACTGCAAAGGACCTGCATTGGTGGCTTACAAACCGCGATTGTGTCAGCGCTAACCCCTCTCCCTTCCCCAAGCAGATCTGACTCTAGTGACAGATGCGTCACTCCTGGGATAGAGCGGCCATCCAAGGACTCTGGTCTGCAGCGGAAATCTGGACTCCACATCAGTCTCTTGGATCTCGGAGAGATCCGATTGGCAGTCAGAACCTTTCTACCCTCCATCCAGGGAAGGCAAGAGCAAGTGTCCACGGACAACACCACCGCCAACAAGTAGAGCTGGTTGGGGGTCATGGATCTTTTGTCAAGAGGCCCTGCATCTCTGGAAGTGGCTGTAATAGCAGAGCATACCCCAGGTGGTTCAGCATCTAACAGGCTCTCTGAACACCAGAAAAGATGAACTCCGCTGCAAATGCTTCGCGGATCACGAATGGCGTCTCCATCCGGAAGTGATGCAAGGTCTCTTTCAGCAATGGGGAAAGCCTTGTGTTCGCCACCGCTGAGAACTTGCAATGTCAGCAGTTCTGCATACTGGAGTTTCCAAGGCAGCTCTCGCTCATAGATGCTTTTAGTCTCTGGTGGAGCTCAGGCCTCCTATACGCCTTGTCTGGTAGACTGTATCTTGTTGCAGTTTCCTTACCGACACACCCGACCTCCCCTGCTTTGTGAACAGATTTCTAGGGACAGGGCTTTCCCTTTCAGGGCCCTAGTTTTCCATAACAGTGGTCAGTGTACTTCATGGCTCCACACATCTGGCATGGAAAGTTGCAAAAAGTAACTGATGTCGGTGCTCTGAGGTGGCACCGCGCACGTCACTTCTGGTGCGCACGACGGACTAGCCATGTGGAGCTGTACTACACCACCTACCAGCACTGCTCAAGAACCATTTTCGGACCCAGTCTGATGCCTGGGGATAATTCTAAGGTAAAGAATCTGTGGCTAGATAGTCTTTACCAGAAAAGGCGTTACCAAAGGGCAGTAACTTGTTCACCTTCAACTCCCAGCCCAGCAGGGATGCGTTGATCACTACTATCAACTCTTGGTAAGGAAAAGAGAGGGACCTGCCACTACACCAATTCGGTTTGAGTAGCTACCAATACAAATCATGAGCCACCTCCTCCAATGTCTGGGTGACATCTGTAAGATTTCTTTGGTGTTCTGGCCATTAGAACTTTAGATTTCCCTTCAAAGCCTGCATGCACAGCTGGCGGGGAGGATGCAGGAGGCTTAAGGGCCAAGAAGCCTCAGAGCTGCTCTCACCGATATCCAGGCTGAAACATTGGGATCATAGAATGTTGTGGACTTGTTGCAGAGGGAAGGCCTTGAACAGCACTGTATCCTAGATAGCTTCAATTAATGTAAACCTCTGCAAAGGAGTCTGGTGTAACTTGGGCTCATCGATGGTGAACCCCAGCGTTGTTAGTTGGTACACTGTCGCCTGGAAGTGGTCTAAAACTGACTGTGGTAATCCTGATTTCAACAGCCAGTGGTCGATTAGGGGAACATTTGTATCCTTGACCTACAAGTATAATAGTGGGCAGTGACCAATGGCAATGGAGAAGTCTATGGGGGGGGGGCATGGCAAACGAAATGCTCCTCAACTATATTGAACTGCAGATGATGTCTGTGTGTACTGCATTACGGATATATCAAAATATACATACTGCCAGTCCAAGGACATCGTCCAGGGCAGACATCTGGGTCAGTGTGAGCATTTTTAATTTGTCCTGCAGGAAGGCATTTAAAGGCCAGAGGTGCAAAATAGGCCTCAGATCCCCAAGGTATTCACAAGGAAACAGCAATTGTAATAACCCTCTTCATAGCATCCTTTGAGAGTAACACACTCGCCTCCTGCAATGGAATGGGTAAGTGTTCTTCTGAAATTATCTCTATGTGGCAGGAATTGTTGGTGGGACAAAAAGGAAAGGCCTGGCATAGTCCCATCTGTCGAACGTAATATATCGCAACATGGGGGCACTAGATAGTACCCCTGGCCTCGGCACTGTGGCTATGGTGAACACTGAAGTCAATATTCCACTTCTCAATATAACTCCTTGTGCATCATATTATTCACTGTTATTCCTCATTTAATCATATATTCCATCTTGCATCATTCTACATCCACTTGCAAGGAAATGCCAATTTCCTGTGCTTCTCATACTCCCGATGGGCCATCCGTGCCTCTTCATTCAAGAATACGTAAAAATGCCAATTTCATATGAAGCAGTTTATTTGAAAACCCAATGCATTTCGGGCCTCTATGGGCCCTTCGTCAGGGGAAACTGGAAAGATTAATTAAACAAAATTAATATATAGTCCATCACATTTTTTCAAAGTAAAACATGTGCTTTTACATCTTTTCCCATGTTCAACCAACAGTATAATCCTGCACACTATTCTCAAAGGGCCCTGTGATTGTCATCTCATATGCTACGGTAATATAAATCACTCAGATCTCATGAATGCACCTAAGCGCAAACAACATTAACTTGTAATCCCGTCAGTGAACACACTTCATCACCCCTCCTAAACCGTTAGCTTTTCACTACATCCCTCCAGTTAAACACTCCTTCATAGTACCCAGCTGCAGTGCACATTTAAAGCAACAGATTTCTAGAAACTAATTTCACAATAATGCACCGTATTTTTCTGTCATTCATAAGATTTACTTTAGACGATGTTTCGTGTTAAATAAACTTAACGGCTGCATTCCTACCCTCTCTCAAACATTCTGCCTGTTACAGTAATAAATGCACATTTGAAGCTCTCTGTGACTTCCCAACCAGGGGCGGGCTGAGGGTTTAAATACCAGGTGATTGCAGCATCACGAAAGATTTTCACTGCGGAAGCGAGGGGAACAAGTCTGCGTCAGTGGAGCAGGTATGCAAGGGCGTTAGTGGGCGGTTAAACACTACAGATTGGGAAGTCACAGAGAGCTTCAAATGTGCATTTATTACTGTAACAGGCAGAATGTTTGAGAGAGGGTAGGAATGCAGCCGTTAAGTTTATTTAACACGAAACATCGTCTAAAGTAAATCTTATGAATGACAGAAAAATACGGTGCATTATTGTGAAATTAGTTTCTAGAAATCTGTTGCTTTAAATGTGCACTGCAGCTGGGTACTATGAAGGAGTGTTTAACTGGAGGGATGTAGTGAAAAGCTAACGGTTTAGGAGGGGTGATGAAGTGTGTTCACTGACGGGATTACAAGTTAATGTTGTTTGCGCTTAGGTGCATTCATGAGATCTGAGTGATTTATATTACCGTAGCATATGAGATGACAATCACAGGGCCCTTTGAGAATAGTGTGCAGGATTATACTGTTGGTTGAACATGGGAAAAGATGTAAAAGCACACGTTTTACTTTGAAAAAATGTGATGGACTATATATTAATTTTGTTTAATTAATCTTTCCAGTTTCCCCTGACGAAGGGCCCATAGAGGCCCGAAATGCATTGGGTTTTCAAATAAACTGCTTCATATGAAATTGGCATTTTTACGTATTCTTGAATGAAGAGGCACGGATGGCCCATCGGGAGTATGAGAAGCACAGGAAATTGGCATTTCCTTGCAAGTGGATGTAGAATGATGCAAGATGGAATATATGATTAAATGAGGAATAACAGTGAATAATATGATGCACAAGGAGTTATATTGAGAAGTGGAATATTGACTTCAGTGTTCACCATAGCCACAGTGCCGAGGCCAGGGGTACTATCTAGTGCCCCCATGTTGCTATACTTTACCCTTACGTGCCTTCAGGGCTGGGCACGTCGACTTCGAGCACGCTTGGATTAATTAAGGAATTTGACAATTTAAGTAGAAAGCAGGTGTGCAACCTACCCCCACATGAACGTAATATATCGCCACCGTGGGATGAAATGATAAATTTTGCACCTCGCTGGGTGCTCGTGAGCCACTAAGAGCAAACAAGTGGTTTAAGAGCTACTGCAGCAGGGAAGGAGTAATGGGAGAATGGATGTCCATGCTGTCCTACTCGCTACTGGCAAACCCTTATCCATGGTCTCCAAAGGACTGAGGTGACTGCTGCAGCGGGTAAAAAAGATCTCTTTGCTACACTCCAGCCTCTTGGAATATTCTGAGTTTTAAGAACTAGTGTGAAAACTGCATGGCAGGGGCAGTCCGACGCAAAGAGCGCGCTTTGGTTCTACTTTCTTTAAAGCAGCTCCAGTGCAGTCTGCCTTTCACTGAAAAGGGGCGAGCCATCGCAAGACATATCCATGAGGCAGTTGTGTACATCACAAGAAAATTCTGTGGAACACTTCCACTCATGTTGATGAAGTACAACACTGGTGTCAATTGCCCTTCCCAGGCAATCAGTAGTATCTAGATCAGTGCAGATAACTTATTAGGCCACGCCTTATCCATCATGAATTGTTTGAGCCAAAGAGACCCTTAGGTCTTCAGAGATCACCAGCAAGATCTTGTTGGCCATATCCCACAGGTCAATTGTATAACAACTCAGTAAGCAAACCGCATTAACAAACCATAATGCTTGACTGGCCGAGGAAAACACGTTTGCCAATAGCCCCAATCCTCTTGAATTACCTATCCACGGGAGTTGTCGGGAATTAACTGGGATTCCCTAAATGGTTGATGCCTGAACCACAAGGTTGTTTTGAGTTGGATGTTTAGTAAAATAATAAGAATTGCTGTGAGCTGGCCTGTGACGCCTGCTTATTTGTGGGTGGACAAGAACCAGGGTTAGGACCAAGGAATATTTCCTCAGTGCCAAAACATCCCTTGATGAGATTTCCGCACTTTCCAAATTCAAATTTAAACTGCTCGAAATCCAGAGCCTCAACTTCTCTCTGGATCACCACTGTAAATAAGACACTGTCTTCCATTGGTGGCACACATGGAGAGTCACGCCCTGCTTCGGGAGAGGTGTCAAGGCCACGGGCCTCTTGCACATCAATGTAAAATGCATCTATGTAGTGAAGGGTAAGAAAGCCAGTTCCATCTCCATTATATTTGTCTACATCAAGGATTGTCCCTTGATCTAAGTCAGAGTCAAAAAACATAATGGAGCCTTTGCTGGTGAGTGCACCAGGTCAGAGTCTGGGTGTATGCGGACCTTTTCAACATTAGTATTCGTGTAGCACATGATTGAGCCAAAACCAGTTTGGTGTTTGGCATCGATCCATACAGGACCCTTTTCACGCATTGGCATGGAAGAGATCAACGCAGTTCCTATAGCCAGAGTAGAAGTGTGTGTCGTTATGGGGCATGAAGCAGTTCCCAAGGCGTCTGAAATTGCTCAGGACTGATCCACTAGTGCTATCTTGACTGGGGACCCCCTATAGGTCAGTGAGGCCCAAAGGCACCGAAAGTGCACCAAAGATCTGCAGCATGGCCTCATTGGAGGCTTCAATCTATTGTGTTGTTGTTTCCAGTGGGCAACTCAACTCTTGGTGCACTGGTATCAGCTGAGAAATTCGCTCCAATACCACAAACCTTGACGTTTTATAATAGCTCACCTGCAATGGTAAGTGGTGTTGGCTTCAGTTTGCCGTCTGTTGCAGAGTGGATGTGATGTTACTGGAGCCATATAGGGCCACAGCTGTGCTCAGAAGGCAATGGATCTCTTCTTCCTCACCCATCAACTGGGATCTGGACCGGATTTCTATAATTGTTTTGTTTTCACACAAAAATCCTCTTTTTCCAGCCATTTTGATTTTGATGTGGATTTGTAGAGCGCGAATTGCTGCCCTGAGGCGTCCAAGTGCTTGCAATAACAAGAACCTACTGGGGAAACAGATGGGGAAGAGGGTAGATCTTAAAAAGGTGAGTTAAAAAGGAAGGTTTTAAGCTGTTTGCGAAACGTGGTGAGATTGGAATTGGCTCTGAGGTGCAGTGGAAGGGCATTCCAAGTTCTGGCGGCGTTGTGGGCAAAGGTCCTGCCGCCGGATCTGGATCTTTTTATTCTAGGAGCCACTGCTAGAAATGTCTGGCTGGAGCGAAGACTTCTGTTGGGCGTGTAGTGAGTGACTAGGTCGCGGGTGATAATCGGACCATTGTCCCAGAAGGCTTGATGGGCAATACACATTGCCTTAAAAAGAATTCTTTGTCGGACCGGTAGCCAGTGGAGGCTAACCAGTCCGGCCCTCACTGATTCTCTGCGAGGGATTTCCAGCAGTAAGCGGGCTGCGCAGTTCTGCACTGTTTGCAGCCTGCGCAGAGTGTACTCTGGGGCGCCGAGATAGAGCACATTATTAAAATCAAGGCGTGATTGTATAAGCCCTTGTATAGCCACCTGTTTGGCTTCCATGGGAAGGAGGGGGAAGATTTTCTTTAGCATCCTCATGATGCCAAAACAGGTGGCGGATAGTTTTGTGGCCTGCACGTTGAAAGATAGGGATCTATCCAACCAGACTCCAAGGCTTTTGATATTGTCTTTGGGAGTTGGAGGAGGACCCAGACACGGGGGCCACAGGGCGTCGGGGAGGCGGAGATCTGGGGGGCCTAGGAGCATCAGCTCCGTTTTGTCTCTGTTCAACTTGAGGGATGAAGAGGACATCCAGGTCTTCACCTCTTCAAGGCACTCTCTGAGCCCACCTGACGCAGGTCGGATGTCCTCCTGCGCCAGGGAGACTACCAGCTGCGTGTCGTCCGCATACGAGATGATCTTAATCCCGAAAGGACGGACGACTTCAGCCAGTGGCCTCATGTACAGGTTGAAGAGTGCGGGGCTCAGAGAGGAGCCCTGGGGGACTCCACACTTCAGGGGTCTGCTGGAAGAGACGGACTCACCCTCAAAGACTCTGAAGGATCTGTCTTCTAGAAAGGACTTGAACCACGACCAGGCTTTGTCCTTAATCCCGGCACAGGACATCCGGTGCAGCAGGATGTCGTGGCTGACCGTATCGAACGCTGCGCTTAGGTCAAGGAGGATCACTGCCACTGACCCTCCTTGGTCCAGGATTTTTCTAGCTTCCTCGGTGACCATGAGGAGGGCGGTCTCGGTCCCGTGCTTTGTTCTGAAGCCCGTCTGCGTGGAGTCTAGTAAGTGAAAACTTTCCAGAAAGTTTACTAGATGATGATTTACATGTTTTTCTAAGATCTTGCTCACCCAGGGGAGCAGGGAGATGGGTCGGTAATTACCCAGGTCAGTTGGATCTAGATTGGGCTTTTTTAGTAGAGCTCTGACCATGGCCTGCTTCCAGACGACCGGAACAGTGCTAGAGGTGATTGAAGTATTTAATACCTCCCTAATTATAGGCAGGGTGATCTGGGAGGCGGCCATTATTATGTCTGGAGGGGCTGGGTCATCAGGGGATCCGGATTTGACTTTGTTCGCTAAGGATTCAAGGGTTGTGAGGTCCAGTAGGGGAAAGTGAGTCAAAGTGGATTGAGGTAATAGGGGGGGGGGGGTATGGTGCTGGGGATTTATTGGGTTGGATAGAGGAGGTGATGTATTTAGGGGGGGGGAGGAAAGGCTGAGTAGATGGTGTTTACTTTTTGGAAGAAGAATTCCGCAACGTTGTTGCAGTGGGTGGTGGTTTTTTCGACCTGCAAGGTGGGGGGAGGCCTCGTTAACTGTTTCACGATGTGAAAAATCTCCTTCGGTTTAGACTTGGCCATCACTATTCTGTCGGAGAAATATGTGGCCTGGGCTGATTTTACTTGCGTTTTGTATTCGCTAATAGATTCTCGGTAGAGGGTTTTATTGTCTGCCAAGTAATCTGAGCGCCAGCGTCTTTCCAGTCTCCTGCATAGACGTTTCTTGTCCCTGAGAGAGTTCGTGTACCAGGGGGCAGTTTTGTGGGGGCATTTCAGCGTAGTCTTACTTATTGGGAGTGTTGTGTCTAGGGTTTGTGTGATCCAGTTGACGTAGGCCTGGTTGGCTAGGCCAGGGTCCTCGTGATCACGGGGTTGAGTGCTAGCAAGTTTGGTAGCCCAGTTATCCACCGCGAGGCGGGACCAGGCTCGCATGAGCTTGGTGGTGGGTACCGTGGATGGAGGTTTAAGCGCGGTTCAGCTGATGGGAACCATGAAGTGGTCTGTCCATGGCAGGGGGATAGGTGGGCCGGCTAGGAGATCAGGGCAGTTGCTGAAAACCGGGTCCAGCAGGTGGCCTTTGATGTGAGTAGGGGTTGTGACACGTTGGGTAAGTTGCAGGGCTGCTAGGTCGTCTGCTAAGGTGGCGGCAATGTGGTCTAGTGAGGAGTCAAAATGCAGGTTGAGCTCGCCAAGCAAAGTAAAGTTGGATGTGGTACTTACTCGTTCGGCCACACTTGAAGGTAGGTTTACGTGGAACTGCTTCGGGGGGCCAGGGGGACGGTAGATAAGAGTGCCTGAGAAGCAGCTGTTGGGTGAGAGTTCGATGTTAAAAGCAAGACTCTCACAGTCCGTGATGGTATCGTGGGCAACTCTGCAGTGATACTGTTCTTTATAGATAATTGCCAGACCACCTCCTCTCCCTTTGGGTCGGTCTAGCCGACTGATTTGGAAGCCTGACGGAAGAGCGTCTACAACCGCAGGGTCGGATTCAGGTGTCAGCCAGGTTTCCGTCAGGAACAATATATCTGGGGTGTGTTCCTCTATTAACAGTGCCATTTCGGCGCTGTGTTTCGGGAGGGAGCGACCGTTCAGTAGGAACATGCGAAAATCATATGTCGGTTCCGGGCTTGGTTTGGTGTTAAGGGGTAGATGGCAATTGGGACAGACTTGTGGCAGGGCGTCGGCATGATAAGTATGCCGAGTGCAAATGCTGGCGGAAGGCCTAAGGCTGTGGAGGGTTTCGGCACTGTAGTATATGGGCTCTGAAGTTTGAGATGTAAGGGGGGTGGCCCCGGGCACAGACGAGCTTGCCTTATGCGCGTCTTCGGCGCGCAATCGTCGCGCCCGCTGCGCTCGTCTGCTGCGCTTCCGGAACATGCACATTTTTGTAGGGAGGGGACAGGCAAGGGCTTCGAGTGGGCGTGTCCCAATCAGGGCGAGGGGAATGTAGTAGGCGGGAAAGCGGCGATTTCGCCCTAACCAGCGCTCTTTTTCAGCGGGGAAGGGTGCCTGCACACAGTGGTTGTGTCCCAGGAGAGGTGAGTGATTAAAAATCCAAGTGAAAAAAATTACAATTTTACAAGTTTTAAAAGCAGTGAATACTCTGTCTTCCTACTACTCCCGGCTGTGCCTCAGGAGGGTCCAAGTTAGGGATGTTACATCCTGAAAAATCAAGCTATAAGTCCTGCTGCTACAGGACTGTCGTGGATAGATATCCATTTCAGACCCCAACAAATTATGTCTGTGGGGCTGAGGGAGGAAATACGACTCCCAAGTCGTGAAACAAGTGTTGCCACAGGCACACCAGAGCTATTAAGTAGTGGGAGGCAAATGTTTATTTAGCGTGCAATGAGCTCCGGCTTCAGGTTTGATTTAGAGTTGTGCTCTTCTGCTTCCCAGAAATCTTCAAAGGGAAATGGAAAGAAACACAAGAAGAGTTGCTATAACTCCTCTTCCAGATGTTGCTAAGGCTCATTCTTCATCTCCAGAGACTACCTCCAGTCACTAGCTTCTATCCTCCTCCAGGCCCCTCTCTGCAAACGAAGGTTATACTCATGCAGTCCTGATGGAAGGTGCAACTGGTAGTGGAAGAGGACAGGTTCAATGAAGGCACTCAACCTTGGCGTGCGCCAATAAAAGAATATTAGACGATGAAGGATCTTACTACAGACACTGATCCAAATCAAATGCACCAAGTGATCATACATGATGATAGCAGTGAGGCAACCAACATGGTCCTTCACTGCAGATTAGGACATCCCATACTATTTGACACATTAAGAATGCCAGTGCGCTTGAGAGGGTGACAGACATGGATATGGAGTTCCCTTTTGTAGCCTGTAGCTCCCTGAGGTGGCCTCATTTACAGCATTTCAGAGAAGGTGGCAGAGATGCTCGATTTGCCACTTCCCACAATGGTGGCCAAGTCAGATATCTTGACTGAGATAGTTCAAACCGCTTCGGTGACCTGAATCTCTACTCGCATTTAATGACACTCTCACAAAGCATCTTAAAGCAGCATAGGACAAGCAGACATCTGCCCTGGTGATCAGCAGACTCATTGCCTGCCACTATAAACAAGCACCACAAGATGCTAACTTTCTCTCCACCCATCCTTTGCCATAGAGCTTTCTTTTGGAAACCATGTCATACTCAAAGCAGAATCTTGGAGTATTTCCAAAAGCACCTACCAGCAAGAAGTTGGAGGCTTTGGGCAGAAAGATATTCTCAGCTGGGAGTTTGGCGCTGAGGTCGATGAATGCCACATGTCTTCTTAGCAGATATACTCAAGCACTCTGGGGAAGTGGCAGGCATGGTGGTGGCAAGTCTGCCTGATGGACAATTTTGCTGAGGTGGTCAGATTGCCTCCAGACCGATCCTTTGAGCAGGCCTAGACACTGGATTTGGTGGCGAGGGCCATGGGGGTCCTGTGTTACGCTGAGCAGGCATGCCTGTCTGTGTTCCATAGGTTTCTCAGGCAACATTCAAGACTGCCTGACAGATACGCCATTTGATGGATTTTCTCCTAGGCAGTGGCAAAGCAAATTCAGCCGTGGTTGATGAGCCCTAATCAGGGTGAAACTGGTCTAGGTTGCTTGTCTTCAGATCCATTGAGGACCTGGTTTGGCAGTTTGAGCTGGACTGTTCCAATTGGAGCAGGGTCAAAACTGTTTTGCGTTTGGCTGGGTCCAAACGGAGGTGACATTGTGTTCAAAATGTCTATGGACTGGGATGCAGCCCCTAGTAATTATCAGTGGCTGAGATTAATTCAAGCATCCCATCAATCACATTTTGTAAACTTCAGTGTATTGCCCTAAGTGGAACAGGTATGACCAGACATGGGTCTTGTGCACACTGTTTCAATAGAAACAAGTTATGCTTGGCTGATGAACCCTAATCAGGGTGAAACCTCTCCTAGTTTGCTTGTTCTCTAGTTCAGGGAGGGCCTGGCCTTGTTCTTCGGGCTGGACTGTTTTCATTGGAGAACGGTCAAGATTGATTTGCATATGGTTGGGTCCAAACTGAGGTAGCATTGCGTGGCAAGAAATGATGGACTGGGATGCCGCCAGAGTAATTACCAGTGGCTGAGATTATTTCAAACATTCTAGCTACCAATATTTGTATATTGCAGTGATATTTGGATCAGTCATTTGCAGCCAGTGAGTTACACAGGCAATACAGAAAGTTTCATTAACCCAACAAATAGCCTAACCAGTTTCTTTAGCAGTGCCGAGGCAAGCCCAAAGGCCAAGCAACCCTCCTTCTCCATCCCTGCACCAGCAGGAAATCTGCTTTAGTGCCCCCCTTAAAAGAATACGCACAGCCAGTTGGAGAAAGGGTATCCTAATTTCTGCAGGCCTGGAAGATAAAAACATGGGTTCTTTAGATGATAGAAATGGGCTGTGCCCTTCCCTTTCACAGGCCCCTCTCTAAGTCCCCCGCCATCCCTTTTCTTTCATTCAGAGCACCCCACTTGGCTTTTCCAACGGAGGTGGTGGCTCTTTTGGGGGAAAGGAGCAGTGGAGTTGATCTCAGAACAGGAAATGGGGCAGAGGTGCTATTGAGTGTACTTCCTTGATCCCAAGAACGATGGCCATCTGTATTCCATCCTGGACCTTGGTGTCTTGAACTTTTACCTCACTGGCAAACGTTGAATATTCTCATCTCTCTTTTTCAGGTGATTTTGGAGCTGGAACCAGAACACTGGATGGTGTGCCACGACTTTCAGGACCTATGTTTCTGCAAACCAATCCTGCATAATGCACAGGAGGTGGCTATGGTTTCTGGTTGGCTCCATCAATTACCAACTCATGGGCGTCCCTTTTAGACTGAAATTAGCACCCAGAGTCTTCAGCAATTTGATGGTGGTTGTGGCACATCTGCGGAGGAAGGGGATCCATTTTTCATGCATGTGGACGATTGGCTGCTCAATGAAGACTTGCCGCAGCTGGTATCATACTACCCATAAAGCTCATCATCCCTGCTGATCAACTTAGGCTTTTCCATCAACCTGCTAAGTGGCATCTTGAGCCATCTCAGCACCGCCTGTTCATAGGGACTGTCCTGGACACATCGTCTTCTCTGGTGTATCCCCCTCCGCCCCCTTTTGTACCTTCCGATGCAGATCTGGAGTACTGATCCTAACTAGACAGTGTGCTGGGAAGTTATGTTCCCTCTGAAAACTACAGGCTTCAAACCATGCAGAGACTTCAGGAGGCTGATGTTGCTCTAGGACCCACAAGAGGTGGGTTACTGATGCCTGGGCTCTGTTGATGACGGTAAGTCATGCCACATGGGTGCCCTATTGAATCTAAAGGTGCTTCGTGACTGGCAAGTAAATCTCTACATTGACGAACACAACAAGGTCATGGCCAAGTCTCAGTCTCTCTGTCAGGCTATTCCTGTGAGTGATCCACTCCCTGATCGAAGTATTCAGGTAGGTCAAAGTCCAAACAAAGCCACAAAGTGGAATTCAACACCATCCCGACCTTCAGCTCACAAGAGAAGGCTCAGGGCATCAAGATAAAGATCACACTCCTTTGAAGTTTCTGGTTTCTGAACCGATTCCTTAGTTGGTCTTGATGCGCTTAGAGTTTCCCAGGCTTTTCTCATCGACTTTCAAGGAAGCTATGCTGCATATCTTTTTTTGCAACTCCAGCTCCATCTGGCGTGCCTTCAGGCCCCACTGGGCTGCAGAACTACCAGTCTGATTACTGTAAGCAGGGCCTCCTTTGATGGAGTCTGTTTCCATGTGACTAGTTACCGGGTCCATACAAAATCTGGTTTAGACTTCCACACAGGCACTACGCTCCACGCTGGCTCTCCTTGCATCAGTGCTAATGCCCATGTCAGGCACCGAAGCAATGTCAGCCCAAGCTCTGCTGCCTGACCCCAACCTGGTGCCTCTGCTCCGATGCAACTTTCAGCAAACCCCGCAATACATTATCGCCGCTTTTATAGGCAGGAAACTGCTGTTAAAGCGGCCATAATGGGCTTGATAATATGCCCTTGTGAATTCCCATAGAAGCCCAGGTTCTGGTGTTAACCTGGGCTTCTATGGGAATTCACAAGGGCATATTATCAAGCCCATTATCGCTGCTTTAGCGCCAGTTTCCTGCCGATAAAAGCGGCGATAATGTATCGCCCTTTCATGATAATATGGCCCTCCATTCTTCTTCGCTCCGACTCTGACCCTATGTAAGTTACACACATGATGAGAAGGGTGATTGATTAGTCTCTACTCGCTATACTAATGATGCACTAGACCTGCGTTTACAAAATGTGTGTTTGCTAAGCACATCCCATGAAACAGAGCAGCAGTGGTCTGGAGGGCAGTGGTTATGCTGGATCTGCAGTTCCCCTCCATCGAGACAAAAACAAACCTTCTGATGGATACTTCTACCTGCAGGTTTCTCACCTTGAACACTCACCCAGCAGGTAGAAGTATCCTTCTATCTGCCTGGGCGCTCGAAACGCGTATTTATGCCCGTAAATAAAATTCCTTGATAGTACCTGGTTGGTGTGGCTCGATCTTCTTTCCAGATCAGGAGAAGTTTTGGTGTATATATATATATGTATGTATATATATATATATATATATATATATATATATATATATATATACGATAACGCTCCCACAGCGCACCGTACACATCAGCACTCTCCAGGAGAAGAACGGACACCAAAATCCGGTAATTAATGCAGCAGAGGTTTTTCATTTTTAGTTTGAATCTTCAGTGAATCAGGGGTGCCACGATCCGACGCGTTTCGGCGATCCTGTCGCCTTGCTCACCTGTATATATAATGTGTATCTATACACACGCATATGTATATTACCTACTGGCGGTCGCCAGTAGGTATATATAGTTAGGACCTAGTTACCATAGGAAATTCCGAACATTCTATTGGGAATAACTTTGGCGCCGATTGAGGGATCTGCCTGTAATTTTCCTTAAATTTGCCTCACTGCACTCCGCTCCTTCCCTGAAAGTTTCGGGGGGATTCGGCAAGCGGGGGCCGAGAAAAAAGGGGGTCCCAAAACGTGTTTTCCCCATGTTAATTTCCATAGGGACATTCTGACAAGGCTACAGCTCGAACGGCTGAACGGAATTACACCAGATTTGGCAAAATGGTAGGGACTGGTATGCAGCAGTGCCTTTTGTATATTTGGTCAAAATCCCTCCAGTAATTATTGAGAAAATGGAATTTGTTCAAATTATATATCTATATGTGGCACACTGTAAGCTTACTGTACTCTGTACCTTCCAGAGTACGAGCTGCTACTGTCTGTGAACATTCCAAAACAGAAATTGTTGGCAGCCATCTTGTGCCTCGGTAGACTGAGGCACAGGCACAGGAAAGCAGAAAATCGCGGGTGTACAGAGTACAGTAAGCTTACCGCAAGCTTACTGTACTCTGTACGGTGCGCATACCCTTGCGATTTTTCGATTTTTTGGGGGGAGGGCCTGGGGGGGCCTTGTGGGGCACCCTGAGCAGGCATAGGGGGTCAGGGTGCTTCTACCCTGCCCCCTTTGCGTGTTTTGCACCTTTGTTTCACTGCTTTCTTGTACCTTGGTTCTACCGAGGCACAAGATGGCTGCCAACACTTCCTGGTTTGGAGTGTTGACAGACAGGGGCAGCCAATCGGCATGCATTTCACAGGAAAGCAGCATGCTCCTTGGCTGTCAACACTTCTAACCAGGAAGTGTTGGCATTCATCTTGTGCTAGGTAGACCGAGACACAAAAGAAGCAGAGCGCACAGCCCACACAGCTCTCACAGCCCACACAGCTCTCACAGCTCTCACAGCCCACACAGCTCTCACAGCCCGCACAGCCCACACAACCCTCACAGCTCACATCCCACACAGCTCTCACAGCCCACTCAGCTCTCACAGCCCACACAGCTCTCACAGGCCTCACAGCCCACACAGCCCACACAGCTCTCACAGCCCACACAGCCCACACAGCTCACATCCCACACAGCTCGCACAGCCCATACAGCTTTCACAGCCCATACAGCTCTCACAGCCCACACAGCTCTCACAGCCCACACAGCTCTCACAGCCCACACATCTCACACTTTCACAGCCCACACAGCTCTCACAGCCCACACAGCCCACACAGCTCTCACAGCCCACACAGCTCTCACAGCCCACAGCCCACACAGCTCACAGCCCACACAGCTCACAGCCCACACAGCCCTCACAGCCCACACAGCCCTCACAGCCCACACAGCCCTCACAGCTCACACAGCCCACACAGCTCTCACAGCCCACACAGCCCTCACATCCCACAGAGCTCTCACAGCTCTCACAGCCCACACAGCCCACACTCTCACAGCCCACACTCTCACAGCCCACACTCTCACAGCCCACACAGCTCTCACAGCCCGCACAGCTCTCACAGCCCACACAGCTGTCACAGCTCTCACAGCCCACACAGCCCACACTCTCACAGCCCACAGAGCCCTCACAACCCACACAGCTCACATCCCACACAGCTCACATCCCACACAGCTCTCACAGCCCACACAGCCCTCACAGCCCACACAGCCCTCACAGCCCTCACAGCCCACACAGCCCTCACAGCCCACACAGCTCTCACAGCTCTCACAGCTCTCACAGGCCACACAGCTCTCACAGCCCACACAGCTCTCACAGCCCACACACAGCCCTCACAGCTCACATCCCACATCCCACAGAGCTCTCACAGCCCACGGAGCTCTCACAGGCCTCACAGCCCACACAGCTCTCACAGCCCACACAGCTCTCACAGCCCACACAGCTCTCACAGCCCACACAGCCCACACTCACAGCCCGCACAGCTCTCACAGCCCACACAGCTGTCACAGCTCTCACAGCCCACACAGCTCACACAACTCTCACAGCCCACACAGCTCTCACAGCCCACACAGCTCTCACAGGCCTCACAGCCCTCACAGCCCACACAGTCCACACAGCCCTCACAGCTTTCACAGCCCACACAGCTCTCACAGCCCACACAGCCCACACAGCTCTCACAGCCCACACAGCTCTCACAGCCCACACAGCTCTCACAGCCCACACAGCTCTCACAGCTCTCACAGCCCACACAGCTCTCACAGCCCTCACAGCCCACACAGCTCACATCCCACACAGCTCTCACAGCTCTCACGGCCCACACAGCTCTCACGGCCCACACAGCTCTCACAGCTCTCACAGCCCACACAGCTCTCACAGCCCACACAGCCCACACTCTCACAGCCCACACAGCCCGCACAGCTCTCACAGCCCGCACAGCTCTCACAGCCCACACAGCTCTCACAGCCCACACAGCTCTCACGGCCCACACAGCTCTCACGGCCCACACAGCTCTCACGGCCCACACAGCTCTCACGGCCCACACAGCTCTCACAGCTCATACAGCTCTCACAGCCCACACAGCTCTCACAGCCCTCACAGCTCTCACAGCCCACACAGCCCACACAGCTCTCACAGCCCACACAGCTCTCACAGCCCACACAGCTCTCACAGCCCACACAGCTCTCACAGCTCACACAGCTCTCACAGCCCACACAGCCCACACAGCTCTCACAGCCCACACAGCTCTCACAGCCCCCACAGCCCTCACAGCCCTCACAGCTCTCACAGCCCACACAGCCCACACAGCCCTCACAGCCCACACAGCCCTCACAGCCCACACAGCTCTCACAGCCCACACAGCCCACACAGCCCACACAGCTCTCACAGCCCACACAGCTCTCACAGCCCACACAGCTCTCACAGCCCACACAGCCCACACAGCTCTCACAGCCCGCACAGCTCTCACAGCCCACACAGCCCTCACAGCCCACACAGCTCTCACAGCCCACACAGCCCTCACAGCCCACACAGCTCTCACAGCCCACACAGCTCTCACAGCTCTCACAGCTCTCACAGCCCACACAGCTCTCACAGCCCACACAGCTCTCTCAGCCCACACAGCTCTCAGCCCACACAGCTCTCACAGCCCACACAGCTCTCACAGCTCACACAGCCCTCAGAGGCCCACACAGCTCACATCCCACACAGCTCTCACGGCTCTCACGGCTCTCACGGCTCTCACTGCTCTCACTGCTCTCACTGCTCTCACAGCCCACACAGCTCTCACAGCCCACACAGCCCACACAGCCCACACAGCTCTCACAGACCACACAGCTCTCACAGACCACACAGCTCTCACAGACCACACAGCTCTCACAGCCCACACAGCTCTCACAGCCCTCACAGCCCACACAGCTCACATCCCACACAGCTCTCACAGCCCTCACAGCTCTCACAGCCCTCACAGCTCTCACAGCCCTCACAGCTCTCACAGCCCACACAGCTCTCACAGCCCACACAGCCCACACAGCCCACACAGCCCTCACAGCCCTCACAGCCCTCACAGCCCTCACAGCCCTCACAGCCCTCACAGCCCTCACAGCCCACACAGCCCTCACAGCCCTCACAGCTCTCACAGCTCTCACAGCCCTGGCAAAGATGATACCAGCAGCGAACAAGCACTGGCAAAGACAATAACGGCAGCAAAGAAACGCTGGCAAAGACAATAACGGCAGCAAAGAAACACAGGCAAAGGCAATACCAGCAGCGAACAAACACTGGGAAAGATAATACAATCAGGGGGGCAGGGGCACGAAAAACGGCACAATCAGGGGACAGAAGGCCCGACAAACGGCACAATCAGGGGGCAGAAGGCAAGAAAAAACAGCACAATTAGTGGGCAGAAGGCAACAAATACGGCACAATCAGGGAGCAGAAGGCAAGAAATACGGCACAATCAGGGTGCAGAAGGCAAGAAATATGGCACAATCAGGGTGCAGAAGGCAAGAAATACGGAACAATCAGGGGGGTAGAAGCCAAGAAATATGGCACAATCAGGGGGGCAGAAGCAAGAAATACGGCACAATCAGGGTGGCAGAAGGCAAGAAATACGGCACAATCAGAGAGCATCTTGCTCCGGTCCAAAAATCGGATCCTTAGGGCTGCTCAGGTGGTCCCACAAGGATATTAACATATTTAAACGTTATCCGCTAATAGAATTAGCATTTTAAAAACCTTGCAAATTCACTGAAAAAAACATAGGTTTCAGGCCTTATTTAGTTAGGAATTCGCATTTAAAAAACCTTTGAAATTCACTGAAAAAACCATAGGTTTCAGGCCTTATATAGTTAGGAATTAGCATTTAAAAAATCTTTGAAATTCACTGAAAAAACCATAGGTTTCAGGCCTTATATAGTTAGGAATTAGCATTTAAAAAAACCTTGCAAATTCACTGAAAAAACCATAGGTTTGAGGTCATATATAGTTAGGAATTAGCATTTAAAAAAACATTGAAATTGCTCCTATATAGTTAGTTGTACTAACTATATTTCGCGCACCCGCAATCCACTGCTGATGATGTCACATATTACATCATTCATGACATGGTCAGTAACATCACTAATGACATCTCAAATGACATCACTGATGACATCATCCAGTGACTGTGTGTTTCTGTAAAGTTTAAATATGTTTTACATATTGAAGAATGAGTGGATGTATAAGTGTCTGGATGAAAGATTTAGTAGGTACATGACTGAATGTATGAGTGAGTGATTAAATGTGTCGTACTGAATGCATGGGTTAGTGACTAAACTGTCTGAAAGTGTGCATCAGTATGTCTGTTGTTGTGTAAGCAACTGCATGTGTTGATCAGTAGCTATATGAGTGGCTATATGTGTTATTGATTGTTTGCCCAAGTATTTGTATGGGAGACTGAGTGTGTGTGTGGGTAGCTGGCATATATAAATGACTATACATAAGAGTCACTGATTGTGCGAGTGGCTGTATGGATCATTGTGTACTTGTATCAGTAATTGTATAAAAAAGTAAGTATGTGTTAGTATATGTTTGAATAAGTGAGGTGTTGTGTGTATAACTGTATAGTTAAGGAAATGAAAGTGTGATTGATTCTTTGCATGACTGACTAGATGTGTGAGTAACTCCATGGATGAGTGGCAGAGTGTGAGTGTCTGTATAGGTGTTGAGTGCAGATGATAGTGTTGTATTGATGAGTGACTGTATGTATGAGTGATTCTATGGGTAAATGATTGGATGTGTGTATAGACCTAGCAATCAGTGTGTGCGTATGTAGTAACTGGTATTGGTGTGTCAATGGTTTCAAGAATGGTAGTCTGTGTTTAACACTGGGTGTATCAAAGGTTATATTAGAGTTTGAAGAAGTGCATCGTATTATCACATGAATGATATCATCAGTGATGTGATCAGTGATGTCATTTGAGATGTCATCAGTGATGTCACTGACCATGTCATGAATGATGTAATATGTGACATCATCAGTAGTGGATTGCGGGTGCGCGAAATATAGTTAGCACAACTAACTATATAGGAGCAATTTCAATGTTTTTTTAAATGCTAATTCCTAACTATATATGACCTGAAACCTATAGTTTTTTCTGGGAATATATATATATATATATATATATATATATGGACACGTGAACAAGGGCTTACGAGTTTGAAACGCGTTGTGTTGGGTCACTGAAATAAAACCACACTTTTTGCCCATTAAACCTCGGAGGTCTGTGTCTCTTTCCTCGCCTAACCCGCCGTCGGCGGAATCAGGAAGTGGTTCGAGTTTCCAGGGGATATATATATATATATATATATATATATATATATATATATACACACACACACACACACACATACACATACATACATACACCCACCCTCCCTCTCCGTGCTAAAGCTGGGCTCAGTTCATTATTGTTGTGACTCACCATCAATACTTCAAAGTCCCACAGAAACTTCTTCTCATTGGATCAATTTTTAACTGGGTGGCGTTCAAGGCTTTTCCTCCACCCAGGACCCAAGGAATTTGAGTATTTACAAAATAAATACCCTAAGGTCCATAAAGACCAGACCAAGCCCCCAGGGAGGCCCATCGTGGCAGGATGTGACTCCCTCCTCGAGCCTATTGCAAACTATGTGGATTGCTTCCTAAAACAATTTATGGATAGAGTCACTTCATTCCTTCAGGACACAACAGACTTTATCAATAAACTGGATATGGTCGAATTTGATCAAGGGAAAGACATATTGGTCACACTTGATGTGACATCCCTTTATACCCAAATACCCCAGGATGAAGCAGTGGCAGTGCTTTCATACTTCCTTGATTCACGTCCCAGACCTGTGCAAGTGCCCACCCACTTTTGGTTGATTTAGCTTCTTTTGCTTTAAAGAAAAACTACTTCTGCTTTGGGAAAGACTTTTACCTCCAGGTGAAAGGAGTAGCAATGGGGTGCCCATTCGCCCCGGAACTGGCAGTATTGTTCATGTCATTGTATGAGGATACGTATGTCCACAATAACAACCCATTTGGAAAGTACATCAGAACGTGGCTACGTTTTATAGATGATGTCTTCATGGTGTGGACAGGTGGAGAAGACAATTTAAAACTGTTCCACACATGGTTAAATGCTAGAACACTGGACATACAGTTCAGCATAGCCCATTCGAATAAAAAGATACAATTTCTGGACGTGGAAGTCTTTCCCTCTGCCGGCAAATTAGTGACATCATTGTTTGTCAAGCCAACAGACCGTAATAAAGCTCTCTTGTTCTCAAGCAATCATCCGAGGAGCCTAAAAGAAAATCTCCCTTATGGGCAATTTTTGCGTGTACCTAGAAATTGTACATCTAATGCTGATTACAAGTTCCATGCCAACAATCTGGTGTCTAAACTGTGCGACCATGGATACCCAAGAAAATTGGTGCGAAACTGTATGAAACGGGCGAGATGGACCCAACGGGAAACCCTACTTGAGCGACGAAATAAACCCCAGCTAAAACGCCAAGTTTGTGTAACGACTTTTTGTCCAAATGCAAACAAACTTAAAAAGATCATTGGACAAAATTGGCACCTGGTAAAAAATCTGAGTGAAAGCATGAACCAGCCACCACTTTTTGCATTCAAAAAGGAAAACAGCATTGCTAACTATGTGGTGAGAGCTGCAAACACGCAAGAAAAACAACCCACATTACGACAAATGATGGGCTTAAACCCTATTGTGAGTTACCACAAATGTGGCACATGCCTATGTTGTGATACCACCACGGAAGGGTTTTTAGTCCAACACAATGGCATCTCGTGGAAACACGAAACGTTCAGTAACTGCAAGTCCAAGTTTGTGGTGTATGGGATCACATGTCCATGTGGACTCCTATATATTGGCAAAACTAACCAAGAGGCGCGTCAGAGAATCTCCCAACATAAATCAAGGATCAAAAATAAAGTGGAAACTGCACCATTGGTCAATCATTGGACGAGACTTAACCACCAAATCAGCGACTTAAAATGGACTATCATCTCCAAGGTCGAAAAAGACCCTCGTGGTGGGGATTGGGATTCCAAATTATCCAAAAGAGAGGCACTCCTCATTGTAAAATTCGATACGGCTACTACAGGTCTGAATGAATTATCCGAAATCTACAAACTATAAGTCATTCTATTAGTGCGGATCCTTATTCTTCATTCACCACTTTCAAGTGCACTATGAGATTACCCCCTAGGTGGTGCTGTGCAGGCACCACTGTCCAAGTCTCTCAATTAATTAATGTTTCGTTTTGTTAATCTTTTATTTTTTTTTAAAAAGGGACCACAGGCTACAGTAAAATATGAGGATTTATGTTGCTTGCTTTTTTGTATTCAATCAGGCACCTCCTTCCCGTGAGACGCCCCCAGACCCAGTTCTGCGGCCCATCTGACGAATTCACCAGGACTACGCATACGTGAGGGACTAGCGCCTTTAGACACCTCCTGATCCAGTTCTGTGGTCTATAAACGGCATCCCGTTCGTCTGACTGATTTACCATGACTATGCATGCGTGAGGGATTAGCGCTCCTAGACCGCCACCCGTCCTACTCGGCAGATTCTATCAGCCCCGGTAAGCCCCGCAATTTCGGCCCGATTGGATTGCGGAACCACTCCTCATCAGTCCCATCGTGATCTAACACCACCCTGCATTTTTATTACAGAGTGGGCACAACACGTTTTCAGCCGCACGCGCTGCAGTCAATCACAGCGCCTTTCCAGCCCCCGTCCGCTGAACGTGTTTTCCAGCAATGGGTAAGAGCGACTCTGAGCTTATGTGTGCGTTTCCTTCTGCTCCACACCAAGAGTTGGTTATATATACCAATGCTCATTATTATTTTTTACTCAGATTTCGCGTACCTGATTCGATCTTGACCTTCCCGCAGCTGGCGACACTGCATTGATTTCAAGGTAAATCAATGTTCATGAGTTCCAGCAAATATTACAATGAGACTAGCCTGTTCTTGCTGCTTTGTATTGGCTATACACCTCACTTTTCACTGACACTAGGCATTTGTCTATCCTGTCTTTTATTTTTTCACTTTTCTAGGAGTCTGCAGCCTTGCACCTACTAATGAGGGTAAGCGATGTGATATGGTGGTGTAGCAGTGCTTTTTAGTGTCCTTGAATTTCAGACAATGAATGTTTACTTAGTGTCTGTCTCTTTCTACTTTTCAGAACGCCTTCTGGCCCTGAGGAGAATCCCCCTTTGAGTTATAGGGATTCGAAACGCGTAGGCCTTTTTATCCCTCGGTCTGCTCTCTTGTATGTTCTTGTGCTTACTTGTTTCGCACTCGAATATTTTGTATATTATCTTTACTTAAAATGTATTGTTTGAATAGCCCTGACTGTGACATAAACATCCCAGTGGTTAGTGATTGCAAAACATTCATGTAATCCCTCTTGTAATTAGAGCAGACCGCTCTTGATTTCCCCTACGGGTATTCAGCTCTACCTGTATTGGGTAATCGCTTTTGAATTTCTTGTTTGAACGTTTGGATGTGAATGCGAGTGGGATGACTGTGATATGCGTGACTTTTGTGGTGATATAAATTGTATTCTATTGTGTCTTATCTTTTAATTTTGCGTCTGCAATTTTTCTATTTTTGTACTAAGGTTCATGTTTGGTATTTTCAAAATTGATTCAAATAAATAGCTATTAAATAGCCATTTCCATTTTCGAATTCCTTTTCTTCTTTGGATGTCACTAAGTGTGTTAAATAACCCTATCAGTATTGGCACATTCCTTTGTTTGTTTGTTTGATAGGCTCAGCCTTACTGATTAGAGCTAGCCCTTGTTTGTTAGTACTTTCCTCCACCAGAGCGTGTCTGGGACATTCCTGGTATGATCATGCTGTTTCAGGATCAGTCCTGGTTCTCTGTGAACAGGGTTGTGAGTCTTCTTGTCGTTTTGCATCTTCCTTCTCCTCCACAACAGCAGTTGGCACATGTGAGACAAACAATGTAATCTCAAATTGCAGCAGGGTCAACATCAGAACTGCCTCTTTGATGCCATTCAGGATCTGCAGTGGTAGCTAGCAGTCAGTTGCCAATCTAAACAGCTGCAGGCCACTCTCTGTTCCCCCACCCAGGGTTCACAGTTAGAACAGAATATTTGCTGCTGGGTTGGGAGTGTTACTGAGGGCAGATGTAGATCGGAGGCCTCTGGTTTTCAGCAGAGAGCTTGTTCCTTCTGGAGCTTTAGATATCTGCTTAACCCTTAAAGCCTTCTTGCCATTCCCCAAATGGAGTCAACGGCAACAACAAAGTGATGGATGGAATGCTTGAATTAATCTCAGCCAATGGCAATCGCTCGGGCTGCATTTCAGTCCATTTTATTGCACCCACCATGCCACTGTAGACAAAGGCCCAACTTTATGCAAATCAGTACCAACCCTGCTCCACATGGGAACAGTCTAGCCTGAACTGCCAGGTGAGTCCCCCTCCAGAAGGAACCACAAGTCACTCCAGACCAGTTTCACCCTTCTTAAGCCTGGTCAGTAGGGTGTAGTTTGAATCCTATTACGCAGTACGCATGTCTGGGAATACTTATCGCACTTAGGGCGTCGACTACAACAACAACAGCAAAATGGTGGATGAAATGCTTGGCTAAGTCAGCCATTGGCAATCACTTGAGCAGCATTTTAGTCCATGGTGTTTCAGTGAGCAGACGTGGGTCCTGTGCTCACTGTGCAACCGGAATCAAGCTGCACCTGACTGAAGAGCCCCAACTCGGGTGATATGGGTATTTATTGCTTGTGCTTCTATTCAAAGAGGACCTGGCTTGCCAGTATGAACTGGCCTGTTGCTATTAGAGCAGGATAAAGGCTGATTTGCATATGGTTGGGTCAAATCTGAGGTGGCATAGTTAGCAAAAAACAATGGACTGGGATCCGGCCTGAGTAATTACCAATGGCTGAGATTAATTCCAGCATCCCACCCATCACTTTTTTTTTGTTTAGTCCATCAAATGGAGGCTGGTGCAGGTTGTCGTGGACAACACTACTGTCATGGGCCACAGTAACAAGCCAGGAGAAGTGTTGTCCTGGGCCCTGCGCCAGGAGCTCTTGTGCTTGTTAGAAGTGTTCTGGCTGGAATGGACCAAGGAAATCCTGTACACCTTTCCATCAGTCTCGTACTTCATGTTCTGAAGATCAGGAAAGCCTTCTCAAATCATCTTGATTGACCCAGACAGGGCTTGGATAGTGTTGGATCCAGAGCTTCTGAGCTTGAGTATTTAACCTTTTCTAAGGAATCTGGGTTGGGTGGATCTCCTGTCTCAGCACAAAGGCAAGGTGCTGCATCCAAATCTTTGCAGCTTACACTCCTGCATTGAAAACGGTAGCAGTAAAAAGTTTTTGAGTTGCTGATTGAGGTGGTAGATGTTAACCTTGCTGCCAGACTCCATTCCACAAAGTACTCTACAGTGGAATAAATGTGTTGCCTGGTATGAGACCCAGACCAAGATCTTGCAGTGAACACTATAAAAGCTTTTATGTCTGCTGTCTCTCTGTTTACTGGATCAACTATCCTTATTGAAATCCTCAATTGTGGTACATTTCCTCTCAAACTGTTTGTGATGCCCCAGTGGGCCGTAATCTGGTCTTGACATTGCATATGTCCATAAACTTTGAGCCAAGGCACAGCTGCTCTTCAAGGCTCTTGACACGTAAAAGTCTTCCCTGTTGCCATCACATCAGCTTGGTGCGTGAGCGAGCTGCAGGTGCTGTGGGTAGAACAGTCCTATACTACATTTTTTCTTGGCAACTTGGTATTGAGGACTTTGATGATTCCATTACCTTCATCCAAAGAAGGAGTTGAGCTTTTACATCGACGCAACGCTTGATCATTGGATGCAATCAGCTCTTCGTCAGCTTCTCAGGTGCACTCTGCTAAGGTGACTCATCCTCTACATTAAGATCTGCTATGCACAGGGCAAAAAATCACCATCTCCCCCAACCCTGAAGACCCATTCCACACAGGCCAAGGCTGCAGTAATGACATTGGCATAGTGAGTGCTGTTTTCTTTAATTTCTTTCGTCTGCAAGGCTGCAACATGGGCTTCAATACTTACGTTCACAAAGCACTACTGCCTCGACAGCCTGATCTGATGAGGAGGTACTTTGCTTACTCAGTCCTGCGGGATGTTTTCACTCCCCAGAACCTCTTCCTTTGGGAGGTGCTGCTTGATATGTTTTTTAAGGTGAGAAATCTGCAGTCAGATGTATCCATCAGAAGAACAAGATACTTGCCTTCACTAATCCTCCTTTTGGTGGATAATATATCTACATACAGGTTCCTCACAGCCCTCCCACCTAGCTGGTCTGTGGGGGTGGCGTCTTTAACATCTAAACAAAAACAAGTCCTAAATTAGAGATCAGTACACTGTTAGCAGCAATTTTGTTTTTGCTCTGAGTGCACAGAAAGGGAAAAGACAAAAAAACAAATGCAATTGTGATGGGTTGGTGCTTATATGTGGCTCTGCATTGCCTTATCCAGTTGTGGAATGAAGACAATATGGCATTTCTCCTTCATAGCACTGATTTAAACTGGGCACTATTTTCTGGCGCTAAACCCAGTCTACTTTTTTAGGTAAATAGGGCTATATGCTGATTTGTGTTACTTTGAAGTGATTTTTTCAGTGCTAAACAGGATTACAGCTGAATAGTAGAAAGGTAAAAAAAAAAAAAGATTTGCATCACTTTTGTGATGCAAACACGGCGTAACATTTTAGTAAATATACCCCAGAGTTTCTTGACACTTACTCAGAGTCCCACTCTGCCATGATTGTTGCAATCCCACAAAGCAATAGGGTTGTCTGTGAGAACGTGCACCAGCCTCTCCCATACTGATGGCAGGAAAGCCTTCAGGACCCAGAGGCCTTTGATCTCTACCTACTACGGATGATTGTCGTCCTCTTCCTACCCCTGAATGACGCATCAGTCACCACTGTCAACTCTGGGTGGGGGGGAGCAGACTGCCTAGGACAGATTTTGATCAGTTAGCCACCACTACAGATATTGGGCCATCTACTTTGAGACCTGGATGGGATTGAAAAGGAAGCCTCTATGCTGGGGCCACGGGGATTTCTGGGTACATTGCAGAGCCCACATGTGCCACATAGCAAATTTACAAAGGTTGCATATGGCTAAGAGGCCAATATGCTATTTACCTTTGTAAATGCACTTTCTAGGCAATACTCTATCTTACCGAAGGTAAGTTGAATTCTGCTGGATAATTCTCACTGCACATTCCTCACCTTAGGAATAGTTATGAAAGCAATACCTCCCAAAAATGGAGGGCCTGTGGAGTGAATTCAGACCAAAAAGTCCTGCAGGACCAAACGGCAAAATAGCCTTCCCTTCGGACCTGGTTGTCAAGTCAGTAGTGCTTTGTGAACATGTGAACCGTTGCCCTTATTGCAGCCTGAAAGATATAAAGGAAATAATAACCCTCCTCTTTCTGAATCTTAGACCCTCTTTATAGCACCATTGAAGGCGAACACTCCCAGCTCTTGCAGTAGAATGCAGAAGTGTTTATCTGAAAGTTGACTGGATGTGCTGGAGCAGCCAGAAAGGGTAGCCTGTAACCATGCTAAACAATCTGTATGGCCTATCTGACGTGATAGATTGCCATCCGGGGAGGGAAAATTGAATCCTGCACCCCAGCAGGATGGGTGTGTGCTGCTAAGGGCAAACTAAACCAGCATATGGTAGTTGCTGCAGCTGAGGGGGATTGGAACGACTGGTGCCCCTGCTGACCTGCACGATGTCTGCTAGATGAATGTAGAATGTTACAATGCAAACCATTACAACGCATACCTTTACATCGCAGTTTTTACAATGTAAAAACCATTACAACACATGTTCATTGAGATATATTAAAACTCCCATTACAAAGCATTCCATTACAATGCATACTATTACAAAGCATTCCTTTACAACGCATAATATTTTTTCACTATTTATAACCAAAATTTTATGAGATCTACATTTTAGGATTCATCCCCTGGGACGGGATGCAAGGGAAATATTGGTTTTGGGTGGGGGAGAGTCCTAATATCCAGGTATTAATTTTAATACTCAGTATTTTTTTATACTACCTAACCATTAAAAGACCTGGGTATTATTAATAAAATCAAAAAATATGTTTAAAAAAACAGCGAAATTAACACAGATATTTACAGCATTTTTTTTATAAAATACACACTACTGTCAGAGACAAAAATATTATACATACAATCATCTACACCATCTGCCCCCTCACTTACCATCTACCATCTGTTTTCTTCAGCGCCATGAAACCCCTGGGTGACCGTGTGCTTAACAAATTCCGTATAGAAATAGAAATTCCGTATAGAATCAACTTGAAACACATAAAGCGGTATTCCTTCAACTATTTTTATTGCAGCCTCTGACCCACCATCTACTCAAAATGGCTGGAATTCCGAGAAGTAACGTATAAACCAATATCTTTTTTACAAGACAAAATAATTATACATTCTGTCAGGTTGTGAATAGTGCAAAAAATAGTTTACAAGGCATATTTTTATTTAAATTTTCGTTTACCCCCGAAAAACTTATAAAAGAAACTGCCCACCATTTTGTGCTCAGTGGTTCACTGACTTCCATACTGACCACACGCAGCAGGAGTAGCAGGATAATTGTTTCGACTTACCAGTTGAACACTGCCATCAACAGACTGAAGTAAGTGTGCGTTTATAAGTAAACACCTTCCAAATGATTACACCTAATTCACAAGTACTTATAATATATTTGTAACATATTTACAGCATTTGAAAAACAGCCCCTAGTTTACTGCAGACATTCCTCAAATTATCTTTCCATTGAAAAGTAAGTGAATGAACAAACAAAATGTATTTAAAGAAAAAAGCCCAAAAATAAAAAAGAATTATTAAAATTTTCTTTTAAATATCAACAGACATTGGACATAAAGCAACACCAATTACCAACCTTGGACAAACAAACCTTTACAAAAACAACTGTAAGTAAACTGTAAAATATGATCTGAAAAAAAAACGTTATTAATTTCAAAAATATATTAGCATGCACTGGTCTGCAAAATTACTATTCTAACACCTCCGTGTGTTTGCCTCAGGGAATTTGCTGGATGGTAGTTGGAGCAATTTTACTATTCCTACTCAGACAGGTGCTAGCCTCAGGGAAAGTGCTGGATGGTGGTAGGGGCAAATTTACAATTTCTACTCCGACAATTGTTTGCCTAAGGGAAAGTGTTGGATAGTGGTGGGGGCAAATTTACTATTCCTACTCCGACAAGTGCTGGATGGCGATGGGGGCAAATTTACTATTCCTACTCTGACAGGTGCTTGCCTCATGGAAAGTGCTGGATGGTGGTGGGCCAAATTTACTATTCCTACTCCGACAGGTGCTTCCCTCATAGAAAGTGCTGGATGGTGGTGCGCCAAATTTACTATTCCTACTCTGACAGGTGCTAGCCTCAGGGAAAGTGCTCTATGGTGGAGGGGGCAAATTTAAAGAACTTAAATAAAAAATGAATATTTAAACAAATTTCACATTTTCATTTCTGTTCTTTTTCAAGCATGCAATAAAAGTGATTTTTTTTGTTTTTACAATTCTCTACAGATAAAATCATATTACCCCACCAGTGTGGAGGAACACATCCACAACAACAAAAAACAAGTCAAGCCCATCAACACAGAAGCCAAACTATACAAGGTACAAATGATCAAAAACCAAAAATAATAACTTTTTTTTGCAGGTTTCGAGTTACGAAACATTCTATGGAAAAAGTAATATTAAATTAAAAACTAGAGCCTCACAAACAAAAAGAAACTGACTGTTTTCTAATAAATAATGCCTGAACTTTGTCTTTTGGCTATTTGCAAAAGTGGATTTTTCATTGCAAAAAACTAAGAACATTTCTGCACTTTGTTCAGAACCAAAGAAGCTAAGCACACAACACCACAGAAAGAACATTTCAAAGAAACCCAGCATCAACTCCAGGACTTTCCGGTCACACAACCTAATAAAGGTAACCTGTTTCATTCTGTCAAGTCTTTCCAAAAATAATCTTTTTTCATCAAAGCTAACAAGGCAGCAAACCATTCCAAATCAACATTGCCAAGCCAATGCAATTAAATCCTGGTTCAATTCTGTAAAAAAAGAGAAGCTGACAAATAATGAATGCACACTAGTTTTACGCTTGCAGGCAAAATATTTTCAAAAGCAATCATACACAAAATCACTAAAACAATGTTTTCTCTTTTTCTTCTTTCTATAGGGAATGGCAGCAAGACACCAAGACAAATATTTGAAATCAAGCAGGGGAAAGACTGTTAAGTTACAGTGGTTACGTTTATTGTAAGGAGAGATTAACTGAGCCCAGGTGTCATTGGAGTTGTGTGCAATATTGCTCATCCCATTGAACAAAATTAAGAGAGATTCCCCTATGGCCTTATAATTTCATGTTCGACATAGTTCAAACTGTAATTCATATTGGCAAAATCCCATTAGGCACCATAGATAACGAGAAAACTATTTTTTCATTGATTTCTTTTATTCTTTTACCTTTTTACACATAGGTTACTTTCATTTTTTTCCTTTTTTTTTGGTGGATATTTTCATCATATAAACATCTAATAAATACTGTACATAATTCAAATATCAAAAACATATACAAGCAAAATTTTTAGAAAAAAGCCCTGTTAACCACACATACGACAATCACTCACTATTCATGCATACTTGATAGTCTTTCCCATTCAACACACTATCCAATCATACATATTCTGTGTTCGAGGTAGTCCAGATGGTTTAAATGACTAAATACGCCAGGTCTACGCGTTTCGGTGGATTGTAACCACCTTCCTCAGGACCAACAGATCTTCTCCCTTTAATTCTTGTGTGGGCAGGGTATCTGAAATAGTAAATATAAAAACATCTATCTGTTGCCAATATTTGGGATTTCCAATCACTTAATGATACATTTATCCATAACTGTCTACGATTGCACAGAGTGTACCATATGCCCACCCGGGGATCCAACCGAGTGATAGGCACTAAACATTAATTTAATTTGCATATTCTTATTAAGTAGTTTTGTAGCAAATCATATAACTAAATTTTGCGAATTCAGCAATGAACTGTTTCCAAACAAGAGCAATTTAATATTTACATCAGTTGTAGAAGAACTTTCTGGAATATTACACAATTCATGAGAGTCATATAGCATGAATGTTTACCTATATCGTCTGCAAATAGATATTAGTCGGGGATGTAGGATTTGTTTGAAGATATCAATTCCACCGAAGAAATCAGTTTGTATCCTAAAAAACATGTATTATATAATCTCAATACTTTGAGTATTTATTTATAAGTGCACATGGTCTCTTTACCGCTCATTTTGATCTCAATGAGTTACCTTATATCAGAATGTAAAGGGTCTTGCTTTCCAAGTACAGGCTCTTGCTAATAGGTTTGTTTCTTTTTTTCTTTTTTCTTAAAAAATTTTTTGGGGGTAAGCACGAGGACTTTATCACCTGCAAAGGGGGATACAAGCGTATGCTTGGAGTAGGTAGTCTGACATATAAGACCACATCTATATTATCATGATACTGTGGCATAAATACTAACCTCATCAAAAAGGTCTTTGGAGTGTTATAAAGAGGTCATAAAGGCCTTGACGTATTTATGGATTGGCGTCCTATGTTCTCATCAAGAAGCTGTAACATTTAAATATAGTGGTCAGAGCACTGTGAAATTCTTTTTCAGGTAATTATTTACAAATAAGGACTAGTATACGAACCTTTAACAGTGGAGCTGTATCCCCTTCGATTTTTTTCCCTTTTTCTTTTACCCCTTTCCCCTCGTCCTATTCCTCTGGTTTGTTCAACTAGGAATAAGGTAAGGCGACAGAGTTTGTAAAACATGGATGGAACATCACCTTAGATACAATGTCTATGTTTTGAGACAGTGTTGGTGTTAATTCCTACTCTGACAGGTGCTAGCCTCAGGGAAAGTGCTGTATGGTGGAGGGGGCAAATTTAAAGAACTTAAATAAAAAATGAATATTTAAACAAATTTCACATTTTCATTTCTGTTCTTTTTCAAGCATGCAATAAAAGTGATTTTTTTTGTTTTTACAATTCTCTACAGATAAAATCATATTACCCCACCAGTGTGGAGGAACACATCCACAACAACAAAAAACAAGTCAAGCCCATCAACACAGAAGCCAAACTATACAAGGTACAAATGATCAAAAACCAAAAATAATAACTTTTTTTTGCAGGTTTCGAGTTACGAAACATTCTATGGAAAAAGTAATATTAAATTAAAAACTAGAGCCTCACAAACAAAAAGAAACTGACTGTTTTCTAATAAATAATGCCTGAACTTTGTCTTTTGGCTATTTGCAAAAGTGGATTTTTCATTGCAAAAAACTAAGAACATTTCTGCACTTTGTTCAGAACCAAAGAAGCTAAGCACACAACACCACAGAAAGAACAATTCAAAGAAAAATTCAAAGAAACCCAGCATCAACTCCAGGACTTTCCGGTCACACAACCTAATAAAGGTAACCTGTTTCATTCTGTCAAGTCTTTCCAAAAATAATCTTTTTTCATCAAAGCTAACAAGGCAGGAAACAATTCCAAATCAACATTGCCAAGCCAATGCAATTAAATCCTGGTTCAATTCTGTAAAAAAAAGAAGCTGACAAATAATGAATGCACACTAGTTTTACGCTTGCAGGCAAAATATTTTCAAAAGCAATCATACACAAAATCACTAAAACAATGTTTTCTCTTTTTCTTCTTTCTATAGGGAATGGCAGCAAGACACCAAGCCAAATATTTGAAATCAAGCAGGGGAAAGACTGTTAAGTTACAGTGGTTACGTTTATTGTAAGGAGAGATTAACTGAGCCCAGGTGTCATTGGAGTTGTGTGCAATATTGCTCATCCCATTGAACAGGCAGAGCAGTTCCTCTTGGTGACACTGTTGAAAGGACGAGCATAATGGAGATGGAGGTAAGTGAAAATATAAATGAAATGAAAGACCTGGCATCCACCTCCAATGTACCCTGTGGCTCAGTTTTGAGGGAGGTATCACAAAACATACCAATCCATGTATCAAGTTGTATGCCCACAATCCCCAACCTACGCAGAATTATACAGCGTAAAAAACAGGCAAGTAGCCTATTGCATATTTCTGCACCTCCAGCACCACTTATGTTCTGATTTACGGTAAAGCAGTTCCTTTAAAACTCCTTGTCCCATACTATCTCTACTATGCTGCCTCCTCCCTAGGTGGAATGGGCTCTAAGTATATAATTCTATACTCCGCCCAACGCCTACAAATCTTTGGGTGTTTTTGTGGGCAGCCCTGTGCCTCAAAAATAGGTACCTCCAACACCATGTTAACATCCAAACCTTTTTTCCATGCCGATTGGGAAGGCGGGACTTCAGCTTTCCAGTTTCGTGCAATATCTCGTTTTGCTAGCACTGGGCCCAATAGCAACAAATGACGTTTATATATGTTCCCACCAATCCCTTCCATGATGTGAAGAAGCACCCAGCCTATGCGAGGAAGGGAGCTCCCACCCCAACACCTCTGTCAGACAGGCCAAGACCCCCGCCAAATCATAGCAAGCGCTGTACACTGCCACACTGTGGGAAGTAGAGTGCCATCCTCCCTACAGCATCGTAAACACATTGGGGATGCCACCAGCCCAGTCGTCCACAACCAGATTCTGGTAAAGTATACCCTATGTAATTAGTTAAATTGTATTAGTGGAAGCTCCATTGCAATCGCAGCCCCCTCCGGGGGATGCCAATGCATCAATCGAATCATCTCCGTCCAGTGGGCCATGGTCTCCCTTCCACGCCACCCTGAATTTATCAAGCATGGTGGGGCTATTCGTTACGAATGACTGGTATATTTTGGAAATGTTATGATCTTGTAACTCCCCCATGAACGCTTTTGCCTCAATGGGACTGAAGTCAGGGAGGAATTCCAGCTCTGTAATACTAGGGAGTAGGGCATGCTAGAGTTGAAGGTATCTAAAAAACTGGGCCTTTGGCATCTGGTATTCTTGCTGGAGATCTTGAAAAGACTTCAGTACTGTGCCCCGCATCACATCTCCCAAGGAGGAAATCCCTATGCTGTCCCACCCTCGGAATCCAGACAAGGCTGCCACTTGCGGTAGGCCCCCATTCGACCACAATGGAGTTTCCTTCGTTAACCTGCCCCACCAACCCAGCTTTCTTAACACCTGCTGCCACACCCGAAAGACTATCTTCATAGCCGACGGTAGGGCTTTAAGGCAGGAGGCAGAATACAGAAGAGTATGCAGGGTGGCCTCTCCCATGCATTGTCGTTCCACTGCATACGCAGGATCACTTCTGTCCCTGTACCACCAGTCATTCAAAATCGAGAGATGCGAGGCCATGTAGTATGATTGTATATCTGAGGTGGCTAACCCCTCGGAGTACGTTGATTGGAAACACGTTTTCAACTCCACTCTGGATGCCTTACCTGCCCAGAAGAACTGGCTTGGAACCGAATTCACCTGCAGAAACCATGCCGTAGGGAACGGGTAGGGGTGGTTTTGCAATTGATATAACCATTGTGGTAACAATACCATTTTGAAGATTGGCGATCGACCCGGAGGTAGAGTGGCATATGAGACCACGTCTTTAGTTCCTCGCAGACCCTTGTCCACGCCAGTACAATATTTCTGTCCCAGGAAACCCCTGCCGAATCTGATAAAAAGCCTCCCAAATATTTTACCCCTTTTATAGTAACCTGCACTGACGAGGTCCAGGCGCCCAGTCCCTCATGTTTCCCCAGCACCCAGAGTGTAGATTTACTGGGACTCATAAACAGACAGGATGATTCCCCAAATATCTGCATAATGCATAATATCCTTAGTCCTGTTTTATTGATATCTGTCAAGAAGAATAGGACGTCGTCCGCATACAGTGCGATGCCTTCCGACAGTCCCCGGGTCCACTCAAACCCTGTCACTTGTGTGTCCATCCGCACCCATGCCGCCAAGGGTTCCCTCGCCAAAGCAAATGAGTATGGCAACAGTGGGCAGCCTTGACGGGTGCCCCAACTGATAGGAAAGGTGAAGGAGACAGAGCTCGCAACACGGACCAATGCCGTTAGGTCTGTGTACAATAGTTTAAGGTATGATAAAAATCGGGGTCCGATATTCAAGTGGTCCAGCAGGGTGAACAGGTATGTCCAGCTGAAAGAGTCGAATGCTCTATCCATGGCTGCTCCAAATCCCGGATGGCGGCCACGGCTACGTGTGCCCGACGTATTTTGTGACGTGTTGCTCTATTGGACATGAATCCCGCCTGGTCCGGATGGACTAAGGAAGTGATATGTGTCTGAAGACGATTGGCCAGGGCCTTAGCGAGGCTCTTGGCCTCGATATTTAACAATGAGATAGGGCAATATCTCACGGGAGGCCACCACGTGTTCGTGCCTCCTCCACCACTCTCAGCAAATGGGATGCCAGCTTCGTGGAATACCTCTTAAAAAAATTTGGCAGGTTAGTCGTTGTGGCCCGGGGCCGTCCCCGAGTTTAAGTCCCCCAGCGCTTTAGACAATTCCTCCTCTGTGAGTGGGAGGTCCAGATCCGCCCAGGCTGTGTCAGAAAGGGTCTGAGGCAGGATATCACTTATAAAACTATGCACTACCTCCCCCGATAGGGATTCCTTTGCTGCATAGAGTTCCGCGAAGTAGTTTGCAAAACTCTCCGCTATCAATAAAGGATCTTCGAGCACCCTCCCGTCCGGTCCTTGCGCCTCAGGGAGAACCAGGGGGCACAAGGCTCCCTTGCACAGACGGTGTAACAGTTTGCTAGATTTGTGCCCCACTGGTGAATCCTGCTACGGGATGCCAGCCATGCCAAGCAAACCTCATCCATCAATAGGGAAGCAAGTGCCTGTCTTGCCAACAGCCGCTGGCGTTGCACCAGCCCACCCCCCTCGTCTCTACTATCTAGCTCGAGATTTACAAGATTGGCCTCTGATTCAAACAGTGCTTCCCTCCGAGTCCTACGCGGCGCGGAGCAATATGATATTTCCCCCCCCCGTATAGTTGACTTTAAGGCCTGCCATATGGGTTCGGCTGTCTCCACCGAGTCCACATTCAGCTCCAGGTATTGATCAATAGCCTGGCCTATGCTTTTCCTATATTCCTCGTTCTGCAGATTCCAGGGGGAGAGCTGCCAATGAAATGGTGGTTTTGCAGGGCCAGATGTATTTCCAGCGCTACCGGGGAATGATCGGAAAGTCCTCTAGGCAGAATCTCCAACTCCTTCACCCTACCTGCCGCACTTGATGGTACAAATATATAGTCCAGTCTGGAGAATGAATCATGCACTGATGAGATATATGTGAATCCCTGTTCTTCCCTATGTATCATACGCCAGGGGTCCATCCAGCCCAGACTTGACTCCATGGACCATCGTTTTGTGGACCGTTCCCCTCTAGAGTGACCTCCCTGTTTCCACCTATCCCTTGATAGATCCATTACATCAATCCAGTCCCCCCTATAATGGTTAGCCCGCCTGGTATAGTTACCCATACATTCGTAAGACGCTCGACCAGTGCCAAGGGGGCCGGGGTGCGTATATGCTGCCCAGTATTACCTATGATTACCTATGTACCCATGATGAGGACATATCTTCCCTGTGTGTCCACCCATGTCCTGGAGTGCTTATACGGGATCCTACAGTGGACAAGTATAGCTACCCCCTGGGAGCCCCAGGTGAAACCACTTAAAATACCCAAATCTACAGAAGCACAGGTCCTTCGTTCCCAGCATGTGGATCTCTTGCAGCAACAGGATAACGGTCAAATATCATTTGCGATACAAAAGGGGATGATGGACGGAGCGTTTGAGCAAATCAAACACTCACCCCCAGTCAACTGATCTGGGTTTAATCCATCACCATTCTTTAGCTCACTCAGCCACCCCAGTTCAGACATGGCCATATGCAAATCAGTCTAACCCTGTGCCTCATGGGAACAGTCCAGCCCGAACTACCAAGCCATGTCTTCCCTGGACCGGAAACAAGCATCCTGGGACCGGTTTCGGATTCGTAATCCTCATCAGCCAGGCTATCTTGAATCCAGTGGCCAAGTGAGCAAGGGACTCACGTCTGAGCATACCCTGCCACACTTAGGGCGAACAAAGCGATACAAAAGGGGATGATGGACGGAGCGTTTGAGCAAATCAAACACTCACCCCCAGTCAACTGATCTGGGTTTAATCCATCACCATTCTTTAGCTCACTCAGCCACCCCAGGTCAGACATGGCCATATGCAAATCAGTCTGACCCTGTGCCTGAATATCATTTGGCCTGTTGGAGTATGGCCCCCCTCTTTATCTTATCAAGCGCTCCCCTCACATTCCAACTTCCAATGCGGAGGTCCCCCTTGAGGGCTTGCAGTCTAGTTGTGGGAGTTGTCATGGTAATGTCGGTGATCCTAACCCCCAGTACGAGACTCCACCATCCCATACTATGCGACTTAGAAATCCAAGGGCGCAGCGCACTGAGACCATACCTGCTCCTCCCCGCCAGGGATATAATGTAATCTACCTTTCGGGTGCACGTAGTATCTCTAAATAACAATAATCCAGTGCATGTGATCAACATAAACAACCCAAATACCCTCCTCCCCCTACCCCAATACCTCAAAACCACTGAAGTATCTGTCGCGGTGAAGGTGGCTTGCAGACTCCAACGGGAGTCCCCCGCCCGCCTTCTCCAATGGATCCCCTGAATTCTACCGATGGTCTACGGACCAACCCCCAATACCACTAAAAGTCAAATGAGGGTATTAGCCCCCACTATGTCCTTGTCCATCTATGCAAATATTTTCAGATGCCCCCCTTTACAACGACATCCGGTATCACTTGGCTGGGTGTCCTCGACGAGGCACCGAAGCAGATCAGCCAGTATCACTGCAGGACCTGGATCTGCGCTTGGATCTCGATCGTCTGTTCCCTGTCCATTTGGGCGGTTTACTGCCCCTTTCACTTGCCGATGAGGCTGGTAGTGTCTTGGGGGCGTGTGCGGCCGGGCTTTGACCGTTTCATCCATCCAATGAAAAACTTCTTCCGGTGAATCAAAGAACAATGTGCGTGACTGGTACACCACACGCAATTTGACTGCATATGTAAATGTAAATGTAAATGTATTTCGATTTATATAGCGCACGAATCACCCAGGGGTCTCAAGGCGCTTGCTTAGGGAACCCGTCCTGGTATTCCCCTGTGAGATACCCCGGCAGGGTATTCACAATGTGAAAGCCAGGCATCCCACCGCGAGGGGCCGTAGTGGAGATTAAGCAAGCTATTGCCCAGAGTCGCAGAGTGTGACCCCGTGAGTCGAGTAGGCACCGGAGCGAGAATTGTCGAGTCCGTGGAATTTTTTAGCCCGAGACCCGCCGAGGCGGGGAATCGAACCCTGGTCCACGGCTGATCTCAGCTTCCGGGTCTGCCGCCTCTAACCACTGAGCCACGCTTCTCCACTAGCATATGGCAGCTTCAATTCTCGAAGGTGGGCCTTGGCTGCCCTAAAAGACTGTCGTTGCTGTTGAACCAGTCTGGTGTAGTCCGGGAATATAGGGCTACGAGTGTTCTCAAATAACATGGGTTCTTTAAGTCGGGCTTGTTTCAAAATGATGTCTCTCTCATGGAAATTTAGGATCTTGGCTATGATAGGTCTTGGTCGTGCTTCCGGGATGTTTATTTTTTTAAACTAAATTTGTTTTTATTGGTAACCAGATCACCTAAAATAAAGTGTTTTTCAGGGAGTATTTGGTTACTTCTTAATTTGCACAACATCACTTGCACTAGCACATAATTACAACCTGCTCCGCTGCAATTGCAGGCGTTGTAGCACACCGGAACGGCATTCGGCTGATCCGGTGGGGGCCCTATGATGAAGCATGTCACCAACCAGGTTGGTGAGTGAGGGCCCTTTTAACAAAACATTTGTGTGTTTCTTTTAGTGCGTCACTAGTAGTCACTCTTTCGTTGTTATTGAGTATTAAATCACTTCCCCACCAATAAACTCTATTTCCTCGCCCATCCCACCCCAATGGATGGGTGCCAAACTCTATTGTTATTCTCAATTTTTTTCATTTTCTAATTTTATTCTACAAATAGTAGTAATTATTAATTAATACCAGTGTACTAATATTACAAACTGGGTATTAATTCATCCCCCCACCCAAACCCCCTGTTTCACTAGCATCCCATTCCAGGGTATGGGTGCCAATATCTTTTATTTATTTTAAAAAGATATATTAATTTTACAATTAAATAATGGATACATTAATTAATATTTAATACTCATGTATTAAAATTAATACAAGATTATTAATACACTCCCCCACCCAAAACCCCTGTTTCCCATGCATACAGTTCCAGCGGATAGGTGCCAAGTCTTTTTAATTAATATTTTAGAAATATTTTATTTTAAACATTTCTAACAGCTAAAATAATTAATAAATAATGCTCAAGTATTAAAATGAATGCCGGAGTATTAATACACTTCCCCACCCAAAACCCCTGTTTCCCAAGCATCCCGTCCCAGGTGATAAGTGCAAAGCACTTTTAATGAATTTTTGGGATATATTAGATTTTTTTTAAATACAAACAACTAAACTAAATAATAATTAATACTGAAGTATTAAAATGAATACCTGCGTATTAATACATTCCCCCACCCAAAACCCCTGTTTCCCGAGCATCCTGCCCCAGGGGATGGGTGCCAAGTCCTTTTAATTATTTTTTTTAAGTTAAACATATTAGTTAATATTTTGAAATTAATATAATGTTAAAACTTGTATAATACCCAAGTATACAATAAATACAGTCAACCACCCATAAAAAATAAAAACTTACCTCCAATACTCACCTTACAATGCATTGTAATGGCATGCATAGTAAAGGTCTTACGATGTAATGCCTGTGTTGTAATGGACGTTTCCCCTGCCAGATCCTTGTCCAAGGCTTCAAAATAACTGGGTTACTTGCCTCTGTCTGTAAGCCAACCCATTGGAGTAGCCCCTAAATTTCCAAAACTGATGAGCGAACTGATTGACAACGGTCAACAGTCCTACAGAGCGTTTAGTAGCTCTGCTGTCCTTAAAACGTGCGAGGGCAGAAGCAGCTTTTTCGCCAAAAAGTTGTGAGCTATCCAAGGGCACATTCATGAGAGAAACCTGAAAATCCTGTGGAATCCTGTGGAATGCATCCATGTATGGCAGTGCAGCACAATACTGGTAGCAACCACCATCTTCCCTAAAAGGTTGGTGGTGTCTAGGGCCAGGATGAACTATGTACTTGGCTGCTTCTTGTCTATCACATATTGTTTGGGGGAGAAAGGCCTTATCGTCGTTTGGAACCTCTGGCAAGATCTCACTAGCTATGATTAAAAGTCCATGCTTATAGCGGCCTTGTAAACTAACTGTTGCCCAGTCTCAATGCCTGGCTGGCCAATGACAACATTCTTTTCCTAAAAACCTCAAATTACTTTGGCTCCCTAACTGGAAGAGTTATAGGGAAATAATTGAGGTTACCTTACTGATAAGGTGCCTACCTCACAAACCTGTCTGGAGTATAGTGCTTAGTGAGAAAACACGGATTACCAGGTGCAGAGGCACTAAATTTAGTTTAGTTTATTAGTCAATTAAAACCATAAACAAAATCACACGGTTAAGAAGTACATAACGAATAAAAAGTAAAATGGATATAAAACAGGTATGTCATACAGTTAGTACAACCTCGACTCTTCACGCTCCATACCATTTGCTTTTTTCAACTTTCCTTCCTAGAAATTTTAGTCAGGATACCAACACTAATCTATGTTAGAAAAAAAGTGACTAAACAGAAATCATTTGTTACCCTAATGTATAAAAAGGCAAGCTTTTTGCACAGATAACTAAAATATCTCTCAAGTACAATAATATATATAATTAAAATGCCTATAAGCAGTACTAAGAAAGGTATCAATACGGTGCCAGATGGACTATGAAACACGCTATAAAAAACAATTCTACAAATATTCACATCATTAATAATACAAAAATAGATAAAGTAATTATCTGAGTTTAATGGGATAGGAACTACAGGTTTTAGGCCCAGATGTAGGTAATTCATATTTACCGACTCTTAAATACCGAATTTTACCGATTCGGTATTTAAGAGTCGGTAAATATGAAGGGGGGGAGATGTAGGTATTACAGAATCTGTAAATACCGAATCCTTAAGATTCGGTATTTACCGATTCTGTAATTACAGATTCGGTATTTCCCATTGATTCCTATGGGCTTTGAAGCCCATAGGAATCAATGGGAAATACCGATTCTGTAGTAGGGGATCTCTGTGTATAGTCATAATCTAGTGAATAGTCCCGCCCATGTGCGTGGACCCCGGAGCAATCAAAAATAATCTCTTACAGTGTCAAAAAATGCAGAAATGCATAGACACTTAAGAGAACATTTTAAAGACAGATAATGCAGCCTAAAAAGGCTACACTGTCCAGTACTTCAACTAGAAATTCCACCATAAAATCCACAAAACAGCAAAAGCCTGTACAGATTTCCCTTGCTTTACCAGCAAAATCCCTCAGGAATGATAGAGAGAAGAACCTGGACAGACAAGCCCCATAGGCTGCCATTATGTGGCTCAAAACAGGATACTGTGCCTTTAAGAGAATCTTCCAGAACCTTATCCCAGAATGCATAGCAGGTCCAACTGACTTCAGTTCTTTTTTCCGGCTCCTGCAAGCAGGACCCTGGAGCATTGAGCTCTCCCTTTTCAAGGGTTTTGTTGGTGTTTTTTCACTGATTTCGATTTTGTGTACTTTTAAAGTACTTTGGTGACTTTCTTCTTGGGTTTCTGCTCTCTTTGGCTGTCCATAATGCCTGCATTATTTGATAAATGCCCAGAGTGCTCCAGGAAGAAGGCCAAGTCAGACCCCCATGAGGTGTGTATCCTCTGCCTTCCCTCTTCCCACATCCCAGAGGAGTGGGTGATCTGTAGAGGCTTCTCTGGCAGGACCCTGAAGGACAGGAGAAAAATCAGACTTCAGGGGCTTGAAGAAAGAAGACTGAAGGCTCAAGGTGGGTCTGGAGGGGCTTCTGCTGCCCATGCTGAGGCCTCTGGGGGGCTACCCAGGGGCAGGAAGTCCAGCAAACGTCCAAGGTCTCCGTCTGGTTCAGTTGCTATGACCACGACGTCGAGAGGAAGGTCCACGGCCAGTTCCCGGTCTCCCCAGGACTCTGGGTCGAGAAAACGTCGCCCGTCGACGTTGAGGGACGTTTACAGGCCGCCGTCGAACCCGGTGTCGATCTCCTCGTCGTCGCCATCGGCGCCGAGTGGACGGCATCGGAGGGCCCGGCGTCGGCGCTCGCCGTCGAGGCGACACCGCCGTTCGCCGTCGAAGACACGGACATCGTCGTCGTCGAGGGGATCCTCGTCGTCGAGGTCGCCGTCGAGACGGAGGAGGTCTCCGGCGCCGAAGAAGTCGACGTCGAGGCGATCGAAGAGGTCGACGTCGAGGCGATCGAAGAGGTCGACGTCGAGGCGATCGAAGAGGTCGTCGTCGAGGTCGCCGTCGAGGCGTCATCGCCCGTCGTCGAGATTCAGAGGTTCGTCCATCTGGTCGGGGTCGACGTCGAGGCGGAGAAGCCGGTCGACGCCGAGGAGTGTGAAACGGTCGACGCCGAAAGGCCGCTCGCCGTCAAAGGAACCACGTTCGACGTCTGAACACCGGTCTTCGACGTCAGGGGGTCGTAAGGACAGGCCGAAGACTGTGGGGGGCTCCCCTCAGTCAGGACGAGATGGTAGCTCGCCGGGAACGGCGTACTCAGAGGTGTATACCTTTAAGAAGACTATCGCACCTCCTCCTCCTTTGCCTCGAGGTCCTCCTCCGAGGGCTCCGACCCCTCCTCCATTGCCTCCTCTACCTGTTCCGTCAGGACCGCAGGCCCCGGTGCCGAGTGCGCCTCCTCCGGTTCCACCGAGATCGGTGTCGATGCCCAGGCTTCCGACACCTCCGAAGAAGACTCCTAAGTCGAAGGTTCCTCCTAAGCCCAAGACGTCCGACCCGGAGAGGCCGGCGGAGCGTCCCAGACCAAAGAGATCGAGGTCACGCTCAGGGAGAAGGGACAGGTCGAGGAGTGGACGCGGATCCTCCTCGAGATCCAGGCATCGCCATAGGAGGCATAGGTCCAGGTCTCGTTCTGCCTCTGGGACCCGTTCCTACTCACCTACGTTGTCAGATTCACCGGAGACGAGGGTGTCCCTGATTGATGACATTGGCACGTTCCAGGAGGTTCTCCTGCGCGGGGCGGCGAAGTTGGGGATCGAGGTTACGGCCCCTACGCCCTCAACTTCAGTGATCTTTGAGACATAGCATAAGAAACACCTGTCTCGCCCCCTACTGCCTTTGGTGCCAGGACTACTTGAGCCGGCGGAACAACGCTTCCTTACGCCGGCGGTGGTGAAAGCTGCGCCTTCCAGGCTCCTCAAGAAATACAGGGCTCCAGAGTCGGACCCGGCTTTCTTGCGAAAGGACCCGGCGCCGGATTCGGTGATTGTGACGGCGGCTCGGAAGCTCCATGCCACCTCTCCTGCCTCCACCGTGCCTCCCGATAAGGAGAGCCGCTGGATTGACTCTGCTGGACGAAAGGCGTGTGGGACGTCCTCCACAACGATGAAGGCCTCCAGTGACTCGGCGTTGTTGGGACGATACGACCGTGCACTGTGGGACTCCATGGAACGGTTTGCGGACCTCGTTCCGCGCGACCGGAGAGAGGATTTCATGGAGATCGTCCAGGAAGGGATGCTGGTTTCTAACCAGGCCATCAGCGCCGCTGCAGATATCTCCTTGCTGGCCGCGCATGGATACTGCCACGGTATCAATCAGAGGCGCCATGCTTGGCTTCGGTTGACGTCGCTTAAACCTGAGTCGCAACAACGAGTGGCGAATCTGCCGTTTTCCGGAGATACCCTTTTCGGGAAACACGCAGATGACGAGATGGCCAGGATGAAGGCCGAGGCGGAAACATTGACGGCGGTGGGCTTGGAGAAGCCCAAAGAAAAGAAACCCTACCGCCAGTTCCAACGACGGTTCGGGTCGCAGGGTCGAGGAAGGGGTCAGTCTTCTGGACAACATCAGCAGCAGCAGCAACAACAGCAGCAGTACAGAAGACCCTTCCAAAAACGTCAGAGGGGTAGAGGTGCACAACAGTCCTCTACCGCGAACAAGGGCCCGGCTGGGTCTCGACCCTGAGCAGTTACTTCCCCTTCGTCCGTTACCCGCTCCGGTGGGGGGAAGCATTCAATTTTTTCTGGCAGAGTGGAGAAAAATTACTCAGGACAAGTGGGTGCTGAATATTGTTTGCAATGGATACAGTCTTCGTTTCACCAGCCCTCCTCCATCGATTCCTCCGATCGGCTCGCAGTATCAACTGCGCGAGCTTCAGGCGGAGGCCGACATCCTGTTAAGGAAAAGGGCGATAGAGGATGTACCTCTGTCTCAAAGAGGAAAGGGTCTGTACTCTCGGTTCTTTCTGGTCCGCAAGAAGGACAAGAACGAGTTCAGGCCCATTCTGGACTTGCGACAGGCAAACAAATGGATTCGCAGAGAAAAGTTTTGCATGCTGTCGTTGCATCAGATTTATCCTCAGCTGCAACGGGGAGACTGGCTTTGTGCCATAGACCTGCAGGATGCGTATTTCCATGTGCCCATTGCACACAAACACAGGAAGTTCATGCGATTTCAAGTCGGCACCAATCACTATCAGTACACGGTACTTCCGTTTGGGCTGAAGTCTGCGCCCAGGACATTCTCGAAGTGCATGGCAGTGGTAGCGGCACACCTGAGGAAGAACAAGGTGTTTGTCTACCCGTACCTGGACGATTGGTTGATCAAGGCATCCTCCTTCTCGGAAGCTCAAGCGCACTTCCAGAAGACGTGCATTCTCTTGAACAAGCTGGGGTTGCACATCATGTCCCAGTCTGTCCCGACTCCGGTCCAGTGCATCCAGTACTTGGGAGCCTCCATCGATACGCTGTCGGCAAGCGTGTCTCCTTCGGAAGAGCGACGTTTATCACTCCTTCGGAAGGCTCGGGCTCTCATGTCCACTCCATCCACGACAGTGAGGACGGTGTCTTCTCTACTGGGATCGATGGCCTCTTGTATCTTCCTGACGCCACATGCGCGGCTGCACATGAGACCGCTGCAGGAGTGCTTGGAAGATCAGTGGGACCAGAGGAGAGGATCTTGGGACGACACGATACGACTGTCTCTACATGCTCTCCAGTCTCTGAAGTGGTGGTGTTCAGCGGAAAATCTCCTCAGAAGGGTTCCCTTCCACAAGGACATTCCCACTCAGACTATCGTGACGGATGCTTCTCTCCTGGGATGGGGAGCGCACTCCGGAGATCTGCAGATTCAAGGGACGTGGTCCCCGTCGGAGTCCACGTACCACATCAATTTCCTGGAACTCAAGGCTGTTCACTTGGCGCTGAAGGCCTTTCACCCGTCCTTCCGGACCAACTCTCTGCTTGTACAGACGGACAATACGACCACGATGTATTACCTCAACAAGCAGGGGGGCTCGAGATCATGCACTCTGTCTCAGGAGGCGCAGGCGATCTGGCATTGGCTTCTGGCTCGAGGACTCTCGATAACGGCCACTCATCTGCCAGGTGTGCAGAATGTTCAGGCAGACGAGCTGAGCAGACTGATTCAGGAAAACCACGAATGGGTCATAAACGACGAAGTACTAGGAGAAGTCTTCGCAAGGTGGGGAACTCCAGATGTAGATCTGTTCGCCACCGCCGAAAACAGCAAATGCCGAGACTTCGCCTCCAGGTACTACCAGCCAGGGACGCTGGGGAACGCGTTATGGATCAACTGGTCGAACAGCTTTCTGTACGCTTTCCACCCATTCCCCTGATTCCAGCGGTTCTCATCAAGCTCTCCCAATCCAGGGCGAAGATGATTCTGATTGCCCCGGAATGGCCCAGACAGTGGTGGTTCACGGACCTACTTCACCGGTCTCTCCTTCCTTACATGAAGCTGCCGTGCAGGCCAGACCTTCTCGCGAAGTTCGGGGGGCGAATGGTGCACCCCAACCTCTCGTCTTTGAGTTTGGCGGCATGGCTCCTGAAATAGTGCAATATGGCCATTTGAATCTCTCAGAGGATTGTATGGACATACTGAAGGAGGCTAAACGGCCTTCCACTAGGACTTCTTATGCCTACAAGTGGAAGAGGTTTTGCATCTGGTGCAAGTCTAAGAACTTCAACCCTACGACATGCAAGGAAGATGTCATCCTTCCGTATCTGTTACATCTGGCGCAGTCTGGCCTTAATGTCCATTCCATTAAGGTTCATCTGGCTGCTTTGACTGCCTACAGGAAATGCCCTTCACAGACTTCCTTCTTCCAGATCCCTGTGATCAAAGATTTTCTGGAAGGCTTGAAGAAAGTGTTCCCTCCTGTCAGGCTTCCTTCGCCTTCATGGGACTTGAATGTGGTGCTGTCCAGATTGATGAAGGAGCCTTTTGAGCCTATTCATAAGGCTTTGTTGCAGCACCTGTCCTGGAAGGCGGCGTTCCTAGTGGCCATTACATCGGCCCGCAGGGTGAGTGAAATTCAGGCGTTGTGTTGCCAAGAACCTTATACTGTATTTCATGCTGCTAAGGTTGTTAGGCGTACTCACCCTAAGTTTCTTCCCAAGGTTGTTTCTGATTTTCATATCAATCAGACTATATCTTTACCTACGTTCTTTCAGAATCCTTCATCTCCAGCGGAAAGGTCTTTGCATTCCCTGGATGTTCGGAGGGTGCTGAAATTTTATCTGGATAAAACCAGGGAGATTCGTAGGTCAGACCAATTGTTCATCAATTATGGATCGGTCAGGACGGGTCTTGCGACCTCTAAGCAGTCTATCTCTAGGTGGATTGTGTCCTGCATACAGCTGTGTTACCAAAAAGCTAATAAGACCTTAGGAGGTAAGCCTAAGGCTCATTCCACCAGGGGCAAGGCTGCCACGACAGCATTGCTCCGTAATGTTCCGATTGCAGAAATCTGCAAGGCTGCCACTTGGAAGTCGGTTCATACCTTTGCTAAGCATTACTGCCTGGACACTGATGCCAGGGCAGACGCTCAGGTTGGGCAGGCTTCGTTGCGAAATCTGTTCGCACAGTAGTGGCGTTAATTCTCTTTTCTCCACCGCCGCTTTGGTGTGGGGATGGGCCTGCCATTCTATTCACTAGATTATGACTATACACAGAGATCCCCTACTACAGAAGGAGTAGTTTCTGTCCTGTAACTCCAGTTCTGTAGTAGGGGTATCTCTGTTATAGTCATAAGCGCCCTCCCTCCTCCCCGGTGGAGAGAGACATATTCCTTATGGAATGCTACAGGTCTGGCGTGTTACGCCTTCAAAAAGAACTGAAGTCAGTTGGACCTGCTATGCATTCTGGGATACTGGGAGAAGGTTCTGGAAGATTCTCTTAAAGGCACAGTATCCTGTTTTGAGCCACATAATGGCAGCCTATGGGGCTTGTCTGTCCAGGTTCTTCTCTCTATCATTCCTGAGGGATTTCTCGGTAAAGCAAGGGAATTCTGTACAGGCTTTTGCTGTTTTGTGGATTTTATGGTGGAATTTCTAGTTGAAGTACTGGACAGTGTAGCCTTTTTAGGCTGCATTATCTGTCTTTAAAATTTTCTCTTAAGTGTCTTATGCATTTCTGCATTTTTTGACACTGTAAGGGATTATTTTTGATTGCTCCGGTGTCCACGCACATGGGCGGGACTATTCACTAGGTTATGACTATAACAGAGATACCCCTACTACAGAACTGGAGTTACAGGACAGAAACTACTCCTTCTGTAATTACAGAATCGGTAAATACCGATTTTAGCAAGGGTGCAGGGGGTGTCACTTTGACACCCTCTAGCACCCCAAAGACGGGCATGTGAGCCATGTGGCACACAGACATGCCCTAAGGGCATGTCTGTCTGTCACATGGCTAGGTGTGCATGCACACATGTGCATGCACACCTGGAGTCGGTATTTTACCACACAATAGGATTGTGTGGTAAAATACCGATTCTTAAAGCCCTGTGGCACTCTGACATGTGCCAGCTACATCTGCATTTACAGAATCGGTATTTTACCGAGTCTGTATTTACCGATTCGGTAATTTTACCGAATCGGTAAATACAGAATTGGTAAAATACCAATTCTGTAAATGCATGCCCTACATCTGAAAACCCAAATACCGGTCGGTAACGGCCGAATTCGGCCGTTACCGACCGGTATTTTGGCTCCTACATCTGGCCCTATGTCCCTAGCAGCCCGTCCTTCACAGTTACTGTGCGTGCTCGGTTAACATTAAGGGTTTCCGAGTTATCACAATTTAGGATTACATTCAGGGACCACCTCCAGATTACACATCACATATCCTGTTAGCTGATCATTTTGTTAAAACAGATCAATAACTGGGTCAGTCTAATGTTCAGCATGGTGTTGATTGGGTCCATGGACTCCACCAGTGCATGCCTGCAGGACCTAATTCCACGTTCAATGAACTTTCAATAGAGGACAATGGTAAATCCAGGACCCAAGATGCCCTTAAAACTACAACTGCAAATGATGCACTCTCTTTAGTAGGTGGCCCAAGTGGCAAGTCCAACACCGTAACAGGGGAGGTATCAACCTGACTGGCCTCATGCAAGTCTGTATACAAACTATCATCATAATGAAGGGGAAGACAACAATAGTCAACTCCACCACCATCATCAACATCATCTCTCTCTGAGGATGCTCTTTGGTTAGAATCAGAGCCAAAAAGATAATAACGGCTCTGTTGGCGCACCCACCTTGGTTGAGGCATTAGTGCAGAATCTGGCTGTATGACAACCATTTGCACATTAGTAATTTTGTAGTACAAAATCAGGCTGAATTTGGTTAAAGGTCAGACTTTGGGACCAGAAGCAGGTTTTCTGGTGCACGTGCCACCAATATAGAGAAGCAGAAGCTAGCGCAGACCGCACCCTGTACTGGACTAAGAGCAGGGTCAGTCCCCGCCAGGGGAGGCTCTGCAATAGGTTGCCGGACTGGAGATCCATGTGGAGCCATGGGGCCCGAATGCTCACCAGAGGGTTTGGGTAAAGCACTGAATATCTGCCTCTTGAAGGCCTCAATTTACGGCGTCGTCACCAATGGCCAGGCAAACTCAAAATCAGCTGGGGAATCGGCTCCATACACTGGGACCACAAACGAAACCGACCAGCATTGTGACGACCATGCGCCTTTTCTTGGACATGAAGTCGCAGGAGGAGAACACATTCCACGTTGCTTTTTTGAGGTTTCCTTTTTGACTTCTATTTACTGGAGGACTTCTCTTGAAAATGGCTCTGGTAGGGTGACCGGGTCTGTGACCTAAAGTAAGGGAGAGTGGAACCTACAACTTCTTCTCGTGCTTGTGCCATACAGCTTCACACCTCCGTCTTGGATCACCTTAGGGTGTATTAGGCCACTATTGTTGCATGACGTCGAGTCATGCCTAGAGACCCATCTCGTGTGAGTCAATGACTGACATCTGTTTCCTGCTATTATGGCATGGCTTGAATTCGGTCATTATTAGAAGGGATACAGTTCTTTACTACACTGGCTCTTATTTTTTATTTTTTAATATCTTTATTTTTTTTTTGTTTCATTGATAATGCAGCAAATATGGCATAAAGGTGCAAACACACCCCCAACGGTAAATACTAAACTGTGAAAGAAGGCATGCACTTACCCACACCTGCCCGTTCAAGTATGAGGCATTAATATTTCCATGGATAGGAGAAACCACAGTGATTACAGCAATGTTCCCACACATAGTACGATTCTTTCATGTCAAGGGAGTCGAAGCTCCCGATGATAGGGGGATGTCAGTGTCTAAACTCCCCCCCCCTTGTGAAATTTGCACCGGCAACCCCCCCATGTCTTGTACAAGATCGTCTCGGCTGCCATATATAGGTCCATCCCTCTCTTCCATGTGCGCAATGTCAGGGTTTCAGGCACCGGCCCCTCCCAATACCATGCCATGTCTCGATTGACAACCACCACTCCCACATTACAACAAGCATTACAAATGCAATAGGTTTCGCCTTTCATTAAGTTAAAGCTATTTGCTTTGATATACAATACCATTAGCAAAGCAAATGGCTTTAACTAATCAAAGGCGAGACCTATTGCATTTTCAATGTTTGTTTCTCTTTCTCCCTTTTCAATATTTGTAGTGTCTGGATGATGCTTGCTGTATCCATAAACCAAATAAAATTGGTTCTAACCAAAAAATTTTTACCTTTGCAAAAAAAAAAAAAAATATATATATATATATATATATCCAAACCATAACAGAGCCCTCATGGAAAAGAAGCCTCACAAAGGTAACTTTGGCACCCTTCTTTATTAAAAGTAACAGCCTGCCAGCAGGATAGTTCATGCAACCTTCATATAGGGATTAAAGAGCCAGACGCGTTTCAGGAAATCGTGTTCCTTTCGTTATGCCTCGCTTAATTGTTTGGACTACAGATCCCAGTAAGCCTCTGTGACTGAACACGCCCAAGGGGCGGGGACTGAATACCTAAGAGGCACACCTTAGTCATCGGTGAGCGCTTGCCACTGAGGAAGAGAGCAACGTCTCTTGAAACGCGTCTGGCAACCTTTGTGTGAATCATGCTGGTGCTGGAAGCCAGCTAAGCAAGCTGTTGAAATAAAGGAGGTTTGAATCGTTTTCGTGTGTGGCTTCTCCCTGTATGGGTACCTGCGTATGGTTGGATATATATATATATATATATATATATATATATATCCCTGTTGCTATACTTGCATGAACGTGCTGGGAGGTGTTGAGTTAAACACAAAGGGGCTTATTTACAAGCCTCTTGCGCCACTTTTGTGTCATTTTTAATATGGGAAAAGTGACGTACCAGTGGCGCAAGGGGCTTGTAAATAAGCCCCAAAGAGAGCAGAGAAGGGGATGCAGTGGGAAACAAACTATGAGGGAGAGAGTAAGAAAACACATGCACTCCTATGGAGTGCTCAAAGAACTGAAACTAGCTTTCTAATGTAAACTATGGAAGGATGGATACAAGTCATCAAATGTAATGTTGCAAAGAAACTTTGCTTCAGCAGAGCGCAGCCACAATAAGAGGAAGGAAAGACATGGAATAAGCAAGCAAGCAAATGAGCCTCACACACTGAGGTGCTGGGGTAACAAGGAGACCTTGTGCTCTCTCAGCAGGGCTGGGGAAATAAGAGTGGAGGCAGTCACTTTCACTGAAGAGAGAAATGCAGCAGTCAAGCCCAAGACTCTCGCCACAAGCATGGAGGCAAACATCTCTCACAGCATATTTGTAGGGAAACCAACCATCTTGTTTTCTGAGGGTTTCTCCTCTCTCCTGGAAATATAATCTTGGCGTTTCTCTTTTCCATCAGCTAATTCCGGATGCTTACATATGTCACCCTAGGGCATAGAGTATTATTTGCCCAAGATCGTTACATTTTGTGAAAGTAAGGCACCCAAGAATACAACAGTACTGCTTGCTGGAAATGACACAACTTTATCACAGTATCACATTGTAGGGAACAGACCTTGAATTCGGGTGCTACCTAGCCCCCATCCCCACTTCACCCCGAGGTAATAGCCAATCCAGTTTTTATCGTAACCATACACTAAACAGGAGCTTTTAAAAAAAAAAATTTGTAAAAGACTCCCTAGCATAGCAAAAATTACTGTAGGGGAGTACATTTAAAAAGTGATTGCTCCAGAGCACACAGTTTAGCCAAATGGCGAGACTGGGATAAAAACAAGTCACGCCTTCTCGTTCCACACTTACCAACTAACCCACTAAATCACTACTTGGGGGGGTTCATAACTTTTAAAAACGCCTAATCATGAGCAGTTGGTTATAAAATGAAACCCAAAACTCCCCCGTGACTTAACCCGTGCACCCCAACCGAAGACTTCTGGTGTGTCCGCAGACGTAAAAAGTCCAGCGAGACGATCATGGAATGCTGTCCGCCCTACATATTCGGAGCACAGGATGGCAGGAAGTAACAGGGCGCCGGCGAAGCACTTGCGGCCTGTACCGGGGTTTCATATCGGAGATGAGAAATGAATGAAACGGATGTAGCAGCGCCCGTTCCAGCTTTAAAGCCTTCGAAGCGAAGTGAAATCTCGCAATTCTACCCAGTGTTCTAAAATCACGCGAGTTCTCGGGAGACTGAAAAGTGATGGTGCTTTTTCTTTTCCAAATCATGAAATCAACCTTTAATTGAACTGCAGTGAATGACTTCATGTTACACAGCACTTTTCCGAGAAACAAGAAGGAAGTGACGAGCCATGGGCACTGGCCTGCACGCGGTGACCCTTAGTGCCATTACCAGCAACTTCTCCCACCCCCATTGTGAGCATGCAAGAATGAATAAAAACACAAGACCACTTGTTATGGGAAAATCTTGCTGCTGGTTTATTCCATACAAGAGTATGCAATATGTGGGTTATCTTACGAGTGAGCCAAGGGTGGGCAGCTGTGCCAGCCTATGCAGCCCCGCCCGCCTGGTGAGCCAGCACTGGGGGGACACCCCGTCCGTGCTACCTTGCTGATCCTCTTACGGATCACGTGACACGTTGGTCTCTTCTACTCACGCCTTTTTCAGGGCGGAGCATAGCAGAGCACACCCCCGGTTGGTCAGGCCCCAAACCGCTCGATGGACTAACGGGGCGCCGTCACAGTTTTCCGGGAACCTGCCCTAAGGCTCCTGGTCTTTGGCTCTGGCACCCCTATTGTGCCACGCAGAGGTACCCTTACTGTACCAGTCTGCTGCAGAGGTACCCTTACTGTGCCCGTCTGCTTCCAGATTCCCTGTAACTCCGCCAGAGCTCTGAAGGAGGCTACCGTCGATGACAGAGCCCCCCACAATGAGCTACACCGACACCTACAGCCTGCTCTCTCCAGTGCCTCCTGCAAGTCTAGTAGGAATAGGTCCATCCCCCCCCGTCCCTCTCATAGTACCCCTCGACTCTGTACTGGATCAGTTCGTGCCTGATAAAACCCAGTCCCCTCTGGTCTGTGGACTTACGCATGGCCCGTTGACTCTCCTACGTGCATGTTCCACCGCCTCATTGGAACTGGCCCCGTGCCAAAGTCTGCGAGGGATGATTTCTGACCACCAGAGTTCACTTTGTCCCACTTGTTTGCCGATTTCCCCCCAGTTCAGACTTCATGGCTTGTAAAAGTGAGGTTGGTGCCCCCCAAATGGATCACCAATATGCTGGGCAGGGCGCCCCCTAAAGCGAAACGTGCTCCAGTCTGTTCCTGATGCTGCTCCATCTCATCCCTGGAAATCCCATCCAGACAAACTGCGTTTGTGTGAAACCCCGCATCCAATTTCTGCGAGCAGCTCACTGAGCCATCCTGTGAATGTGTGAATGGCCGATCACCCACACTCTGGAACCTGGTGAATGAACGGACGCTATCTTTTAACAACTTGTTTAATATCTAATTAATCACACATCTTAAAACACTACAAACCACGGCACTCATATTTACATGCTGAGCCTTCAAGGGCGGATATAACGCTCACAACATTGCGATTGCCAGCGCCCAACCCTCTTTATGCCTTCCAGCCCCATGCCCGCCTTCAATACCGCCGTGGCTGCCCCAATTCTGAATGAGGGGCTGGAATACTTCTTGTCTGGGGAGGCTTGGCCCGTGCGGCTCAGGCAGGTGGCAATGATCCGGTCGACCTGGAATTTAGTCAGGGGACCCAAGTCTGCATGTATTGCGCTGTCGGACGCACGGACAAGTAATCCCCAACTGTCGACACTGGGCAATACCTAGGATCTCCTAGCGGTTCAAGGACTATGTCCACCCCACGCCCCGTGTGATCGTCTTGGACCTCCTGATGTGTATCATTAGCTTGTCAGTCAGGTTGACATACTGGCTACTCAAAGCGGCGCCAGAAGTGTCTGTTTTTGACCTGGCTACCGATTCGCCCATCCTGAAAGCCCCAAAGAATGCCAGGCTGAGGGCTGCCGAGAATAGCTTGGCCTCAAAGTCGGTGACCTGGTGTATCACATCTAGCATCCATTGCAGGGTGGGGAAGTCGATGGGGCCCCTCATGTCAGGAGTCCTAACCTCATCTCTGGCCCATCCTTTGAGCGCCGCTCTGATCAAGAAGGACTTGGTTGGGTCCTGCCCCCCCTTCAGCTTGGTGTTGTGGCTCACGCTGCCAGTTGGCCACAGACCCATGAGTGACTCTTCCCTTAGTCGTTGGCCCATAAAACAAAAGCTTGAACCTGTTGGCCCATGGCCAGGGAGCCTGTGCTCAGGGTCTCTGTAACAGCTAGGAATGTGCCAAGCTGGGCCTTGTACTTCTTCCTTGTCTCTGGTGCCAAGGAATGTTCCCCAAGCGATCTCAGCGCTGCTCCACTGCAGGATGCCCCGTTGGTGTGGTGGGAAGGGTGTCATCTCCGCTCTTGCTCGCGGCCAGGCCTGTCGGAAACTGAGCCACTGAAAACGAGAGAGAGCGTCAGCTGCCACATTCTTGACCCCCTCAATGTGCCTCGCCCTAACCTCGATTTTGTTGCGCAAGCCGGCCCTGACCACTTCCCTCAGTACAACACTAGGGGGCACCTTGCTGACTGCCCATTGATCGCCTGCACCACTGCCATGTTGTCTGACCAGAAAATTACCTTCCTGTCTGCCCATGCTTGGTGCCACAAGTGCAGGGCAATCACGATGGGGAACAGCTCGAGTACTGTTATGTTAGAGGTTACCTTGCATTGCCGCCATGCATTGGGCCACTTCTGTGCACACCACTCCTCCCCCATTATGGCACCAAAACCCTCTCTCCCTGAGGCATCTGTGAAAAGGCACAGCTAAGGCTGCCTCTCCATATGACTGTCCCATTAAAGTCAAGCAGGAAATCGGACCACATTGAGAGGTCCGTCTTTAGTCCGCTGCCTAGTTTTACCAGGTAGTGTTTCTTAAGTATCTTGGCCATGGCCCTGGCTAGCCTTTTCGAAAATACTCTCCCTGCTGGGATGACTCTGGCTGCAAAATTCAGTATACCTAGAAGGCTCTGCACCGCGCCCAGGGTGGCCGTGTCCTTGCCCAGTAACGCCTGAATATCCCGTCTCAGATCCTCCACCTTCTCGGCAGGGTGCCTGGACTTACCCTTGATGGTGTCCAGTTCGATGCCCAAAAACGTGAGAACCTGGGCAGGACCCTCAGTCTTACCCGGTGCAAGGGTGACCCCCAGATGGCCCGCCAGAGACTGGAAGCACTGCAACCCCTCCCTACACTCCTGGGTACCCACACCCCCAATGAACAGGAAGTCGTCTAGGTAGTGGGTCACTCCCTTGATCCCGTAGGTCTAGGAAAGGGCCCACTGGAGGAAGGAGCAGAAAGCCTCAAAGTACGCGCAGGATACAGCGCAGCCCATGGGCATGCAGTGATCAAAGAAAAACTCTCCCTGCCATTTGAAACATAGGAGGTGCTGGCTAGCCGGGTGAACCGGGAGTAGGCGGAAGGCAGACTCAATGTCGGCCTTGGCCAGCCCAGCCCCTTTCCCTGCTCTCCTGACCATGTCTACTGCCATGTCCAGGGAGCAGCAGGAAACTGTACAATACCCCTCCTGTAACCAGTGGTTCACTGAGTCGCCCTTAGGGTACGACAGGTGGTGGATCAATCGGTAGGCCCCAAGCTGCTTCTTGGGGAGATGAGGAAATGCTCCAGGGGGGTGGCTAAAGGGGCCCGCTACTCTGCCCAGGGCCACCTCCTTCCGAACCTTCTCCCTTACTACTCCCGGCAGGTCCCTGGCTGACTTTAGATTCCCAGCATCCCTGCAACCCAAGAGGCCCTGGTAAGGAATCCTAAACCCTTCTATGAAACCCTGGGCCAGGAGCAGTCTGTTTTTGTGGATGGGATAGGACCTGAGCAGGGGGAGGATGTACTTCAAAATGATGGGGGAGGGCCCCTTGACAGAGGTTGGCATGCATGCACTCGCCGGCATGGGGGGTAGAATGGGGTAGGCAGGGGGGGTGGGGTTGGTTGAGAATTCACCGGCGGTTCTGCTTCCTCTCTGTTACTGGTTATCTTGTCTGCCAGAATGAGGTGGGGGCCATCTCGCTTGACCGTGCAAGACACGGCCGGGTGCGGTGCCCCACACTTGCTGCAGCTGTGGTTAAACTTGCAGGCCTTACCCCAGCAGCAGGACCCTGCGTTAAACAACCTGCAGGTACCGGAGTTAAATTTCCTACTCCCTTGCTTCTGACCCCTTCCCTGGCTCCCTCAAAAAGGCTGTTTGAACGGGCGCTTCCCAGCCTGCTTGGTCCCTTTCTGAGTATCCCAATCCTTCTGAGTCTTGCTCGCCCCCTCTTTGTGTTCCACTGTGAGTTTGCACGTGTTGTACCCAGAGCTGGATCACTTTTTGGTCCCACCCTAACTTCGGGCATATGGCCATCCTTTTGCGGAAATCTTGGTCGTAGTAGAACCAACCGACCCCTCCAGTTCCTTTAGACTCCTGCTGTATGGTGTGTAAATACTGCATTAACGCCTCCCCTTGCTCAGGAAACTTTTCCATAATTACTGCTGAAAGTATGGTGAACGCCTCAACCCAGTTCTCAATTGTTTTTTTGGGCCAGCGTTGGTATCTCACCTTCTTCTCCTCCTCTTTCCCCCCCATCTTCCTCTTGTCTGCCTATGCTGTCCCATGCATGAGTAACGTCAGGATATCAATGTACTCACGTCTCCATATGCCCTCTTTGGCTGCCTGGGGCACTTGCCATGACAGTGAACAGCGCCCTGAGGCTAAGGGTGCCACGGTGATGAGTGGCCAGAGTGCCGGTCCCACTGCTGCCTTGGGGGGGGGGGGGGCTCCGTGGGGGTGGAGGAGGTGCTGGGTTGCGGCAGAGCAGGAGTAACTGCCCCAGGGCCACTAGTTGGCTGGGGACTCGTTGCGGCCACTTGATCAGAAGTTGATGGTGGTGCCGCCAGCTAGTTGTCCCCTTAGCCAGTGGCAGGAATGGCTGGTGCTGAGGTGATGGGGACCAATGTTGCGTCGGACCCTAGGCCCCAACCCTGTGGTGGCCCTGGAACCCCCCACCCTGGCTGTTGTGTTCACGCAACTTGCCTGTCCCCCCCAAACCTGCAACACTGTGGGTGCCCCTGGTGCCGCGGGCACTGCCGCCAGCAACGGAGGCGCCGATGCCATGGCATCTAGCCGCGTCTGAAATTGCCACATCAAAATCAGCATATTGTCCATCATTTACCCATTTGCACAAAGTTCTCGGCCCCTGCAGTAGTGTTCGGTACGGCCGCTGGTCCCCACAGTGATTTCTGGTTCTCGCCGGGTGGTCACTGTTAGAAATAGGGTAGCCAATTCTACGGCGGGTAGCATGGTGCAGAGCGGGCAGGCCAAACTCCTGAGGACATGTGTGAAGCATCCACGCAGGACAACCAGACGACACACAAGGCACACCACAAAAAGAGACACAACACCAGTTTTGGTGAAAAAGAATAACTTTTTTATTGTCTCAAATCAGCTCATGACCTAAATTATTTTTTAGTACTAAACAATTCTCTTATTTTCATCAGCAAAGTCTTTAACACAAGGTGACAACATTATATTTGATCAAATGTTTTTATAAATTTTATTACTTTTTTTGCAAAATTCTATTTTTCACAGTGTTTCATAATTTCATAACAATTATTTTATCAAAAAGGACATATAAATCAAGTAAGTAAAAAAGAATCCATACAGAAAGAAAATACAATCTCACATATCTCTCATACATACACTCTCATACATTGTACATTCATCCTTTATTCTGTGTCTGAGGGGTCACAAGTTGTTCTGTGATCTTTTACGCAAGGTCGACGCGTTTCGGTGGAATGAGACCACCTTCCTCAGGACCTTTAGCAGAACAGGTGCTCTTTCCAATAAATATAAATTCTGTATGGATATCTGTAATTATAAATAACATATCATGTATCTGAGGTGTTTGCTACACATGATTTCTCAAATAATACAAAATTCATATACTTTGACTGTTGTCCTGAATTCCTTGTGTGCTACTCCCAGGGCATTGCTCATTCCAATTTAAATAAACATTTAATGTCTTTTGTGATTACTCCATTTAGGGTGCAAATCAGCACTAGAACCTATGTCATGTCCCCATTGAGTGAGGCCAACATTTAGCATTCTAGGAAGAAGGGGAAGATAGACAGTAGAGAGGAGAATGCTGCTAATGAGTCTAGCAGGTTTAATGATTATCCAGATTAAGAAGTGGTTCAAAGAAGAGACTATACGGGTCTCACATGAATTTGACTCCTATATTAATTTGTTCCTATTGATGTATGTTATTCTAAACTTAGTGCAGCGACATTTTGTGCCTCAGAATAGAGTTAAATCTGATGTGTTCTTACCCTTGTAGAGTGCATTCAGATATTTCCTAATTTCGATTATCAATCTGATTTCGGATAGGCACTCCTGTAAATATAATAAATGTATATATCTCTGACCTTGTAACTGTCTAATTTTGAGGAACATTACAGTTTGTATATGGAGAGGTTGACTTACCCCCTATTGACAATCGATATGTTTCATTCAAAGTATAGTGAGCTTCAATTCTTCTTTTCACTGGGAATTTTTTTTTTAAATCGTTTTCTGAAAGGAGTATGGAAATAACTTAGCCCCATATTGTTCATATCTCATTATTTGTAGAAAAAGATCTAGTAGATGAGAAACTGACCTGGGATATAGAGGCAGCAATTAATACGTTATCCAATAGTGAGCCTAGAGTCATTTCTTTGTCCCGACCATTTCATAGACAATTTCGATACAAGTTGGTTTCTGAAAAGGATATGGATTGAGCTTAGTCCCATTATGTCTATGTTATTTTTGCCAACAATGTTGGTAGATAAAAAAACTAACCTTATGTATAACGTTAACAATTCAAATGTTTGTCCATCAAGTAAGGGTTTATCGTTTGTCCCTTTTGCCTCCATTGATAAATTTAAACTTCATACAGATCTCCACACTTTCTTCAGAAAAGTAAGACTGAAGAAATATTTTGAGGGTAGGAATATGGGAGATGAGACCGATAATCTCTCTAACTGCAAACCACCATCCATCTTTACTCCAACTTTGGACATGGTTGGTCCTGAAGTACAAATTTTTGAACGTCAGGTGCTTTCCGATGTAAATAAGCTATTATTGAAACAACAAAGACCTAACTTTAATCTAACCAAACAAGAGAATATGGCCTTAAAAGATCTTGAGAAAAACTCCCAGTTAGTAATTAAACCTTGTGACAAAGGGGGGGGGGGGGGCATTTCGGTTTTTGATAAATCTGATTATGATAACAAAATGAAAACTATGCTATCCAATACAGATCACTATAGACCAGCAAATATCAGAGAAATGCAAAGACTCAATATGACCATTAAAGAAATGACACATGTTGCATTAGAGAATGGATATATATGTGAAAAATAATTTCAATTTTTGAATAAATCATGCCCAGTAACACCCGCCATGTATGGTCTCCCCAAAACCCATAGAATGAAAGCAATCCACCCATGCGCCCTATTATATCAACTATAGGCTCCAACACAGAAGCTTTATCCAAATATGTGGATACTTTCTTATGCCCCCTCACACAAAAATACGAATCGTTCGTACGAGACGCAGGAGACATGATTAAGAAAATTGAAGGCATGGCATTTAATCCTACGACTGACATTCTGGTAACGCTTGACATTGAGGAGTTGTACACCAACATACCTCAATGTCAAGCGTTACAGGCAGTGAATGCCTTGTTACAAAGATACCCGAACGACAGACCGGACGTATTTATCATCCAATGCTTGGAGGTAGTCCTCCTGAATAACTTCTTGGAATTTGAAGGATCCCTCTACAAACAAATTAAAGACACCAGCATTGGGGCTTCTTGCGCCCCCAGTGTGGCTAACACATACATGGGAGAGTGGGAGAGAAAGAACATCTATAACATCGATGCCCCCTTCTTTGAAAACGTTTCTGTATGGCGACGTTTCATAGACGATATCTTCTTCATTTGGCACGGGGATACGACTCAACTTGAAGAATATATCCTATGGCTCAATGCGAGCGACAAAAATTTTAAATTTACATCTAATTACAGTCGCAATAAAGTTGAATACTTGGACATTACAATTGAAGGTAAGGAGGAAACATTACAAGTAAGCCTCTTTCGCAAACCTACTGCCAAAAATACGATCCTTCAGTTTGGAAGTTTCCATCCCCACTGTCAGAAGGACTCAATTCCGTTCGGTGAATTTCTGCAGATTCGCCGCAATTGCACCGCTCTCACTGATTATGTTACCCACAGTGCATCCTTGAGAGATCGGTTAATTGAAAGGGGATATCCTCATCGCCTGGTTCGACAAGCTTTTAAAAGAGCCAAATATTACGATAGAGACGCTTTGCTCAATCGTAATAGACAGAAACCCCAAGATAAGCTAACCTGTGTGATAAATCACTCCACATTAAATTACAAAATAAAAAATGTGATTAACAAGAATTGGAGAATTCTTGAAGTGGAGAATGAGACTACCTTGGATAAACCCTTGGTGGCTTACAGACGCAATAGGAATCTCAGAGACCGATTGGTCCACACACGCAATAAACCACGTCAAAGTGAGATCCAGACAACACTGACCGGGTTGGATACTATGCGAGGGAACCATAGATGTGGTAATTGTCACGCCTGTGATTCGGCTATAGTAAGTGATAACATACAGCACAACAGTATAAATATAACTCTAAAATCATTCACAAACTGCAGAAGCAAAAATGTCATTTATTATATTGTTTGCCCATGTGGTCTCGCCTACATAGGTGAAACAGGGCGTGAATTTAGACTCGGGTTCAGTGAACATAAATCAGCGGTAAGGACTAATAAAATGACAGCACCCTTAACCCAACATTGCATTGATCAGAATCACAAGGAATGTGAACTCAAGTGGTGTATTCTGGAAAAAGTACAACACAAAAATGGTGAATTAATGGAAAGAACAAGGAAAAAGCGTGAATTCTACTGGATTTTCAAGTTGGACAGTGTAAGATTGGGTTTGAACGAGAATATTTCCTGGTATGTGACAGAATGATCAATTGACTTGTGGGTTACGTTCCAGCAATAATTCTCTGAATTCTCTGAACCTTAAACATAATCCCATCACCACTGAAAAGTTTTGTTGCTTATCACCATTGCCAAGTTTTGGTGCCCTCCCTAATTTGTACTGCCACGGCTTTACCAAACGTTGAGCATGGTTATTGCCAGAAATAGACATCTATGATAAACAATCTTGCTGGAATCAATTCACATGATTTTCGGCCTCTTATTTGTGAAGATCGATCTGACTAAAAACTTAATTCCTCAGATAGGAGATGGTTCCATTTGTATATGTCTGCCCTTTATGACTTATTTCAATATGTTAATATTTTTTAAAAAAAGTAAGTGAAACAGAAATCGCTTACCATTCAAAGAGTTGCGGTATCACCACACTAACACCAGGTAATATGAATATATATCTGGCATATGAAGTTTATTTACACGATCGACACAACACAAATGCGGTGTGATAGATACAGATGATTAATACCAACTAAATAAATGACACAACGATATTGGTTACTAAGAAAAAAAAATTCTTTTGCAAACCTTATACCATTTATAAATGGCATCCGTTTTGCACTCAGTATGTCGAAAATCAGACATCCTATATGAATCTTGCATATATTTAGGAATGGCGCCCGACTAATATGTAATGAGTTAGACATATATTTTCAACTAAAGAAGTGATTACTAGAATAGTTATCTGTGGCAAAGAACCGAACGGATTATTCACTCACTGACCTTTTGCCAACTTAGACATGGCGCCCGAGTTATATGCGATCTGTCGAGTATCTAACATAATTTACTCCACCAGTTACAAATGGCGCCCGTTTAGCACGCCACAATCGGACATTGGAAACAGACATTTGGCGCGAACCTCACTACTTAAATACAGGCATACTCGCTGGTTCCTTAGAGCGTGCGGGACTACGGACCGGGGTTATTGGACGGCAGCGTTTTTGAAGAGGAAAGGCAAGCGCATACTCGTTAGGAAACCTTAATGGGAATACAATAATGACTACCGTCTGTTGCAATATATGCTAAATGCTTAGAGAATAACGGGACAAACGGGGAAGAATAGGCTTTGAGTCATGTAGTCTTCCGCACTCGATAGTGCGGTTAAATCTAGAAAACGGAACTTAAAATAAATCACTAAACAGTGACCGGCCACGACAATTGTAGATATAGCTTAAAAATGCTGTGTGTACAGTAGATGCACTAACGGTATCGGTCGAGCTCGGCAAAAAGGCGAGAGTATATTGAGTTTTATATCTAGATTTTGCCCGTAGACTCGTCTAATATTGGAGTACAATTATTTTAATTGTTTTGGCAAACTCGTACATTAATTGCATGTACGATAGTTAATATATTCTCTTTCGACAGGAAAACAATACAGAAATGCCGTTAAACAACTGTCGAGGCAGATGAGTGATCTGAAGTGCGTTGATGGACAAACATTTGAATTGTTAACGTTATACATAAGGTTAGTTTTTTTTATCTACCAACATTGTTGGCAAAAATAACATATAGACATAATGGGACTAAGCTCAATCCATATCCTTTTCAGAAACCAACTTGTATCGAAATTGTCTATGAAATGGTCGGGACAAAGAAATGACTCTAGGCTCACTATTGGATAACGTATTAATTGCTGCCTCTATATCCCAGGTCAGTTTCCCATCTACTAGATCTTTTTCTACAAATAATGAGATATGAACAATATGGGGCTAAGTTATTTCCATACTCCTTTCAGAAAACGATTTAAAAAAAAATTCCCAGTGAAAAGAAGAATTGAAGCTCACTATACTTTGAATGAAACATATCGATTGTCAATAGGTGGTAAGTCAACCTCTCCATATACAAACTGTAATGTTCCTCAAAATTAGACAGTTACAAGGTCAGAGATATATACATTTATTATATTTACAGGAGTGCCTATCCGAAATCAGATTGATAATCGAAATTAGGAAATATCTGAACGCACTCTACAAGTGTAAGAACACATCAGATTTAACTCTATTCTGAGGCACAAAATGTTGCTGCACTAAGTTTAGAATAACATACATCAATAGGAACAAATGAATATAGGAGTCAAATTCATGTGAGACCCGTATAGGCTCCTCTTTGAACCACTTCTTAATCTGGATAATCATTAAACCTGCTAGACTCTTTATCAGCATTCTCCTCTCTACTGTCTATCTTCCCCTTCTTCCTAAAATGCTAAATGTTGGCCTCACTCAATGGGGACATGACATAGGTTCTAGTGCTGATTTGCACCCTAAATGGAGTAATCACAAAAGACATTAAATGTTTATTTAAATTGGAATGAGCAATGCCCTGGGAGTAGCACACAAGGAATTCAGGACAACAGTCAAAGTGTATTAATTTTGTATTATTTGAGAAATCATGTGTAGCAAACACCTCAGATACATGATATGTTATTTATAATTACAGATATCCATACAGAATTGATATTTATTGGAAAGAGCATCTGTTCTGCTAAAGATCCTGAGGAAGGTGGTCTCATTCCACCGAAACGCGTCGACCTTGCGTAAAAGATCACAGAACAACTTGTGACCCCTCAGACACAGAATAAAGGATGAATGTACAATGTATGAGAGTGTATGTATGAGAGATATGTGAGATTGTATTTTCTTTCTGTATGGATTCTTTTTTACTTACTTGATTTATATGTCCTTTTTGATCAAATAATTGTTATGAAATTATGAAACACTGTGAAAAATAGAATTTTGCAAAAAAAAAGTAATAACATTTATAAAAAAATTTGATCAAATATAATGTTGTCACCTTGTGTTAAAGACTTTGCTGATGAAAATAAGAGAATTGTTTAGTACTAAAAAATAATTTAGGTCATGAGGGAATTTTTCTCTATGGTATTGTTGTGTTCCCCTCTTTCCCTGACCTTAAAGTACATTTAGAGGGGGTCCCCTTTTCTATGTAAATTGTCTCAAATCAGCAACAGAAATCACAGTAGTCACAATGCTGCGACAACTGGCGCCAGGGCAGTATATACAAGGGGGATTATTTACAGGGTAGATGAAGGAAAAGATAAGTCCATCAGTTCCAAGGATGTAGAAAAAAACATAAAGCATTAACATTAGGTGTAAAAGCACATTATGCATGGCATCCGCATCCCCTGCAAAAAGGACATTAAGATCAATATTTCAACCAAGGCTAGCTGAAAAGGGGCTCTGGTGTACCGCCCCCCTGGCCCTTGTATGAATTTTTACATTTCTCCTAGTTGAGGCGCTGGCCCCGTACGTTAACGCTGACAGCGATTTTCTACTCCTTGGGGATTTAAACGTCCATAGCGAATTGCAAAATTGTGAGGAGGTTCAGTCTCTACATTCCGACCTCTCATCATTGGGTTTAGCCCAGGTCAGCAGTGGCCCTACGCATCAGGCAGGGCATACACTGGACCTAATTCTTTCTAACTACCCCACGATCAACTGCCTTCCTCCTAGGCAGGTAAATTGGACTGATCATTTTATTCTAGAATTTTATACACCTCATTTTTACAAAACCCCCCCAACAATCGGCGCTACCCACCAGGAGGAGACAATGGCATGAAATGACTGCAGAGGCTTTTAAGGAGAGGTTTGTAGAACCCCACATTACTCCTGGGGAGGGCATTGAGGTGGCTATAACTAAATATGAAAGTGCTATCTACACAGCAGTTGATTCCATTGCCTCCCTGAAACTGTTCAAACCACGCCCTGCACATAGGCAGGAAGTGTGGTTCCCTGAACATCTATGGTCCTTGAAACGAGCCTCCAGGAAGCTCGAAAAGGTATGGAGAACATCCCACTTGAATGAGGACAAGAACCGCTATTGGAGAACCCTAACCATTTATCATAAAGCCATTAGAGCCGCTCGCAAAAACTACATTGCGTTACAACTCTCTGAAGCCGGTGGTGCTCCGAAGGTGCTGTATCAGATCTTGCAGTCCTTTGTGAAACCAGCTGCTTGTGAGAGTTTGGACTTTTCGTCGCAGTATCTAGGTGATGAAATCTCCGGTTTCTTCACAAATAAAATAGATAAGATTTATGAGAAAATCACCATCTCTAAACTATCTATAAGCCAGCCTGTACCTTTGCCCCAGGTCATGGAAAAAGCACACCCTATGACGCTCACTGTGCTCCCTCCTATCTCTTTAGAAGAGGTAGAAAGCTTAGTGAGCCAAATTAAGAGTGGCTGTCCATCTGACCTCATTCCAGCTAGACTAATGCCGATGGTTGGCAGCACACTTGGCCCTGGGATTCAGCGCCTTATCAATCTCTCGCTGACCGAAGGCCGAGTCCTGCTAGAGTGGAAAAAGGCTATGGTGAGACCTATCCGGAAAAAACTCTGCAATTCCTTGGACGGATATGTCCAACCTCAGACCAATATCTCTGCTCCCATTTTTCGGAAAACTCACAGAGAAGCATGTGAATAAACATCTTTCGAATTTTATCGAACAGTCAGGTAGCCTGGATTATTCTCAATCCGGCTTCAGGCCGAATTACAGTACGGAGTCAGCATTACTGTCAGTCATGGACGATCTCCACATGTACCAGGACAAGGGTTATTCCGTGGTTCTGGTACTGTTAGACTTATCAGCTGCGTTCGATACCGTATCACATAGTATCCTGCTCGGACGGCTTGCAGAGTTTGGCATTGAGAAGATGGCATTGGCCTGGCTGAGGAGTTTTTTATCCGATCGCACTCAGTGTGTTAACATGGGGGCATTCCGCTCGGCTGAGGTAGGGATCACAAAGGGGGTGCCACAGGGCTCTTGTCTGAGCCCCACTCTTTTTAATATCTATGTGGCCCCCCTGGCTAGGATCATGAGATCATTTGGTTTCATCCCGGTATCATATGCAGATGATACACAGCTCCTTTTTCCTTTCAAATCCCTCACCACCGAGGTTAAAACCGCTTTCTCTAACGGCATGAAGACAGTTGCCCAGTGGATGTCTTTGAACTTCCTACAATGCAATGTTGCTAAGACGGAGGTTATGCTCTTTGGGGAGGCCAAATTTTTATGGACCCCGATTGGTGGCCGCAAGATCTAGGTCCGGTCCCTGATCCTAAGCAGATCGTTAAGAACTTGGGGATGCGCTTGGATCAGGAGCTAACCCTAAAGCAGCATGGGAACAATATTATTGGGTCTTGCTTTTATGTTATAGGTCTTCTCCGCAGAGTGTTCCCCCTACTCCCTGATCACACCAGGAAAACCTTGGTGCAGGCCCTTATTCTTAGTCGGCTTGACTACTGCAACGGACTGTTGGCATCGGCCAACGATGGAGTATTAGCCAAACTTCAAGTAATACAAAACACTGCTGCTAGACTGGTTTTGAATGCCCCTCCTAGATCTCCGTCCAAACCCCTTTTGGACAAACTTCATTGGCTATCCGTCGCCAAAGGGTCAAATTTAAGATCTGTTGTGTAATCCACAAGAGTCTTAACGGTATTGGACCTTCATACATGACGGATACATTTGTACCATATAATTCTGCTCGCTCCCTCTGGTCTAGCAACCAGCGCCTCCTTCGAGTGCCTATTGTGAAGAAAGCAAGACAGGGCGGTAAAGCTCTGTCAGTGGTCGGCCCCAGATTATGGAACAAGCTCCCCCTGATTCTTAAGCAATGTCCTGAACATCTGAGCTTCCGGAAAAAGCTGAAAACCTTTTTGTTTCAGAACTAGCTCTCTCTAAAGGTGACTGATTCTCCTAATCTGTGTTTCTGGTGTTTCTGGGCGCGGAGATACTCCTTCGGGAGTTTATTCTAGCGCGATATAAACCCATAAATAGAAATAGAAATAGGCGTTCAGCATTAACATTAGGCTTAGACATACAGTAGACCTGGATCATGAGGCAGGAACACAGTGCGCATAAGAATGGCCTAGAACATCAGGTGAACCAAAACTATGCGTAGGCATATAAACTCACTATACCTCATCAGCACAAAGCATAAGAACATAGAGGCATAACTTTAGTATGGAAAACATTAGGTAACAAGACACCCGGCATGAACTCCTCAGGGTGCACCTTAGGGGAAACATCAACACATAGTTGCATGGCATGTCACAGGGCCAGAAACCTTCTTAAGCAAGAGCACACTCAACATGAGGGCATACCATGAGCATCAACATGTTGGCAGTCTGGGCATCATGAGGGCATATCTCACACAGGTATGCAGTAGGCTCGGGGGCTGTACATTTCCTAGGTCCGGGTTCAACCTTCCAATACCTCCGGGGCAGGGGGATCAGATAGGTACCCCAACACTTACATAACTTTCGCAGGAGGCACATAACAGTAGGCTTCCATTACCTAGGGGCAGGATGGAACCATCAAACCAGTTCCTCGACCTGGGTGACATAAAGGCATCAGGCCCAACCTTTCCTGCGCATGGGCACTCGGCACTCACCTCAGCAGTCAACCACCGCGTGCTGCCGGTCATCTTTGAACCCCTCCATACACTGGATGCCCCACACGTTGCCACTGCCCACTGTCCAGTGGGGCAGTGGTGACAAGTAAAGTTAGGCCCCACAGGTCTCTAGCTATAACACTGCCCCCAGATGTGGCCAAAAACCGCTGCAGCGGCCCGCACTGCAGCGCTGCTGGAACCAGGGATGATTGCAGGTCCTCTCGTCCGTCTGGGGCCTCCAGCACCAACAGTGTGCCTAAGCCGGCCCCCTACAGTCCCGCTCACGCAGCCCCACTCACCGGCTGCTCCTGGACTCTGTTCTCCTCGTCGGGGAAGCTCCTGCGACTGTCCCCGGCACTGAGGCTGTACCTCAGTGAGACCCGTGCCTCAGTGAGACCCGCGCCTCCGTGCTCCTTCCCGGCAGGCACGGCGCCGGCAGGGCTCTTTCCGGCTGTGGCGGCAGGTCCTCCTCTTCACCCGGGTCTCGCTCCGAGGGGCCCGGGCCTTTGCAACCTTCACGCGGGGCTCTCCCTTCCACCAGGGGGGCCCTCCGATCCCTTGCAGTACTTCCCCGCCAGCGGAGGCGCGGTAGGCTCCCGTCCTCCTGGGTCTGGACAGCTCCGGGCTCCCGGCCAGATCCTGGGCCCGGGAGCCAATCTGAGCGTGACTCTCTTGGGCCGCGCCCACAACGGCCAATGGCTGCGCAGCAGGGCGGGGGCCCGGTCGATGACGCGGCCAGTGCCCCGTCACGTGCTGGCGGCACTTTCGGCTTCTCCGGCCCAACACGGGCCCTCCCAATACAGCGGCGGGAATTCGCAGTGGCGCCTCTCCCTCCTTCGGTGCGGTGGAGTCCGCGCAACTTCCCACACACCTCTTGGGCCGCAGCGGTGAGTACCTTAGCAGCGCGTCTTCACGCGGGGTAGGCACCCGCTTAGCTTTTAAATATGCAGAAGTGTGACACTCTCCCCCTTCTTGCTCCCGGGCTGCGGGGGTGAATCCGGGCAGTTCCAGTGGCAGCGAAATGCGGGGTAGGCTCCCGCTTCTTCTGGGCACATCGCCTCTGACAGTGCAGCTCTTCGCAGGGCCACAGCTTCTTCTTGGCACAGCGCTTTGACGCTTAGGCAACCTCCAGTAGCGGCGGTACTGGGCAATAGCGCTTTACCAGCACAGCGCTTGGAAGGCACAGTCCGGAGTTCAGGTGGGCACAGTTCTTTTAACACAGCGCTGTAGGATCAGGCAGTATAATGCTTAGCAGGCAGCCATTCCTCCCAGTCCTGGCGGGCAGCGCTTACAGGCTACACAGCGCTCCAGTAGCACAGCGCCAGGGTGGGGGCAGTTCCCTCAAGGCGGCGCTGTAGGCCTCACCTCTGGCGCTTGACATACAGCGCCGCACTCCCCAAGCGCTAGACAACAGACAAACTTGGGATAGGAGATAGCGCTCTTCTCTCCATGTGCTTTTAGGTGTAGCGCTCGCGTGGCGCAAGGTCCCACCAGCCTCAGGGACCTAGGATGGAGCTCCTTCCTCAGGTAGCAGAGCAGCAGGCACTACTGGGCCTGGTCAGCAGTCAGTGGGTACTCATCAAAACAGGGCGGTAGGCCTTAACCATCCTCCACTGTAGCATGGCACTCCTCCTGTAAAGCAGCCTGTACTCCTGCAGTGGGGCTTCCACTAGCCCTGGGGACAGCAGAGGGGTTTTGGCTGGGTGCAGGGCCCAGCACACAGGCCCGAGTTGCGGTATTCCCTGGCAGCAGGTCCCCTCACGTTCCTGTCCCTGCTCTGCCTGAGCACATGGTGGCACAGCCCCCTTACTTATACGCCCCTCACCCCCCTACCAGGCAGTGCCAGCAGCTTCTAGAAGCCTCTGGGGAAATGTTTCAAACTGGCTCAGGGGGAGGAGTAGAGCACCCTGGGTGCCAGGCTTTCCCTCCAAATGCTGGGATGGCTGGGTACCAAACAACTAGACCGCTAACCCACTGCAGTCAGGTGGCACAACACACAGCCATAGCATCCATTTTAAATGCAGTATGCTACCAGGGTACATTTCTACTATGGGGTTAATAAGTGCACATACCATTGCATCACATTACCCTTGACATCTCACTCCACACATGGCCTACACATTTCTTCACCATGGGGGAGACATCCTAACACAGGGGGGTGAAAAGCGAAAATTTTGGGAGAAAAGGGCCAAGTCCAACAGTCACTACACTAGCTTTCGCCAGGGGCATGTCCATGGGGAAGTCATTGTTGTGGGCTTGCGTACCCTCTTGGATCTGAGGGGTCCCTGCTCGACAAGGCCCACCTGAGTCTCAGGTAGAATGTCGGCCACCACCCCGGAATCCTCATGCCATCTAGCGTCGAGGAAACCTTGAGCCCATTCAGGTCCTTTATCTTTGTCCATGGCCATGAAGTTTTCCCACAGTCCCACCTGTGATGTGCTGGGCTGGGACTCCTCTACACAGCTGATTTGTGAGAACAGTGGGGCAGGAGTTCCCTGGCTGTCCATGGCTCCGGATAGTCGAGCTGACTATCTAGGCATGCCCGGGAGAAGAGAAGTACGTAAACACTTGTCCCACCCAGCCCTGTGGGAACCCACACACTGCTGGGCTGGCTAGCGCCCTGTTGTCCCGTCACCGGAGGATGTCCAACCCACTCCTTCCCCGGTACTTACTTCACTTCTTGGTTCCTCACAACCTAACTCTTGAACGGCCGCGGGAAGAACAATCGGAGCGGAAGGAGGTCGCGCGCTTGGGGCAGGCGACACGTCACGACAATTTCCTGAAAGAAGAACGATTAACACAGACATTTCATGGAGGCTTGGACCCACACCACCCCCGACCGTCTGGGCGTGCTCTGGGAGGAGAGAATATCATGAATGCTTGTACTAACCTGCCCAAGTGGAGGGGTGGGGGGCACCACACTCCTGAACGGTTTTGGAATGGATCAGAGTGGTGGGAAGTCGAGAAGAACGGATCAAGTCAGTGGGCAGTCGACACGCTTGTGCGGGTGAGACGTCAATGACTACTTCCTGGAAACAGAAAGATTAGCACGGGCATCCCATTTTGGCATGGTACCACACCAACCCCCCGCCCTGCTCCTTCAACATCCGCTAACCCAGCCTCCACAACTTACTGAATCCGACAGATGCGTGGCCCGGTGGCCTCGGTCAGTCCTCCTGATCCGGGCTTGAGCGCTTTTCCGGAACCTTGGCGAGAAATTGACAAAGGTTATGTCCCTACCGGTTCCGCCTTGGTGCCCCCTTGTTTTGGCGCACCCTTTCTTAACTTCTTTGCCATGTCTCCCGTCCACCCATGGTGCATCTCCCCCTTACCCTGCTGGTCACCCCCGAATACCTCCATGCATCTTCGCCCTGTCCTGCTTTCTGGTTTTCGTCAGCACCAGGATCCATCTCAGTGCACCTGCCTGTAATCTCTGGGGGTGGTGGGGGTAAAGACAGCATTATTGTTAGTCATTTGCAACATCATGGACTCCCTCTTCAGTCCGTAATCCAAGGCGCACCCCAGAGAACCTGTTTAACTTAAACTTAGGCAGGAGAGGGCCAGGAGGATTTTTTTTGTGGGGGGGGGGGGAGAGGGGTGGTGGCACAGGACCTGGGGAATTGCCCCCACAAACCATTATACACCGGTGGTGGACAGCCCCCAGGAATCCACCATGAGCAACATGAGTACAAGCAGCGGACCATGGTTAAGAGGAGCTGGAAACACCCCCTCCCCACAAGCGTGGCCATCTATCCCCACCGGCTCCGGGCCTACATCCCTCCAGGAATTATAAAATTGGCAGGCAGTGGGAGGCCTTAACATTCCAAAACATGCAGCCTTCACTGGCTGAGGTCGCACCTGGTGTAGTGTCCTGCCGGGACACTGTCTAGTTGTTTTGAGTGTAACCCTACACTGAGCACCCACCCACCACAGACGTCACTGGGTCAGGTGACGCTGTTAATAAAAGAGGCCGAGCGCATGTGCTCGTGGCGAGAGTTACTATCCCCCAACTGGTGTCTGTGTCATTCATTCTTACCACCATGCGGGCCTAGGGCCCCATCTTTACAATGGCAACGAGGCGGTAACGCGATGCCACGCGTGCCAGCTAAAAGAAAATCGTTGGGGGAAAAAGGAGGGGCATGCTGCCCGTGCCATGAGCAATCCTCCCAACAGCAAGTGACCTTCAGCGGAGGCCCGCGGGGCGTGTGCTGAGCCCCGGGCCGAGAACACGAAGCAGGAGGTGACCGGGAGCTCACCCCGCACCTCCCGTGCCCAGCGTGTGTGCCCCCCCTGCCTGGGGCGAAGAGAGAGCCGTGCGGAGCCCACCCGCATCGGCTGCCACCGAGCCGGACCTGAATGCCCCCCACAGATGCGGCAACCAATGCGGAGCCAACCGCAACGAAGTGAAAGGCCCGTAGGCCGGAGGTGAGCCCAGGTGCTGTGAATGACCTCGGGGGTCGCTCATGCCAGAAGCGACCCCCCCTTATGACTGATTACACAAGCGGAGTCCGCATAGTCGTGGCGCCCTGCCGGGCGCGAGGAGGCCGACAATAAACATATAGCAAAACAAGGCCAGCGGAGCCCACCCGCAGCCTGCCTGGAGCGTCTCCTGTCCCCCGTCGCGCAGCATGTGTGTTGCGAGTCTACCGCGGCGAGGGTGAAAGAACTTTAAAGAGAAACCAATGCGGAGCCCACCCGCAACCGGCCGATAAAGACTCCACCTGAACCCCCCCGCCGCGCAGCGTGTGAAGGTGAAGCGAGCTGCGGCGGCGGAGTGCAAGACCGTGAAGACGGTGAGGCGAGTGAAGGTCAAGAAAGAGCCCGCAGCGTTGGGAGAGCTGCCGGGCGTGAGGGGAGAAAGCCCACCCGTTTCTGCCGAGGCGGTCCGCCGAGGGAGGAACGAGCTAGAAGGCTGGCCGGTGATACGGAGTGTCCGCAGGATGCAGGCGGCCAGCGGGAGCTTACCCCGCGACTGAAGAGCCAGCCTGTTTGGGCCGTGACATACGTAGTGGCAGCGACGCGAGCGGGGCCGTACTGCAATGACACCCGCTGCCGTCTGCCATGAGGCCGAAGGATGCCCAGACTGAGTGTGCCCAGCGACGCTGCTCTCAGACCCCCGAGACCCCCCCTCTGAAGCAGGAGCCCACCCTGCGCTCATGTGGAACGACCGGAACCTCCGGCAGCAGCACCAACCCTAAGCAGCGTTGACCCCTCCCACCGAGTGAACCGGGAGTCTGCGGCAGACATAGGGAAAGTGCAGGAGACTCACCGGTACGTAGAGGAGTCCTCCGGTGGGGGTCTGGCCTTCCGTGTGCGGGGTGCGAGAGACGTTCCCAAGAGAAACACCTGCCTGTTCTCCCCCTCCGGGACCCGCGGAGCCACCAAATCTAAAAGTAAGCCCCTCTGTGGGAGAGGAGAGGGAACACGAGCGAGGAACTGCCGAGTACACGTTCCCTATCAAGCAACACTGCCATCCAGGGGACAGTCGCCAGTAGGAAGTCACAAACAAACATTGGTCAAACCAAGTGCCATAGAAGAAACCAAGTGCCATAGAAGGAAGTGGACAAGCCACATCCACACCTGCAAGTTTGTGCTGCCGCCACCACAACGACAATAGAAGCGCCCAAACCCCAGGACGAAAAGAAAAGCAGCCTTGGACAGTGAGGACGGCTGCATGCATGGAATAGTGCGCAAGTGTCCTGATATCCCACGGCACTCACAGGGAGTCTACCGTTTCTGACAGCGTCTGGCAACAGAAAAGGCAACACTAAAGCACAGGAACACAGCCACGCCCGAATGACGCCACGTCAATCCGCAACCTCCTGAGGACAAAAGGAGACGGCGCAGGAACGCCCCAGAAGCACAAAAAAACTCACCACAAAGCGCAGGAACGTGCCAGGAGTGCAAGAACTTCACACCCGCGCGCCAGGACAGCGCAGCACTGCGCTGGGACGTGCCAAGAGCGCCAGAAATCAGGGGCGCCAGAGTGACGCTGCACAGCGACACGCCAATGCCACGGGACAGCACACAAAGGTCCCCGAGAGAGACAGCGACGTCTCACAGCAACCAGAGCGCCATCATCAGCAAGCATGATGGCATGCCCAAGCGAGGGTACAAGGAGCGGTGACGCAACCCTCCTCCGCGCAGACGAAGCGCACCAACGCCAAAACACCGTGACGGTGAATAGCGACCATGAAGAAGATAGCACATCATGACGACTCATGCCGAAGGTAAAGCTGACCACCCAGTCTGGTTGCCAAAGAAAAAAGAAGCAACTGAGAAGATGGCGACAACCGGTCCAGTCACTAGAAGAGAAGACCAGTGTCTGAGAGCTATGCCCAGACCAGAGAGAAACAGGTGGAGTGCACGCTGCCTGGAGAAGACTGGCTGGGAAGACCAAGACAGTACAGTGACCGGATCACGTCGCAAGAAGGAACAGGGAGAAGAAGGGCGCGACGCCATAAAGAAAAGGAAGAAGGAACAGTAGAGCCAAAGGAACCCGACGAGACAGGAGAGTCATGATGGGAATGACCAAGGAAGGGTTTCCTGATTAAAGGCTATAGAAGTGATCAAGTAACAGGAAGATACGACGACAGGTCTAGTCACCAAGCCAAGTGAAGACAGTGTCCCACCGCATGGACAAGACCAAGGGGAAAACATGTAGAGGGCCCGCTACATGGAGGAACCTGGTTAGCATGAGTAAGCAAGAAAGAAGACCGGACCGCGTCGAGGAAGAGAACGAAGAGGAAGAATGGAGTACCATAATATCACTCCACCGAGGAAGAAAGAGACATCATTCAGCACACAGGAACATCCATGATGTCAAAGGAGCATCGCACCATCCGTGTGGATCCCAGTAATCCCGACAGGCTGCACCTGAGGAAACCAACCACCGAAGAGCCGTATGGGTGCCCCGTGAACCTGAAGCTTGCCGAAGCAGAGTATACCCGAGCACTAGACAATCCACCCTTGTGGACTACACAAGACTCGACTGTGGCCATGTCCGAAGTTCCGCAGCGACCCGCACAGCCCCTGCGATCAAGTGGCAGTCCATGGGACAAGGGCCTCGGCGATATTCCTGTGACAGAGGAATCCATATGGCAGAGGTGTAGTAGCGGCAGCTCCATGACAGGCTACAGGAAGCACGAAGGCCCCGGGTGAACACCTGGCACCGAGAAACGGTCTGAAGAAGGCACTAAACCCATGTCCTAATGGCAAGACCATCCTGGCGATGACATCAACACCCCAGGGGCAACATGAGCGACTTGGCAGTGAGTCCGTTGGCAGTTCCTCAGCGACGCCTTTGCACGGCTCATGCGAAGCCCCGCACGGTCCACCCGGTCCCATCGCGTCCAGCAAGTGGGTCCTCCCAGCGACTCTAGTGAGAGAAGAGTCCAAGCAGGAGAGGCCAATCTTCGAGGCTCCAGCGAGAGAGGAGTCAGGCAAGAAAGGCAAGTCGGAAGGCACTCGACCGGCAGGAGGTGTGAAAGCATCAAGATCAGCGAATCCAAGGAAAGACCTCTCGTGCCATAGTCGCCTCCAGCAACCAAAAAGCGTTATCATCCACTGGACTAGAAACACCTGCGAGACCCCTCAAGGGTTACACCCATTCTGCTCCCGATGCGCCAAGTGATGATCACTGTAGATAAGCTTCAACGCAGCAAGACAAGGATGATCTGAAGTACACCGCTGAGGTGAAGCTCATCTGATTGACTTTGCAGTCCAGAACTTTTGACATCTCCCAGCTGACCGCCTGAAGAGAATCCGTTGGGGGCTGTAAATTTCTGTTGTTCTGTTTTCTTGCAGGTTGGACATTCGTTTTTCCTTTCCTTAAATTTTGGGAGGGATGTAGTGTCCTGCCAGGACACTGTCTAGTTGTTTGAGTGTAACCCTACACTGAGCACCCACCCACCACAGACGTCACTGGGTCAGGTGACGCTGTTAATAAAAGAGGCCGAGCGCACGTGCTTGTGGCCAGAGTTACTATCCCCTAACTGGTGTCTGTGTCATTCATTCTTACCACCATGCGGGCCTAGGGCCCCATCTTTACACCTGGGAGGAGACCGCGCTGCATGCGGAACCCCCACACTGTCTGTGGCCTACATAATAATGTGTTGACTTGCGGCTGCTCCCGCGGGTCCTACAGGCACAGGCCAGAACACCCGTTGTGAAAGCAAAGAAGCGCAGGGACTGGAAAACGCCAACGCCACCCTTTCCGTAAAGAGGCCTGGGCGGGCGAGGAGCGAGGCATGGGGTGGGGGGACCAACCGCTCGCCCCGGGGGACGCTCCTCACGCTATGGACACCAGGGGCAGGCCGTCAAGTGACGTCATTTCTTGGCAATACAGCACATGGCAGGGTATCACATCACCTGATTGATACATAGTGCGTGGCAATGCAGTGTGTGCCCGCAGCTCTACAACCTAACAATTCCCCTTCTCATGCCATCTGCCAGGCATCGCGCTCCCCGCCCTGCGAGAAGCGCCGCTCTCCCTCCTCCGGGATAGTGGCAAGGGGGCTGAGCGCCGCAGCTGATTAGCGGCTGCCCCCGGTCCCTGCAGGCTGTGGGAATTTACTCCCCCTGCACAGGGCAGAACACTGCTGCGGACAGCTGCACTCTCGAAGTCCTACCGGCCTTTCGAATGCCCCAGCAGGGCTGCCGGGGAGAGGAGCTGTCCTGGTGTGAGTGACTCTGCCCCAGCGCCACCAGCCTGTCATTGAGAGCCTCCTGGGTCTCCTCTCTCCTGCGCCAGGCACTCACGCACCCGTCTCCCTGCAGCAGTCTGGGCGCCAGAGCAGCAGAGGAAAGAAGAACGAGAGGAGCCTGCCCCGAGGGTGCAGAGACACACCCTCCTTCTGATCTCCCACCCAGCAGTGACTCCTCACTTGTCTCACTTCCCTCTGTCGCCTGTCTGTGCTAACGTCTTATCCTACGCCCCTGCATTTTACACCCCAGGCAGAGGGAGGCACTCGCAGAGCAGGGCAGTCAAGCGCTGGGGGGCAGTATCGGGTACTGGCTCGGTAGGACAGTCAGGCGCTGGTGGGCAGTATCGGGCGCCAGCTCTGCGACGGAGCGGGGACTTGGGGGGGGGGGGGGGGGGCAGCTGACCGGAGGGAGACCCCCCCCCCCCGGGCGATTTGTGAGGGGCTGTGGGGGGGGGGTTAGAGGCAGGAGCATCGGCCATTTCAGGGTTTGGGCTTTTTCTAGTTGGTAGCCCAAAAGGAGCCCAAGCATAAATGCTTTGGGCTCCTGCTCCCAGCCACCATTTTAGGTTTGGTGACCTGGTGGCTGGGAGCTTTGGCAGGAATTTTTTGGAATTTTTTCTATTTTCATTGTTTATAGTTAGTGGAGGTAGCTTTTAGTTAACATATATTTACAATTGTGCTTACTGTTAGAAGGGAGGATTATAGGGTCCTTGAGGCGCATCTTCTCCTCAGTGAGGCAGGCAGAATGGATTTGGTGATCGGCAGGGAGCGGCGCCCCCCCCCCCCCCTCTTTGTCAGGCCTTGGCTGGCGTCGCTGCTGCGGTTGCAGCGTGTACCACTTCGAAACGGCGACGGGCGTCTCCGGTAGGTGAAAGGGGCCGGTATTGTACTAGTTAACCGGCCCTGTCATGTGCGTAGCATGGAGGGGGCGGGGACGCTGTTGGTGCGTCGAGCGGGACTATACAAAGTAGGGCTGATGCCACTGTAGCGTGCCCTGTACTGGTTGGGAGCGTTTGTGTGGCAGCCGGGTCCCGTGAACAGGGAGAGGGGGCGGGTGCCTCTCCATTAATTCATGTGAGGTGCGGAGGCCGGCAGGGGGGACAGGAAGCGTTCGGCTTCGCTCTCGACCGCCCCGCGTTTGCTAGAGCCAGTATCTGGTGGTGCACAAGGGAGCGCGCATCGTGATTATGTTGAGGGGGAGGGGGGGGCAGAGTGAAGGGGAGTGGGGAGGGGTTCAGGGCTTTCCTTTTCGGCCCATTTCATTCGGAGGGTCCCGAGGCTGCGTGGATGGAGGGTAATGTAGGCATGCATGCTGACAGGCCTGGCAGCGTTTTCAAGACTGTGTCGGCCCAGAACGTGAATGAAGGGGAATGTGTCACTCGGGTTATTGAAGGAGTTGGAATCGACTTAGAAGTTGAGGGCAATTTGGGCAACCCCCTCTATTATTATCTCCCCCAGCATCTGTGAGGGGGTATGTTTTGTCGGTTTCAGGGAGTTTTTAAAAGGTGATAGCGAATGGGCTCAAGTGGGAGAAGGGTGTGTCAGCAAGAGAGTCTTTTTCTGGTTTTGGTGTAGGGCAGGTAGACGGGATTGCGGCATTTGGAGATACGCCAGCTGGTGCGTGGGCCATGTCAGCAGGGGAGTGTGCTGGTGGTTTTGTTCCCAGTTCATTTTCTCTGGTTGAGAACGATTTGGAGCCGGCGGGTAGCGTTCAAGCACGGGAAGGTTTGGATACCTTTGCCCTTGATCAGAAGAATTGCGGGTCCGTGGGGCAGTTGAAAGGTCTTCTCGCCTTATGGGCGCTGGAGCTTGAAGACTATCAGGGGTGTGTTAGGGTGGCATCAAGTAGATAAGGGAGTTGCGAAAAGGACAGAGAGTTAGCGCCCAGCTTCGGCGGTGGTGACGGCTATGTTAGATTGGAGTGAGGTTGAAGAGGTAGGTGGCTATTCACCGGTGGTAGGTTCCGGAAGGGCTGTGCAGTCGGGTCGAGTAAGGAGGCGGTCGGCAGTTTTTGTGATGCCAAGGTGGCAGATGTCTGACGCGGATTTGGCTTTTAGGGATCCCAGCAAATCAGGCCAAACTTTTTCTTTTCAGGATTCAGTCCAGCGCGGCGCTGCAGACTCGGTAGGGCGCGGTTCGGCCCAATTGCGCCGAGGTGAAGGGAGGACAAAGCCTTGCGCAGCACTTTCTGTACCACCGAGGGACCCCGTCGCGGTCAGCGCACGAAGGTCCGGCGCAACCTCGCTGGCCCCAACGAATAGCAGGTCTAGGTGGTCTACCTTACCGTCGGCTATGGAGCTTCGGAGTCAACGTTTGGGGGAGTACCGGCGGGTACAGTCGGCTCCCCCGCCGAAGGAACGCCAAGTGTACATGACGGACAGTATTGTTGATGCGGGTTTTGGTAGGACCCGTGAGTTGCATTTGATAATGAGGAGCTTCAGGTGATGTAGCCGAGTTTGCTTGATTTTGATGAAGACAACCCCGAGGAAGGGGAATTGCAGGATATGGAGGGGGGAGGGCCCTCTCACGCTTCTCTCAGTTTTTTACAGGTTTCAGGAGTGGCACAGCAGCCAAGGATCAGACGAGAGCACGGCCCCTTGGTGAGGGCTCCTCAGACTCGGGAAAGAGTGGATTTATTGGCATGGCGGTCGGAGTCGGCACAAACCTTACCTCACGGGTTCGAAGAGGGAAACACATCTCAACGACCTTCGCGGTGCAGAAGGGTACGAGGCAAGGCTGCCTGCTCTCGCCTCTCCTGTTCGCCCTCGCGGTCGAACCCCTCGCCATTCGGTTGCGCAAGGAGGGTATCCACTGGGGTATTCCGCTCGCGGACGTCACCCACAGTGTGTCCATGTACGCTGATGACCTCTTGATTTATGTAAGAGACATCTCGGACGACGTCACTCCCATATGGTCAGCGCTTACAGACTTCGCGAGCGCCTCCGGGCTCCGAGTCAACTGGGACAAATCCACAGTTTACCCCTTTCATCCGGACTTGCCTCCCTGTGACATTTGGGTGGGAGCACAGAAAATGTCCTGGACAGCGGAGGCCCCCCTGATACCTCGGGATCCGTCTCTACCACTCCCCGACCGATCTATTCGAGGGAAACCATTGTAGAGCGCTGGCTGGTGTCCGCTCGGCGGTCGGCTTCTGGTCCAAGCTTCCACTCGCCCCGATCGGTCGTGTGGCTTTAGCTAAAATGATCATGCTCCCCCGACTCCTGTACCACTTTGTGAACCTTCCGGTCATCCCACCCAGGGCCTTCTTCCGCGATCTCGATTCCCTCCTACGTACACTAATATGGGGATCGGGTAGACACAGAATAGCACTCAAGACATTGCAACTGACGACCACCCAGGGAGGCCTAGGAGCCCCTTCCTTCGAGTCTTATTTCCTGGCGGCTCAACTCCAGTGGTTGTCTTACTGGACGGCGGGGCGTACATGGGCGAAACACACACCCCGACGGGAGAGATCCCCACTCCGGAACTCACCGACTCCTTCTCCCGGGTACGAAACCACGGCGTACATATCCCCTACAGGTGACGGTGGCGCGCCGGTGCATGCTCAAGGTACATCGCATGTCGCCCGATACGCCCCCATGCTCCCCGCTACTCCCACTGATCGGTTGGCCCAGGCTCGACACATACTTCCCGACCAACACGCTCACTGCATGGACGGCATGCGGGATCACGGACATGGAATCCCTCTTTGACGAAGGCCAGCTCAAACCTTTCCGACAGCTCGTGACCGAGTACGGCCTCCCCCAGGTCAGTTCCTGCGCTATCGTCAGCTCCTGGAAGGCTTCCGCCCCCATCACAACCTTCAGGCTGGGGAACCAGATACGCATCCGGTTATACACGCCATCCTACACATGGGGACGGGTAGACACCTTGTTACCTGGCTATACAGGGCGTTGCGCGACATCGCGCACACACCCCTAACAGCGCTGCGCGCCACATGGGAAGACGAAATCGGATGCCCACTACACGACTCTGAATGGGTCAAGGCACTTGAAGCCCCCAAAAAGACATCTGGAAATGCCCGTTTCAAAAACGTACAATACAACATTCTTCATAGGGCATATTTAACGCCAGCGAGCCTGCAAAAATTCTACCCCGACTCCCAATTCCTTTGCCCCAGATGTCACTCTCAGAACGCAGACTTCCATCACATGTTCTGGAGCTGCCCTAACCTCCACACTCTATGGCAAGCAATCCATACCACTCTGACAGACCTCACGGGACTTACCACCCTCGCCACGTGGGAGGCCAGCGCGCAGGGCATATTTAGGATCCCCAAGCATCTCAGGGCACACAAGCGTTTCATCTCCTTGGCATTCTTACTGGCAAAGAGGAGCATAGCCATGCACTGGCAATCCCCCGCGGGTCCCCCCTTGGCAGCATGGGTGGGAGCAGTATGTAAGTGGGCGGCAGCGGAGGAGGATGCTCTACGTGAAGAAGAGGTTAAGGGGGCCCGGAAACGTCCCATCTCCATGGAATAGGCCATGCTAATATACAGCTTCAAACAACTGACACAGGAGAGAGCTCCGGAAACTCCCCCGCCCAGTTCCGTCACTCCTGGCCCCCCGACGCAGTCATGACCCCAGTCCTTCGACCCCCTCTCTGATAGCACCACGATTCCACGATACACCTGGTTACGTCCAGTCTCACCAGACCCATACCGCCCCCTTTCCTACGCACACTTTGCACCCACATGCTTCTTCCCCTGGTTTATACCCCACACGTTTCTTGCTACTGCTAGCACATGGACCACAAGGACCCGACCCACACGCCACTGTTCCTCCATTCTCGACCTCCACTGTTGTTTATGCACCCTGTAGTGTATATGTTTCATGATATGGTCTGTATTGTGCAATATCGAAAAGCTAATAAAAACAAGTTAAAAAAAAAAAATGGCGGTCGGAGTCGGCTAGACCAGCCTCTTTAGAGCCAGGTGAGAAAGCTCATACACAAGCCAAACCGAAAATGGTGTCTGTGGGGACTGGGGAGGAGGGGGCCGGGGGGATGTTGGAGGGGAGACTGTTCAAAGGTAAATATGTCAAGGACACTGGAGTGGGCACTGAGGATGGAAATGTGGCCTTGGTCAATAAAGTGGAGAGTGGGACTGATACGGTTAAAGCAAAGGGGTTAAGGAGCCATTTGATAGTAAAGACTTGAAAATTAAAAAAGATGCCTTACATGGGGGTAACTAAACCGTTGGGTGCTCATTTAATGTTGGCTACCAAGGAGCGTATATGGAAGGGTGAGCATTTTGAGATTGAAACTCTTGCACAGAGAGGTCAGGTCTAAGGAAGGTTCTAAGGAGGAGGAGTATGAATTGGCTAAACCCCCTAAGGTGCCGTTTGACTATTGAAAATTGGACGGCAGCGTTCGTAATATACGCAAGCGTTTATTGTGGGAAATTCCTGAAGCGCAGCGTGTCTATCTTTAAATACATGATGTGATTCGGAAGGCGCAGATTACTGGAGGAGGTTATGCATGGGCTCATACGATGAGGAGTTTAGGGCTCAGATGGCATGGGACCAAGAAGCAAAGCGGGGGGAGTTTGATACAGATTTATGGCAGTATACTATAAGAGCGGCTGCAGGCGGCAAGACCATTTTCACAGCTAGCGGTTTGCTGTTAATTTACCAGCCCTTTCAGGGGAAGCCCACCCGGGGTGGGGTGGGAAGCGGAGCAACTACATAATCTGGAATTGGAGCGTGCTGGGATTTCAATAAAGGATTATGCACTAGGGAGTTTTGCAAGTACAGGTACGAATGCTCCAGCTGTGGTAGGCACCATCCCCTCGTTAAATGTTGTGGGGCCAAAACCGCAAGGTAGTCAGCAAGGGAATTAGTCAGGGGCAGGTACATCTGGCGCCCCACAGCAGTTTCAAGGGGGTCCGGGAGGTAGAGGGGCGCAGGGCTCTGGGCCAAAGGGCTCCTATGCCAGTTAGGCTGTCAAAGCTAGAGCAGGCACTTCGGGGGTAAGAGGATGTAGGAGTGAAACAGAAACTTTTGGAAGGTTTTCAATATGGTTTTCTTTTAGGTTATTTGGGACCAAGGCAGAGAAGGGGGCTGATAACTTGAAGTCAGCATCTGAACATAGCGGGGTGGTGCGAGAAACCCTGAGCAAAGAAGTGCATGAAGGAAGGATGGCAGGCCCTTTTGATAACTGGCCGATCCAGAACTTGATAATATCACCTATTGGAGTGGTGCCCAAAAGAGCAAGGGCAATACAGGCTAATTCAGCACTTGTCGTGGCCTGATGGGTCTTCGGTGAATGGTTTCATTGATGAGGAGGCTGCCTCGGTTTCATATTCCTCAGTTGACGTGGCCATGTCACTGGGGTGACCGCGGGCGCAACTGCAGAGATGGCAAAATGTGATATTAAGTCTGTGTTTTGGTTGCTTCCAGTCCATCCAGATGATTGGGATCTTCTGTGTATCCATTTCGAGGGTAAATGGTACGTGGACGAAGCATTACCGATGGGTTGCTCCATGTCATGTGCTCTATTGGAAAGTTTCAGCACCTTTTTGCAGTGGTATTTCACGCACCAAACAGGTCATACCTTGGTAACACACTGTTTGGATAACTTTTTCTTTGTTGGTTCCCCGGGCTCCGCGGAGTGCCAGACAGCTCTGGACACTTTTCATGAGCTCATGGAGAATATGGGTTTGACCTTGGCTCCTGAAACAACAATGGGACCTGTTACACTTTTGATCCTTTTTGGGTACTGAAATTGATTGGAGTAGCAATGCGGGTTCGCTTGCCGGATGATAAAAATATTGAAAATGCTACAATTGCTGGTCAGTCTGCTGTCGAAACAGAAGGTGAAGGTGAAGGAGATTCAGGTGTTGTGGGGACATCTTAACTTCGCTTGCAGGGTGGTCAGAGCAGGGAGGTCTTTCTGTAGGAGATTAGGCAGAGCTTTGGCTGGTCAGCATTTGCCTCACCACCGTGTCTGCTTGTCAGTAGGAGTGTAAGAGGTTTGGCGTATGTGGTCCTTTTTTCTTATTTTAGTAATGGTGTGCCCTTGGTCAGGGTGGACGTTGTGCAGTGGGTTGTGCAATTTTTTTCGGATGCAGCGGGCAGTGATGATTTTGGCCGTTATTGGCGAGGCAGGTGGGTGCAGAAGAGTGGGGAGATTCCGTGGGCTGGCCAAGGAGGCGGACAGGACAGCGACCCCAATGCCGGAACACCTGTGGTATGTAGGCAACGTAGGGTATTACAACTTGTGGTAGGTTTCTATGGCTACGTCTACGCGAGCTGCAATTTCCCTGGCATGGAAGGTATTTTTAGCGACTGGGGCATGTAGGCGAGATGAAGCCTGGCGTCGTTCTAAAGATGTAGTACAGTTCATTTTGGATATTATAGAGAGAGGCCTGTCTCGGGTGACCATTTCGGGGAAGCTGGCAGGTATATCTTTTCTGGGGAAACTCTTTTGGGGCTATTCTCCTTCAGCTGGCGAGGTCGGGAAGAGAATGCTTGTAGGTTGGGCCAGGGAGCGTGGATGTGTTCAGTTGTCTCGTTCTCCCCTCTCGTGGCAGAATTTGGCTCATTTGTTGGAAGTTTTACCCTCGGTTTGCAGGGATGACTTTGAAGCTTGTTTGTTTGCTGCTCTGATGGCATCTTTTCGAGTCCCGGCGTTATTAGGTACCCAAGCAAAAAGGGAATTTTTTGGCAAGAAGTGTTGTTCTCAGAAGAAGGTGTGCACTTTTGGCTTTCTAGTTCTAAAATTGATCAGAACAGGATGGGGAAAGGGGTTTGGTTAGCAGCAAGGACTCCTAAGGTTACGTGTCCATTGCATTTGGCTCGTTGCTGGAAGATATTGTCGGAGGGGTCAGAGTGCGATCCTGTTTTTCAGTACATTATGGGGCGCCAGTAATAGCATACCAACTACGCATTGTGTTGCGAAAGGCTTTGCAGAAGATTAGGTTGGACGAGGAGCAATATGGAACTCATTCTTTTAGAATTGGAGCAGCGACTGAAACGCATAATAGGGGTTGGTCTCAAGGGGAAATCATGCGGTTAGGGCGCTGGTCGTCAAATTGTTTTCAGCGTTATGTGCGGGGCAACGCGAGGGAGGCGCATGCGTCATCCTCTTTGCTTTGAGATTCATTGTCTTTTTCTCTTTACAGGTTCTGTGGCTAGGCCCCAGTCTAAGAAGTGTCAGTTTGGATAATGGGGCATTCGTGCATCAAATGGGCCCAAGTTTAGGCAGGCCAAAGTTATTTTCGAAAAATGTTGGGTTTTTTAATGACCAAATGTTTAATATTTTGGAAGGGAAAAGGGGGTATGCTTTGGAAGGAACTCATTCCATGTTGAATAAGGCGTTGGTGAGAGGTCCTATGTCCGGACATTTTACTGATACACTTGGGTGAGAACGATCTTTGCGGATTTCAAGGTGTGTGTGAGAAGTTGGCCTGATGTGCAGTGTTCACTATTCTAGTGATCACTATATATCAGTCCAAACAACCCTTATTGATGATTGGTTGTAAGTCAACCTTATAGACCAGCTATCCTAGTAGCATGGATACGAGCAGTCTAAGGCTAAGACTCTAGAGGGCGTGTTAAGCCAGCTGTTTTACCATCACATTACCCCTTGAACACCCAGTGAAAGGACACCACACAAGTGTTATGAAAATAAACAGTGTATTTATTAGAATCACAACAACCCTGTACTCTTTATGAGGACAGGGTGCTAGGCACACAACAAAACTCTTACGAAAATACTTAAGTTAGCACGTTATACACAAATGCCCGAGGGGCACGAAAAACCATATATTCTAAAAGTGGAATGCGAAATTACTAGCAGGTAAGTACAGTACTAATAGGCTTTGGAATCGCTAGGACTTGACTATAGAATCGTTAGATTACTTCTAGGAGACCTAGGGGACTCGGGTGCAGAGTGTGCACTCTCACGCGGGATGCGGGACAAAGTCTATGGAAGTTAGTAAAGGTAAAGTTAGTGTTCACGGGCGAACCCGACCTGGTAGGAAGAAAACGACAGTTGATCCTGACCCTAGGATAGTGAGGCTATGCTGGGACACCGAAGTGCCAAAGTTACCTAGCCCAGGGGCTGCAGCTGCATAGGTCTGCAAAGACGTCGGGAATCCTCGTGCCGGACCAGGAGCCTGGAAGGAAGAAGTTGCTGGCAGGCGACCAGTGAAGAAAAGTTCGATGGATCCAAGCCTGGATCAAGGAAGACGGAAACCTGAAAGCAGAGGGGACCAAGTTCTTGAATCACTAGCCAGTGATTAAGTGGGCACCAGGATGGCACCGGGCGAAGTCACCTCGACTAGGTGAGTGGGCGACGCTGGCTCTGCAGATCTCACGGACCAGGAGGCGTTGTCGGCGACCAGGATGGAGAGGCGAGCTGTCCCACGATGGATGAAGCTGTCGGCGTCGAAGTTACCCAGGATTGGGCAACAAGCCTTGGCTAATTCAAGCCCACGCGGTGGACTCAAAATGGCGTCTTGAGTGGACCAGGAGGGTCCGGGGTGCTCCTCTTTTGGAAGGGAGCAAGGGCCAGCCTGGAGCAACCAGACCAGCAGCAGAAATGTCGTCGGGCGTCGTTCAGAAGGCCACAAGCCAGCGGGCTAGTAGCCAAACAACGCGGTGAGCAGCCAAAAGCAGAAGGGCCCCACGCAGATCGTGGAGATGCTGGGGGGCTGCACTTCGGTGCTGGAGCTGCTCAGGGTCGGGGCTTCTCGGACCCCAAAGCACTCACCAGGAATTCACTCGGCGGGCTTGCTGGAAAGAAGTCGTGCAGTCTTGCAGATGGCCGGTCCCTTGAGGTCTCGTCGCACCCACGGTTCTCAGCTGGGCTGTAGAGGTGGGTAGAGGTCAGAGGTGCCAGGGAAGCCGGTTCTCGTCGAGCTGGGCAGTCGGATTCCGGAGGAAGGACTTGCAGCAGACCGCAGTGTTCTTAGATGGTGCCTGCGGATGCAGGGTGACTACTCCTTAGTCACAAGGGAGAAATCTTAGGAAGAAGTCTTGAGTTCCTTTCGTGGAAAGTAGTTTCAGGATTCAAAGATGATCTGATTTGGAAGGGGGCCAGTTCCTACCTTTATCCTGTAAAAAGGGGCTGGCACGCGACTAAGTCCTGCCCTATGGGTGGGACTAGGAGGGGGGTGGTTACACCCACTTCCTTGGCGGCTTTTCCCCAGCACAGGGTCTGGAGTGACCCTGGAACTGGTTCCAGCCAGCCTATGCACAGTGAGCACCGGGGTGCCACGTGCAGTCACCTTCCTCTAAAGCCCTGCCTACCTACAATACACAAAACCCTGTCTGGGACGGTGCTGGCACCGCCCCTGGCAGGAAACCCTTTGTCCTTATCTCCTGCTCTGGGAGGACTCCCAGCAGCAGGAGGGCAGACTCGTGTCTCGGTGGCAGCATCCATTTTGTGGAGCTGAGGCTCTGTTTGACTTTAACCGGGGTTAGGGGTTACATGCATGTCGTGTCCCTCTAGAAGGGTGGAATGCTAACCCCGTCGCCAGAATTGGCGAGGGGTTAGTATTCCAATTCGTATGACACCTTACTCGACATGTTTTGATAAAGCGATACCAGAGTTGGCATATAACCGCGAGGATTATAATGCACTTAAGAGTATATGGTATGCGATATCATGGAAACGGCTAAGGGATGGATCCCGAAAGCCGCAGACAGGCTCAGCTCATGCCAGAGCACCATCTCACACGATTCCAAGCACTCTGCCTTCAGGATTGTTAAGGCCTGCCATAGGAGTGACTGATAGGAGATCTGTGTGTCCATTTTTAGGGTTAGATATAGGTATACTATATCTAAAGCAAAGGGTGATTACACCACCTTGCCCCAGCTGTCGTGCAGCCAGTTGTGTCAGATTTGGATGGCCAGCCAGGGGTGGCATAATACATGCTGCAGCCCCTGGTAGGCCCTGGGTACACCTATGCCCTGGGTACCTAAGGTACACTGTACAGGGACTGATAAGGTGACTCAGTATCCAATTTAGATATGTACCTAAGGTACATGGAATCCATTTTACAGAGAGAGCAGTAGGCCTGGGGCCCTGAATAGCAGGGCCCCAGGTCAACTAAGTCAGAAAACCAGCAAAACACCAGGCAAAAAGTTGGGGGCAACCATAGTCAGGGAATCTACCTTCCTACATAACCCCCCCCCAAACGAAAGGAGATAAGGCTAGCCTTGCCAGGTAAGCCTATATTGCCTGAGTGGCCATATAAGGAAGTACCATCACTGGCATGGTTACCCCCTATCTCATGGTCCACTAAGCAATCCCTCACCCTAAGGGTGTCTGAGGGTCTCCACCATAGGGAATCTCTACCTGTGGTGTGTTTTGGCAAAGTAAAAGGCTGGTGCTGAAATGGAGTACTGAAGTGAGACTCCACTAATTTTGGGCTCAGCTTCCTCCAATCATTTTCCACCATAGAGGCCTTTCTTTCCAAGACTGAGTTGTTTTGGGCTCTCAGGGTCAACCTCTGGCTACCTACAGCTGGAGGTTGGGTCCCTCTGTTTGGCTTACTGGAGGGACAGGTCAGGTTTGGGGCCCTCAGGTCCCAGGTTTGGCTGTGCCCAACAGTGTCCATCTGTGGGAGGTCCCTAACTAAATTTAAGGGGGATCCCTCAGGAGTTGATTTTATTTTCACTTGGCTAGTACTACTAGCTTCAGTGCCCTTAATCTGTTGATTGGGAAGTTCTTTTGGACAGGGGGCCCTTTGGGGTCCACCACTGGCCTCCCTGACCTCTACAGCCCTGGGCTGACTGAGGCAGGGTAGAGAGGGGCAGGTTACCTGCTCCAGACTGGGTCCCACCTTGGAAGGGTCCACTGACATCAGGGGTTCTGCCAGGCTAGGCCTGACTACCTCTGTGGCAGTTTCTTCACAAGGGGTCAGATCAGTTCCCTGAGGAGGCTGATCCTGTCCTAAAGTCTGGTGGAAGGGAGAGTTCTCTTCCTCCTCAATACTCTCTGTCTGAGTGGAGTGATCCATAGTTTCAGGCTTCACAACACTGTCATCTGTCTGAGTTTGAGCTGTGGCCATCACAACTCTCCCAACCTTTTCAGGAGGGGGCTCAGTTTGGGTGTGGGCTGTTACCATTACAGCCTTGACAACCTGTTCTGGGAAGGAAGTTGTCTGAGATGGGGTTGTGACTGGCACAACCCTCCTGACCTGTTCAGGGAGGACATCTTGGACTGGGGCTGTGGCTACCACTGCCCCCCTAACCTTACCATGGATGTTTACCATTTTAGAATGGGTTTCTTGCTCAACTTCAGCCCAGGCTGAGAGCTCTAAATCATTCCCCAGTAGGCAATCTACAGGCAAGTTTGGTGACACTGCCACTCTCTTGTGGCCAGTGACACCTCCCCAGCTGAGATTGACCACTGCCATGGGATGATCTCTCTGTACTCCATCAATATTGGTTACCTGGTATGTGGCACCAGGTAAAAGTTGCCTTGAGGGGACTAGACTCTCAGTCACCATAGTGATGCTAGCCCCTGTATCTCTATAGGCCTCAACTTTTATACCATTGATGAGGGGCTCCTGTCTGTACTTGCTCAAAGTGTTGGGACAAGTTGTGAAGTTGGCAAACCCCATGCCAGTCTCACAGACAAGAGTATCTAAGTTTGGGGACCTGGTTAGGCCAGAGTCCCCAGGAACTCCCAAAGTAAATGCACCCAAATTCTTGGGGGCACTCCCACCACCTGGGGGATTACTACTAGTAGTAACAGGAGGTTTGGGAATGTTACTTGGGGGTATGTTTTCCTTATTGTTATTCTTTGGGCAACTGCTGTCAGTTTTTAAATGACCCACCTGTTTACAGGGATAACAATAAGGTTTCTTCTGGTTGTTGGAAGGATTCTGGGACCCACCCCCCTCAGAGGATTTTTGGGGCCCTGATGTGGTTTGATCTGTAGATTTATTCCCACCCTTCTCTTGAGGCTTGGTTGATTCCTTTTTCTGGTCACCACCTTGGTTCTTGGGCCTAATCCTGGTTCTGACCCATTTGTCTGCCCTCTTACCCAATTCTTGTGGAGAGGTCAGATCAGAGTCTACCAGGTGCTGGTGTAATAACTGGTTCTGACAATTATTTAAAATTTGTTCTCTCATCATTAGATTATACAATCCTGTGTAATCTGTAACCTTGCTACCCAGCAACCAGCCCTCCAAAGCCTTAGTGGCACAATCCACAAAATCAGACCAGTCCTGAGACTGAGTTTTCTGGGTGTCTCTGAACAGCAACCTGTACTGCTCAGTGGTTAAACCAAACCCATCAACCAGTGTATTCTTCAGGACCTGGTAATTGTTAGCATCCTCCACTCTTGTAGTGAGGAGCTTATCTCTACCTTTACCATCAAAGGAGAGCCACAGTATAGCTGCCCACTGACTCTGGGGAATGCCCTGCACAGTGCAGGCCCTCTCCAGAGCAGCCATCCATTTCTGGATATCATCCCCTTGCTTAAAGGGGGGCACTATTTTAGTCAGGTGTTTAGTATCTAAACCCTTCTCTCTATCTCTTGGGAGATTGCTGCCACCAGTGGGAGCTAGCCCACTCATCTGCTGCTCTCTTGCCAGGGCAAGCTTCTCTTTGGCCAGGGCAATTTCTTCCCTTTCAATCCTCAGTTCAGCTTGTCTCATCCTAGCTTCATGCTCTCTTCTCTGAGGGGAAGTAAATCTCCTCTGGGGAGGATTCCTTCTCCCCTGAGAAGAGGCATTAGAGTGCAGAGATCTATTGGAGTCCCTAGAAAGAGATCTATCTCTCCTAACTCCAAGGTTAGGCCCACTTCGGGTTAGTACTGGGGGTCCCCCAGATCCTAGCCCAAGTAAGTCTAAGTTGGTCCTAGTTAGCCTTCTGACTACCTCAAGACCTTTGTCTACCTCATCCCCAGAGAGTTCCTCCTGATCCTCCTCCTCCTCAACTGCAGTAGCAGTGTTGGGGAGGTCTGGATCCCCAGAGGTCCCCTCTAAGGCTGGCATGTTCTCATGTAACTGAGAAAGCTTTCTGGCATCATATGTCTCTAAGAGACCTATCAGAAAGGGAATGGTGGGGTTAGACCCCTGCTTCAGTTTTCTGGAGACACAGATCTGTCTCATCTCCTGGAAACTGAGAGCTGCATATCTTGAAGTGACCTGTGGAGGGTCAACACTGACCAGGGGAGTCTCAGTAGAATCTCCCTGGGTAGACATGCTTTTCTAGTGAGGTGTAAGTGGTGCACTTACCTACACTATATGTTTGCCTACTGATCCCTTGCTAGAGTTGTAGTTTAGGGTGTGCTAGGCCCTAGGAGCTACAACAGCTGGTTCAGTAGAACTCAGAGTATTCTAAGCTAAGTTATATGTACCTTTAGTACTTATGTGATCTTTCACAAGATATTCTTAGGGCATGTGTGGTAAAACAACAGCAAGCTCAAATCCCAACCGCTGCTCACCAATGTGAGAAGTTGGCCTGATGTGCAGTGTTCACTATTCTAGTGATCACTATATATCAGTCCAAACAACCCTTATTGATGATTGGTTGTAAGTCAACCTTATAGACCAGCTATCCTAGTAGCATGGATACGAGCAGTCTAAGGCTAAGACTCTAGAGGGCGTGTTAAGCCAGCTGTTTTACCATCACATTACCCCTTGAACACCCAGTGAAAGGACACCACACAAGTGTTATGAAAATAAACAGTGTATTTATTAGAATCACAACAACCCTGTACTCTTTATGAGGACAGGGTGCTAGGCACACAACAAAACTCTTACGAAAATACTTAAGTTAGCACGTTATACACAAATGCCCGAGGGGCACGAAAAACCATATATTCTAAAAGTGGAATGCGAAATTACTAGCAGGTAAGTACAGTACTAATAGGCTTTGGAATCGCTAGGACTTGACTATAGAATCGTTAGATTACTTCTAGGAGACCTAGGGGACTCGGGTGCAGAGTGTGCACTCTCACGCGGGATGCGGGACAAAGTCTATGGAAGTTAGTAAAGGCAAAGTTAGTGTTCACGGGCGAACCCGACCTGGTAGGAAGAAAACGACAGTGGATCCTGACCCTAGGATAGTGAGGCTATGCTGGGACACCGAAGTGCCAAAGTTACCTAGCCCAGGGGCTGCAGCTGCATAGGTCTGCAAAGACGTCGGGAATCCTCGTGCCGGACCAGGAGCCTGGAAGGAAGAAGTTGCTGGCAGGCGACCAGTGAAGAAAAGTTCGATGGATCCAAGCCTGGATCAAGGAAGACGGAAACCTGAAAGCAGAGGGGACCAAGTTCTTGAATCACTAGCCAGTGATTAAGTGGGCACCAGGATGGCACCGGGCGAAGTCACCTCGACTAGGTGAGTGGGCGACGCTGGCTCTGCAGATCTCACGGACCAGGAGGCGTTGTCGGCGACCAGGATGGAGAGGCGAGCTGTCCCACGATGGATGAAGCTGTCGGCGTCGAAGTTACCCAGGATTGGGCAACAAGCCTTGGCTAATTCAAGCCCACGCAGTGGACTCAAAATGGCGTCTTGAGTCGACCAGGAGGGTCCGGGGTGCTCCTCTTTTGGAAGGGAGCAAGGGCCAGCCTGGAGCAACCAGACCAGCAGCAGAAATGTCGTCGGGCGTCGTTCAGAAGGCCACAAGCCAGCGGGCTAGTAGCCAAACAACGCGGTGAGCAGCCAAAAGCAGAAGGGCCCCACGCAGATCGTGGAGATGCTGGGGGGCTGCACTTCGGTGCTGGAGCTGCTCAGGGTCGGGGCTTCTCGGACCCCAAAGCACTCACCAGGAATTCACTCGGCGGGCTTGCTGGAAAGAAGTCGTGCAGTCTTGCAGATGGCCGGTCCCTTGAGGTCTCGTCGCACCCACGGTTCTCAGCTGGGCTGTAGAGGTGGGTAGAGGTCAGAGGTGCCAGGGAAGCCGGTTCTCGTCGAGCTGGGCAGTCGGATTCCGGAGGAAGGACTTGCAGCAGACCGCAGTGTTCTTAGATGGTGCCTGCGGATGCAGGGTGACTACTCCTTAGTCACAAGGGAGAAATCTTAGGAAGAAGTCTTGAGTTCCTTTCGTGGAAAGTAGTTTCAGTATTCAAAGATGATCTGATTTGGAAGGGGGCCAGTTCCTACCTTTATCCTGTAAAAAGGGGCTGGCACGCGACTAAGTCCTGCCCTATGGGTGGGACTAGGAGGGGGGTGGTTACACCCACTTCCTTGGCGGCTTTTCCCCAGCACAGGGTCTGGAGTGACCCTGGAACTGGTTCCAGCCAGCCTATGCACAGTGATCACCGGGGTGCCACGTGCAGTCACCTTCCTCTAAAGCCCTGCCTACCTACAATACACAAAACCCTGTCTGGGACGGTGCTGGCACCGCCCCTGGCAGGAAACCCTTTGTCCTTATCTCCTGCTCTGGGAGGACTCCCAGCAGCAGGAGGGCAGACTCGTGTCTCGGTGGCAGCATCCATTTTGTGGAGCTGAGGCTCTGTTTGACTTTAACCGGGGTTAGGGGTTACATGCATGTCGTGTCCCTCTAGAAGGGTGGAATGCTAACCCCGTCGCCAGAATTGGCGAGGGGTTAGTATTCCAATTCGTATGACACCTTACTCGACATGTTTTGATAAAGCGATACCAGAGTTGGCATATAACCGCGAGGATTATAATGCACTTAAGAGTATATGGTATGCGATATCATGGAAACGGCTAAGGGATGGATCCCGAAAGCCGCAGACAGGCTCAGCTCATGCCAGAGCACCATCTCACACGATTCCAAGCACTCTGCCTTCAGGATTGTTAAGGCCTGCCATAGGAGTGACTGATAGGAGATCTGTGTGTCCATTTTTAGGGTTAGATATAGGTATACTATATCTAAAGCAAAGGGTGATTACACCACCTTGCCCCAGCTGTCGTGCAGCCAGTTGTGTCAGATTTGGATGGCCAGCCAGGGGTGGCATAATACATGCTGCAGCCCCTGGTAGGCCCTGGGTACACCTATGCCCTGGGTACCTAAGGTACACTGTACAGGGACTGATAAGGTGACTCAGTATCCAATTTAGATATGTACCTAAGGTACATGGAATCCATTTTACAGAGAGAGCAGTAGGCCTGGGGCCCTGAATAGCAGGGCCCCAGGTCAACTAAGTCAGAAAACCAGCAAAACACCAGGCAAAAAGTTGGGGGCAACCATAGTCAGGGAATCTACCTTCCTACAGTGTGCTTCTGCTGCGGTCTATGGAGAGGCACTTGACTTTACTTAAGGAACAATAGTCTGGTTGCCATGTGCTATGGACTGAATTAGGGCCTCGCAGGGTAGGGGGAGGGGCGGTGAACCCCAGAGACATTGACAGGGCTGGGAAGGAGGTGCACTTAGAGATTTCTAGGTTTTGCCGTTAATTGGGTTTCGGGAGAATGCCGCACAGAGTTGAGTTCTTCCGTGTTGATGGTGTGCATTTATCCAGGCTTGGAATGGTTCTTTACTTGCTGGAGGTCAGGGAGTTTGGTTCAGATGCCTGCATGTTCAGCAGTGAGGTTTTTTAGAATATTTCCTACCGGGGGGGCAGAAAGGGGGGTAGTTTTCTCCCCCACCTTTCTGGGTGGCGGGGTCTAGTTGTTTTTGGGCAGTTTTGGCAGAGGTTTGTTGATTAATGGGTAAGTTGTGTTGTGTTATCGACAGGGAAAGGATAGGTTGGTCGTTTTTAGTTCGGATTACAAGTTTTGGGGGATTGACAGATGTGAAGGGGCAGGCATGGGAGTTGGTTAACAGAGGGCTTGTATTTATAGGTTATAATGGTTGATATGGTGATGTAATGTTTTTGTAATGTTGAAATGTATTGTATGGGTGGGGGCGGGGTCATGAACTTTTAGGGGCGGGGCGGGGTTAGGGATGTTACATATTTAGTGAGGTTTAGTTTTGGAAGGCTTTTTGCCGAGGTTGATTTAATATGTGATGTGCACCTGTTCCAACAAAAAGCGGCCTTTTCCACATATTCCTTGTCGTAGTCTGCTTCACCCCCCCTCACCCCTCCCTCCCAAGGGGTGCTTGGGGGGGGGGGGGCAGCCGACCGGCGGGAGGTCCCCCCCCGGGCGATTTGGGAGGGGCTGTGGGGGGAGTTAGAGGCAGGAGCATCGGCCATTTCAGGGTTTGGGCTTTTTCTAGTTGGTAGCCCAAAAGGAGACCAAGCATAAATGCTTTGGGCTCCTGCTCCCAGCCACCATTTTAGGTTTGGTGACCTGGTGGCTGGGAGCTTTGGCAGAAATGTTTTCCCTCCCTCCCTCCCTCCCATTTACTGTTACCTTTTTTCCTTCCTTTTTCAGTTTATAGGCCTTCTTTCTTTAATTTTTGTATATTTTTTGTAAGTTATTATCTTGGTTGGTTTCGTTGGAACAGGGGAGCAAGGGTTGTTTGCTGTATTCTGTCGCTTGGAGCAGGTGCCGTGCGGGGTCTAGTTGTTTTTGGGCAGTTTTGGCAGAGGTTTGTTGATTAATGGGTAAGTTGTGTTATCGACAGGGAAAGGATAGGTTGGTCGTTTTTAGTTCGGATTACATGTTTTGGGGGATTGACAGATGTGAAGAGGCAGGCATGGGAGTTGGTTAACAGAGGGCTTGTATTTATAGGTTATAATGGTTGATATGGTGATGTAATGTTTTTGTAATGTTGAAATGTATTGTATGGGTGGGGGCCGGGTCATGAACTTTTAGGGCGCAGTTGGGTGCTCATGTCGATGGGCAGAGGTAGTGGTTGACTGTAGTGGGCAGTGCTGCATGCTCACGTTTGAGGATGGAACTCGGACACTGGTTGGCAGAGTCACGCTCTAGCAGGCCCGGCTCCAGGAATTTTTATTTGGGTGGGCTGAGGGGGCATTTGGGTGGGCCACTGCGGGCTCAATTTGTTGCATATATGTCTGGGCAGGCCTGCTTCAGGGCCCTCCTTTATCTCTTCTTAGTCTACAAGGCCCAGTAAAACGCACTATTTTCCAAATCTCTTTCTACATATTATCACTCTCAAAAAGTGTTTTTTTCCATGTAAAGTTCCTTTGATGGGAAGAGGAGGTTTCTGAGGTGGGACTATCAGGCAAGTGACACATCTCGGGCTCCCTCTGTGCGAGCCTTCAGTGAGAATCCCTCCTCATTACTATCCCCACCTGACCCCGGACTCTGCAACACACTCCCTACAGACTTGATTATCCACTACACGTCTTCAGTGCACCTTATCTCACAGCTAACCTTGGGCCCCGGCCCCATATCAGGCACCATTGGGCTCCACTTTCATTTTTTCCCGGTAAAAACATTAGTAAAATCACCTTCAAACTTAGAAACATTGAATATAGCAGTAAATATAATTAGCACGCACTTTAAAGTATGTCCACAGTAGCCCTTATGACCCGACTGTTAATTAAATAAACAAAAACAGGAAGGCCATGACAGGGTCGGATTTAGCGCTGATGCGAAAGTCTTTTTTGGCGCCACACCAATAACCTCTTTTTCCATAAATACCTTTACTACCACCTTCTAACAGTGCCCCTCATCCCTCCATGGCCTCCCCTATTGACCTCCTCCTCGGATTCCCTCACTGCCACACGCCACAAGTGCCCCTCATCTCCCCGTAGCCCCTCCCCCTCATGACATTCTCCTCGGATTCCCTCACTGCCACCCTCCACCAGTGCCCCTCATCTCTCTCAAATCCCTCCCCCAATGACCTCCTTCCTGGATTCCCTCACTGCTACCCTCTACCAGTGCCCCTCATCTCTTCATAGCACTCCCCACCCTTTGACCTCCTCCTCGGACTCCCTCACTGCCACCCTCCACTAGTGCCCTTCATCTCTCCGTAGTTCCCCTTTTAAAAACTGTATGTGTGCGCGCCCAATGAAGCTGTCTCATCCCGAGCGCACACACACAGACAGCCCTTTGAGATTATCGCAGCCGCACCCGAGTACTTCACAGGTCTTTAAAAGACCATTTACATGTTAAGAAGGCTTTGTTTATTTTTTCACCCCTTCATCTCCACATGGCGCCTGCCTTCAAGCCCTCACTGCGAGGGCCAAGGCATCTGTTTGAGTGGGCCAGGCTCATATTTGGGTGGGACTGGCCCACCCGGCCCACCCGCTAGAACCGGGCCTGCACTCTAGTGTGCCAATGTCAAGCGCCCTGCTACGGAGGGCATTGGCAACCTCTGTATAAGGTGGGCAGTGTCAAGCACCGGCTACGGAGGGCAGTAGCAACCTTTGTATGAGGTGGGCAGTGCCAAGCGCCAGCTACGGTGGACAGTGGCAACCTCTGTATGAGGTGGGCAGTGCTAAGGGCCGGCTACAGGGGGCAGTGGCAACCTCTGTATGAGGTGGGCAGTGTCAAGCACCAGCTACGGTGGACAGTGGCAACCTCTGCATGAGGTGGGCAGTGTCAGATTGAATAGAAACAAGCGCTCACCATTGCCTTGTCCTCCCCATGACCTCGTGCGCCTCTGAGCTCAACCTCTTGTCTTTATGGGGCCATGTGTTTATACACATGGCCCCATAAAGATAAAAAACCTTTTACGCCAGAAGGAAAGCAGGCGAGCCCATCCAAGTGGGCCGTCTCAAAAAGAGAAAAGTATATCTCACAAAAAGCTCTTTTCCAATGGCTGGCCACCGTTTAGCATAAACGGTGACACCAGCCAGTGGAAAAGACGGGCGGGGCTTAAAGCCCTTTACTTGAAACTCCTCCAAAATATTACATGTCGCCGAGCAAGCTGTGCATGTGCGCAGCTACGCAAGCCGAGACCTAAAAAGGAGGTGCGCCCTGGAGACTTCAGTATCCCCCAGCGCTCCCAACAGGATATACCACAACCGACCCAATTCTCATACCACCTGTGACCAGTATTTCTGAATATCCAGGCAACTCCAGAGCATATAGATATGTGAGCCCCTCGCTCCTCCACATCGAAGACAGTCCGGGGGTCCGCCATTCCGAAACAGTGTAATCTGTCCTTGTTATAATATACCCTTTGGAGAATTTAGAGCTGTATCAGGCAGGATCTTATTGCCACCTCTCTCAGGTGCATCAGGGCTGCCTCCCAATCTTCAGGTCTTCCACCTTTAGGCACCACTGTTCCCTTAATTTGGCCACTTTATCTGGCATGTGGTTATTGAGTGTTTTATATGTGAGGGAGCTTCTGGTTGCAGTCTTCCCTCCAGTTGGGCAAATTCAGGTAAGTCCAGCGTCTCAATGCCTTCCACCTGCCAGGCATGTCTCAGCTGGGCATATTTCAGAAACTGGTTGCAGTGCATGGAGTTATTGCTCCAGAGAGATGCAAGCAGCACAGCTTGCCTCCCTCAAGAAGATCCCCATATATGCTAGAACCCGAGTAAGTCCCCGGCTCCGAACCCTCTAAGACATGTAAGTTTCCCAATCTCCTTCAACCATGCACCCTCTCAGATCGGTGTCTCTCCTATCATTTTATCCTCCCTGCCTATACGGTCAGTGGCCCTCTGCCAGGCCTCTATCGCCAACTGGGTAGCTGGCAACAATCATCAACCCCACCCCACCCCCCATACAGGAAGTGGAGATAAGAGTTGCTAGCAAATTGGGTGCATTCCAGCCTGTAGTTGGAGTGGGGCGAACACGCAGTCATTCACAGCTACTAGGTGTGCTGCCAAATAGTAGGCCCTCATATCCGGGAGGGCAATGCCCCATTATAGGGGTGATGCTGAAGCTTGGAGAGGGCTAGTCTGGGGTATCACCCAGATCATAGCAGGTAGCAAAGGTCACTCCAGCTTGACAAAAGTAGCCTCAGGTAGTAGGTATTCTGCATGGCGTACGATAGTTTTGGGAGCATAATCACTTTAAAAAGGGTTGTTCTCCCCCAAAAGGATGAGGGGCAACGTACGCTATCCATCCTCGTTGTCCTGGAAAGTCTGTATCACTCTCCTGAGGTTTCTAGTAAAACACTGCTCCTGCTTCACATGCCCAGATACTGAAAGCCTTCAGTCACCACATGAAGCATCTGAGAAAGATCGGCGGAATTCAAAAGGGTATAGGGATGAGAGAGTACCGACTTGTTCCAATTGATAGAATAGCCTGAGTGAGCCCCATGGGACTCGAAGGATCGTAGAAATAGTTTCGAGTTTAGTGACATATAGCAAAATGTCATCAGCATGGAGAGATGTTTTCCTCCTCCCTAGCCATAGCTGAGACCTTGAACACCCAAATATCTGGGTGGGACCGAATCACGCCGCCAATGGTTCGATAGTGAGGACGAACAACAAGGGGGACAGGGAGAACCCCTGTTGGGTTCCTCGCTCTATTGTAAATGCCAACAAGAGAACTTAATTTACTTGAACCACAGCCGTAGGGGCCTGGTGTAGCAAGGAGATCCATTTTCGAAAGCCGGGGCCCAAAAAAATACTGACCATCTGGTAGAGAAAGGGCCAGTGTATGTCATTGAATAGGGCTATGTCATTAAACTCCATTTCTGTGGCCAGTGCTAGGAAAATATGAGGGTCTTCTCTCTAGCAACCTCCGACATCCAATTATGGAGGTGCTGAAGGTTAAGGCTTACAGACCTGCCTGGCATGAAGCCCGACTGATCTCTATGAATGAGCAGAACAATCACAATTGGGAGTATCGAGGCTAGAATGGTAGCCAGCACTTTCATTTCAATGTTTAACAGAGAGATGGGGTGATAGGAGGTGCTATCGCCGGACGGGCTCTGCGCTACCCTAAATTCCTCCTTATGGGCGATTTCAATATTCATTTAGATAACCCGGAGTCCCCTGACGCCATGGCTCTATTTGATCTTCTGGCCATGACACAGCTGACCCAGTGGGTTTCTAAGCCCACCCACTCAAGGGGTCATCTGATTGACCTGGTATGTTCTAATTTTGAATTGCATACGGATGACCCATTGCCTGTCTCCTGGTGTGATCATTCCCTGATTACCTTCTCTTGGGATATGGGGAAAACTTCTCGTAAGCCACTTGTTCCATCTGGCCCCCCCTCCCGTAAGGTGGATATTTTGGGATTAATGGAGGCCCTTAGGCATTCTCAGGTCGACCCGGCTGCCAACCTGGAGGAGGCGGTTGACCGGTTTAACACCTGGGTTAGCCGGGGTTGAATCCTCAGGCAAACCTCCATCTAACAAGGTTCACCGTCCTTCTCCTTCTCAGCCCTGGTACTCCCTTGCCTTAAAGTCGATGAAACTGGGCTGTAAGAAGTTGGAACGTCAGTGGAGAGCTGCCTACTGTCCTGCAGCTAAGTCCAAGTTGCATACAGCACAGAGACTCTACTATACAGCAGTCAGGAAAGCTAAAAGCGTTTTTAACGCTGATAGAATAATGAAAGCCAATAACAATGGTAAAGAGATTTTTTCTATTGTTAAAAGCTTTATGTCACGTTGTGCGGAACACAAAGCCACTCCAGCCTCCGTAGGATGGTGCGAGTTGCTATCAGCATTCTTTATTCATAAGATACAAATAATCCAAGAATGCTTGGATCTATCAGTGCCACTTTTGAACCCCCTCCCAATACCTCCCCTCTGTATCCCCCTTAACACATCACTCTAGCAGTTTACTCTGGCTGAGGAGGCTGACATTCTTTCTATTCTGAAATCTCTCAAGTCAGGCTCACCTTCTGCCCCGTGTCTGGCTAGAGTTTTAGCAGGAGTGGCTGATGTTGTTTGCACTGAAGTAACGACCATTGTCAATTGGTCACTTCAGGCGGCGATTGTACCGGGACAGTGGAAACAAGCCAAGCTTCTCCCTCTCCTTAAGAATCCGACGGCGGACCACGCTGTTCCTGCCAACTATCGCCCTATTTCTTTACTACCTGCATTGGCGAAAGTCTGCGAGAAAGTGGCCTTTTGCCAATTAGATGCCTTTGTGGAATCCTCGGGGGCTCTACATCCAGCCCAGTCAGGTTTCAGAACATTGTATAGTACAGAGACAGCTCTGGTGGAAATGGCAGAGGCAATTAGGAAGTGCTTGGATGGACGCGGCACGGCGGCTCTGATTTTATTGGACCTCTCTGCCGCCTTCGATACGGTCCCTCACCAGCTTTTTAACATCTATCTGACTCCTTTGGTCTCCCTGGCTGAAGAGCTTGGGGCCAAAATTATGGCCTATGCCGAAGACACTCAGCTTTTATTTACTTGGAACGCCCACAACCTGTGCACTGGGGCTGCTCAGAGCTGCCTTACGGCTGTGTTCACATGGCTAGTACAGGCTAAGTTAAAGTGCAATGAGGGTAAATCAGAAGTTCTTTTGTATGGCCAATTTCTGCCACATTTTGTGGAGGCTCTGTGGCCCACCGCTTTTCCCCGCCCATTTTCAGAGGGAGGTCTGGCAAAAGATTTGGGGGTTTGGTTCGGGGAGGATCTCAGATTCTCCGATCACATCAAGAGACTAACGGGTGTCTGTTTTGGTACACTCAAGTGACTTAGTAGATTTTTCCCTTTGCTTCCGCAGCCAGCCAAGGAAATGGTGGCTCAGGCACTTATATTGTCCCGTTTAGATTATGCAATTGCGCTTTCATTGGCATTCCGAGTTATTTAGTGAACAAACTCCAATTGATCCAAAACGCGGTGGCCAGACTCTTATTTAACATCTCTAAGAAAACCAGCATAAGGGCACACCTCCGTGACCTTCACTGGCTGCGGCCCAGAGAGTGCAGTTTAAGGCCCTCTCCTTAGCACATAGAGCCCTGCATGATTCTGGTCCCTCTTATATTAGGAAACGTGTGACCTTTTATACTCCGCAACGCTCTTTGCGCTCTGCCTCCCACCGTCTGATGGCCACCCCCCGCTTACGACGCTCCAGATCGGGGGTTCAGTCACTCTCGGTCAAGGTAGCCTTGCTCTGGAACAGTCTTCCAGTTGCTTTACGCCACACTCAGGATCTTGGTGCCTTTAGGAGACTTCTCAAAACCCACCTTTTTAATCAAGCTTTCTTTTAATCTTCTCCTTCCGCACGTCTGAGTCCGTATCGCGCCAGGATACTCCAGAGTAATTGTGCGCGTTATAAGTCTCTTATAACATAACAGTTGGTTTCATGGTCTACTATGCTTATCAATCTTGACAATGTTTGCACATTGTCGATACAGTGGTAGTGCACCACGGTCTCTTGCCTCCTTAAAGAGATTGAGCATGTAGGGGGCCAGCAAACCTGAGTATCTTTTGAAGAACTCCTCCGGGAGGCCATTTGGCCCAGCGTCTTTCCCATTTTCATGATATCAGCCTGGAAGAGGTCATAGTGGGATGCCATCCCCCGTTTATTTTATTTATTTATTTATAAAGTTTTATATAGCGCGAACAAGATCCCGAGAGATATCAGAGTGCTTTATAATAGGATGGAAGGACATAAATGTAATATCAACATCAGGTAAGAATAGGAAACAAGAATGATCGCATAACTACAAGACAATTGAGTCAAGGAGAGTAGAACATAAACCAGGTATATATCGAGCTACGAAGGGGGCATGCGTTTACTAAGCCAGGCAAGCAACTTGCCATCTTTGTCTCCTGCATCGTAAAGATGGTGCTGTGTTGCACTGGTTCCTATTGTTTAAACATCATCGAAGGGCCTACGAATACGGACATGGAGCTCCAGATCCATGTCGGAAAGCGCGAAAAGGGAACTGATGTCAGAGTGGTGTTTAATCGCAGCTCTACTCTGTCATTTCCAAGGGGGGAGGGAGGTACAGAGCCAGTGTCGGGCCAAACTGCAATGCCTAGAAGCACACCTAGGGACAATACTAATGGTGAGAAATGTACTATTATAAGTATCCATCACTAATATCAGCATCATAGCCGAAATGTAAGGCTTGTTGTTATGGAGGAAAAGCCTTCAACTACACCATATGCAGGTTTGCTCCAACAAACGGAAGCAGGTGGGACTTCCGCTCCTTTATGGTAAAACACTATTACATTCGAATTTCCACTATCTACAACTCACATCAGTTTTCCCACTTTCAGCACCCATGAATCGAGATTTAAGGTTCTTATCTCTGGTAATGTCTTATCTGGTAGATACTCTACCTAGCTGCAGATTCCTTACTTTAGAATAACCTCCAGTCGTCAGACTGGATCCGGAAACTTTTTAGTGAGCAGTACCCCTGTGTGCCGGCAGGTGCTACAGTTAGGCTCTACATGGCATCGTCAGCGCTGGATGTGATGTGTTCGGTGCCTAGGAAGACGCCACCCCAGGACGCTGACATCAGTTTCTTTTCACAAATTTCCACACCAGGAGCACAGAGCCAAGAAGAACACGACCACTGGTGTGGAAAACTAGGGCCCTGAAGGAGAAAGGCCAGTATTTAAAACATGATTTGCAGGAGAGGGAGGATAGGTGTGTAAGGAATCTGCAGCTAGATAGAGTTTCTACCAGATAAGGCACTACCGATGGTAAGTAACTTGGTCATCTGATATAGACTTGTAACTACAGATTTCTTACCTTAGAATAGATACCCCAGCAATGGCTCCCTGGAGGTGCATCTGCAAAGCAGATTCACACTCGAAAGCACTACAGAACCGATTAGCAAAGTACCCGTCCCAACAAATCTGACTGTCCACGCAGTAATGCTTTGTAAATGTGTAGAGAAGCTCATGTTGCTACCGGGCAGATATCCAAGACAAGAACTCTGCTTGTTAACCCAGTGGTTACTGCCTTAGCTCTGGTGCAATGAGTATGTAAACCCTCAGAGGCTTGCTTTTTGGCCAACACATAGCAGAGCACGATCCATTGGGAGATGGTCCACTAACCTTTCCCTTCTTAATGCCAACATACTGCACAAAGAGTTGGTCATCCACTAGGAACTCTCTCATGTGGTCAAGGTAGAACGAAAACGCTCTTTTTGGGTCCCGTTGGTGAAGCCGCTCTCTTTCTGAAAGGGATGTGGCAGAGCGTAAAATGTAGACAGGGTGATGGTCTGGCCTACATGGAAAGGAGTGAGTACTTTCGGCAGAAAGGAAGCTCTAGTGTGAACAAGCTTGTCTGGGTAGATGTTCAGGTAAAGAGACTTCAATGACAAAGCTTGAAGCTCACTGACCCTTCCGGCAGATGTTATCACCATGAGGGAGGACAGCTGTGCAAAACTCAAGGGAAGCGCACATCAGAAAAGTCAAATTCATGTGAGACCTGGAACTACCAGCCTTAGACGAACAAGTAGCAGATACACTGGGGCGGGACGTAGAAATTGGGGAAGTGAGGGGGGCCATTAAAAATATGGCTAGAAACAAAACCCCAGGAACGGATGGCCTACCAATTGAATTTTACCTAAAATATATTGATCTATTAGCCCCCAAACTGGTAGTTATATAACGCGGCGAAATAGCTGGGACACCTGCCCGTTTCCACCATCGCTTTATTCGCCCTAAGTTGGCAGGGTATGCCCACACGTAGGTCCCTTGCTCACTTTGCCACTGGATTCAAGCTAGCCTGGCTGATGACGGCTGATTAGCCAGAAACCGGTCCCAGGATGCTTGTTTCCGGTCCAGGGAAGACATGGCTTGGCAGTTCGGGCTGGACTGTTTCCATGAGGCACAGGGTCAGACTGATTTGCATACGGCCATGTCTGAACTGGGGTGGTGGAGTGAGCTAAAGAATGATGATGGATTAAACCCAGATCAGTTGACTGGGGGTGAGTGTTTGATTCGTTCCAACGCTCTGTTCATCATCCGCTTTGGTATCATTTTGTTTACACCAGAGAGCACTTTGCCACTATCAGTAGAAGGCAGAGTAGCCTTACTTAAAATGGTTACCCTACTGAGACTGTTGTATTTCTTTGGAACCCTACCAGTTTGGATACTGCCACGCTACTTGCCCAACTCAAATGGTCACAGGGTTTTTATGGGGGTCTAGCAGGCGGAGAGCAGCACTTAGTGTGCTAATGAGACCAAGTGGGGATGGGCAGTGCCTGACTTTGAGGCCTACTACTTGCCGGCGCAGCTCTAATATCTTACGAAATGGGTAGCGGGGGTTAAGGGGAGCAGAGGACACGGGCGATGATTTGATGGCTTTGAAGCTCCTATCCTGCCTTATTTTCAGACACCTGATCCAGAGCCAGGCCCTCCCCAAGGAATTAGATACAGCTAGGCGGTGCTGGCACAGATACCTGTGGCGTGCCAAGATTGGGTGCCCCTATGCCCCAGATATTCTGTTACTTATGTGAGAGGCATTACCACATGGGGGAAGCTTGCAGAGTGGCGACATGGGTGGACCAGGGATTGGTTGTGATGGGGGACTTGTATGAGGAAGGGACAAGGACCCATTCGATAACCTGCGGGCCCGGTACGACTTACCCAGGGGAGATTTCCTATTGCATGCTGCCCTCACTGCGGTCATATGAAAGCACTGGGGGAGGGAACTCACCAAACCATCCACGTCATTGGGGTGCCAATATGTAGTGATGGAGGCAGGCACATTCAAAGCGGTCACCTGTTTATACAGATACATTACAAGGGAAGCCTTACCCCCCTACTGGAGTTGCGCCTTAAGTGGGATGCCACCTGGGGAGAAGCTATCCCAGAGAAAACCTGGGGTGAGCTAGTGGAGAGGGCTTGGAAAAACACCAGAAATGCAAGATTCCAACTGGTCCACTTTTACATATTGCCCAGGGTATATCTCACTCTGGAGAAAATTAATAATTACTTTGCGATCCATACTGTGGCTTGCCCCAAGTGTAATGTACACATTGTGGACTTCAAGCACATGTTCTGGGACTGCCCGCAACTAGGCACTTTCTGGGAAGAGGTAACTGAGATATTGGCTGAAGTCACTGACAGAGACACTGCAGCATCCCTTAAATATTGCTTGTTACACTGATTCCCGCACACGTCCAAAAATAAAGTCATGGGCACATTTTCAGACATGGGTCTCCTCCTATCCAAATGGGACATTACCATGCACTGGAAAGTGAAACAAGGTCCAAGTGTAGTCAGGTGAAAGACGGAACTCACTAAGTGGGCAGAATGTGAGGGAATAATCTGGTTGCAAATCGCTCAAAGGACTGGGAATAAGAAAACTTTAGAAGTAGCTAGGGCATGGGAAGCTTTAGTTGTGACACTCAAGGCCCCAGTAGTTAATGAGGAGGAGGATCCACTAGAAGCGCCCCTAGAAGGAATAGGCTAGACCACAGTCACCTGCCTTGCCCAATGAGGTCTCAAGTAGAGGGTCTCTGGAAGTAGCAGGATGCTGACTGTACTGTCTAGGGGGTTTGATATGAGTGCCTCAGGTCTATGGTGTGACCTCAATTGCATGAAACAAGAATTACAAAATAGGGTTTATCTGCCAGTGACACACCTGAGGGGGGGAGGTGGATTGTTGAGGGTTAATGAACTTGAAACACAACCGCATATAAGAGCTCCAATTGATTACCGCTAGAAGTATGCTCAGAAATTGCCATAGGAGGAGTTGGGGGGGGGGGGGGGGGGGAAATATGCGACTTGTAACAGTTATTGCTGCTCTTTCCCTACTTCTGTATAAGTTGTGTAGGGAACTGGAGGACTATGATCCTGATCAAATGATACACACTGTATTGATGCCGCCTGGAACTTCATGTCAAATTCAATAAAGTTTGTTTATAAAAAAAATCAGAAAAGCCAACACCAGATTACGGTCCCATTGAGGCATTATGAAGGTGGAAACATTTCAAGAACGTATTTACAACAATGGATTTGAAGAGGGATGGCTGATCAGGCAACCACAGACAGGCAGAGATGGCAGAAAGAAAGTCTTTTAGAGTGTCCAGAGCAGAGCCCTGCTGATCAAGAGAGAGGATAAGGAGAAGGACCTGAGAGAGGATAAGGAGAAGAACCTGAGAGAGGGGAGCAGAAAGAGGGTCAACCGGTTTCTCTGCACACCATACCACAAATTTGTCTCAGTAGCAGGTGTTTGAAGTCTTGTCAGAGGGACGCCTGGCTGCCAACATAACAATGCAGAAGGTCGAAAGCAGTCAACTGTTGCCACTCAATCTCTTCGCAAGAAGGCGTAGCGTTGACAGGGTCAGGTGGCAAACTCTCCCCTGTTGCTATGACAGAAAATCCTCACGAAGAGGTAGCTTAATCGGAGGACCGATGGCCATGCTCAACCGTTCAGGATACCAAACCTTCCAAGCCCAGTCCGGAACCACAAGGATGACTTGGACCCTGTCGATCCTGATCTTCTTGAGACCGCTGGGCAGGAGTGGTATGGGGGCAGAAAGGTGTACAGGAGGCCTCCGCTCCACTCGAGATGAAAAGCATCTCTGAGCTACAGCCACGTAGAGAACTCCATTGCGCGTTCTCTGCAGTGGGGAACAGATCTAACCACGGCTCCCCCACTGCTGAAAGAGACTGCACCACCTCCGAATGGAGACTTCATTCGTGACTTGCAAGGCATCTTCGGCTGAGTTTGTCAGTCCTGGTGTTCAGAGAGCCAGACAGGTGTTTAACCACCAGGGAAATTTCCTGCCATTCCAGCTGTGTCCAGAGACGGTGGGCCTCTTGACAGAGGGTCCACGACCGCACCCCGGTTGTTGCAGTACCACATGGTTGTGGTGTTGTCCGAGAACACCTGCACTAGCCTTCCCTTGATGGATGGCAGAAAATCATTTAATGCAAGACAAATCACCCGGAGCTTTAGTAGGTTTATTTGGAGTCCGGTTTCCGCACGGGGATTCTGAATTCCACCTCTCCCAGATGGCCGCCCCATCCCAGGAGTGACGGATCTGTCACCACGGTCAGATTTGGTTGGGAAAAGGAGAGGGGGTCTGCCACTGACCCAAAAGTGGTTCATTAACCACCACCGCAGATCAGTTGCAGTTCCCACTGAGATCTGGATCATGTCGGAGGGATTCCCCTGATACTGCGCCAACTGGAACTTCAGGTCCCACTGCAGAGCCCACATATGCCAGCCCATCAGCCTCAGAGTCAGTCTCAGCAAAATCCAGGAGAGGCTGAAACATCGGTATCATGGCGTGAGTATCCTGAACTAGTCGTTCAGGAGGATAGGCTGGAACTTTACAGTATCAAGAACAGTTCCAAAGAAAGGGAGAGTCTAAGAGGGAGTTGGGTGTGACTTCAACACGTTGATACTGAACCCTAGCAAATACAGTAGGTTGGCCGTAGTTTTCAGGTGGCAGCCAATCATCAAGATATGGGGGAAGACTGGCACTCCCTGCTCTCCGCAGATTAACTGCAACCACCGCCATCAAGTTGGTGAACTATCGAGGGGCGCTGATCAGGCCAATATGATGCATGACGAGCCGACAGTGCTCGTAGATCATTGTGAACCGCAAGTAGTGCCTTTGGGCAGACAGAACAGGAATGTGGAAGTATGCATCCTGCAAGTCCAATGCTACTATCCAATCTCCTGTATCCAGGGCAGACAGGACGTGAGCAAGCATGAGCATATTAAACTTCTTCTTGAGGAAAATTGGAAAGGCCTCCGTCCTTCTTGGGCACAAGAAAGTAGCAATAATAATAAACAATCACAACCTAGTTCTTGGCGTTAGCACCGTCTCTATGTCTTCCTTGGCCAAGAGAGCGGTTCCGTCCTGGCCAAGAATGGAGAGATGGTTCTCAATTAGCCTGTTGCAAGTGGGTGGAAGTGTAGGCACAGAGGGGGAGTAGCCCCTTCAGACAGTCTGTAGAACCCAGCTGTTTGATATTATAGACCGCCGGTGGGGCAGGTAATGGCATATCCTGCCTCCCACTGGGTGTCCATGATGGTAAGAGGGCAAACTAAAAAGGTTCGGAGACTACCAGGGGAGTGGGGGACTGGAACAACCTCTGGCTGTCCGATCCAGGGGTCTATGTGTACCGCGTCCTCGAACACACAGAGGCTGGGAAGCTTGCACACTGTGGTGGCTGGGACCCTAAATATGCATCTGGAAGCACCTTCCGTGGCCACTAATGGAGTGAAAGGCAGACTGGGGTTGGCAAAAGGCCATGGAAAGGCCCAAGGACCAGGCCGTAGCCCAGCTATCCTAGACACTCTGCAGTGCGGAATCTGCCTTGGTTCTGAAGCGATCGGTGCTATCAATGTGCATGTCCAGAAGTGATGACTTGACATCCCCTGAAAAGCCAGGCCCCCGGCAATTAAACTGATGTGCCTGGTGAGTCAGTGATATCCAGTCCACATCGGATTGTGAACTTATCTGCATCTCTCCTGTCAGCATCAGCTTGGGAAAGTATGGCCCGGGCCTCCTCTGGAATCATGGACAGCACCTGCGCAACCGAATCCCATAGTGCATGGGAGTAACAGCCCAAAAGGCATGCAGTAACAGGTTGGTGAAAGAAAACATTTCCTTGCCTAAGCTACCCAGCCGCTTGGATTCCCTATTCGGTAGGAAACATGCCAGGATTTACACAGGAAGTAGAGGCTTTGATGGCCAAGCTCTCTGGGATGGGGTGTTGTGTGAGGGGGTGGGGTGTTGTGTGAGGAACTGAGGGTCCCCTGGGGTGGGATGATGGCAGCAGGCAATTGTCCTGTTCACAGGAGCCCCTGTACCTGAACCAAGTCCCAAGCAAAATGTCCGTGTGAGCCTCATTAAATGGCAGAAGTGGTTCTGAGGGGGTCACTCTTGGCTGAAACATCACTATCAAGAAGTTAATCTTGACTGTCACTGAGGGTAGGCTACAGTCCAGGACCTCGGCTGCCCTTCTCACCAACATAGGAAATTACACTTCCTCCTTTAGCCATGCTAGGGGGAAGAAAGCATGCCAGTATCTGGAGAAGTTTCCAGTCCACTGGCCTCCGCCTAGTCTTCATACCACTCCATTGTGGGATCTAGGGGCTAGTATTCTTCAGGGTCCAGCGACCCCTCCTAATATTCCCCAAGTTCTAGCCCAAAGGAATAGGGCTCAAGCTGTGGAACTCCTGGCTCCAGTCGGAGCCAGACCTTGAATGGCAAGGCTTCCTTGGCTCCTTTGAAGACCGCAAAGGACAGGGCGAAGTCGAAGACCTTTCCGACTTCTTGTTATTTTTTTCTTGTGGAACTTGCCCGGATGACTTCAAGTGCATGAGGATCTTGGTCCTCCATGACTGATCGACCTTCCTCTTAACCGGGATCAAGACCGTCGTGGCATCGCACGTCAAGCAGCTTGAAGAACTCCCCCCGTAAGAGCTTGGGGTACATGGCATGCCATTCAGCACAGGTCGTCACGTCATGTCAATACCAGCCGCCGCAGAGCTTGAAGCCAGCCTTCCTAGTAAACATCCCTGCCAAACCAGATCTCTCTCACTCAAAAAAAGTCAAAACAAGCATTTACAATGCAACGGTTTCGCCTTTGCAAAAGTTAGAGCTTTTTTCATTGTAAATGAATTTTTTTTTATTTATGGGTTGGTTTTGAAAACCGATAAATAAATGGCATTGTCATTTACATTGCCAATAGCTTAATCTCTCGCAAATGTGAGACCTATTGTACCCTACTGGACGAGCTCAGCAGACAGCAATTACTTGCAGACGAGTTCTATAACACAACAGTGACACTGCTAAATCCAGCGCTTCACAATAGAAACAGAAATGATACATGAGAAGATTACGAGTGAACAAATTACAAAAGCAGACGTTAAGTTACATGAGGCAAAAGTGACAATTGTGAGCAAACAAAATACACGAGGTAGCAAAAGGTACATTACAGGAGAAATATACGAACTCGAAAGTTTCAAACCGGCATCCCGGAGCGGCCACGTCCGCTGGTTGAAGACGGCGGAAGGGAGACACAAGAGAGGGGCCATGCCTTAACGGTACAACTGTGAGAGCAGAGGAAGAAGCAAACACTTGAGTCGAAGTCGCAGCGACTAAGCGAGCCAAGCCAGCGCGTAACAGATGAAGCGGAGAGAGAGCACAGCCGGGCATGGCCAGCACCAGGTTTTTTATCATCCACGTCCTGTGGCCTCATGGAGCGACATCCTCCCTGCCGGCACTCGCCTTCGGCCGGAGCAGTTGGTCGCACTCTGTGCAGCGCCACTTGTTCCCTCTGTAGTACAACCAGCCCATCAGTAGCTTACTCTGATGTCGAGGATCTTCAAAGACTGTTGTCAGACATAAAAAAAAAAACCTCCAGAGGTGGGGATGGAGGGTGACCAACTCAAGGAATAAACAATCATTTGCAATGCAATAGGTTTCGCATTTGTTGGAGTTATTGACATTGTAAATGACAATGTTTTTTAGGTATGTTTTTTAAAGTGGAGTGATAATTTAAAGGACAAGAGGTGTGTAAACACACACTTTATACATGTAGTCGTTGCTTAGGAGAAGCAATGCTGCCAGTAACTGCACCTCTTTTACTGCCAGCCGTGCTTCTCATAAGCAAGGACTATAAGTTTAAAGTGCGTGTTTACACACTGCTTCCAGGTTTTGAAAACACAGAAATAAGTCATTGTTATTTACAATGCCAATAACTCAAACTTCTGCAAATGCGAGACCTATTGCATTGCAAATGCGTGTTATAATTATGTCTTCAATACTCTTGCTGAAATGCGGTTCAGGCACTTACCGGTCTTTGTTGACGAACTTCCTTAAGGTACTCCTCAAGATCTGAAAGATACTTCCCATGTCTTATTGTGAAATAAAATAGCCGATGTTTTCTGACTCGCTCAACTAGAACAGTCTCCAAGAACTGCTGCAGCATGTTTGTACTCCGGGTCCAGAGCCGCCGCTTTAACAACTTCAAAAGGATGAGACACAGAGTGACGTCACTCAAGACATAAATCTGTGCACTGGAGGCTTCACGCACCGCATAATCCACCCTGCTATCCAGCAATTCCAGTGCAAGCCAGAGAGGCTTTACTTTATAGTGTAGTACAGTGTTTCTTCATTAAAATAGACTGGCTTCAGCTGAGAATGTAATGTTCCTAATTTGCATTTTTATATTGTTCTTTCGTTGTGCTATTTCGGGATAGAATTACAAAAAAATGTGACCAGTGAGCACTGCAGCACTGACGTCCTACTTTCCAAACGCCAAGAAATTGCAATAATGCACGTAAACACACACTCAGAACTCTCATTTCATAGACATATATTTATTTATTTATATTTAAGTTTTAACAGGTACCACGAAGTTGTCCGAGTGCTTTAAGGCACTTTATATACGTATCATAAAATGTTATTCATGTTTTGAGGCTCGGGGCAAATAAGTGATTTGCCCAGAATCACGGAAAATGTGCGAAGCCGGGATTCGAATCCGGTTCCATTTCAATGCGGCCAGTTACAGCCACAAGGCCACATATCCTTGCCTAAAATTAAATGAATTTTTTAAAAAATGCTTTTTTATTCCTACCAAAAACTAGACTCAGTTCATCTATCGATCTAGCTATCTAATTGTCTGTCTTTCTATCTATATAACGATCGGTAAAATTAGTTTTGACTAACCGCACAAGTCAGGCAGCCGTATGGATGTGGAATCATTTGATATATCTGGATGTGAACTCCCACGAGCTCAAACGCCTGAGCTAATAATATAGTCACCCCACAGCCAGACCACAACATTGCAAGTCACCAGCCATTAAACAAACATGGCCTGTACTGCCTGGGTGAAAGGCATGGCCCTCAGTGGCGCTGAGTCACGCTCGCTGGTCCGGAACATAGCAATTCACACGCACTTATATTGTGCCATTTACAGAATCTTAGGATGCGTGGTCACGGTAACCCATGGCAGGCATCATTCAGCATCTGGTTGCCGTCGCTCTGTTCTCCCCCTGGACAGCAGACTGTAGAATGCCTGGAAAAGATCACCTTTGGAGGCATTGGGGATTTCTTTTTTTTATTATTTTAATGAATTTATTTCCAGGAAAACTTAAGCAACTTTCCGAAGATCACAGTACATACTGTAGATGCGGGGACTCAAATGTGCCACATCAACCATCAGCAATTATATAGTTCATGGCATAAATAATCATTAGAATGCACTGTTATACGTTGTATGGATCTGTGTAGTAATTGCACTGGTAAATCTAAACTTGCCCTGTATAATAATTTAAATCATTTTACATTACTCATAGCATGGGAAACTTCTTTTAATTGACACGACATTGGAGCAGCCCAAGTGCATCTCTTCCCCCTCCCCCCAAACACGCCCAGCACCACCACTCACAAACCTCACCAGTTGCCACTGCATCTTCGCCCCCCATATGTCGCCTTATCCTCCCCAGTCTTTCTACTGATCCTCGCCCTTCTGCCACTCTGTGTTATAGTGAACCCCGGAGAACGTTTACCGAAACACTAAAACCATTAATTAGAACTGTAATAAGTCTGCAGCACGCGCGATGCTAGGCAATACACGTCATGCCAAGACCGAATGGAACGTTCTCAATTCCTGAATAGAATTAATTATATAAATATATGTTTACAATAAAAAAGCTCAAAAAGCGGAATTCATCTTCTTAAATCTCCGACGAGTAGCAGGCAGAAAGCTGGGACTTTAGCAGATTTTGACTGTTCCCCTTGACAAGAGCAATAAATAAACAAAGCAGTAAAGTAAAACAGAAAAATAAAAACATATTTAAAAACAGTAAAATATAAGTTGAAAACAACCTTTCAAATGAGAGCGTTTCTCTGGAAAGAAGAGACCTCTGGGAACCTGCCACCTTTTGCTAGTGCTATAACTATTACCCCAATCTTTTCATTTACAGTCTACTAACAAAAGCGATTGAAAATATAAAATGGGATCTGTGTCTGGTTTTATGAAATGTCCTTTTTGAAGCACATTTTGTTGTGCGAATACGCAGATGTGTTTAGAAAATTAAAAGGTGGCCCATTGATTTTTAATTTTTTATAGAGTTCCAGCTGGACGCTGCAGTAGTTTGAGACCCGGACACTCATGTAAGGGAGTTAGCGCTCGTGAAAGGTTAAAACTAAGATTTCAGTTTTTCTTGTTTAAAGGACTTGTTTTTCCCACGGCTAGAGCGGAATTCATTTTCGGAGGTGCTGCCTGAGTTACTGACACCAGTTTAATAGGAGATGCAAGTCACTGAGAGACCTGTTGGTTGTGTGCCTGTACAACCATCTGAGAGTCCTCTACAGCTTAGAAGTCCAGACAGGAATGGCTCTGCTTCTCATCCATCTACAGAAAATAAAATGAGTGCGGTAATAGTAACGTGTTATTCAAGCGCCTAGAAGCAATTCTGTTTGTGATGTGTGCTAAATATTTACATACCTACTGCTTTTGCCTGGCTTCACAGGTAACAACTCCTTTGTGCTAATATTTTAATTGCATTATGAATATAATGATATTTTAGCATTTGTATAGCGCTTCGTACACCGTTATGGGAAGCTGAAGCAAATTTTCGGGCAGGCGGCGGGCTGCACGCCGGGGGATTGTGTGATTGCCATAACGATTTATTGGTTGTGATCATGTGTGCGATGTTTTGGTGTGCTGCACAGCTAGCCAGAAAGGCGCTGTGCTGCTGTCTTGGGTGATAGCGGGTTCGGGTGTTAACAGAGCACGACAGCAGTCAGGTCCCGGGCCGTGCTGTGATTGGCTGACGTCACGGGGGTGTCCTGGGCCGGCAGCCAATCACAGCGCGGCCCGGGAAATGACGTCACTGGGGTGTCCCGGGCCTGCAGCCAATCACAGCGTGGCCCGGGACACACGGCAACAAGGGGCGGGGCTTAAAAAAAGACCCAGAAACGCCCCCGAATCGCGTTTTCACTGGAAAACGTGATTGACGGCCAATCTCTTCCAATGGCTAGCCTCCATTTATGGAGCTAGCCAATGGAAGAAGGGGCGGTTTCAAGTCCCCACTATGGAGATAACATTAGATTTCGCCTGGGCGGAGCAACTGCTATGCAGTTGCAACACCAGGACGAAACCTAAAAAGAGTCAGTCAAAAATTGACTGGGGGCAGTTGTCTCCGGATCTGCACTGACTAATACGGAAAGAACTAACGTCAGCATGCTGGGATGTTGCCTAAATAGGTGCCAGGCACATCACTTCCAGGGACGACGATGGCATGCGGAGCGATGCCAGGGGTGCTGCTCACAAAAATGTTTCTGGATCCAGTCTAATGCCTGGAGATAATTCGGATGTTAGAAATCTGTGGCTATAAGTCTCTATCAGATACGTGAATAAGAAACTCCTTGCCTTTTGAGATAGGCAGGGACTGCCATCACTTGTGAACATACACAGGCGGGGGAGGATTCGCAGAGGTGAGGCCGAAAGGAAGCATTGCAAATTGAAAGTGCTGCTGGCTCACGTTGTAGCGCAGGTAACACCTGTGGAACTATAGCGTGGGTATATGAAAATACATGTCCTGGAAATTTAAGAACATCATCCAGTTTCCTTGTTCCAGAGAAAACAGAATTTGAGCCGGTGTCAGCATTTAGAATATGTGCTTCCACAGAAAAGCATTCAGGGTATGAAGGTCACAGCCCCCCACACACACAAAAGTATGATATGCATTCGGTGGCAGCACTGGGGAAGTTAAAAGGTGTACCTCTTTGCAGCAGGATAGACAGATGCTGGTCGGAACTTTGCTCTGATGTGTAGGAATGTGGAGTGCACAGGAAGTGAAAGGTAGTACACCTATTTGCAAGACCCATCTGTTGGATGTGATGGATTGCTGATCTGAAAGAAAATGCTCAACCTGGCTTTCCACTGGGCAAGCATGGGATGCTGGATTTGGTGCCCCTGCTGGATTTGGTGCCCCTGCTGTCCTGTGTGATGTCTACTGGTGCTGCGTCTGCGGCACCCAAAGGAACCCACTTTGGCTCTACTATCTTTAAGCCACTACAGTGTGGAGTCTGCCATCTTTCTGAAGAGCCGAGACAGATCAAAGGGCATGTCAATCAGCGATACTTGCACTTTGTCAGAAAATCCAGTCAACCTCATCCAAGCATGTAGTCAGAGCACAAAACTTGTACCAACTGCTTTACCAGTACAGTGGTGTTTAAGCGTGTGTGTGTGGGGTGACAAATAAGTTACTTACCTTCAGTATTGCCCTCTCTGATTGGATATTCTAATTGCAGATCCTTAACCTTGTGAATATTACTCCCGGTACCAGACTGAGTCCGGAACTGAAAGCAGTACTCCTACATGCTGGTAGGTGGTGTCATGCAGGTTCACACCCACATGGTTCGTCTCCAGAGTGACGAGTGGGTTGGCTATAAACACCACCCAGTCAAGCTGATGTCAGTTGCTTTCTGTTGGAAATGTGCCTTTTCTGCAGGTTTACATACACCAAATGTTGTTGGCCCTTTTGCTGCTCCCTGCAGAATTGTTTGCCCTTTAACCCTACTAGCCAGTGGTAAATTGCTTGTGCTCCTTCTTTCAACATGGTAAAATTGGTAAACTCTTGACTGGCATAATTAACTTATCTGTAAGTCCATAGGATATGGTACCCACAGGGTACACAGGACCTGTAAGTTAAATGTCACCAGTGGGCTGCAGCATACCTTGTGTTACCCTTTGCAGTGACAATGTAAGCATGACTGCAACCCTACCACTCGGCATGGCTGTGCAGTTTTAAACTGCCAGATCAACCTGTCAAATCCTTTTGCAGGACTAAACTTTCCTTTTAAATCTTAATAAGTCTCCCCTATGGAAGCCCCTATTGCCCATAGGGTAGAATGGATAGTATTTAAAAGTTAGACATTCAGAATTGTAATATTATACATGCAAAGCCTGATGGCTATTTTAACTGGAGCAATGCAGGATGTTTCCATAGGAAAATGCTGGAATATATACCACCTTGTTATGCCTATTTCACATTGGTACAGGAAATATTTCAAAGGCACTTTTTAATAGTTAAACAAAATCCAATTACATGGTAAATTGGAATTTTATATATTAAAGAAAAGGTAAAAGCCATCTTTTGCCTACCTAAAGCCTATGGAGGCCTCTCTGTAAGTATTTAACTGTCTCCTGGCAGCTCCGATGTGGTCTTGTGAGAACTGCTCCCAGGACAGGGACAATGAGCCTTATGTGTGTGGAGGTGTTTTTCTCTCCTTGACAGGATGGCCTGGGCCCACATACTTGGTGTACTTCAAAGATGCCTCCCGCTCACAGGCGTCCCCATTTCTTCTGGTTAGCCAGACAACAATCCGAGTGCCTCAGGACTGGTTTAAAGTGACCACCAGTGGGGGCCTGGGAGCATCCTCTTTGACATTAGTATGTCAAATCCTGTTTGAATGTTATCCAGTTTGGCATGTCTGCTGGAGTTTTACATATAGCATTTGGGGTACATTTCAAAGTAGAGAAACAGAATGCCAAAACACTTGGGGCACTTTTATCAAGAAATCATGCAGCGTAGCAAGCCACCTTGGTGTGCTGTGTGGGCAGGAATGTACAGTGTTTAACATTATACTGTGTATTCCGGTCTTTTCCTTGCTGTGGCTCACAATGTGCTGTCTAGCCCCAATGCAGGCACACTTGCACCATGGTGCAAGGGTGTCTGTGTTTCAGGATGGCACTTCCTGCACAAAAATAATCCAGAGGCATTTTCCTCTTGCTGTGTGTGCTGTAGAATGCAACCGACATAGAAAGAGGAAAGAAACAAGGACTAATTCAAGATATTTTTCCTCGTTATGTCTCCCCTGGGAAGGCACAGCATTTTGACACATTCCCAGTTCTACCAGTAATGTTAAATCTGGAAATGCGCGAAAATCCATGAGTGGATGCTTGGGAACACCCAAACTCCACCTATAGAACGTTTCCCTGGGGCAGAGAAATTAAATGAGGTGATTTGCGCTGCTTTGCATTACTCTAGATTTATAAAGCCTCTCAGGGCCACGTAAGGTGTCCTTGTGTGGCTTGATGAATCTAACTTAGTAGGTTTGCCACTCTTACCCATATTGCATGGCTCAAGGGTAACAACTCTTTGATGAATATGCCCCCGAGTATGAATCCAGTTTCTGTTTGCTAAAAAATCAGCTTTAATTTTACCTCACTTCTGAGTGTGTTGAGGGTACAGGAACTGGAAAAAAAGGAAAATCTGAAAGAGACTATTAGGTATAGATTCCTTACCATAGAATTACCCCCCAGGTGTCCGACTGGATCCAGAGAATTTTTTCTTAGCAGTACCCCTGCGTGTCGGTAGGTGGCATTGGTCGACTCCGCGTTCGGCGGCGGCGTTGTGATCGCTGGGATGAAGGTGCGGACTGGAGAGAGGAGTTCGGCGAGGCCAGTGGTCTGGACACCTCCCCAGACCTAGGTATGCTTTCTCCCTCTACCGTGGCTACGGAGGAAGGAGCCTCCTACGCTGTGTTATTGCGTAGGGCAGCTGAGGCCTTGGGCCTTGAGCTTCCTACGTTGGCAGTCAGGACTAATCTCCTGACTGAGGTGCTTTAGCCAGCAGCGGCCTCTTCAGAGCCCCTGCTGCGTTCAATGAAGCCCTCACAGACATTCTTTTGGGAACTTGGTTCAAGCCCAGCACAGGGACCCCTGTGGATAAGATGATTGTCCCACCACCTGGCGCCGGGTGACCCCATTTTCCTTTCCCAACACCCTACCCCCAAAAGCTTGGTAGTCCATGCCTCCACATCCAAAGGCACATTCCCTACTGTTCCCCCAGATAGGGAATCCAAGAAGCTGGACCATCTTTGGAAGAAGATGTTTACTTCCGCCAGCTTAGGACTGTGGTCGCTGAACACCGCATGTCTCTTTGGCCGTTACACCCTCTCTGTGTGGGACATGGTTGTGCAGGTGCTGCCACAGTGCCCAGAGGAGGTCCGGTTGTTCTCCCCCGTCCGGTAGCAGGGGGTAGAGATGCAGCAAAGTTCGCCATTCGATGTGGGTTGGATACCGCCGACATGTTGGGTAGAACACTTTCTTCGTCGGTAGCCCTGAGGCACTACGCCTGGCTGAGGTCGACTGGCTTCTCCGGGGATGTCCACTTGACCCTTTTGGACATGCCTTTTGATTTTTATTTATTTATTTATTTTGAGAGTTTTATAGAGCGCGAACAAGACCCTTGCGGATATCAGAGCGCTTTACAACAGAGTGAGGTTACTTGTGCCAAAGTAGATAGTTATCCAATACATACAACACATCAATCAGGTGTACAAAACAGCTTGTGCAAGGCGAGCAGAGGAGATGCTAGCGAGTAAGATCCTGTTGAGTCAAGGCCAAGGCAACTATAATAACTAGGTAGTCGAGTGGACAGATGTGAAGGAGGAATAATATAGTGACTAGGTAGTCTAGTGGACATTTGTCATAGGAGGAATACTGGTGAAGGTAAGAAAGATCATCAGAGATTCATAAGTCTATGTTCATGTGAATTTAGCCATGAGGATCGATTTTACTTCCTTTTTGAAAGAAACAGTGGAGGGATTGCGTCTGGTTTCCGGAGGTAGAGCATTCCAAATCCCGGCTGCCATCCCTGAGAAGGATCGTGTACATGATTTTTTCTTGTTGAATCTTTGTGGCTTCAGGAATAGATTTTCTGTGCTTCTTGTGGATCTTATACCACCAGAGATTGTGAGTTTCTGTGAGAGGTATTTTGGTGCATTGTGATGTAAAGCCTTATGCGTCATGCACACAATTTTCAGGTGGCTTCTGGCTTCAAATAGTAGCCAGTTAAGGGATTTTAAGTCTGGGGAGATGTGGGCCCTTCTTTTTGAGCCTGTGGTGAGTTTCGATGCAGCATTGATGGAGGCTCTAAGGGGTGTTGTTGTTGCTTTAGGCAAGCCACAGAGAGAGATATTTCCATAATCCACCCGCAGGATGACTAATGCTTGAACTGCCAACTTGAAGTCACTGTGTTTATCTGGAAGTTTGCTCCCTTTGTTGCAGTGCTAATGTGTTTCTGCATATTGTGGTTACAGTCTAGGGTTATGCCTAATGATTTTGCTGAGTCAACCAAGGTAGGCTGAGTGTTGAATGCCGAAAGATGTTTGAGCCAGTCCTGAAAGAAGGGGACTTTGGCGGGTGGGGCGATTAGGAGGAATTCAGTTTTTAGAGTGTTCAGTTTGAGGTGGTTCTCTGCCAACCAAGTCTGAGTTTTCCCAAGCATTGTATAAAGTAGTTTAATGTCTTCTGGAGTGTGTATCTTAAGGTAAAGTTGGGTGTCATCTGCGTACATGTGGTATCGCACGTTTGATGCTTGCAGCGATTCGGTGAGTGGTTCCATGAATAAATTGAACAGTGTCGGTGATAGCGAGGACCCTTGCGGGACTCCCAACGTTACTGGAACAGGTTTGGATACGGTGATATTGACCTTAAATTTTTGGGTCCTGTTTTGAAGAAAAAAAGGAGGTGAACCAGTTGAGCACTGAGCCTGATAAGCCCATTCTGTGAGTCAGCAGATCTATCAGGTTTTCGTGTTTGACCGTATCAAAGGCTGAGGATGGGAGGCGTGGCTTGGAGCCACAGATGGAAGCCGCCTGATCCGCGAGCTCTGCAACTGAGCCCGCAAATATCCTGAAGAAACGGCGCCCTATGCCCCCTGACCCACTCAGAAGGTGTATGAAGGGGTTGGACACACTCGACACGGATTTGGAGGAGATCGCTGGCCGACGACCCAAGCTCTGACGATCGGGAGCCTGACCGGAGCAGATGGAAGAGTGTAGCCCAAAATGGTGCCCGCCTGAGAGAATTGAAACTGGGAGCTGCTCCGGACACCGGAACACACTCGTCACCCTGCAGCAATTGGCTGGCGTCGGACTGGAGAGCCGCGGGAGCCGGGACACGTGAACTTTATCATCAGCGAGGAGGGCGAACGGTGCGGACCCTCTCCTCCCTGCATTGTCTCACCATCACCTGGAACAGAGGCAGCGTGGGTGACGAGAGGCCCGAGATTGGAAGCACCGAGGTGGAAGGAGAGACGCCTGACGGGCGACTGTAGGCGAGCGCTCCCGGGGTCCCCAAATGAGGCGATTACAGGATTGAAGCGCCGGACCTGATTGCGGTTTCGCCCTGAGAGCCCACAGGCTGGCGAGATAGCACACGCACTGGATCTGAGGTGGGCCCGAAGCACTTACACAGCCTGAGACTTGGAGTGCTGTGGAGCCCTGAAACAGGTGACAACCATGGGGATAATCACTGCGGACCAGGGAAGACGCCCAAATGGCCCATGCCTCGACCCCCACGCTTCCCGACACCTGCATTTCATGGCATCTGATACCCGTGGGACCCCCCCCAGGTGAATCATCGGAGAGCAGAGGCGCAACCACGGTGGCGCGGTGCGAGACCGTGAGGCGATGGAACGGAGCCCCTGGAACCCTCTGCTGTGGTACCTGCTGACAACGCCCATGGAACTGGTGCAAGAGCAGTCCAAAAAGTAAGCGGAAAGCTCACTGGGGGGCCGGAGGGTATCGGCACCTCTGCGGGGGGAGGGTCAGGCTTCATGACCATCGCGCCTTGAGAGTTTGATGGACTGGGAGGCTGAGTGATTGGCCCCAAGAGGGATAGACCCACGGTAGAGCTGTCGACTAAGACCTGACCCCGACCCCACTGCACAGCACCGTGAAAACAGCTGACCAACGCCCTTTCCCCTTGACACTGAGGCGAGACCCGGAGGCACGCAAAAGCCGACCGACCCCCTTAAATATTGGATTGCGGAGTTTGTAGACACCCCACATGCACTGTCCCCACGACACATGGCCCTGAAGACTTGAGGTGATGGAGACAAACCCAGGAATGGCAGATTAACGACCCACGGAGGCCCGCACAGGAGAGGTATCAGGCGACAGCTGGGGGAGCTGGCCAACGCTAACAGCGCACCGGGGAGGAAGTCTAGAGAACCCAGGGGACGCAATAGCACAGCAAAGGCGTAAAAGTTGGCTGGGGGTGATTGGACCACCGAATTGACCGCTGAGAGGAGTTTGGACACGCCCCTTACCAGAGTGGGATCCTAGCAACCCTGCCGACTGGGCACGAAGTGGAAGAGGGTTTGCCTCTGCGGTGACGCAACATGGGGAAGCCAAGAAGCAAAAAAGAAGGGACTCCGCAGCAATCGGACACTGAACTTTCGGGTCACGGTGAACAGGAAGAACAGAACCAGCCACGTGACCCGCAACTGCAACAGCAGCTAGACAAAATTTTAGCGGCGATAGTGGACACCAAGGCGACACTGCAGCAGGATATAGCGCAGGTGGCGACAGGCCTCGGGCTCCTGCAGGCGGACCATGATAAGCTTGTGGACAGAGTTACAGCGGTGGAGGATACGCTCCAGACCATGGCGCCAATACAAACTGGCCTCAAGGCTACTGTGTCTGATGTTATAGACCGAGTAAGAGCACTAGAGAAAAGGGCGGAGGAGGCAGAAGAGCGCAATCGCCGGAACAATGTCCGCATAGTGGGACTACCGGAGAAAACAGAGGGAGATGATATGGTGAGATACCTGGAGGAATGGCTCAAGATGGTGGTGGCTCCGGAGGGCCTGTCGACCTTCTACACGCTGGAGAGAGCTCACAGAGTGCCCGCTAGACCTCCCCAACAAGGGGGACCCCCACGACCAGTGGTAGCAAGGCTGTTACAATACCGGGACAGGGACCTCCTGCTCCAGAGAGCGTGCATGAATGGGCCCTACCAGGTGGGAAATAGCAAGGTGAACCTATTCCCGGACTACACATATGAAACACAACGGAGGCAATCCTCCTTTCTAGCTTTCAAGAGAGAACTACGCGAGGAAGGACTCCAATATTCATTGCTTTTCCCAGCCAGACTACGAATCATTGTTGATGGCTCAGCAAACTTTTATGACACTCCGGAAGAGGTCTGTGCATGGTTGGAACTATATAGAGCAGGAAAAGACAGCACAGAGCGCCATGCACGTAACACCACAGATTTTCTACAGCAGAGGAGATCAAGGAGGCCCCGACATCGCCAAGGGAGCCCGAAGGGGCCGCTCTCGCAGGAAGTAGTGGCGGAGCGGAGAAGTGCGCTCGACGCGGTGATGGTGCTATCAGGCTGACAAGGACACCAATCTCCAGAGCGGACAGACTCGGACAAGGGTAAAGAGGGCTCAGATGATGAACACTCTGAAGCGGACAGCACGCATCTCCCGCCAGTCACGCCAGCCACGGCGGACGAGATTTTGGACGAAAGTTGAGATGGCTGAGTGCCTATTTGTAGTGCGTCACCCTGGATATACCACTGCAGGTTTGACAAGGGATTGGAGGGGGAGGAGATAGTGGGAAATAGCTAAGGGCAAGTGCAAATACAGGCAGGTGAGTCAGAAAAGGAAACCGGACCATGGACCTGATACTGATATAGCCCCTTGGACATAAACTGTTGAGAATGATTGATCCTATGCTGCTGGGGGGACGGGGGATAACAGAGGGGCTTGATTATGGAGGGTTCAGTTGGACACTGCGAATCAGAGGTGTGGCGGCTACCCGTTGGTGACCAGTCCCCCCTCATTGCCCATAAGGCATCCTCACAGTTTCTGCTGTTGGGCTTAGTAGCTGTTTGACAGAAGTCATAGTTTGGATGGGAGCTAGATGGGAGTCACTATTCCTGTTCTTGGGGGGGTGGGGGGATTGGGACTGTTGAGGGGAAGTTGGGGAGGGGTCGCCACCGACGCAGAGGCAGGGAAATGTTTCCAATTCCACAGGATGCTATGAGAGAATGGCTGATTCATCTGATTTGCGATGTATAACCTGGAATGTGAGGGGGCTTCACACTATGATGAGACTGCATAGGGTTCATGCCTATTTGATTCGCAGGGGGGGTGCACATCGCACTACTCCAAGAAACACCCTTAACAAAAGCTGAAGGGATAGCGCTGCAGCGCAGATGGAGGGGCCAGGTATACAATACTACATACTCCGCATTTGCTAGAGGGACATTGATCTGGATTAGAGTGGGGGTCCCTTTTCAGATGACTAAGCAGACGATTGACCCTGAGGGTAGATATGTAGCAGTTGAGGGAAAGCTAAGAGGCAGGCACATCGCCTTTTGTAGTGTATATGCACCCAATATTGATCAGTTGAGCTTTCTAGCGAGGATGTCCGGAGCTCTGGCACATTACCTCGCGAGCCCACTCATGATGGGGGGAGGCTTTAATTCAGTAGCGGATGTTTCTTTATATAGATCTCACCCTCCATTGGCAGACTCCCCGATACATCGATTGACAAAAGGCAGACTAGATTGGCAGGTGCGCTGGGGACTGATAGATGCTTGGCGTGCCCAGCACCCGGGAGATCGGGACTACTCCGATTTCTCTGGCATGCATGATTTGCACGTACGATTAGATGTGGTACTGTGCTCCCCAACGGTAATGCCAACTATTGTGCGAACTGAATACCTAACGATTTCAGATCATAACCCCCTGTTGCTTGCCATGGACTGGATGGCTGGAGTCTCGTGCGTCCCTACATGGCGATTGCGACCCGAAGCGTTAGATGACCCACTCTTCCATTCAGCACTGGAAGAGGGAATAACACAGTACTTTGCGGACAACGCTGGCATGACAGCAATGAGGGCGACAGAATGGGATGCCTTTAATTTGGTCATCAGGGGACTCTGCATAGGAAAACATGTGGGGGTGCAAAGGGTGCTCCTAGGCGATTTGGACAAGGCTGACGCTCGGTTGCGAGAGATGGAGATGGCGAGGCCTGGCCACCCCGACCTACAGGAAGCGGTTAGTGCAGCCAAAGAAGCGGTAGCAGTTGAAGTAGAGCGCTTGCGCAGCTTTGACTATAGGGCCTACACGATGCGGGCTCATGCGGAGGGAGATAAGGCGGGAACATTATTGGCCTGGTTGGCCAACCCCATAAAGAGAAGTTCCCCCATCCTTACTTTGGAGACGGAGGGAGGAGGAAAGATCTATACCCAAAACGAAATTATGCAGTGTTTCAAGCGCTATTATGAGTTACTCTATAAAACCAAATTAGAGGTCGGGGACCCTGCCATCGATACCTTTCTAGACAAGCTGAATTTGCCGGGACTAGACCAGGAACAAGCGAAGGTCTTGGGTAAAGACATAGAGCTAGAGGAAATTCGTGGTGCATTAAGTGCATGGCCCGCAACAAAACACCAGGGCTAGATGGATTACCCATAGAATTGTATGGGAAATATGCTGATTTGTTGGCGCCGAGGCTCCAAGAAGTCTATAAAGAGGCCAGGGAGTCGGGACAACTGCCCCAATCAATGCGCGAAGCGCTAGTGATTCCCTTGTTGAAACCAGGGAGGGAGAGTGAGAGTACGGCCTCCTATAGACCACTGTCGATGTTAACTACCGACTACAAAATACTGAGTAGCATATTGGCGACCCGATTGCTGCAACACATGACCATGCTGGTTCACGAAGACCAAGCTGGGTTCATACCAACGCGGAACACGACTGCGAACATCGGCGACTGGTGCGATTATTAGACGATGATCACCCAGAAACACAAAAGCCAATGATATTGTCAGTAGATATCGAGAAGGCTTTCGATAGCTTAGAATGGGGATACTTATACAAAGTTCTGCGACGTTTTGGCTTAGGAGAGGATTACCTACAATGGACGAAGGTGCTGTATGCATCGGTGGGGGCTAGAGTGAGAATAGGGTCATTGATATCACCGCAATACCCAGTAGAACGAGGGACGAGGCAGGGTTGCCCGTTATCCCCATTATTATTCGTTCTGGCGGTGGAGCCCCTCGCAGCCTAGATTCGGACAGGGAAACACTATGGGGGCCTGAACAGCAGAGACTGGCAGCAATACATTTCGCTTTACGCGGACGACTTACTACTGTTCCTTGAAGACGCCGATGGGGCACTGGCGGGGGCGGAAAGCCTACTCTCGACATTCGGAGAAATTTCGGGCCTAAGGGTAAACTGGTCCAAGACATGCCTGTTCCCGTTAAGACAAGGGGAGACTAAGCTGTGGTGTATTTACTATGGGTACTGTATCGATCCCCCTATTTCTGACCCTTGTCTGGTTAACAATTAACTAGCAGCCATTCAACTGCACAGAAACCCGTTATCTGATTAGGTCATAGCGCATGCCATCTCATTAGGCAAGCACTATTTCTCCAGCCCCCTAATAGGCATACGGTGTTCTCAAAACAAATCAAACCTACCACGACCTGGGAAATCCCCACAGCCATTGTTTTGATTTAGCCGAGAACTTCAGTAAAGAATGTGCGAACGACCAGTTCGTATGACATCCTTATTGACGTATTTATGTCCATCCTTACGTCAATCCCGGCACCTTTCAGGTATAAATAATACCGACATTGCCTTAAGCAAACACACGAGGTGGTGACAAGATTAGAGCAGCGAGACTTGCCGAGGAGCCCAGCTGACAGCGAAGCCCACAGACGCTGCCCCTCCTTTCTGACGCGCTGAGAGAGAGACGCTGCCTTTTCTCCTGCCGAGAAATCCAGCTCCGGCGCTTCCAAGCCGCCCTCGCAGGCAGCTGGAATATCAAGACCTGAGATAGAGATACCAGCCCTCCAGCCTTCTAAATCCCAGGTACTGAACTGAATCATCCTTTGTAGAGAATTCTTGAAGCAGACCCTTGGCAAAGCAAACTTAACTTAAACTGCTACTTATCTACTCCCGCCCACGTATTAGGCTTAGGTCAGGTACATTGGGGTAGGCGTAGTTAGAAGCACCAGTTGAGTACGATTAGTCAATGTATATATGTATGTATCTATTTTATCCATTTTAAGTATCATATGGCTAAGAAACCATATCAATGCTTTTACAGTATTATTTTATAATTCTGTTATTACTGTATGCACTTTACTTAACTATAAGTATTGCAATAATAGCGATTCATTTCTCTTGTATGAGAAAAGAGACTGATCAATAAATAACATCTTTTTATTGAACACGCCAGTCTCTTCCTTTTCTCTACAATCTGGTGAAACTAAGAATGCACTGAACTGACTGAGTAAAATAAGTTGTCTTTTGTTTTCACACGACTCTAGAGATACACTCTTGATTAGGGGAGAGCAAAGTTGTCATGTTCTATGGTTGTCAGAAACTAAATCCCTTCTTATCTATCCAGGGAGGTTAAACTGCTCCTTGTCTATTCGAGAAAGTTTCTAGTGAACTCTGAGCTAGCTGGCAAACATTCAACTTTAAGTCTAATATCGACAGTAGAAGACCTAGTTAACCTCTGTCCTACGTCTATACTATTGAAGATATTATTCCAATGCGCAGAGCCTATTGGGATAATAGGAACTACACTACATTGCGCCCAACTGTTTGGATAGGCGATAAATCTAACGTAAGACATTAGAGTAACTCAGTCGTGTTTTTTCACACAGACCCCTTTTTCCCCATAATACTCCAAAGACGTCTGGAGTGGGTGAAAGGTTAAATCCGCCAAACTTAGTAGGAGGAGACTCCTATGTATGGTTCTTGGTTTATTCAACGTTGAAGGATACACTGTTCCAAAATATTGTGCATCTAATCTTTGTTTCCATAGAAACCTGATCTGCAAATAAACAAAATCTTCTTGACAGTAGAATGTCAGAAACTGAAGAAGAAAGGGAGACAGCTAGAATAGCAGCTGAACTCATAGCAGCTGACAATACTCTGCTGCAAACTGACCCGGAGGCAATACTCATCCCGGTCAACATAAGGAAATCTATAACTTTAAAACTTATAGAAAATGGGCTGACACCGAGAGGTGGTACAGTCATATTCGTAATTGAGGCACACGAATATCGGCAGACAGAGGTATTCTATTCATGGATAAACTTTCCAGCAGCAAACGCTGTAACAAAGGACTTCCACTACTACAAAATAGAGGAACCTCCTAATGAGTACACTCCTTTCGAGGAGGTGGAAATACCACTCAAATACCAAGAGCACCTGCTCTGGTTTAATGGCGCCCTAAAACATAATAATCACATCACCAGGCTCGGTCCACTAGGTAGACCAGGAGCAACGTGGCCGGTCCTATCCGGATACACACCACATCCAGACATTGAAGAAATGTCTGCACCAGATCTTTTAGCACAGCTAAAACAACTAATTAAAATACACAGACAATTAGTCCAATATGTAATGCGGACTTCAACAGTCCAACCAGCTATTAAAATTCCACAGCTGATCCCTCACCAAGGGAACACAAATAAAATTACACCACAGAACATACAGTCCTGTCTAGGTAAAGTACCCACCAAACGGGAACAAATTCCATTCTGGTTAGCACAAAAAATCACTCAAATAGAGGCGGTATTTCCAGATACCACCCCGGTTGAGAAACACAGGATTCTGACTATCTGTCTTCCAATGGGAATCGCACCACATGTGGAGGACTGTGACACTTGGGGTACAGTCTTTGCTTCCATTTACACAAAAACACATGGTGTTCCATCCATGTCAGTAATACCAGATGTGCTAAAACAAATTCAAGATGAATACGGTCCAGAACCTGCTTTAACTCTTGGTATGAAATTACTAAAAGACTTCAAGCAGGTCTCGGCAATATTATTAGCCAATATAAAGGGAGAAGCAGCAAATGTGGCGATCCGCCAGAGGTTGAAAGAGACAGATATAGCAGACCAACCATTTGAGATTGCCAGAATCATAGAAAAATCCTATGAAGAACTAGGAAGAGAAAACCGGTGAAACCCCAACTTATTAAACAAGCATTAGAAATGCAATCGGGCTCGGATTTATTTGAGTTTGAGCTAATGGCATTGTAAATGCCAATGTATTGTTGCTATGTGTTATGGAGTGTGTTCATGTGGTGTGTACTGTACTGCTAGTGATCTCCTTGTGAATGTGCGAATATTGCACCACTTGCCTGTGATGTCCTTCTTATGCACCGCCACTCTGCACCGCCACTCTGCACCGCCACTCTGCACCACCGCACCGCCACTCTGCACCGCCACTCTGCACCGCCGCTCTTCCACTCTGCACCGCCACTGTGCACCGCCACTCTGCACCACCACTCTGCACCGACACCGCACCGCCACTCTGCACCGCCACTCTGCACCACCACTCTGCACTCTGCACCGCCACTCTGCACCGCCACTGGCGCCAGGTGTTGCGCACCATGTCACAAGCATTGGGTGTCTCCCTCACACCTGAGCCCCGTAAATGCATCCTGAACATATGGGATCCCACAGACCTCACTCGACAGGGACAGACATGGGCTGCACTCGGTTTCATAGTGGCTAAAAGAGATATAGCGCAGAAATGGGGAGTGGCTACCCTCCCCCCCCCCCCATGCTGGCCTTGTGGTGTAGCAATATGGATGTCATTATGGTGACGGAACGCACGGTCTATAAAACTAGGGGAAGCCCACGTAAATGGAATACACTATGGGCGCCTTGGAACACATGTAGGGGAGACATATGCGACTTACTACCGGAAGACGAAGCGGATAGTTCAGATGAGGAAGATATGGAGGCGTAATGATGCAGCATGTAGAAAGAATTATCTATTTCCACAAAAATGTATAATATGCGGACTGTCTTGAAAATAGTCAAAATGCTCAGCAGATATGGTCATGTAACCTACTGTCAGGTGCAGCATGTGCTTTCCTAAGTTATGATATTCAATCTCATTTGTGACTATGATCGTTGCTGATGATGTAACTGTTCTTATTAGAAATGTAATGCTGCAACGTATAGAAAGACTTGTCTATTTCCATAGAAAATATATGATATGTGGCCTGTTTCGAGAATATCCAAATTGCCTAACCGGAATGGTCATGTAACCAACTGTCAGATACAACGAATACCTATATATGTTATGGTGTTTGACAACATTTGTGATTATGATTATTGATGACGATGCAACTGTTTTTCTTTAATAAAATAATTTTTTTTTTAAAACAGCTGGATTTTCTTTTGAAAACAAAAAAAGTAATGACTCGCTTACCATGGGAGGTTTCTCCTGTGGCTTGGGGGGTCAATAATTTTTTTTTACTTGCACTTACTGCCACATGGAGTGGTGTGAAAGTAACATTTTCCCATGTCATCCCCCACTCTAAATAGGGCACGTGGACAAAATGGCCAAACCACTGGCGGCCCATAAGCCATCAGGGCGTCTGAGGAGTATGCCAGAGCAGTCTCCGTCCTTGACATTCTTAAATTGAGACCAACTCTAAATGAGGTGGATGAAACCTCAGAAGAAAGGGTAAACTCCATATACGTGAGAGACAGTCAGTGCATTATTCCTCCTGGATTCATACGCACAGGGAGAACTAAACAATAAAAAAAGCTCTCACATGAGCGCGTGGGAAACCCCAACATTGTCAATCATTTCTGTCATCCGAACACGGTTTGATAAACCAGGCACTGTAGTCGTGGGCGTCACGTTGTGTATTTCACGGCACAGAAATGAAAGCCCACAACGGTAACCACATTCACATTCCAATACCTGCATCAAAGGCCACACAGTGCTGAAAAGTGGCGAACAGCCCAATAATCATCTGCAGCTGCATACGTGCAAACGCGATTAATAAACCACATTATGAACATACTGTAGGCGATCACATGCGCTTTGCCGTGTGTTTTTGCAAGGACACTGATAGACTCGGTAAATTATACGGTAAAGCGTCCTTTGATAGAAAACATGTCTCTTCGCTAGAAAGCGCAGCTATAATGAAAAAGAGCCAGAGCTACTAACTTCTACAGAGGGAGGTGTGTGCAGCAGCCAGCCTCCTGGGTACCACTGGGAGGAGGAGAGCTGTGAAGAGCTCTCAGTGTCAACAACAGCTTAAGACACCCTTTCATTCCCTGAGGGTAGCACCTGCGACTGTCTACAAACACCGCCATTTGAGGTGGCAAGTGAGTCACGCTTAAAATAAACAAACTATGCCAATATCTGACTGTTTGTATATTATATCCTCTGAGATTGAATGTTCTCGTTTTCATCCCGAATGATCGCCGATTAACGTGTTGGTAATGAGCTAACGAACACAGCAGCACAGTGAAAGCAGACATTCATAAAAATACAAGATGCATAACAAATACGAGATGCATACTGGCGATTGCAATTGCATTTTACTTGAGCCTTCTACTGAAGCACACATCAACTTTAAAAATCAAAGTTATTAAACATGTGTTTAACCTTGTTCCTCTAAAATCCCATTGGGCATCTTTTTGTCACCCGAAGTAACAACAGCCTTCCGTTGTTTCCTGAACCTAAACGAAAGCCAGGCACACCGTTTTAATACACTGCATTAAAGAACTGAAGCATCGCAGCGCTATTTTGCAAAAATAAGATTCACAGACCAGGTGAGCCCCGTGAAGCTCTTTCTTCTCATCCTGAAAGCCGGCGAGCGCTGTATGTAACACGACTCCTCCAGCAGCCGCCAGCGAGCTGCCTCGCCTCACGCCGTAATACAGAATAACAAGGAAGCTGCGCGCTGAGCGCTGCAGAATTGTGAACGCGCCCGGCCATCTGTATTCACTAACGGAGGCTCCCTGACAGCTCCTAATTATAAGTTATGTACTTCTTTGCGCAAGCACGCACGAAATATGCCCAAAATGGCGGAACAAAACTACATTCACCCCATCACTTCAAGCCTATTAAAACGAAAACACAAGGAAGACGAATCACTGACCAGATGACAGAAAACCCTAAGGAATGTGTGGAATTTCTCTCTCCAAGGCCCTCTTCTTCTTTTTTTTCTCCTTTAACATTAGTTCTCTAACTCCTCCCCCAGGGGGAGGAGTCCGAGCCCTAAAAACCTGAAAAAATATTTATTAAGAATAATCTGAACACTTCAAAAAAGAGCTGGGATGGAAATAAACAATCCACTCCTAAAGAAAAAAGATTCCAGTCCAGAGGAAGGTCTCCTCGGCGGAGAGAAAGATCTCCGGACCAAGGGCACAAGTCTCCCCAGAGGGAGCCCTCTGAGAAAAAATACAACCTTAGAAATAGGGATAATCTGAAGAAACCTGATAGATATCAAGATATTGATACACGTCCCTCTCAATCTTTTCAGACTTCCTCGCAGAAATCGGAAAGAAGAGGACGATCAGAACACAGGGAAGAGCACGTCAAGTCCAAAGACAAGGAACCTGCTCATCAAAATAAAAAATTACAGTTTCCAAAAAAGAAGGTAGCCAGTATTAAAGTAATCAATCATGCCGAGAATACTGAGGACATAGCTGAAAAACGGAGAATGGGCTCAGACAATGCTAGACAGCGCAGCAGAAGTGAGCATAGCTCGCAAGATCCTTATGAATCATCTGGAGACAGTGGACACGAATGAATACATTCAGGTGGAAACTGCAGATACCAGAGTTAGCAAACCTCATAAAATATATGAAATAACATTGCGTATAGAGGGGGATAAGACTAGGAAAATAAGGGGTCTCTTTTGGGATAATCTCTCCAAGGGCTATGATATCCTTCTAGCTGAAAGAGACTGGCCACCAGAGTTTGTCAGGGAGTGCCCTCATGGCGAAGAAATAATTATGCCTGCCTTCTCAAATCATATTCCAATTCATAAAAAATATACACTTGCAAGAAAGTGGGCAGTAGCCCAAGCTCCTGCATTATATAAAAACCATGTGGGATGGGATGAGGACTCTCCTCCTCACAAAATCCAGTTAAAATCACAACCTACTGCACAGAGGCAGTACCCAATTAAGCAAGAAGCTAGGAAACGGGTAAAAGAGATCCTAGATCAATTTGAATACCAGGGGGTGATTGAAACTTGCCCCTCACAAATGAATAATCCTTTGTTTCCTGTCTCCAAACCAGACAATTCATATGGTCTTGTTTTGGACTACAGACACCTTAACTCATGTTGCAAAACCTTTGCAGTACAAAACTCGCATAGTGCTGCACTAATGAATAACATAGTGCGCAAAAAATACAAAACAACATTAGACATCTCTAATGGATTCTTCTGTCAAAATATAGCACCAGAGAGCAGATATTTGACCGCGTTCTCAATAAATGGCGCGCAAAAAAATTTCTGTCGTTTGCCTCAGGGGTTCAAGAATAGCCCAGGATTATTCTCAGCAAGAGTAACAGAGTTACTACAAATATATGATGATGAGGCATTATCTTATGTCGATGACATCTATCTAACAGATGATGACTTGGGTACTCACTTGAAGAGAGTGAACACCATAATACTTGGGTTCGCAGCAGAGGGTTACAAATTCAACTTTAAAAAGTCAAGAATTGCCCATCTAACAGTCCTGTTTTTAGGATATGAACTATCAAGTGAAGGCAAAAGCCTGGCTGACAATTTCCTAGAGAAATGTGCTGTAATCCAATCACCTAGAACACTAAAAAACTTACAATCAATTCTAGGTTTCCTGAATTTCGGAAGAACTTAAATTATAAAATATGCAGAGAGAGTTAAACCTCTCTATGATCTTATAAAACCAGATTTTAAAAGAATCAATTGGACTCAAAAACACACAGAAATTTTGAGATCTTTACAAACAGATATGTTAGTTAAAACAAAATTACAAACACGTGACAACACACGCAACCTTGTGATTCGAGTCATCCCAGGAAGATGCGGATTCACATACCTGACCTCTAATGAGGGAGAGAAGGTACCAATAGCATACAAATCACATTTGTACACAGAAGCTGAAAAAAGGTTCAGCATCAAGGAAAACATTGTTCAGGCGGTTCAAACAGCTGTAGCAAAAGAAAAATACCAAGCAGACGGTAGACAGGTTACAGTCAGAACAGCAGAATCAGCTTTTGAGGCATTAACAACACCGGCACTGAATCCAGAATGGATACAATGGGTAAATTCTGTTGCTACAGACAAAGTAAAATACTATTTTGACCCGGAAATGAAAGAATTAAAATATCTAGAATATGAGAGAGAATACCCTCTGCCAATCGACATTCTGCCTTTACGACAGTACGCCTGTATAATATATACAGACGGACATGCTCAACCCTCAGTTTGGGGAGAGCTGGCTTACAATGCCACATGCGAAATTGTAAAAGAAGTGTGGCGCGGAGGTAAATTAAGACCTCTACTTACAAAAACACACTCAGTAGAAAATAATTCAGAACAACAAACTGAAATAATAGCGTTAAAAATGGCGCTGGATAATGCCGATCGCAAATTCCCGACACTTATAGTGTGCGATTCGTATTACTGCGTCAAATCATACAATAACGATTTACAGAAATGGATTCAAAACGGTTACAAAGATGACACAGGTGCAACAATAAAGCAAAAAGTGCTTTGGGAACAAGTAGTTCTTTTACAGAAAGAACTACCAAAAACTCACGTGATACATTCACTGAGTCATCAGCGTTATGGCGTTCACGTTGCAGGGAATTCATTGGCTGAGACAGCCACAGCGGTAGCAACTATATCGGCTTCCGTAGCTACAAAAAAGCGTACAGTAAAATACATTGACGGAGAAACGGTGCTGGCAGTAAAAACGTCATCAAAAGGCGACTGCTCAGCATTACCGATCAATTACCCACTCAATTATACATACATAATCGATGCAAACTCAGTCCCTTTTGCTCGAATCCCTGGAGTGGGGGATAGAGTATTTCCAAACACGGACAGGAGAGGCTTGTTAATAGCAGACGCACATATGGGTGAGGGTCTCAGACACCTTAAGCTAAAAGATTCTCTGGAAGAATTACAATCAGTGTACTGGTGGCCAGGTATGAGCCTGCATCATCACATTTTTGTAAAAAACTGCCCAGACTGCAATAGAGATCGCAGTGGCGAGAGAAACAGTTTATTACCATGGCGTTTCACTCCAGAATGTATCAAATAAAAAAAATAAAAAAAAACTCAGTATGAATAATGCGTCACATTAACATGTAAAGGCTATTTTCACTTATAATGTAGACCCCAACTCTCGGCTGACGTCGGAACTGTTATACAAAGATTTGCGAGTCTAAAATGGCATACACGCTAGAAGCATGTTACGTTCTGACCAAAATCTTTCCTTTAGCTCTAAAAACAGCTTATGGGGGGTGCCTGGCCAGAATGAACATTGCATTGCGGGACTCTTCTCACTTCCTTCCTGAGGGAAACGGGATGGTGTAAAGAAAAAACCAAGGCATAAAGCAATCTATAACAGCAAAGGTATTAGGTTCAGGAGCTGGGTGGGTCAAACATCTAATAAGTGTCCAACGTAGTCTAAATAACCTGCCAAGAAATTCTCTTAAAGAACTCAGTCCGTACGAACTATTGTTTGGGACTAGAATGTTAATCCAGGACTTAGATAGTCAGACTTCAGTGGTTAAAGAAAAATGCTTTGATATCAAAGATCGCTTGGCTATTTTACAGGACTTAAATGAAACAAGAAAAGACCTGAGCAACATAAAGTTGAAACAGCAGCCAACAACCACTGAAGAAAAACCACCTGTCCCAGCAAGGCCTGTCTGGATTCCAAAAGTCAGGGATCTGGTCAGAGAAAAGATCGCGGTAAAGAAGGAATTTGGGCCTTCTTACAGAAAAGCAGTTCCTGTCTTGTCTATCAACGGGACAAGATCAGTAGTACTACCGCCCCTTGCTGGTAAAAAGGAGAACCGAGTCATATCCATCGACCTGGTTAAACCACAATCATGTGGCCGATAACAAATAGTAGGCCAAGTGGACTCCCAAGAAGTAGCAGAACACCAAAGTTTGCTACATCCACAGAGGTTCAAACTGAAAGACTGATCACATTTGGAAAATCTACAGTGAAACAACAAGGACTATGCAACAAGGCAATTGAACTTGAACCTCTTAAAACCCAAATAAAAACTTTTCATCAAGGTACAACAACCTACGATGATGTAACTACAGACTTTGCTAAGGAAATAAAGCAAAATCCAAAAACAAAAAGTAATCCAGAAGCAATTGGAACAATTGACAGAACGGCATCCGGCTACTTCATCAATTTCGATGATTCTTCAGAAGAACAAAGCGAACCAGAAGTACAGCCATCAACAAAAACTTTTAAAGACAAAACAAAGGAACTTTTTCATCAACTAAAGGGAACCTATCTGACTTCTCCATGGATTGAAATTTGGGTGACATTAGGTGCATTTATCCTCATACTTTGGCTCATCATGGTACTATGCTTGGGACATTTCATTGAGGGAAAATATGCTAAAATGGACACAGTAAGCCAGAAAATCAACTTGATCCTTAAACCACACACATCTTCACACGTCAAGAAAAGAGAACTTTCTTCAGTGAACTTCACAGCCAACCCTATACCAGGCGGTGTAGCATGGGACAATACTGATTATGAAATCTATGGCCCGGTTGAAATCCTGAAGTATCCACACCAATTTAAGATCTCGTTAAGTGACTTTGTAAAACCAAGCACATTTGCTGATGATTGGGACTTTGAAAGTATTAATGATATGATGTCTGACCTAGTAATGTCTGCTAAATTTACAGAACATGATTATTTGCAGGGTTCGTCTAATTATGATCAAATGTTCTGCTATAACCACTATGGTAACCATTATCTCCATAAATCTGCACAACATAGAAATGTTTTAAATTATAACCAATGGGAACTTTGTGCTACTCCACCAAAGGGTAGTTCCAAAACATTTTATGATAAATATTCATACTTTTCAGGGTTTAACACAAGTAATGCAGAAACATTTTATTTCAAATTGTCAAATAAGACAGGTATGAAGACCATGCTTACAAACACAAAATTGATATATTCAGATTCATTTTTTGAGCAAATGAATACATTTGGTTTTGATTTCTGGAACAATAACATTGAAACAAAAACTGTTTGGGGTACAAAAGATTGGCAAGTACAAGGTATAGAATCATTGTTCAGAGCCTGCATGATCCCAGAACAAATTATATTTTTGAATGACACTATTCAACAAACTACCTGTCTTGGCTTAGCCAAAATCAAAGACTTAAACAAACCGTCTATTCCAAAGCCAACAACGAACAGTAATAACTCTATAGATGTTGAGATAGACGTGAACCATATTTTAAACCAAAACAGAACACATCCTGATTGGAAACAATGGTTGATCTGGCCCACAGGCACAAATAACTGTCAAGACAGATTCCTGAACAAAATACAGGGGTTCAAATTGACCAGGCCAGACCCTAGATATTCCCAAAGACAACATCCAGGGATAGTAACTACTTACAGTGTGGGCAAGCTCTGCATTCAATGGCTATAAACATCCACACTGGCAGAAATTAAGCAACACCTAACTTTACTTCAAGAGGGTGCTGACTTGCGTGATTTCATTATGGGACCACGCAAACAGCGTCAAAAACGTTTCATAGCGGCCTCTATATATGCAGCTTACAATGAAGTTTGGAAAGTAACCCAAATTGAGACAGCAGAAAAAATACGGGAAATTGACCGTATTAATTTGGAAAAATCACTTTCTGTCGTGGACAATGGGTTAATGACTCTGTCCTCCAGAATATATTCACTGGACAGTATTGTGTCTTCAGCAATCGATATAATATCGCAAGACTTACTGATGTTACAAAACGGTCAGTCCCAATTGCGTTCTATTGTAAAACTTGGCTGGACGTTACAAAATCTGCGTTCAGGCTATGTGCCTTGGCGTTTAATCAACACAACGTCACTATTTAATATCTTTAACCTTACTGATAAACAAATCAGTTTGGCACAGAAGGGTGCTGACTATACAATTCTGAGCATTGAAAAACTTGAGAGATTACCATTGACAATGTCAGAACGACCTGTCATTGAATGGATAATACATGGGATAATAAATATTCCGATAACAACTTTCCAGTTTCAATACTGCCAAAAATATATACAGGCAGGCCAGTATGAAAGGTTGGGTAAAGGATACATTAAGTCAACATGGAACTTGCCCTATACACACGCATGTGTTAGTAATAAAGGACAAAGTGTGTTCCTTAGTGGCAATAATTGTGAAAGGTCACTAAGCGGTACACTTCTGTGTCAGGGTATTAGTTTGCATGGAGCATGTGAAGGGACTTCAAATAACCTTTCATGTCACCAGATAGGCACACCTGCAACACAAATAGAACCATTCTTTAAGAGACTCTCGAACGGGAGTTACATTCTAATTGTAGATCGCAGATGTTGCAGTCTGCTGCCCGGAAAACCTTATCTCATAACCGTGACTACGAAGGTCATGTGCTGTGAACGAGTATTGTTCCCGAACGATGCCCGAGACAGGGAGGCAAGGTTGTGGCCCAGTTTGAAAATTTCTTCTATTCGAATTGATACTTTAAGCAGAATGAAGACAGTGCTCCTACAGACGCCGACCATGTTAACGTCATCAAAAGAAACGTATGATCTCCAAGTTGCAAGGACAACTGCTGAGATTCATTCACTGTTATCAACCAATCCCCCCATGCATTTCGCAGAAATACTGAGCGAAATCTTAAATATTTCTGATACAAGCGGAATCGCGAGTGTATTTAAGACAGTGTTTTCAGGAGCTTTAACCCCATTCAAAGCCATCCTGGGTATTTTTCCTGATTTTGTCCATTCTATCTTTGGCGGACTTCCTCTCCTTTTGGCACTAGTGGCAGGCATCCTATTTTTGATCCTGTTACTTCGCTATGGCAAACCACGTCACAGACAAGACACCAGCGATAATGGAAGAAACAATCCGAGCTATTGGCTACCGGGACCGCATAACTAAAGTCCTTGGACTAGCACGGCTACGAGATTTAAACATGACTTGGTTTCTTTCATTTAGACCGATGTGGCAAAGTTGTGTTATGCCTGTATTAAGGTGCTTGCTATGCGGCGAAGAATGCGTGTTGGACACCTGTCTGACACTACAATCAGATATGCCAATGGACGCAGAGACTTTGTTGGGTCCGGTAACGGCTCATGCATCGTGCTGTCCCCAGCGGCTACCAATCCTGATGACGGCATTCGTGGAGACTTCACCACTACGATTGAAGAGTTGTGAAGTACAAGATGAAAGCAGCATCGATCAGGTACGACCTTCTGTCAGCTATGCTGATCGAAACATCAATGAAGGCAATCATGCTCATGAATGCATGTTAAAAAAAATTCCGAGTTAGTGGAACTCTCGCAGGAAGCAGTTGACAGTTTTTTCGAAAGTCTCAACAATATGATGTTTTCACCAGAGCAGAAAGAATGACTTTGAGAAAACTAGCACACGGCGTTCCCTACACCCTGAATTTGGCCTTCAACTTTGAAAATAAAGCACTAAGAAATTTTCTCACCAGTTTTTACGGAGAGCGAGACATTTTTTTTTTTTTTTCTTTCCCCTTCCATTTCCCAAAATATTTACGATTTTTTGGGACACTTATCTTCTGCTTAAAGTAAAACTATTCCTAGAGAACAAAATTTCTATTTTTAGCTACTCTAGAGACATTAGCTACCCTCTAGCATGTTCACAAGTATTTATGATTTTGTGATGGGATGGTCTCGAATTTTTCTTCTGTATTAAGAGCCATCTCATGTGTAATTTCCGCATTTCGTTCATGCTGATTTCAAAATATGCGTTTAGATTTAGCATTATTATACTGCTTGAAGTGCATATAGTGACTATACTCATCTTTTCGTGTATTTCGCATTTCCAAATTTCAATATGCAAAAGATTGTATTTTGGGGTGGTTCGGTATACACATGCACTACTAGTTTTGTTTACTATGCCTAGACTTGTAAATATGGACATAGATTACGTGGAGTGGGTGTGGTGTATTTACTATGGGTACTGTATTGATCCCCCTATTTCTGACCCTTGTCTGGTTAACAATTAACTAGCAGCCATTCAACTGCACAGAAACCCGTTATCTGATTAGCCACACAACGGCACAGAAGCCCGTTATCTGATTAGGTCATAGCGCATGCCATCTCATTAGGCAAGCACTATTTCTCCAGCCCCCTAATAGGCATACGGTGTTCTCAAAACAAATCAAACCTACCACGACCTGGGAAATCCCCACAGCCATTGTTTTGATTTAGCCGAGAACTTCAGTAAAGAATGTGCGAACGACCAGTTCGTATGACATCCTTATTGACGTATTTATGTCCATCCTTACGTCAATCCCGGCACCTTTCAGGTATAAATAATACCGACATTGACTTAAGCAAACACACGAGGTGGTGACAAGATTGGAGCAGCAAGACTTGCCGAGGAGCCCAGCTGACAGCGAAGCCCACAGACGCTGCCCCTCCTTTCTGACGCGCTGAGAGAGAGACGCTGCCTTTTCTCCTGCCGAGAAATCCAGCTCCGGCGCTTCCAAGCCGCCCTCGCAGGCAGCTGGAATATCAAGACCTGAGATAGAGATACCAGTCCTCCAGCCTTCTAAATCCCAGGTACTGAACTGAATCATCCTTTGTAGAGAATTCTTGAAGCAGACCCTTGGCAAAGCAAACTTAACTTAAACTGCTACTTATCTACTCCCGCCCACGTATTAGGCTTAGGTCAGGTACATTGGGGTAGGCGTAGTTAGAAGCACCAGTTGAGTACGATTAGTCAATGTATATATGTATGTATCTATTTTATCCATTTTAAGTATCATATGGCTAAGAAACCATATCAATGCTTTTACAGTATTATTTTATAATTCTGTTATTACTGTATGCACTTTACTTAACTATAACTATTGCAATAATAGCGATTCATTTCTCTTGTATGAGAAAAGAGACTGATCAATAAATAACATCTTTTTATTGAACACGCCCGTCTCTTCCTTTTCTCTACAATCTGGTGAAACTAAGAATGCACTGAACTGACTGAGTAAAATAAGTTGTCTTTTGTTTTCACACAACTCTAGAGATACACTCTTGATTAGGGGAGAGCAAAGTTGTCATGTTCTATGGTTGTCAGAAACTAAATCCCTTCTTGTCTATCCAGGGAGGTTAAACTCCTCCTTGTCTATTCGAGAAAGTTTCTAGTGAACTCTGAGCTAGCTGGCAAACATTAAACTTTAAGTCTAATATCGACAGTAGAAGACCTAGTTAACCTATGTCCTACGTCTATACTATTGAAGATATTATTCCAATGCGCAGAGCCTATTGGGATAATAGGAACTACACTACAAAGCTGAATGTGAGTCAAGCGGTGAATTGGGAACCCTCCTGCTTGAAATACCTAGACGTACACATCTATCACACGGCGGCGGACATGCTGGAGGGGAATGTGGGTCATGGCGTAAGGGCTCTGAAGGGCAGCATGGCTTTCTGGGCCACCCTTCCGCTATCAGTGACAGGCCGCATATCCCTCCTAAAAATGGTAGCACTCCCCCGCTTCTTATACTATTTTAGAACGTTGCTGGTATGGATACCCAACTCCACTTTCAGAATACTGAAATCACTGGTGGTGTCCTTTCTCTGGGGTACGGGCAGGCGTAGAGTCGCACACACGACGCTCGTACGGCCTAAGGCCGAGGGAGGACTAGCGGTCCCAGACTTTGAGCTATATTATTTAGCAGCTCAACTGCAGATATTCACACAGGAAATAGCGAGGGTATTCCGAGGACCTGAACACAAGAGGGGAGGGGGAACACCGCGCCACGTCCTCTCGTATATTGCTTTGCAGCAGAAACTAGACCTCAGGGATCTCCTCACCGAGGAGAAAACGATGAGACTCTGTTGGAATCACTCCCAATGCAGGGCGGGAGTGCTACACCCGTACATGCCCGAGATACCGCTTGGAATGGTGACGGCATTACCGCACGGCAGAGATTGGTCGCAATTACAAACCTGGGAAGAAGCGGGACTACAAGTGTTAGGGGATCTGTACGAGGACGGAACTTTACTACCCTTCCAAATTCTCCAAGAGAGATTTGATTTACCAAGAGGAAGTTTCTTGTTGCATGCAGCGCTCACTAGAGCGATACAGGCGCATTGGAAAGAGAACTGCTCCAACCCAAGACGTCGATGGCCTGCCAATACGCCATGATGGCGGCAGGAACATTTAAAGCGGTCACGTGCCAGTACTCTAGAATGCTCCATGAGGGCCTGCAGCCCCTGGCAGTTCTGAAGGGAAAGTGGGAAATTGATTTAAATAAAGATATCCCTCAAGCAGCCTGGACACAGATAGTGCGACGAGCCTGGAAGAGCACAAGGAACGCGAGGTTCCAACTAGTACATTTCTATATCCTCCACAGAGCATACTTAACACCTGGGAAAATCCAGAAATATTTTAAAGTGGAGGAGGCAGCATGTCCTAGATGTATGAGAGCTGGGGTGGAATTGGATCATATGCTGTGGTCTTGCCCAGTGATAGGACTCTACTGGAAGGAGGTGGGAGATACCATGAATGAGGTGACAGAGAGGCGGCTGGAGTTTGATATGGCTATTAGTATACTGCACTGGTTCCCCCACACATCCAAAAATAAGATTACGAGTACGTTTATAGATATGGGACTTATATTAGCAAAGCGAGAAATTACAAGACATTGGAAAGCAACAATGGGTCCCACCAGTAAAAGGTGGAAGAGTGAATTACTGAAATGGGCCACCAGCGAAAGCGCGTTGCGATATCAGTTGGCGCGCAGGTGAAACGATGATAAGGTGCTGGAGGCGGCAGCTGCATGGGAGGCACTAGTGCAGGCACTACGAGAATACGAACCGCATGATGATGGAGAGGGGCAGCTCGCTGCTGGGGCAGAAGCCCCGGAACAGGACGGGTACATCACATAGTGCAACACATAGCCACTCCTGGAACTGTATGTTAAATGAATGCAGGTACGACTGCGTCGGTGGTGGGGGAGGGAAGTTACCATTTTTTCATGGAAACAAGGGCAGGGGCTTAGTTCTAAAGGGTTCTGTTTCATCCAAGGTGCTGATTTTGAAGAACTAATATAGCATCATACCATGAATAACGGATGGGGGGTTTTGATTGATCCTTTGTGGATATGATGATAAACACTAAGTAAGGATTTATGTATGTTTGTACAAAAAAACAATAAACTACGTTTTCAAAAAAAAAATCAAAGGCTGAGGATAGGTCTAGCAGGATGAGCAGGCAAGTACCGTTCTGATCAAGTATTTGTAGCGCATCATCAATTATGTGTGTCATAGCTGATTCCGTACTATGGCCTGCTCGGAAGCCCGATTGGTGTTTGTTAAGAAGGTCGAAGCGATCAATGCGATTTGTCAATTGGAGGTGGACACATGTTCCCAATAGTTTGGCCAAGGTAGCAATGTTCAAAATAGGGCGATAGTTTAGATCTGTCGGATCCGCTGTGGGTTTCTTTCAGATGGGAGAGACCTGTCCCACTTTGAGGGTGTCCGGGATGCAACCTTGTTGCAGTGAACTGTTAATGATTTTGGTCCAGAGAGGCAGGAGCAGTGGGGTCCAGTCTTTAACAGTTTTTGCTGGGAGAGCATCAGTGAGGTGATTGGCAGGCTTCAGGATGCTAAGCAACTTGCCTATCACATCTTCTGTGTAGGTGTCAAAAGAGGACCAGCCTGCGTTTTGTTTTAGGTTAGTCTTTGCAGGGGTTTGTTGAGGCGAACTTGGACGTGTAGGGGGTGTTTTGATGAGGGAGCTCAAGTGTAAGCTTAAGTCATTGAGGAGGTCTTTCTTGATGTTGTCAGTCTTTAGATTAAAGAAGGTAGAGAATTCTTCGCATGTGGGTTGGAGACGGGCTATGTCTAGTGGTTGTTGAGGTGCATCCTTAGATTGGGTTTTGATTAATTCAAACAATTTTTTGGGACGGTTTCTTGCTTGGTCTAATTGGTGGCTGAAGAAGTCTGCTTTTGCGCGCTTGATTTTCTATAGTATGCGTTTCTCTTTATTCTTAAAATTTTAAGGTGTTTAGCAGAAGGTACTGATCTCCAGTTGCGTTCCGAAGTTCTAAGGGAACGTCTATCTTCATTAAGTAGGCCATTGTACCAGGGTTTAGAGTCTTTCATGGAGACTCTCTTTAGTTGAAGAGGAGCAGCCTCATTGATTATCGAAGTCATGGTACTGAGGTAGTGGTTGGTGAGATCATGTACGTTGGATGAGTCAGCAGGGGGCAGAAGACGCTTGTAACAGGTAGAAGGTAGAGTGAGGGGGTTGAGTTTTTTCACGTCTCTTCCAGACCTTAGGTTTTGTGGATTGAGCCGCGTTCAATTTCAATGATTCATTGATATAGAGGTGATGATATGGTGATCAGACCAGTCACAGGGTTGGATCGAATCTAGCTGAATGGAGTCATTTTTGAAGATTATTAAATCCAAGTTTGCGCCTTTATCGTGTGTAGGGCTGTTGCAAATTTGGGAGAGGTCTAAAGTGCAGAGGAAGTTTTTGAGACTATTGACCACTGAGTCGTTGTGGTCATTCCAATGGAGATTAAGGTCACCAAGGAATATTTGGGTATTTTGTCATCCGCTGTTCATTGTGATCATGTCCATGAGGTGTTCGGTGAAGAGGAGGTTGTGATAGATAGTGTGTAAGGAGCATATTGGTTTGCTGTTGATGTCGAGGCATATGTATTCCCAAGAGGTGAATAGAGGGGATATGGCTCTGTTTACGGTGATGTTGATCCGGTGTATACATGCGATACCACCCCCTGTTTTACCGGACCTGTCCAATCTAATGATATCGTAATTTGGGGGGACAAGAATTTCGAGGAGTGGTGAGAAGGATTCTGTGAGCCAGGTTTCCGTTAGTATTATCAGGTCTAAGTCATGTGTGATAATGTCGTCAGCTATGTCTGCTGCGTGTCTAGAGGCCGATCTACAGTTCAGGAGTGTGCATTTAAGACGGGGCGTGATGGAGGAAGCTGTGGGATCCTGCATGAGTGTGATTCTTTGAAGATTATTGTCGGTGATTCCTCTGTTGTTGTATGTGGAAGGACTGTGAGGGTTGAGGGGGATAGTGGGGATGGGCATGAATGCGGGGGAAGTGGTTGATGTGGGAGGGGGTTTGTAGGAGTGTAGGAGAGACCATAAGTCATTCTCCGATAGCGGGTTGATGCTTCGCATAGGGCGGGTAGCGAGGTTGCGATAGATTTCCAGCAGGGCCAAGAGTGAGTGGGGTGGATGGTGGGTGAGTAGTGAGCTTGCTAGATGAAGGAGTACGTGAGGATCTAGTTCGCCATGGTTGTCTCCAGACTATTTCTTTAAAAGCGTGGAGTTCCTCTTTGATATGGTGAAGAGCAGACATAATCTCGTCTAATCTGGTATCTGTCGCGGTTATGGCTGTGGTTGGTATCTGAGATAGTAGTGTGGGTGTCTGAGCATTGGCCTGGCTGGGTGCATGGAATGGCGCAGGGAGGGGTAATATTGGAGGCGGGGTTGCAATCAGGGGGTGGGATGTCCTGTTAGGTGCCAACAAATGGACTTTGTGGTGTTGGTTGGCCTGATGGGAGTCTGTGTTGGGGATGCTGTTGTGGTGCAGTGATGAGGTAGGGGGAGAGAGGAATAAGGAGTGGGTGTTGTTAGAGGGCGGAGGAGCGATGGTTGTATCCGGAGGGAGTTCCAATTCTGTTGTAGGAGAATGTGTCGTATCCATATTGAAATGGTGGGAGTGCGAGTTAGGGGTGTCAGTGTGATGCAGGGATGGAGTAGGGGGAGAAATGATTAGGGGTGGGGTGAAGTTAGAGGGTGGGGGAGCCCATATCATGTCCGGGCGGGGTTCAGTTTCAATAATTGTATCTGGTAGGGGTTCTCCTTCAATCGTAGGTGCATGGATCGTTTTGGTGCAAGGGTGGGGGGAGTACGTGGTGGGAGTGTCATGGTGAAACGAGGCTGCAGTGGGAGAAGAAATGGTTATGGAGGGGGATATGATAGATGAGGTGGAGGCTATGATTGTAGTGGGTAAGGGTACAATTTCTGTTGTGGGTGCGTATGTTGTCTGTTACGTTCGGTAGGGGTGGCGTGTGAGGCATAGCTGAGGGGATGAGAGGCTTGTTGGTGGGGGGGTTGGCAGAGGCGTCAGGATCTGATATCTGTGGTGATGGGAGAGCAGGGGGGAAGAGGGTTATGGAGGGTGTCGGAGCTGTGATATCCTGTGCATTGGAGGTGGAGATGGATTGGGTAGTGGTATGTGGATTAGACAGTTGTGCTTTAATAATGGGGAAGATGTTATCTAGTAGATTTAAACTACGGTCAGTGATTGTATGAGTATAATACCGTTATTGTAGATGGTGATGGTTGCTGTTGCTTGGAAGAGCAGGGAGGGTGCAATAGAAATCACTAGACCATGTGTGGATTTCCTGGTGGCAGATATCGAGAATAAGGCTAGGAATGCTTTCCTCCATTGGGCTCTACGTTTGGTGTGGAAAATGATGTCCGTGGTTGTGGTCCCATTGTGTAATGAAAAGTAGGGATCGGTGAAAGGGAGTTTCAGGGTGAGCTTTTAAAAAATTGTGTTTGAAGCATTTGGCAGCATTTTTTGAGTTTGGGGGGGGTAAATGATGTAAGTTTGTGTGCCTGAGAGTTCCATGCTATGTGTTAAGGGGTGGGTAAGGTGAGGAAGAGTAGGAGTGTGTGTGTGCGGAGGAGAGATGGGATGGATGTGTATCGGGAATTGAGAGAGGAGAGATCCAAAACCTAAGGAGCGAGGAGTATGGGGAGGGAGAAGAAGACACCGAGTATGTGTTGGCTGTGGAGGGGAAATGGGGTCGGATGAGTAGTTGTCAAGAAGGCCGTTTCCTGCGCGCCGATCTGGGCAGGCAGTGGGGTAAATAGAGGTAGGCAAGGGGTGGATGGAGGGATTAAGGTAGTGAAAGTCTGGCGTGCGGTGAGGGAGAGTAACCGTCGGTGGTTGAATGGGCTACGGAAATCGTGGGGGTAGCTCCCTAGCTGTCGGCTTGCGAGTGGGCAGTGTGGGGCGATTGTAATGTGGACTGACCGTGAGGTGAGGGAATAGAGCTGCCGGTGGTCAGCAGTGTCAAAGGTAGATCAGCGCTGTACCACAGTTGTGAAGGTGTTCCAAGATGTCCGATGCTTTAGTCAGGTTCTTCCTCAACTGTTGTGTGGTCCTTTGTTTATTTCCATCAGGTGCGGGGGAGGAAACAATGTAGTCTTATTTTCATAGCCACTCCAAGATGGCCGATTCATTAGTTAGGGTCTTCCACAACTGTAGTGTGGTCCCTTGTTTATTTCCATCAGGTCGCCTGTTTAATAACAAGGTGGACAATGTGCTCGAGCGCTTCAAGGACTCTAAAGCTACGGGTAGATCCTTGGGCCTCGCTGCCATCTTTCACCCCACTCAGTCTGCCTTTTGCCCCTTTGGTGGCTACGGAAGGGGTGCACCACCACATTCTACCCAGAGCCACAGCCCAGCACAAGCTACACAGCCCCTGCGCAGCTGGGAATATGGGACACACCGCCGTGGGTCTGGGTGCCAGCGGGCAGGCCAGTCCAACAGTGCCCCCTCTGCAGCAGCCTCCAAACCTTCCTAGTCCGACCTTTCAGCGCCACTCGTTCCCGGCAGGATCAGCCATCATCTCCCACACTGGTACAAAATTACATTGGACAGTTGGGTTTTGCAGATAGTCTGAAGGGGCTACTCCCTCCCCTTCGAGGCTACCCCTCCCTCCAAGGCGCAATCATTCCATCGCATGTCAGAGGATCAATTTGCCCTTCTCCGTCAGGAAGTTACGGCTCCCTTGGCGAGTCCCTGTCCCAGATGTAGGTCATGGTTGTTACTCCCACTACTTCCTGGTGCCAAGATTGACAAACGCTTGCACCACATCTTGGATCTCAGGGACGTCAAACGCTTCTTCCGGCAAGAGAAGTTCAAAATGTTGAGGTTAGGTCCTGTCTGCCCTCAACCATGGAGGCTGGATGGTAGTGTTGGACTTGCAGGACGCTTACGTCCACATCCCGGTCCTGCCAGCCCACAGACGTTACCTACGGTTCACGGTAGGCCACAAGCATTTTCAGTTTACCATTCTCCCCTTCGGCCTTACCAGTGCCCCTCGGGTGTTCAAGAAAGTGATGGTGGTGGTCGCAGATCATCTGCGCAGATCAGGAGTTCCAGTCTTCTCCCATCTCAATGACTGGCTGCTGAAGGCGGGCTCACCCCAGGCTGTGGTCTCCCACTTCTAGGCTACAGCAGGCCGCCTGCACTCGCTGGGGTTCACTATCAACATGCCGAAGTCAAGTCTGATTCCCTCTAGAAGATTCTTTTCATTGGAGCAGTTCTGGATATAGCGCATTTTCAGGCTTATCCTCCTGAGCAGTGAGTCCCGGATATTCGGGCTATGATACTGATGTTTCAGCCCATTATCCCTGATTTCGGTGAGAATGACCTTGAGGCTGCTGTGCCTCATGGCCTCTTGCATCCTGCTGGTGGATCATGCCAGGTGGCATATGCGGGCCCTGCAGTGGGACCAGAAGTTCCAGTGCGCACAGCATCAGGGGAATCTTTCCGATTGCGTCCAGATTGCGGAAGGCACTGCACACCAATTGCAGTGGTGGCTAACGAACCAGGATTGGGTATACGAAAAATCCCTCACCCTTCCCCAACCTGAGTTCACAGTGGTGACAGATGCATCACTCCTGGGATAGGGCAGCCACATGGGAGAGGCGGAGATCAGAGGCCTCTCGTCTCCTGGGGAGTATGGGCTCCACATCAACCTTCTGGAGCTCCAGGTGATTTGCCTAGCACTGAAGGCATTCTGTCTTCTGTCAAATGAGGAGATGTGCAGGTGTTCACAGACATCACTACTGCCATGTGGTACTGCAACAAACAGGGTGGGGTTGTGGACCCTGTGTCAGGAGGCTATTCACCTTTGCACATGGCCAGAACATCAGGGCACGTCCTTGGTGATTCAACACCTGGCAGGTTCCCTGAATGCCATGGCGGACAAACGCGCAATGTCAGCAGTTCTGCACAGTGGAATTTCCTAAGCGGCACTCGCTAGGTGACTCTTTTCCTAGCAAGTGGAGTTGTGGTCTTCTATACGCCTTTCAGCCTATACCACTTCTGTCCAGAGTGCTGAAGAAGTTCAAGCGCAACCGGGCCCAAGTCTTTCTTGTGGCTCCGGACTGGGTACGAAGAGTCTGGTATCCCAAGCTCTTGAACATCTCCATCGAACCTCCGATCACACTGCCCCTTCGGTAGGATCTTCTGTTGCAGTAGCAGGGGACGGTCCTCCAGCCAAACCTGTCCAGCCCCCACCTCCTTGCGTGGCGATTGAGCGGCGCCCGTTGGCAGCCTTTGACCTTTCTCCTAAAGTCTGTAATGTAATCTTGGCAGCCAGGCATCCCTCCACTAAAACACTATACCTCTGGAGATTAAACACATTTGTGGCATGGTGCATAGCAAAGGCTGTGGATCCCCTTTCTGCCCCTCTTTAAGAGGTTCTCCTCTTCATTCTGTCTTTGGCCAAGCAGGGCTCTGCTCTGAGCACCCATAAAGGCTATCTTTCGGCCTTTGTTCACCTTCCTGGTCAGCCTTTTCTTTTCAAGTCCCCTATTGTAAACAGGTTTCTTAAGGGCATTATTCACCTTTTTCCTCCTATTCCTTTCGTAATGCCCCAGTGGGACTTGAATCTGGTCTTGACTTACCTTTTGTGAGCTCCTTTCGAGCCACTACATAATTGTCTTCTCAGACACTTGACCTTAAAGACTGCTTTTCTGGTTGCCATCACCTCTGCTCGCAGGGTGAGTGAGATTCAGGCTCCATCTTCTAAACCTCCTTTCCTTGCTGTTCATCCAGACAAGGTTGTCCTTCGGACTAGACCTTCTTTTCTTCCCAAAGTGGCTACCTCTTTCCAAATAGGACAGACCATCACTTTGCCCACCTTCTTCCCACCCCCGCATCCTTCCAAGGAGGAGGAGAGACTCCTCCTCCTCGGAAGGATGGATCCACCTGGATCCAAAATGTGCATTGTCATCCTATTTGGAATGCACAAAAGAATTCTGGGTGGACGATCAACTCTTTATTTGGCTATGTGGGGGCCAAGAAAGGTCAGGGCGTGCAAAAACAGATCATCTCTCGATGGGTCGTCCTTTGCATTAAGATCAGTTACTCCTTGGCGAAAAAAGAGCCTCCGGTAGGACTGTGTGCCCATTCCAACAGGGCGACTGCAGCCACTATTGCTTTGGGGCGTGAAGCCCCCTTCAGTGACATCTGCCAGGCAACCACTTGGGCATCATGGCACATGTTCACTAACCATTACTGCCTGGATACTCAAGTCCGGAGGGACAGCTTCTTTGGCCGTTCAGTTTTCCAGGACTTTCTGGTGTGAACTTAGTTCGCAAACCCACCTCCGAGGTTGGTATTGCTGGGGCATCTATTCTAAGGTAAGGAATCGATAACTAATAGTCTCTTTCAGATGAACAAGTTGCTTATCTTCGGTAACAAAATATCTGTAAGAGACATATATTAGTTATCGATTCCTTACCTTAGAATTGATATCCCAGTAATACCAACCCAGGAGGTGGGTCGGACAGATACCGCAACGGCATCCCGGTGATCACGACGCCGACGAACGTGGAGTCGACCAGCGCCACCTACCGATGCGCAGGGGCACTGCTAAGAAAAAATTCTCCTGATCCAGTCTGACACCTGGGGTAATTCTAAGGTAAGGAGTCGATAACTAATATATGTCTCTTACAGATATATCGTTACCGAAGGAAAGTAACTTGTTCTTTAGTGTTAGAGGACACTAGGATAACTATAATACACTTCCACACATACATCCCCTCAGAGCCCATGTTGGGTGTTTGAAGACTTTAGGCCTCTTGAAAATGCCCAAAATGGGTAAGGTTAGCCATGGCAAACTTTACCCCATTGGTTAGTGTTCCTAGGGGTCATTCCCACTCACTAGCTAGTGCCAGAAATAAATGTTGCAGCTCCAGGCACCCACTTGAAAACACTTGTGAAAGATCGGAAGAGGACTGAACATGTGGAGACTTGAGACGAGCCTAAGAGACAGGACCTGCTCTCCATCTTGTACCCAGGATGAAGACGTAAACTTCAAGGTTTATAAGGCTGACCTCCTGCTAAAGCTACAGTGACAAAACAAGCATCAACAGACTTATTCCTACAACTGACCTTGGCAAATGGATCTGGACTAGATCTTGCTGTGGCCTCAGACTCCCAGCAAGACTCTAGGTGCCGCCCCAGATATCTTGGGAGGCTTTAGAAGTGTACATCTGTAGTGGATGAGGACTAACATCAGAAGCAAAATCTTTGACTAAAGCAAACCTGCTTAGTACATCTAATCTGCGCTCCATCCCAGGGAGTGTCAATTTGCATCCATGTCCTGGTCTACCATGACCATTGACTATCATTGGCACTTTGTGCAAGATTTCTATGTAAATCATTCCCAATTCATACCTCCAGTTTCCATTATTGAATTTTTGTACATTTGGTGTAATTTTGTATGTAAATTGTACTTCCTTTCTCTCATTCATTTGGGGATTTTATGGTTTTGTATTTTGACTTTATCACAGTGTACTCTGTGCCTTAGATACCGGGAGATTGAGCTCAGCTTTATTTAGTGGTTCACCCTGATAATGGTTGTGACTAATCCAAGTGGGCATATACTCAACTAATAACCCAGGGCTACATGTACGAAATTGTGTGTTTGTGATTTCCTGATACATTTTAGCGATTCACTATTAGGAAATCGCCAACTGTGAGTACAACACGGTTAGAGATTCGCAGTGGGTCGCAAATGGATCTTCCTCATCAAAATTCATGAGGCAGGTTGCAATTTGCGACCCATTGTGAAGAGCTACAATTACAGGAATGGGGACTTGCTGTGCTAAGCAGACCACCATGTCTGTGACTGCTTTAAAAGAAAAAAAAGAAAAAAATATATATATATATATATATATATATATTTGTTTGTAATACAGCCCGTTTTACTTAAAGGAAATTGTGATGCATTTCAAAAATAAAAATGAAAAGCTACCCTTTCAAATTTTTACAAGTAGGCAGTTGTCTGTTGGACCACTGTCATCTCTTAAAAAATGTTGGCGCCAACATTCAGGAAGGGGTGTCCCTTGGGGACCTGTTCCCATTTGAGAATGGGTTCCCACCAACTTGAAGTTGGGGATAACTGTAAAAGTTTTGCGACCGCATTCCCAGTTGCCCAAAAATTCATACATACTATTGGTATTAGGAAGGGACGTCCTAAACATGCCCCTTCTTAAAACCGAATTGCAAAAGCAAAATGTGAGTCGGTAAAAAGTTGGTGTGTATTTTGCCAGGTACAGAAGGCAAAATGCTTTTACCGTTCACAAACGGGCTGATGGGCCGTTTGTGACATGCAAAATGCTTTGTACACCTGGCCCCCAATTTCTTACACTTCATTTTTTTTAATTCTTTTTATTAAACACATAAATAAATCATAAACACATACAATAATACACTGGGTTGCATCAAAAGAACTTCCTGAACAAGATACGTCTATCATAATCAAAAATTCAACATCAATATCAACGTTTGGGTTCAGAGATCTTCCGCCAATACTGGGTCGACCTGCACAGCCGGAGGCGCACAGATATCACCCCAATACACATTCCACGGCCCCCAGATCTTCCCCCACTTCTTGGGTCTCCCTCTAGCCACATATACTGCCCGCTCTCTAAACATACACCAGTCCAAATCTTCCATCCACTCCCCAATGGTGGGGGGCTGACTCGCCCCCCCACAGTTGAGCAATGTTCTGTTTAGCAATGCCGCAAGCCAACGTGGCCCACACCCTACCATGCGATGTGAGGTCCGTGGGGTCCCAGACATTTAACAAACAGCGTCGCGCTTCCAACTCAAAACTCACCCCCCAGACCTCATGCACCCTAACATGCCCCGCGACCAATACCCCCGGATGAGAGCACAATCCCATATCATATGGAAAAACGTTCCATCCTCTCCTACATTCATCACTCACAGCCAAACCCATTCGCACCATAGCTGCGATGGAGGATCTTCAATTGAACCAATCTGAGCCTCATTTGAACTGCCACAACCCTAGGAGAGGCCACAGCCTCCCTCCAATCTGCATCGTCCAGGATTAGACCGTCTGCCATCCATTGGTCCCGAAGAGCCACTAGGGGATCCTCCGTGTGATTAACCAGTTTCTTGTAAATCAAGGAGATCGTCTTCATTGGAAGATGACCATCCAACACTCGATCTTCCAAAGGGGACGCTTCCGGAAGCGTCCCACCCCGGGGGACGGCAGCCAGTAACGCATGCCTAATCTGGAAGTAGCGAAATCGCTCACTCCCGTGCAGCTGATAGCGTTCCTGTAGTGCTTCAAAGGAAAGAATACCATTGTTGCCCCAGAGGTCCCCTACTCGGGCTATCCCTATAAGGTCCCACTTGTCAAACCCCTCAGACTTCCAAAGACTACCTAGACGTTCTGCGTTCCAAAGAGGCGTAGCCAACGTGATCCTTCCCTCCCATTTAAGAGAACGGTTAGCCTCATTCCATACCTGAACAGCGACCGCCGTGGACCCTATCAAAGGATAACGTCCGCGTCTAGCATACAGCACCCTAGAGAACTCCCCCCAGGATCTTGACCGCGATCCATCGCATAGCCTGGGTCTAGAGGCGAGCCATAGATGGCCTCATTCACCGCCGCCAGTTGGGATGTCCAATAATACTTCCGAATGTTGGGCAGGCCAATCCCCCAGTCGCACCATGGCAATGTAAATTTTGTGTATTGCAATTCGGGGCCTGCCATCCCAGAGAAGTTGTCTCTGGAGAGACTCGACCTCCTTAAAATACGACGGTGGAACCGGGTCCATGGAATTGTGCAGCGCATAGAGGAAACGGGGAAGGGCCAACATTTTAAACAATACGGCTCGACCAAGAAGGGAGAGCGGAAGCGATTTCCACCGGGCCACGCCACGCCGAAGCAGAGTCAGGGACGGCAACAGGTTATTAGAATACCAGCTCCGAGGATCCAGAGAAACAAAAATGCCAAGATATTTAAAACCTTCCGTTCCCACCCTGACCGGACAGCCTTCCGGAACCACAGGAGGATCACCGCTCAAGACAAAGAGAACCGACTTCGCCCAATTAATGGCGAAGCCGGAATATCTGCCAAACACCTCCAGAACATCGAGAAAAGCCATAAGTGAGGCTTGGGGATGAGTCAAATATAACAAAATGTCATCCGCATAGAACGATATCTTATCCTCCCACTCGGGCGTCCATCTAATCCCCCGTATCGATCTATCCCAACGGACCCAAGCCGCAAGTGGCTCGAGTGCCAAGGCAAATAACAGCGGGGAAAGAGGACATCCCTGTCTGGTGCCCCTACCCAACTTAAAATCAGACGATCTGTGGTTGTTAACAACACGAGCAAGTGGATCCGAATATAAGAGACGGACCCAGGAAGCAAATTCCGGGCCGATACCCATCATATCCAGGACGGCAAACAAATAGGGCCATTCCACTCTATCGAACGCCATAGTGGCATCTAAGGATAATGAAATTGTCGATTCATGAATTTGGGAGGCCCCACCCAACACCCCATGCAGCCTACGTAAGTTAAGAGCCGTGTTCCGGCGAGGCATAAAACCAGACTGGTCCGGATGAACCAGTGTCGTTATAACCTTGACCAACCGCGTCGCCAGTAATTTCGCCAGGACTTTTGGCTCAGCATTCAGCAATGAAATGGGCCGATAGGAAGCACACTCCGTCTTCGGCTTACCCTCCTTGTGCAGGACTATGATGCTTGCCACTCACTGATCGTACAGAAGCTGTCCTTTCTCCCTACTCTCCATAAACATGTCTCTAACGAAGGGAGCCAACTTATTCGCGTTCACCTTATAGAGCTCAACGGGGAGGCCATAAGGACCCGAAGCTTTACCTGACCGAACCCCTCTGATCGCCTGCGCCACCTCGTCGTTGGTAAACGGGGAGTCCAGGAATTTCCTGTCCTCCTCTGTGAGAATGGGCATTGGAATGTCACAGATCATTCTCACACTTCTTAATGCTTGTCCACGCTCTCAGACAGAGCTCATCAGCAAAATGGCTTGACCAGTGTTCAGATTTCTAGGTTGGGACCGCATTACATAGACAAACAAAAGTCCATTACACAGAATGCGGGGTGGATGAGAAATCTGCAGTCGGACTATCAGAAAGAGTGTTACCGAAGACAAATAACTTCTTCTTCTAATGGATACTACTAACTGCAGATTCCTCACTTTGTGAGCAGATACCAAGGCAGTACCTTTCCCGGAGGAGGGTCTAAGGAATGGCTCAAACCAAAATGTCCTGCAGGACCAAACAGGCAAATTGTCCATCCTTGCAGACTTGACTGTCAAGACAATAGTGCTTAGTGAACATGTGCACTGATGCTCAACTAGCTGCCTGATCGAGATCCTGGACAGGTAACCGGCATGCTAGTGCAGCAGTAGCAGCCTTCGCTCAAGTGGAAAGAGCCATTAACCCTTCAGGTGGCTGCTCTTTAGTTAGCATGTAGCTGATTTGCATGGAGAGGAAAATCGATCTAGAGATTTTTCTTTTCAGCTCAGCCTGGCCCTCCTTTGCTCATGAGAAGCCTACAAAGAGTAGATCATCCACCCGATGATCCTTGGCATGATCAATGTAGACACCACTCAAAAGAGGATCCAAACAGAACCTCTTCCGAGGAGTGAGGCAAGACAAAAAGTCGGAAGAATGATATTCTGCATAACGAGGAAAGGTGGAAATGCAGCTTGAGTTCTCTACGCCAGATTGTAGTGGAAGAATGTTGTACAAGGTGGTTGAACCGAGAGGGCCTGCAGCACACTCATGTGGCGAGCTGATGCGATTGCAACCAGAAAAAACATTTTCAGATTCAAGAAATTTAGACAGCAGTGCATGGGGTACACATCAAAAAAAAGTGAGAACAAAACTCAAGTCCTACTGTGGCACAGCAAATGGCTTCTGTGAAAACGTGTTGTAAACCTTTAAGGAATCAATAGGTGATTTAAACAAAGAAGGCTGATCCGGCAACCTCAGGAAAGCTGAAATAGCCTTTAACACTGTCTGATGCAAGTCCTTGCTGAACAAAGTGCAGGACCCGTTGTTGTAACATTAAATCCTCCTGAAGCGCCAGCTTTATCTGAGGATAGATGCTAATGCCCAGGAATTCTGAACTGCACACCCTCCTGGCCCGATCCAGGATAACTTGGGCCTAGTTGAGCGTGATCTTTCTCAGAACTTGACAGAAATAACTGTGTTGGTGTTCAGAAGGTGAATACTTCACCAACATGCCTTAACATTTTGTCTTTATCTTGTCTCGTTTGCTGTGTGCTTAAAATAAAAAAAACAGAATCCCAATGTGAGCCTATCACATTGCTGCTTATTCGTTTAATATGGAGATTGGGATTTACATTCTTTTTCTGACATTAAAGTGAGCGGATTTTGTAGTTATCTATGTTACTATCTTGCTGGAGCAGATGGAGTGCAAAGAGAAAGGCTGTGGGATGTTATTTTTTTCTTACACCACAACATTCGAAAACCTGTAAAGGGCCGGCTCAAATATTTCAAACTATATATCAGCAGTTGAAAAAAACAAATGTAGCACTGATTTGTAATTCTGAACTCTGATTGAACGTTTTAATAAGATTGAAACAAATCAAGACACTTTAGTTATGTGATGGCCAAATAATTATTCACTGAAACCCGATTTCCACATATTGAAGTTTGTGCTCTTTATAGTTTTATCAGTGAAACTGTAGGACAAGTTACTTACCTTTGGTAGAGACCTGATCTAGCCGCAGATTTCTTACCTTTGAATTTACCAGGCGTCAGACTGGATCCCAAAGACTTTTCTTTGAGCAATACCCAGCATGCTGGTAGGTGGCATCTGTTGGATGTGCGTGACTGCGTCGTCCACACCAAAGTGACATCCACGTCACCTATATAGGCACCACCTCGAAGCCCTGAAGTCAGTTATTTTTTATTGACTTTCCATGCCAGAAATGCGGAGCCACAAAGAGTAAGGACACTGGTGTGTTTTTAAGAAACTAGGGCCCTGAAAGGGAAAAACCCAGACCATAGAAAGTTGTCCACCGTGCAGGGAGCATAGGTGGGTCAGTAACGGATCATTTCTCTACCAGATAAGGCGTTACCGAAGGTAAGTAACCTGTCCTTCTGATAGAGACATCTTGCTGCAGATTCCTTACCTTTGAAAAGATACCCAAGCAATGCCATCCCCGGAGCACGAACTGCAGGCAAATTTACACTAGATAATCCTGCAGGACTGAGCAGCCAAATTGGCGTTGTCTGCGGACTTGACTATCTAGGCAGTAACATTTGGTGAACATGTGGAGGGATGCCCATGCTACTGCCTGACAGATGTCCAGGACTGGGATTCCATGCTGCACAGCAGTGGTAGTAGCTGTAGCTATGGTGGAATGAGCCCTTAAGCCTTCAGGAAGCTGTTTCTTGGCCAGAGAATAGCACTTTCTTTTGCAGAGGACGACCCACCGGGAGATGGGCCTTTTCTGCACCACAAGACCTTTCTTCGTATCCCACGAAGAGTTGGTTGTCCACCCGGAACTCTTTTTTGCAGTCAAGGTAGAATGACAACGGTCTTTTGGGAACCAGGTGGTGGAGTCACATCTCTTCATTAGAGGGATGCGGAGAAGCGCAGAAAATTGGCAAGGTGACAGAATGCCCCACATGGAGTTACCATTTTCGGAAGGAAATAGGCCCTAGAGCAAAGAACCCATTTGTCAGGGAATATTATAATATAGGGTGGCTTGGACAATAAAGCCTGCAGCTCGCCTACCCTCCTGGCAGATGTAATTGCCACTAAGAAGGCTGTTTTTATGGTGAGCTGCTGGAGGGGGCTCAAATGGAGAGCACATTAGGAAAGTGAGAACCAAATTGAGGTCCAACTGAGGCATAATGAAAGGGGCAGGAGGGAACATCTGTACAAGGCCTTTCAGAAATCTATGTACAATTGGTGATTTAAATAAGGAGGGTTGGTCTGGCAGCCTCAAGAAGGCATACAAAGCTGAAAGATAATTAATACAACACGAATATCCAAGGGTCGAACGATGAGTGCTTTGAACACTATGAACTCCAGAAACAGGTATTATGTATTCGCGCCAAATTCCTAGATAAAGAAGGAAAATCCTATTTAAGTGGACGGATTCCCATCACTCACCACAGAGGTGACATGCTTCATCATCTGGGTCTCCTCTTGATGTCACGCTAGTGGCACTAAGGGCTACAACCTCATCAGAATGATGGGGGAGTCCGAGGATGTTTTAAGAGTAGCCAGGGAGAAACTGTAGTCCTGTCTAGATTACCAGATGAGAGCATTTAAACTGTGTGGGAAGTAACTGCAGTGCAAATTAATAAAGTGATCTGTGAATTTAAAATTGAGCTGTGAGAAACCTATCTTTATTAATGTCTCCCACAATTCAAACTAAATTTACATCCAGTGCTTTCTTCAGGATCACTACTATGTTGCTACTGCAAATGTGAAAAAAGAAAATACAGATAATGATAAATCCAAGTACATCTGAAACAGTTGGAACCGATACAACCCAATCACCTGTAATCAGGAATGTACACTCCTTCCTCTGCAGAACCTGTGTAGCTGACGGTATCTGTAACGCAAAACCCGACTCACCCAGACCCCTAAAAATACCCCAAAACCCTAACTCACCCTGACCCCTAAAAATACCCCAGCACCCCAAAACCTAAATGCACCCTGACCCCGAAAAATACCCAAGCATCCCAAATCCTAAACGCACCCTGAACCCTAAAACTACCCCCTGCACCCCAAAACCCGACTCACCCAGACCCCTAAAAATACCCCAAAACCCTAACTCACCCAGACCCCTAAAAATACCCAAGCATCCCAAATCCTAAACGCACCCTGAACCCTAAAACTACCCCCTGCACTCCAAAACCCTAACTCACCCTGACCCCTAAAAATGCCCAAGCACCCCAAAACCTAAACACACCCTGAACCCTAAAAATACCCCAGCACCTCAAAACCTAAATGCACCCTGAACCCTTAAAATACCCCAGCACCCCAAAACCTAAACGCACCCTGACCCCTAAAAATGCCCAAGCACCCCAAAACCTAAACACACCCTGAACCCTAAAAATACCCCAGCACCCCAAAACCTAAACGCACCCTGAACCCTAAAACTACCCCCTGCACCCCAAAACCCGACTCACCCAGACCCCTAAAAATACCCCAAAACCCTAACTCACCCGGACCCCTAAAAATACCCAAGCATCCCAAATCCTAAACGCACCCTGAACCCTAAAACTACCCCCTGCACTCCAAAACCTTAACTCACCCTGACCCCTAAAAATGCCCAAGCACCCCAAAACCTAAACACACCCTGAACCCTAAAAATACCCCAGCACCCCAAAACCTAAATGCACCCTGAACCCTTAAAATACCCCAGCACCCCAAAACCTAAACGCACCCTGAACCCTAAAAATACCCCAGCACCCCAAAACCTAAGAGCACCCTGAACCCGTAACATACCCCAGCACCCCAAAACCTAAACGCACCCTGAACCCTAAAATACCCCAGTATCCCTAAACCGAAATACACCTTGCACCCTAAAAATACACCCTGCACCGTAAAAATGCCCCAGCACCCCAAAACCTAAACGCACCTTGCACCCTAAAAATACACCCTGCACCTTAAAAATGCCCCAGCACCCCAAAACCTAAACGCACCCTGAACTCTAAAAGTTCCCCCTGCCCCCCCAAACCCTAACTCAACCTGACCCCCCCAAAATACCCCAGCACCCCTAAACGCACCCAGAAGCATAAAATGACTACCTGCACCCCAAAACCCTAACGCCCATGAACCCCTAAAAATACTCCAGCACCCCAAAACACAAAAATACTTTACACTATAATTTCCCAAGAACCCCAAAACATATACCCCTATACCCACATTTACCTTATCCTTACATATATAAAAACATATGCTTTTTCCATTCATGGATTTACAACGAATTTCGTTGTAAATGTTTGCGTGGTAAAAGCATATAAAATGTAATGCCATGCATTGTAATCGCATGGCGGAGTCATGGTATATGCGTTATAATAGTATGCGGAGTGATGGTATGCGGTGTGAAATATTCGTGGTAATGGGTGTTTACCCAGAACCACTGGTCCTCCCGGACCCATGCCATAAGCATTTGCTGCACTTCTGGGCACGCCGGACTGGATCATTATTCAGACCACCCTAGCCAGAACCCTAGTACGGGTGGGGCACGTTAATTGCTGGCCTCAGCCCCCCATCCTCCCAAAAGTGGATCCTGAGTAAGGACGCGACTGACTGGATCAGATAAGGTGGCATCCCTGCTTAGACTCCCGGGCACGGCTGGGTATTCCCGTTGCCAAGAAGTACACACACATTGCTTGCGCCTGGATCAAACACCTGATGCGCAATGTCATCCAGCAGAGGCAGCAAACCAGGACAGCAGACCAAACTGGACAAGTATACACTTCCCAAAATATCTATACCTGATCCATCCCCCACAAGCAGGAGTGGAGGTGCGACAGGGGAGGCAGACCCAGAACCCACACTCAAGGACGTCCTAGAAGCAATTGCTAGAATAAAGTCCTCATTGGAACACAAGATGGACACCATCACGGTGGAGGTCAACTTACTCCTGGCGGACATGAACAAAAACACCGAGCAGATCAAGCAAGTGGAACTCACCACGGCAAGACTGGTGGAAGACGCCTCCCAGCTGCAGACTGAGGTCAAGGAACTGCAGCAATTCCAGAAATTTGCTGAAACCAAGCTGGACGACTACGAAGGGAGCCTTCGACGCAACAATGTGGGAATCTTGGGTATCCCGGAAAGGTCGGAGGGACAGGCCATGGATCTCTTTGTAGAGGAACTTATTTTAAATCACCTGCAACGCAGGGGCTCGGGAAGTTTTTTGTTATTGAAAGAGCACATAGAGTCCCTGGGGGCCGGCCGAAACCTGATCTCCTCCTCGACCGATCCTTGCTAGGATTTTCAATTTCCGCAATCGAGACATGATACTCCAACATGCCCGGACGGTGCCTCGCCTGAAATATGAAAAAGCGAAAATAACCTTCTTCGCGGACTTCACCCAGCTGGTGCAGAGGCAAAGACACTACTTGCTGGGGATCAAGAAGGCGTTGAGAGACAAGGGGTACAAATACGCCATGCTGTTCCCAGCCAGGCTTCGAGTGGAAGCGGACGGAAAGGCCTGTTTTTTTGATAACCCAGATATTGCGGCGGACTGGCTGGAGTCGTTGATGGTCTACTCATGAGACATGGTGGCGAGGTGGTTCGGGGGGGGAGGTGGACTGGGGGTTGGGGTGCGGTGGGGGTGGGTACATAATACCACCCGATCTTTGAAGGGGAGCCAAAAATTTGGTGGGGCAACCTGGTTGTCAATACAGTGGATGAGATGAGTATTTCATCAAAACAGGCCTGTTGGACATGCAGAATTGTGAGTGAGGTATTGCACGACTTTATTGACTGTGGTTGGGGGGGGATGGAGGGGGCATCACGTACCCCACTTTCCTACTTTTAGTATCTTGTAGGGCTCAGCAAGTTAAGTTATGGGCAGTTTGAAGCCTGGGGTGCATGGGTGCAGGGAGGGGGGAGCTTGGAGGTTGGAAGGGAAAATTATGGTTTTCAAGGTTTGAAATGTACGTAGAGTTTGTTCTTTAGACAACACCAACATGGGCAACCGAGCAGGAGCAGCTTCTATGCATTAATATAGATGGGCACACAGTGGGATATAGGGGTTAGAGTTCTCAGCTGGAATGTAAACGGACTGGGTGACGAGATCGAGATCGAGATCAAATGTGGCATGGTCAACCAATACATCAGGCGACAGGCCCCAGGCGTCATCCTCCTACAGGAAACACACCTTATTGGGAACTCATGCCAGGCTCTGAACAAGGGAAGATATAGGTTGGTGGCACACGCGGGCTTTACTACTTGGTCGAGAGTGTGGTCATATTAACCAAAAACTCATTCCCTTTCACCGTGCAAACCACATGGTCTGATGCACGAGGTCGATATATAGGGGTCTTAGGTATGTGGGAGGGCAAGACGGCCACATTTGTTTCAGTGTATGTTCCCCCGGCCTTCAGAACGATGCATTCAAGGACCTTGGTGCTATACTCTTGTCACTCCCCGTAGGGCTCCTAGTGATAGGAGATTTTAATGCAGTGCTGTCTGGAACACTTGACCGTTATCCACCGCAGGAAATCAGACACACACAGAAGTGGTTACTAGACTTTCTCGAGTCCATGGGACTGGTGGATGGTTGGAGGATACATAACTTAGACAGGACCCAATACACATTCTTGTTGGGAGCCCACCACAGTCTATCTCGAATTGACTACATCCTAGTCCCGGCGGCACAGGCATTCAATATCCGGGAGGTGCGTCACTTGTGTAGAGGCATCTCGGACCACTCCCTGGTCTGGATGAAGGTAGTCCTGGGTCAAATGAGCGCTGGAAATATAGCCCCCATTAATTCATGGAAACTCAGAAGAAAATTGCCCAAGCGACAGACAACTGCTTTCAAGATAATGAGGGGACTGTTGACTCAGGGCAGACGTTATGGGAAGCCTACAAAACAGTTATTCGCGGGGAAATCCTGTCCCTGATTGCGGGAAAGAAAAATGACAAGCAGGTAGATTTAGTGTGTGCAGAAGAAGAAATACTGAGAGTGGAAGAATTAGCTCAGGCTGTGACACCCGATAAACTACATCTCCTTAACCTGAAACAAGACGACTTTAAAAGCATAGCTGAAGACAGAGGCGGGGCACAGGGCAGAGACACGCAGAGCAGAATCTATGAACATGGTGATAAGGCGGGGAAGCTAACTGCATGGTTGGATAGGAGGCAATGGGCGGCCCGTCTGGTGCCAGAGTGACAAGGAGAGGACACCGTCCCCATAACTGACCCACAGGAAATAGCTGACCAATTTGCAGGCTACTATCAAACGGTGTACAATACGACTGGTAAATACACGGATGGAGGCAACAGTGAATTGCTTAGAGATATCAGACTTCCCACCCTCTCACAAGAAAATAGAAAATATATCAAGTCCGCTCTCACAGACGATGAGGTGGCAGAGGCAATACGGGGGGTGAACTCGGGAAAGGTGTCAGGTCCCACTGCCATTCGAATTGAATTGTACAAATTGAGACCGGACAAGATAGCCCCGTACCTCCGTTCAATGTTCATTGAGAGCAGGGGCAGGGGGATGGTCCCCTTTGATCAACGTGTTGCAAATATCGTGGTCATTCATAAGAAGGGTAAACCTAAAATTAGCAGTGCGTCCTATAGACCAATATTGCTGCTTAACGCAGAACCTAAGATCCTTGCAAAACTATTAACCACATGCTTGATTAAAGTTATTGATACACTAGTGCACCCCGACCAGTCAGGCTTCATGCCACATCGCAATACCGCCCTCAATTTACGCCGCTTGCATGGTGTTTGGGCAGAGTACCAACTATGCTAGAACCCGCCATATTGGTATCCCTAGACGCCACCATGGAATTCGATATGGTCAATGGCCATACCTCTCCGCCTTGCTGGACAAATTGGGATGTGGTCCCATCTTTAAGAGCTGGGTAAGCCTACTATACTCCAGCCCCATGGCTCAGGTTGTTGTGAACAACCGCAAGTCTCCAGCTTTCCAACTGAGCCGTAGCACGTGCCAGGGGTCCCCCTATCGCCGCTCCTCTTCGCATTAGCCTTGGAGCCCCTGGCGGCATGGATCCATAGAGATCAAGTGATTCGCGTGATGAGGTGGTCCCTGGTTGGGAAGATAAGATATCGCTATACACAGACGACATTCTGCTGTATCTGACCTCCCCAAGAGCCTCCTTGATATTCTTGCGGTGTTCGGGAGATACTCCGGATTCACCATAAACTGGTCAAAGTCTGTGTCCTACGTCCTACAGGGAGAACCACCCACTCTCCTGAGGGGCTGCCCGATACAGATAGTGTCGGACGGCTTCCCCTATCTTGGCATCTTCATCACGCTGAGCTCGGAGCTCCGCTTTGCCCGCAACCTGGTGCCACCTATACAGAGGCTGAAAAGTGAAATCACGCACTGGAAGTCTTTGCCCATCTCGTTAGGTAAAGCAGTCCTTTTCAAAATGATGGCACTGCCCCGCTGCCTCTACTCTCTCCAGAACTCAATGGACCCAGTTCCCACATCTTACTTCAAAGAAATAGAGAACCTTCAAAGAGATCTCTTATGGGACGGTAAGCCCCAAATTGCCCTAACTAAATTGAACCTTAATTGGTATGACGGGGCATCAACCTTCCAGATATTAGGACGTATTATTGGGCGTCCCATTTGGTAGCTATCCACAAAGGGATTTATGCCATGGATAGGTGGCTACTCCCAGGGGGGGGGGGAATACGGCTGAGCGCTATATGCCAGGCGACTTCTCACTCGGTCCATGTTTGGTATGATGTAGCTAACAAGCAGCTGGGATGGGACAGTGGACTTACCATGGCAACTCCACTGTGGAACTCTGAGAGGCTGGGAAGTCTGTGGCAGTCCAAGGGCTTCGATAAATGGGACCTTATTGGAATCTCAGAGATCAAAGCTATCGGGGGTAAGGAGTCTATTCTTCCCTTCGCCTCCCTCCAACAGCAGTACCGCCTGGCGGATACTGAATATTATGAGTATCTTCAAATATGGCATGCCCTGCTTACCCACGTCACCAACAAATCCACACTTCCGGAGGCCTCCCCCTTAGAGGACAGATGCCCACCTCCCCGAGAAAACCGTCTCCCTGATCTACAAAAAACTGAATAATAATATGGAAGATCCACCTCAATCCACCTCAATCGCTGAAGGAGAAATGGGTTAGAGATGGCATAGAATTAGATGAGGAAGACTAGCAGGAGGCAGTCTCCTCCCCGAGAGAAGTAGCAGTCCAGGCAAAGCTACGATTGGCACAACTCAAAATTCTGCACAGGGCTGGGCTTGGTACGCATGGGCAGAGCAGAAAATGAAGAGTGCAGACGTGGGTGCGGGGAAATCGGCACATTTATACACGTATTATGGACCTGTGTACATATGCAGTCTTATTGGCAAGCTAGACATCACGCCCTACAGGAGGTACTCAATATTGACCTGTAGCCCGAGGCTCGCAGGTGCTTAGTAAACATTTGGGAACCCACGGATCTCACCTCTTATACTACACAATGGGCAACTCTGGCACTAATGATTGCGAAAAGGAATATTGCACATCACTGGGGGGCCAGTCAGTCACCTACACTGGGAAAATGGGAGGAGGACCTAGATTGGTGTATGTTTAGGGAGAATTCAGTCTATGTTGCAATTGGGTGCCCTGGGAATTGGAATAAAGTGTGGGGGCCATGGAACCACTTCAGAGGTGATATCTGTACTCCACAGACTCCCTTGCATGAATCTAAGACTCTTGAGACCCCTGGATTTGTTTTGTATTGTTAAATGCGACTTGATTTACTGTGTTCCAGATTGGAAAAATCGGAATTTGTAATGTCTCTTGCGCGTGAATTCCAATGGTGAATTTTGTCGTTGTTTAATAAAAAGATTTATATATAAAAAAAAAAAAGTGCAGAGTTGACCAGTTCGGGTGGAGGACCCTCCCCTAGTGCTGCAACAGAAGATCCTCCCAGAGGGGCAGCCTGATCGGAGAATCGATGCTCATTTGTAGAAGCTTGGGATACCAGACTCCCTGTGTCCAGTCCAGAGCAACAAGGATGACTAGGGTCCGTCGTTCCTGATCTTCTTGAGAACTCTAGACAGGAGTGGTATGGTCAGAAAGACGTACAGGAGGCCTGAGCTCCAAAGCGTCTTCGTGCGAGAGATGACTTGCAAACTCCAGTACGCGTAACTACTAACACTCAGTGTTCTTTGCAGAGGTGAACAGATCTAACCAAGATTCTCCCCACTGCTGAAAGAGTCCTTGTGCCACCTCTGGATAGTGATGCCACTCATTCACCAGGCACAGTAAATTAAGTTTGTCCATTCAGGGAATCTGCCAGGTGTGGAACCACCTGGGATATATGCCCTGCCGTTCCAGCCATGCTCAGAGACAAAGGGTCCACAACCCCACTCCGCCCAGTTTGTTGCAGTACCACATGGCGCTGGTGCCATCTGTGAACACTTGAACTAGCCTTCCTTTGAATGAGGGTAGAAAGGTTTTCAATGGCAATCGGAATGCTCAAAGCTCCAGCATGTTGATATGGAGTTCAAATTCTGCCGTAGACCAGAGTCCTCCGATCTCTACCTTTCCAAGACGGCCGCCCCACCCCAACAGTGACACATTTTTTATTACTTTGAGATCTGGTTGGGGAAGGGAGAAGGGTGCCTGTGACCCAATCGCGGTTCATTAGCCACCACTGCAGGTCTTGTGCAGTTCTCTCTGAGATCTGGACCCTGTCAGAGAGATTCCGCTTATGTGCACCCATTGGAACCACAAGCCCCACTGCAAAGCTATGCGGCTCAGCAACCTCCGAGTCATTCTCAACAAAATCCAGGATAGAGGTTGTTACATTGGTATCGTAGCCTGAATATCCTGGACTCGCTGTTCGGGCGGAAAAGCCAGAAACTGCACTGTATCCAGAATGGCTAAGATGAAAAGCAGTGTCTGAAAGAGTGTCAGGTGTGACTTTAGCACAATGATAGTGAACCCCAATGAATGCAGGAGGTTTGCCGTAGTCTGGAGGGGGGAGATGACAGCCTGGGGCGAGCCCGCCTTCAGCAGCAAGTCGTCGAGATAGGGGAATACTGGCACCCGTGATCTGCGCAAATGAGCTGCGACCACCGCCATAACTTTGGTGAACACCTAAGGGGCGCTGGTAAGGCAAAAACTAAGCACAGAACTGAAAATGGCTTGTGGCTCACCTTAAACCGAAGGCTTGACGGCAATGTGGAAATAGGCATCCGGCAAGTCCAATGATACCGTCCAGTCTCCAAGGTCAAGGGCTGACAGGACCTGAGCATCTTGAATTTTTTCATTATTGAAGTAGCAATTGAGGGCTTGTAGGTTTAGGATAGGACAGAGACCCTTTTCCTTTTTCGGGGGGAGAAAGTAGCTGGAATAGCAACCACAGCCTACTTCTGCCTCAGGATTCCTCTCTATGGCTCCATTCGCCCAGAGAGCCATGACTTCCTCCTGGAGTAAAATTAAATGATCCTCCGTTAGCTGGTTGTAGGCAAGGAGGGAGCGGTGGGTTTGAAGGGGAGGGAGTAGCCCCAACAGACTATCTGGAGAACCCACCTGTCTGATGTGATGGTCTGCCAGTGTTGGAGGTGATGGCTGATCCTGCCACCAACTGGACGCCCATGGTCTGGAAGGGTGAAACTAGGAGGGTTTGGAGGCAGAAGCTGCTGTGGAGTGGTGGTCTGACCCGACCTCTGGCCGCCGACCCACGTAATCGGAACAAACTGCACTTGCGCAGAGATTACTGAACTTGCACAGCTGGAGGCTGAGGTATGGCTGGCACAGCTAAAAGCCCCTTCCGTAGCCACGAAAGGGGCGTAAGGCTAACTGAGGATGTGCAGCCACTGAGAGGCCTAAGGATTTGGCCATAGCCCATGACTGCCTAAAGAGCTCAAGATCAGTGTCTGCCTTGTTTCTGAAGAGACCGGTGTCATCAAAGGCCATGTACATGAGCAAGACCTGCAACGGGGTTTAACCCAATAAGGCCTGATAGGTGGCAAGGGATCCATGTCACAAAACAAAATCATATCAAATACCCCACAGTGGCAATGATAAAAATTAGTTAAAGAAGCACAACATACACATCATTCTAAGGTGCATGAGAATTGATCTCATTTCATAATTTATGTTATTCTTTTCAAAGTTTTCCATTTTTTGATAATCTTCTCCACTTGGTACAAACAATATAATTTTTTTTTTTGGGCTACACAACCACCTCGCTTGCCCTTCTTTGTTACAGAGGGAATTTTACATAACACTGAACGCTTTGCCCTGCAATTCGCTAATCAGTAACCTTGCTTACCTTTGCCTATTATTGGGGCATCCTTACTCAAGACTGAACATTTCGTTTTTAATATTTGAATTACTTTTTTGCCATTTCCACTTTTTGCTCCTGTAGTATGGCGCTGTGTAATTCCACCTTTACCAGTCAATAAAGCATCTAATTATATCGCTCTCCCGATCCAAAAAACTGATCACAAAAAACCAATGTAGTTTTTTTCGATTAAATAAAGTTAATGAAGTTCATTTCCATCCTGAGTTCCAAGCCTCTTCTTGGCCGGACTCTCTGATAGGTCCCTATGACTCACATGCTCACTATCCAAACCTCACAGTGATGCTGTAACCTGATTGGCTGCCTCTCCCAAGCCTCACTTTCAGTCCTTCCAGGGATTGGCTATTAGGTAATGAAGTTCATTTCCATCCTGAGTTCCAAGCCTCTTCTTGGCTGGACTCTCTGATAGGTCCCTATGACTCACATGCTCACTATCCAAGCCTCACAGTGATGCTGTAACCTGGTTGGCTGCCTCTCCCAAGCCTCACTTGCAACCCTTCCAGGGATTGGCTATTCCGCCTGGGCCAGCAGTCGCCGCCCCTGTCAGCACAACACTTTAGCTTTTTTCCACCATTGCCCCATATCCACGGGGTCCGGTAGCAGGAGACGCTAGGTGCAAAACGGGTGGCAGGCGTTGCGGGCATAAGATCTCCAGACCACCCTTACTTCCAATCAGATAAGTAATCTGTGCACACTCTTTCCTTTGTTTTAACTCCGTTTTTCGTCTTTCTTGTTATCCCTCCACAGGGTGTGCCATTGTCACTTTCCCCCCCCTCCCGAGACCCATGGGGTGTGGATCTTGTGCATTACAAGTGAGAACTCTGTCCAGTATTTGTCAATTATTTCTTTTTTGACGCCATACTTTACATCACCTTTTGCCTCATTTTCCGGGTAGTTTGATCGCCTAACCACGAGTATTGTGTTACCGGCCGATCTGTCTAACGGCCATTTCTACGTGACATAGTGCATGTTTCTACGCTGTTCCCACCTATAGGACGGCGTTTTCTTGCACTAAAATAGCGTTTATGGCACCATGATCACCTTCTCAGTAGTCTCAAGCACGTCCACAGAGTTTTTACGCTGCAAAAAACCCTTGAGATGGATCGCACTAACTGTGTGTTGTTTGTCTTTTGTGTATGTATGTCCTTTTCTTTCAGGCAGTACAGGGACCTCAAATTGAAGGTTTCCCATCACTTTTGTTTGGTTTTTGCACTTTATTTTACACACTTGTTTTTAACTTTCACGTCCTCTGGTAAGGGTGGGCCTTAGCGCGCCCATACCGCCGAGGTACACCACCTGACGGTCCTGATGAAAGCCCAGTAAATGACACATAGACGGGCAGAAACATGTTGACCCCACTTTAAGTGGAAATAACCGAGTCATTAACTGGTAAGTTTCCCACACATATTTTACTTATGTCAAACTGACCATTGAATAAAAAAAATTCCGTATGGTACACATTTCTTTTTGACACTTTTGCCACAAAGAACCTGCTCCGCAGTAATCTGGCGTTGTAGCACACCAGGGAGGCATTCGGCTTCTCCAGGTGGGCCCGATGATGAAGCATGTCACCACCCAGGGTGGTGAGTGAGGGCTTCCTAAAAAAAAAAAAAAACCCGCTGATTTCCACTGTGACTTCTTCAGGGAGATTTCTTCTCTGTGTCTAGTGCTTACACACTTCTCTCACGACACTCTTTTGTTGTTTTACAAGATTTAACAGGGGGACCAAGAGTATCCTTTTCCCTCTCTCTCAATTTGTTATTACAAATATACAAACAAAATTCAAATTTATATAGGTCAAAACAAAACACGACACAGAACAATCAATACGTTATTTGAAAACAAAATATCTAGTAAACGAACATGAGTTGTTGACAACGGGTCAAAGTAGCTCACATCTATCTTTTTAGAGCCCTTGAACTTAGTGCCTGGGTTATGTGGTCACTATTGCCTTCCCACACTCAGCCAGGTCCAATCATATGTATAGTCGTTTTCGAACTATTGCATACTTTTCAGGCATAGCCAATGTTCTTATATTGAGGTGGTACACCTTACGAAAAAAATGTAACAGTGAAAAGAATAACAAATTGTGAAATGAGATAAAATTCTCAAGCACCTTAGATTGATGTGTATGTTGTGCTTCTTTAACTAATTTTTATCATTGGCTCTGTGGGGTATTTGATATGATTTTGTGTCATGAGAAAGACCTGGACATCCCCCGAAAAGCCAGATAGTCTCAGCCAGGCGTGACATCCGACAGTCACGGTCAATGAAATTGCTCTGCCCAGCGAGTCAGTCGTGTCTATACCACATCTAATGGTGAACTTTGCTGTGTCTCTCTTAGCTGACACTGCTTGGAAAAGGACGGCACATGCCTCCTCCAGGACCTGTGGCTGCACTTGCACCACCGTTTTCCACAGTGTGTGGGAATAATGGCTGAAAAAAGCATGCAGTGTTCACTGACCACAATGCAAGGATGGCGGAAGAAAAAATGGTCCTCGCAAACTATCCACAGGCTTTTGGATTCCCTACCTGGGAGAGCAGAAGTGAACGCCTCCTGGGACGTAGATGTCTGGACTACCAAGTTCTCTGGGTTAGGGTCGGTAGTGTGGAAATTTGGGTTGCCCGGAGCAGGGCAGTGGTGGTGGGCAATCGTCCTATTCACAGGAGCCCCTTTTTTGGGCTTTGACTAGGTTCCCAGATGGACTTCCATGATGGCATCACTTATGGGAATAAGTGTTCTGAGGAGGAAACTCCCGCCTGTAGCATCTTTTTAAGATGTTAGTCTTGACCTCCACCGAAGGAAACTGAAAGCCAAGGACCTCAGCTGCCCTTCACACCACCATAGATTAAGACACTCCCTCCTCCGTACCAACTGTAGGGCCAGAAAGCATGCCAGTATCTGGAGAAGTATCCAGTCCACTGACTTTACCCAATTCATACTCATACCAGTCCATTTCCTCAACAAGCTGGTCTTATAAAGGGTCCTGCGACCCCTCCCAATGTTCTGTCACTCCTACCCCTCCAGAAAAAGACTCAGGAAATGACCTAGGAATTGTAGGTCTTGGAAACGCCTTACCGGTTCCGGGTCGTCAGATAAAAATGGGGCTGACGTGGTCATGAGTGTCAGGGAAGGTTGCAGTGGCACAACCAATGCCGGACCGGATGCATGGGTGCTGGAGTGGAACCCGATGGAGCCCTCTTGGGGCCTAAATGCGCACTGGAGGGGCCAGGCCTCCCAAAAAGGAAATGAATGGGCTCATAAAATTCTCTTAGTTTGGCGGGTGTTGCTCTTGCTCCAGGTAAATCGGGGAGAAGCGGAGCCAACCCAGGCTCTGTAGAACAAGGCCATGAAAGCCGAACGCTCCTCTATCGCGTTGGTCGATGGACGGGGAGAAGTCTAAGCATGCCTCAAATTCTTGTGCTTTTTGTGCCTCTTACCTAAATGTCTCGATGATTTTGAGTGGGACAAAGAGGACTTGGGACTCCTGGAGCAGTGCCGGGACCTTCCTCTCGACTGGGACTTGAGGAGCCAAGAGACCTACACACCAAAAAAGAGGGGGGTGACAAAATGTTGAAAAATCCTGTCAAATAGTGACTGGGTAACTCTCTTTATGGAGCAGAGTTTGACTGATGCAGAAAGAAAAGAACTGACATCAGCGCGCCAACGTGGCACATACATAGGTGATGCAGACGTCCCTTTTGGTGCAGACGTCACACTGGACCGACCGACCGACGCAACCTACAGATGCACGGATATTGCTCAAAGAAAAATCTTCCAGTTCCCGTCTGACACCTGGGAAATTCAAAGGTAAGAAATCTGCGGTTACATGTCTCTATCAGATTGTCTGTGTAAATTTAGTGGCTATTTCAGTGAAGAATGTGCTCACTGTGAATTACAGTGCACTACCAGAATATATCTGTGAGTGTGCATCAAAATGCACCACCCGCTACTTACCACATCCTTACTACTCTCCTACTTAGTGGGCGTGGTGCATTTGGTACACTTGTTCTTTGAGAGATGTTTGGATTTTTCACAATCCTTATGACTCAGAGGATGTAACAGATGGCAGCACCCTCGCTCTGAACATGGTTCCAGCACCATTGCAGCCCTCCCTCTCCCAAGGCACTGCCTTCTTAAATACGAACATAATGTTTCGTCTTCGTGCATCTGAGGGCAGTGTATATGCCAGGCACATTACACAAACCAATTTTGCAGATTACAGGTACCTGAATTTGTGTAAAAAAAAAAAAATTTGAAAGAAACCATAAGCCCAGAGGAAATCGTAGAGTTACACCCCATAACGACGAAACGTGTTGGCATTAAGGATTGGAGGATCTGGTGGCATTAAAGAAGAAACAAAAGGCCAATTTACTATTTCTTTGTTTATTTTGTATAAGACATGAGTGCTCCAAAAATTGTAAATAATCTGAGTGGAAGTGTGAGCTGAAGTTGACAGGCACACTAACAAGTTATAGTCTTTGGGTGCATTATAGCACATTGGTCACACAACAGGAGTCGTGGCTTGAGCCAAGACATTGAAGGGGCACTTGAGCCCCGTGACGGACATATTCATGCGGTCACGGCACAGCTTGAATCATGTATGTATGTATTGCATACTTATATAGCGCAAACTATCACCTTAAGGGTATTCTGGCGCTCTGACTCTTAGCAGACCATACGCGATGTTACACTGATGCAATACTTACACAATGCTAGGAAAGAGAAACATTTTTAATCCTTTTTTAAAGGAAGAAAGGTCCCCCAGGCTTCTCAAAGACAAAGGTAGGGAGTTCCACAATTTAGCTGCGGTAAATCTAAAGGAGCGTCCCCCCCATCCGTGTCCTCAAGATCTTAGGGACTACCACCAGGCAGGCTGACGAGGAGCGAAGAGATCTGGCAGGCGTATACCAAGAAAACAGCTCCTGCAGAGGAGACGGACCCTGCCCATGAAGGGCCCTAAACACTAAACGCACTGCGTTGGGAGATTGGCAACCAATGAAGGTCCATAAGCGCCAAGGAAGATGAATCAGAGCGCCGATGAGAAAGCCAGCTTGGCAGCCATGTTCTGTACTCGCTGCAGTTTACCCACCAGGGTGGCTGGCGTACCCAGAAGTAGTGCGTTGCAGTAGTCGAGTCTGCTTAAGATGATGCCATGCACTACCTCTGGTCGGGCATGGACTGGGAGCAGTGGAAGGATCTTCCGTAGTGTGCGGAGCAACATCATGCAGGTAGCCACTGTTTTATTCACAAACGTGTCTAACTAAGTTAGATCCAAGCATCACACCCACATTCCGAACAAAGTCTGCCACCAAAACTGCACCCTGGGAAGAAGTAGGCCAAAAGTCCAACGGCAACGGCCGAGGGGTACGATCCAGCGAACAGTGCAGCACCTCCATTTTAGAGCTGTTAAAATGCAGGGAGTTTTGACTCAACCAATCCGCGGTAGCTGTCATACAGCGATGGAAGGTCTCCTGAGACACCGCATCCCTACCTTCAAAGGAGAAGATAAGTTGTGTGTCATCGGCGTAGTTGATGACCGCAATACCAAAGGACTTAATCTAACCAGGGGACGGAGGTAAAGATTGAATAAAATAGGGCTAATGGCCGACCCTTGGGGTACGCCCTGCCCCACATTTATGATGTCAGATCTGTAGGGCAAAAGCAAAAACAACAGGTGATGGACAGAATGCAGAACAATGTCATACATTCACCCCAGTACAGAGATCTGGGCCTAAATCCATCTTTTTTTTGCTCACCATGCCTTTCCAGTTTGAACCCAGCTATATGCAAATCAGCCTTGACCCTGTGCCCCATGGGAACAGTCCAGCCCGAACTGCCAAGCCAGGTCCTCCCCGGACTGGAAACAAGCATCCAAGGACCGGTTTCGGGCTTTCAGCCCTCATCAGCCTGGATAGCTTGATTCCAGTGGCATGGAGAGCACGGCAGTTCGGGCTGGACTGTTCCCATGAGGCACAGGGTCAGACTGATTTGCATATAGCCATGTGTGAACTGGGGTGGCGGAGTGGGCTAAAGAATGGTGATGGATCAAACCCAGATCTTTTGACTGGGTGTGAGTGTTTGATTGTTTCAGATGCTCCGTCCATCACCACCCCCTTTTGTACCGCTTTGGCCGCCATGAGTGCGGCAGGGTATGCTCAGACGTGAGTCCCTTGCTCACTTTGCCACTGGATTCAAGCTAGCCAGGCTGAAGATGGCTGGAATGCCAAAAACCGGTCCTCGGAAGCTTGTTTCCGGTCCAGGGAAGGCATGGCTTGGCAGTTCGGGCTGGACTGTTCCCATGAGGCACAGGGTCAGACTGATTTGCATATAGCCATGTCTGAACTGGGGTGGCAGAGTGGGCTAAAGAATGGTGATGGATCAAACCCAGATCTTTTGACTGGGTGTGAGTGTTTGATTGGTTCAGATGCTCCGTCCATCACCACCCCCTTTGGTACAGATCTGTAGGGCGGCAAGGCTACCACCTGGTGTCTATTACCATGATAGGAGACCAGCCAGTCCAGAGGCAGGCCAGACACCCCAATTTCCTCCAGTCTCCTGACGAGAATGGCATGGCTGACCATGTCGAACGCGGCCGACATATCGAGCAGCACTAAAAAGGCTGCCCGACCGAGATCGACTCGCGAACGAAGATCGCCCAAAACGGTCACCAATGCGGACTCAGTACCATGGGCTGGCCTGAAGCCAAACTGGGCCACATCCAGACAGGTCTTGGTCTCCATGAAACTGGACAGATGTTTGGTGGCCAGCTTCTCCAAGATCTTAATGGGAAAAGGAAGCAGCGAGATGGGCCTGTAGTTCGCTGAACAGGTGGGATCCAGCGTTTCCTTTTTCAACAGCGGAGAGACCACGGTCAGTTTCCAGCAATCCGGAACTCGGGCGGTACTGAGGGACTGGCAGCAGATGGCATGGAGGGGGGGGGGGGGGGAAACTCCTCTTTGAACACTTTCCAAATTTTATATGGTAGCGGGTCCAGGGGAGAGCCTGAAGATACACTGTTGGCCAGCAGACAGAAATCCTCAAAGGAAGGAATCATGTCCTTCTCAATGCAGACAGTTTGCTAGCACACTGTGAAAAGACTTATGAAGTTGTCGAAAGGCGAAGGAAGTTGAGAGTGGAGTTCTAAATGCACTTGAGAAGGCATACAAAGCAAGGATCTGATGTCAGCACGCAGAAATGGCACTTCTATGTGGCTTCACACCATCACTTTTGGGGTGATACAGTATTAATGGTAAGCTGTGTGACACAACCTAGCAGCGCGTGATAGTGTTGGAAAATTCTCTGGGTCCAGTCTGGCACCTGGGGAACAATCTAAAGGTAAGGAGTCTGCAGTTAAAGTATCCATCAGAAACAATCCTTCATCAGACCTTCAAAAAGGCTATGATAATATTTTCAGCAAATAAATAGTAAAATTGGTATTCAGTGGTTTAATGGACTCAATAAAATGTTTTAGTTTTAGCAGTGCTTTGAAACTAACAGAAAGGCATCAAAATACAATGCATATATTAAGAAAATGTTTGCATTCTCTTGAAGTTTTGTTTCTATGAGAATGTGTCTTGCTCTGATAACACATGCACACTAGTTGCTAGCAAACCTTCTGGTGTATCAAAGTGCAATTTCATATTGCCTTTGAAAAAGTAATTACAGTGCCACAAAATCCTGAAAATGGTCAGGCTTCAAATATGGAGGTGTTTGCCCATTACTCAATTATTCACTGTGCTACAGGCATCCAGAAAATGTAGTTTACAGCACTTGAAATTTACAAACAAGGGTTGAATGACAGTATAAAAAAGAAAAACAAAAGAGTGAATCAGTGATGAGACTTTTATGATCAGGAATGGTTAGTGGACTTACAGGAAATAATTAGTATTACCTTTTGTGCAATACTTTGAGCTTCCACTATTTCATTTGGTCACAAGAACACAGTTGTGTCTGAATTAAGGATATTATACCTCATTTAGTACTGATTTTCACATCTAGAAAAAGTAAAGTAATGCTGCATAATGTACAATCAGGTTCTAATTGTTTCCACAACAGGCTTGTTAACTTGAAATAATGAACATGGCAAGTCTACTTGGATACAAAAATAGAACCCAAACCCTATTAACAAATCACAATGTTAACAGTTAATCCATATATTTTATTAACGGTTTACATTATGGCCATAGAAGCTAGCATTTTCCATATAGACATAAGGTGTTTTTATATCTACCATGTGTAAAATCGAGATTAAAACAGTGGGCATGCCATAAAAATAAAGCATGATAGCACAATCTGGATTATAAATCAAGACAAAAAATAAGGTGACTTCTTAATGTACTTTTTGAACATCTGGGAGGCAACAAAAGCTTTTTTCAGAAAAGCAGATTTAGAAAATAAACACTTTCAATCTTTTAAAGACTGTCTCTTTTCAGAACTAGCAAGGAGCAGTAGAGCATTGTTCAAACAGCTCCACAAATGTACTTCAATACTATTCGATTTGAAACATTAGTTGGGAGTATAATAGAGCATCCATGCCTCTTCACCTTTGTAAATACTTGGATGCAGACATTAAACAGCCCATTAAAAAGTGGGCAGAAGCCACCACTGGACAAAGGTTTTCAAACTTTATATGGGTAGGAAATTTGTTGCCACTGTTAACAGAAGGTGGAGTCTGAAAATAGTGCATTAAAAAAAGAATAAAAACGTAAAATTATTAATGTATTACAGTGGCCGCAAGGTGACACATTTTACTACATCCCAAAAGAAGATAAGCATTTTAAATTCAAAGAGCAATGAGCGGGAACTATTTTCCCATTCAATTAGAATGGATTAATTCAAATAGGCTACAAACGACATTGTGGCATTACCATTCAATGATTGAGTCTTGTTTAAAAGTCAGTTTTATTAACAATATATTTACACATTATACTGCTCCTTTTCATCTATGATATATGTTTTAAAGTTAAAAAAGTATTGAGCATTAACCACAAAACAAAATGAAACCATTTTAAACTATACAATACTTTATACACAATTTATACAAAGCAACACCTTTTTTTAAATAATATACCTGGACACAAAAATATACACCTTTAGAGAAATTCACATCAGTAACTGTATAAAGCTGTCTTTACTAAGGTCCTAAAATTTAGGACTATAATATTAGCTCTGAAAACTATATGTGAGGCTATGACAATCCTGAAAGGTCACTGACATTTTCAAGGCTATACACTTCAATTTCAGTTGTTTTAGCTTCAAGTTTTAAGATTCGTACTATTATACGAAAACATAGTGGTAACTTGTGTATTAAACTGGAATTAAGAAAGCAGAACTGTAGGAGCCAACAGCAGAAGTCCAATTGTTCACCTTTCAATACCATCCCTCTAACTTCAAATACAACTGAAAGTTTTTCAAGACTGCATACATGCTACTCAAAATATGATAAATTAGCTTTGTAATGCACTTAAAAATTTGACATACTGTTCTGCAAGTGCTCAAAACATGATTTCATGAGATTCAAATTAAAGAAAAACAGCCAAAGTGATTCTAAGAAACAGTAAAAACCAAGAGATTAGTTTCCTCCTTATTTTAAGAGTGCATTCAACATTAAGGCTTTCAACTGGCTATTTTCACCATGAACTGAAGGCATGTAGACATATTTCTCTGAGACACCATAGGTAGCTTCAAAGTCGTATACGTTAGAGTAGCAATAATACATATTGCCCTATAAAAAATGTCCTGCTGTAGTTACTTCATGTTGGCAGTTTTCTTTGATCTGAAAACTCTTGTGCATTTTAATAATTTTCAAACCAAGGGACAGTGGCACTTTTAGAGTGCCTATTCTAATAGCAAAATATTTTTAATCAAGCAAACAGGATTTTGTTGTTGGTTGTGGCAGTGAGCATGAGTAGATCAATAAAGTTCATTTATGCTCTTGGATACAAAGTCAACAACATACAGGGCAGGAATAGAAGTGCACGAGGAAAGAACTGGATTTACGTCTCACACCACAAAGATGTATGATATTGCACTAAACAAAGCATATATGTAGTACTTATGCTGTAAGAAATTAAAGCAGGAACACATGCTGAATACTAGAATCTTTTTTACACCCCCCTAGACTGACGTAGAAGTCCGTTTTGTAATATGCAGCGATATAATAACAGCATGAGACTAAAGCTACAATGGCAAGTGCATTTTTAACAAAAACTGTGACAAAACATGAGTTAGTCATAACATCTTTGGAGATATTTTAGCTTTTTTCAGTTTTTACAAAAATTCCAGGCTTAAATAAATTTAGGACCACCTTAGAAAATTTCCATCTGAATTGGTTGTACATCCAGAAACTGCAGATGTAAAGAAATAAAATTAAGTCATTACAAACAGATTGCTGTCATACATTTGTATCCTGCAATAAGGGTTCTTTGGCCTCTCCAGGGGCCTGAGGACTGTGCTGGTGACCATGGCTACCACAGTGCTTTTTCCAACTGCCAGAACGTGCATTCAGATTTGTGTGTTCAGGAATAAACAAGGCAACAAGCAGAGCTAACAACACGGAGCATGCACCAAATAGAAATGGTGGTCCAGGAATGATGGAATTCTGGAGGGGGAAAAAACATGTGGTTATGCATTTTTACAAACATTTCGGTTCTTCAAATTTATTTTCCTTACTTAAATTCTCTCCACCAGAAAACACCAAGATTTTTTTTTAAAGCTTTATGTCGGCTACGCATACACTATGTAATGCTACTGCATACACCAACATCACTATAAATAGAATCCATATTTTGGAAAAAAAGCTAAATGGTCTATATTAGTATTCTATCACTCACTGTCTACAGTTGGTAGGCAAGTCTTTTTTATATAGCTATTTTTGTTAAGATGCCTTCCAAAGTCATCCGACAAGACGGATCACACAAGGTTATGATTTTTTCTTCTTTTAAAAAAATTTTTTTTTATTCAATCATCATCACTTTGTTATTTCCATGTTACACAATTTGAGAATCAAAAAAGAGAAAAAACAAACCGAGATCTAAGCACATTTAGTTGGAAATTATCGCTTTGTACTGATGCATATACTTAAATATTTACAATCACTATAAAAGCAAATATCTTTTTATCCTTATGGCATACAGGACATGTCACAGTCTTAGCTATATTATACATATCTATTCTTAATGGTCTGATGTTAATATGACTCTAACCCCATATTTCCCATCATTCTTCCTCTCACTCGGAATCCTCCTAGCTTTAAATCGAGAAGAAAGGGGAGAAAGGGTACTCTTAGTCTTTCCCAGCTAATTGCTTTCCAATCTTTCTTTCCATTCTGTAACTGGTGCCCAGATACGTTTCCCTTGCTGCCTTGCTTTATATCCTTTTTTCTCATATAATGCCTTCTCTAAGTTATACATAGCAAGGAGGCGTGATAACCATTGTTGAAACATTGGGGGTTTTGAGTCCTTCCATAAAGATGTTATGCAAATTCTACTTATAGCCATTGCCAGGAATAGAAATTCTTGATCAGCTACAGGACTTCCTCCTCTTACTACCAACACCATTAATTCATTAGTTAGACTTATCTGGATCCCCAATGCTCTTGCCAAAAACTGTTCTATTGCCTTTTTAAATGGGTTTAAAATAGTACATGAGGCAAACATATGGATTGTGTCAGCTTATGTGCTTTGAAAGCGCAGGCACGTAATACCACTTGTACCCCCCCAGCGAGCTATTCTTTTTGGTGTGTAATATAACTCGAAAACAGTTTTGTAGTGTTGTGCCTGGAGATTCGTCACCTTTAATACTGTGCCTGATAATTTCATAGAGGTTTCAAGCTCATCGCCATCTATATCTAATTTTGTTCTCAACTTTTCAGTGGTTTTCGCCAGATCATCCTCTGTGTGCTGGCTCAGTTCCTCATATATATGTGTGATTGAGCATCCTTCCTGACTTAATAATAACTCCATGAGTGCTTCTCTTTCAAATATTTTGTTACCTCCTTGCTTCTTTAGCAGAGCAGACCTATCTCTACATTGTATAGATTTTGTGCTCTATCGAAAGTCATTATAACTGTATTGTCAGTCAGATCCCCAATAGTTTTAACCCCCAACTCGTCCCATCGTCTCATTACATTATCGTGGAACACCTCCGATAAGTGAAGGGTTCTTGAATAACGGGGTGTAATAGTTCATCCTCCCAAGCCCAAGTTTTTTACGGACTGAGGTCCAAACCGTTATCGCTGCCTCAAGTGTCTTGAACTTCACTTTTTTGTGATAGCTTGCCTCACTGAACGTTAGAAGCCAGTTATTGGCTTTAGTTATTAAAAGTTCAAAGATATCTGGCACGCCACCATCTCCCCTCCATTTATCAGGAGGTAGAGCCTCCTAATAGCCCCCTCATATATTGTACAGCCGACGCCCAGTAATATGCCCGAAAATCAGGTACTGCCCAACCCCCTCTGTCCCTGGCGAGGGATATAAATGTAATATCCCTTCACGTTCTACCTTGTGTCCAGATAAAACGGTTGGCAACTCCTTCGATCTCTTTAAACCAATTATTGCAAATTTTCAAGGGATGGTCCTAAATAGGTACAGGATTTTGGGGAGAAATATCATTTTTAATATATGACAGCAGCCTACTATCGTCAGGTGCAGATTGTTCATTCTATCCAGATCTTTTCTAGATTTTTTGATTACAGTGGCGAGATTTTTTTCCACTAGCTTCGTTAGATCTGATGTCATTGTTATTCCAAGGTAGATAGCTGAATCTGTTACTCTTTGATCTGCCAATGTGATTTTATTATTGACCACTATGTGTTTTGCCTTGGTTTAATTTATACCCAGACAATGACCCGTAAATGTCTGCTTCTTGTTCTATTTCGACCAATGCTGTGACAGGATCTGCAGACGTGATTGCTAAGTCATCTGCATAGCCTAAGATTTTAGTTTCGTGCCCATTCAGTATTATTGGGGGCATATTTCTAATCAGCTCTATTCTCCTGATGAAGGAATCAATGTAGAAAGCGAGAAGGAGCGGGGAACAGGAACACCCTTGCCGGTTTCCCCGCCGAATACTGATTGCCTCGCTTGTCTCACCCATAGCTCAAAGCCTGATCTTGGGGTTTCTATATAATGCCTGTAAGGCCCTTATACAACTTCTTCCAATGTTTACTTTTTCTAGTGCGGACCAGAGAAAGCCCCACTAGGCCCTATCAAAAGCTTTCTCGGCGTCGAGCAATATAAGGCCATAGGATCTCGTGAGGCTGCCGTTCCGTCAAATAAAACACACACCCTTCTAATGTGATCTGTGGTACCCCTCCCTGGGATAAACCCATGTTGTCTAGGAGAGATTACCTTCCCTATCACTGAGCTCAAGCGGTTAGCTAGGATCTTTGAATATATTTTGGTATCACTGTTCATAAGACTAATTGGTCTATATGATCCCGGATCTGTTGGGGGTTTACCTTTTTTCAAAAACACCACCATTGATGCTTCTTCCCAAGAGTGTGGGGGTGCCTCTCCACTCTGGACTTGACCCATAAGTCGACATATATCTTCTTTTAACGCTGGAAAAAGTTTCTTATAGAACTCCAGGGGGATAAGATCAGGCCCCGCCGCTTACCACTCGGTAGATCATTAATTGCTCGCCTGGATTTCCTCTAAGGAAAAACTGGCTTCCATAGCTGCATTATAGTCAATAGAGAGCTTCTCGATTGATGCCGACTCAAGATAGTGGTCAATTTCCTCTGTACCTGCTTCCCCATCTGAGTCATATAAACTCTGATAAAATTCCTGAAATATCATACAGATCTCTTTAGGAGTGGTGGCGGTTACCCCAGTGCCTGAGACAAGTTCTGATATGTCCCCTCTAGTTGTAGCCTGTGGAGTTTTAACTGCTAGAATGCGCCCTACTTGCTCACTATACTCATAATTTTGCCGGCTGCTTTTATGGCAATCGATTCCCCTGCTGAGGCTTTAGCTAGAGCCAGTTTCTGGACAATTTCTTCTATACTGTGATTAGAGCCGATCGCTCTGGCCAACTCTTCCTCCAACGCAGCAATTAGCTTGATCTTCTTGTTCATATCTGTCTTTTCTGCCTTATTTCGTTTTATAGATTAACTCGGTCTCCCCCCTAATACCCACCTTCAAGGCATCCCAAACTATCCCCGCCTGCGCCGTCCCTCTGTTTATTTCAAGAAATTCCTTCAGCCAGCCTTCCATATGTGCGACATATTTGGTGTCTTGTAATAAAGCTCGCTCAAATGACTAGCTGGTTTGCTGACTCTGACCGTTTGGGATTGAAATCTCTAATACTAGGGGATTATGATCAGATATTATGCGTGGTAGCTTGCTTATTTTGGAAATAGAAAGAAAAGTCGGAGAAACCAAAAAATAATCTAATCGTGCTAGTGCCTTATGTGGTGCAGAGTAATATGTGCTGCCACCCCCACTTGCATTTTGTTGTTCCCATATATCTATAAGCCCGTTAGCATTAATAATTTGGATTAGAGCCTTGTGGTTTTTCCTCTTTCGTCCTACAAAGTTATCAGGGTCTTCCTTCAATAAACCATTTAATCCATTAATATTAAAATCACCGCACATTATTATTGGGAGAGGCCAATTTGCCATCTGTGTGTTAATTTGATTGAATATCGTCGGATCATCAACTGTTGGGGCATATATCGAGCATAGGGTAAAATTCAACCCCAAAGTTTGACACTCAACCATAGCCCACCGGCCGTAAGGATCGGTAAGGCATTTCTTAACCATTATGGCCTTAGCCTGAGCAAGTATCGCCCCCCGTGTCCTAGTGCCCTGTGAAGTGCATGCTAAAAGTTGAAAACCCAGCTGTTCCTCCCTTTCCCCCTCCTTTTTAAGTGCATACATTTTCCCAGATTCTTGTGCTAGTGTCTATAGGAAAGAGAGAAAGTCAAATCGAGCCAGCCATTTCCCCTTTTTTTTTTTTTTTTAAAAAGGTGTAGATTTGGCATTTTCAGGCTTCAGCGTGTCCATATAAGCCTTAGCTTGGATTTCAGATGAAACAACTCTTGAATTGTTTTTATAGATGATCTTCAGCCTAGCTGGATTCATTAGATAGGCTTGTAAGCCCATCGATCGGCATGGTTCCACCAGCTCTCTCAACCGCCAACGTCTCTCTACTGTACTGTGACAGTAATCAGGAGTGGTAAAAAAAAAATGTAATTCTCAAAGGAGCGTTTAGCATCTGGCGAGCTTTAGAAAACACTTCTTCTCTAAGCACAAAATTTCCAAAGTATATTAAGATCGCTCTTGGTCTTATCACCCCCTCCTGTGTTCTTGTTTGACTTTTCTTCAGAGTTAGTGGAGAACGGTGGACTCTTTGGATTTCAGTTCCCCAATCCCATTGGTGTAGTTCTGGAAAAGCTCCCTTCATTAATTTCTGGGCATAGGTCCTGATATCGTCGCCTTCCACCCCCTCTTCGATTCCTAGAATCCTTAGATTATTTCATCTGACGATTTTCGAGATCTTCTAGTTTCCATTGCACATCTGTTAGTTGTTTATCATAAGTAAGGAGCTTGGCTGAGTCTTTCACCTGGCAATTTTCAAGAAGGCTTGTACGGTCTTTCAATTGGGCCAGTCTTGTATTAGTATATGTACATATTTTAGCCACTTTCCTTTCTGCCCCTTGTAGGTTCTTAGTTGCCAGCCTGTTCTTTTTGCCATCCATTCTTGTCTCTTCCTGAAACTGCTTAATTGACTCCAGAATGGTCCGAAGAGAGGGAGAATCTTCATCCGCCCTTGTCGTCACCCGTTCTGTATGTTCAGGATACGTGCCCCTGGTAGCTGAATAATCCCATTTTAACTTTGGATCCAGATCGTCTCTGCTAACCCGACTGCGTTCACCGCTAACTTTCTCCAGGGAGTGGGAATCTCTTTGTTTCCTTGACAGTTTATTTTTTTCTTACCACAGTATCCTTTGGCAGGTTTCCCATGGCAGCATTGAAGCTGGCTGTGGAGCTAGAGAGCAGGGCTTCGCAACTGTCTTCTGTCTCAGAGGGGGTAGCCTCGGACCCATCAGTAACTGAATAGAACTTTTCCCCGAAGTCCTGAGTATGATTTTTACTTCAACGCAAAAGAATAGTATTTATAAGCTTTCAATTTAATTTACTGATCAAGTAAGTGCCACTAAAATCACTTAAACTTTCTAACTGGTCTTTACTATGAAGCAAAGCATTTTCAATAATATCTAATGGATGATATTAAAACCAGATATGTTGTGAACACAATGCTTATATGCACCTGCTCCAAATGGAACTCAAAGCCATTATAAGTTTACAAGAGAAGGTGAACGAAGAATAATTCCATGGATGTGAATTACTTTTCAGCATATACAAGTTACAAGTACCTTTATATTACTCGTATTAAACCCTTAATAGGCAAAGAACTAAGGTGAGCAAGTCTCCCTCTTTTTGACGTGAACAGAATAATGCCAGCACCATGGCCAACTATGGTCTTCACCCTTGTCACAAATTTGAACGCTATGCTAATTTGCCCCTTAACTATGCCTAAAAAAAATACATACTCCGGCAGCACAAGGAAGCTTTGGAGCAGAAATTTCTGATATCCAGTCTCATTGGCAGCCGCCAGGACCATGAATAATGTTTCCGGCAATGTGGATTTCACTGTGGTTAAAGCCAAGGGACTGGAGAACCCTTAGCCCAATATACAGTTATAGTTTTTCATTTGCTAATATCCACAACGGCGGAGTTCTTCCAGCAGTTTAAATTTATAACCGTCATTTATAACAGTCATGGACAAATCACTGAGTGCCATCTAAGGGGTATCAGATAGACTTTCTTTTCAAGCCATTGAAGGCCTTCAAGCCTTTCAAAGCAAGAAAGTCCTTTTACCCCAAGATTCTAGATGGAAATACTTGAGAATAAGGCAGGTGGACAACAAGCACACTGCAAAACCTTCAGCAGAGACTAATAACTCCCAGTGCCATCCTCAGGACCAGCCACCACCCTCTGCGAATCTATAAGAGATCTATTGCTGAAGAACCTAAAAAATGATAACATGAATCATCCTTGATACATTCAATGTTGGGGCAAATTCTACCTTGACTAATCGTCCAGTGGCATTCACCTGGGAGAAATGTTAGGTGGCTACCCTCCCCAAACATTCTGCCAACATTATACTCCAGTCTAAAATCTTCCAAATTCCTCCCTAAATGATGGCAAGTTTGCCAAGAAGTTGTGTTAATGTTACCTTTTTTTAGCAAACATGTAACTCCTAGTTCTAAAGCCTTTTCCCATTATCAACATTCTTCCGACAACCCACACGCAATTGAACAGAAAACACACACCAATTTGCTCCTTTTTCAAACTGTAAGGAAACTGGTGGTGTGGGTCACATATGACTTGCACATATTTATGGGATGTGGGTAAACCATGCTCTGTATTTGAAGTTGCTATCAGACATTTCCAGCGCTTTTTGTTAGGGATACCCAAAGGTTGGTACGGGGAAAGACCTTGTAGATGGGAGTTAAATCACCATAAGAGAACTATATCCTTCATAATGTTCCAGAGCCTTTGGCAATTAGTGTCAAGATGTGTGTGGTCTTCCTTTGCTTCAAAAAGCAATACAAGCTGTGTTAGGATTATCTATCTACTGTAAAATGGCTTTGCCATGTGCTACTGGGCTGCAAGAAAAAAAAGCAAGTCTTAATGCTCTAAACTTAAATTGATTTGTAACTTAACTCACTGATTCTATCATTTTCGCTCATCACACAGGCATTCAAGGAGAAGCACTCTCTGATGTACCTGCCACAACTAAGCATACAAGGAAAATTGGGCCACCCCCTCAACGAAATTCAAAAAGGAAGGCCACTAGTTAATACAGAGTCCATCTTTGGCTTGTGAGGAAGTCCATGATTTTTTTTTTTAAAACATATTTTTATTGTAGCGAAGGCATAGAAAAAAAGGCACCAAGCATACCGACATCAACACTGTTGATATGCAATCAGTAAGAGCATGCAATTCCAATGGCACTACACAGCCATGTATGGCCCACATCCCGGAGGCTGGGCGGGGTAGGATCAGGGCATGTTTATCAAAGGAGAAATTTGCGTTTGTGCTCCAAGGATATGAAGCCTATCCGTGTCTTCGCCATTTTTGTCATTTCACATTCTTATATTACAAAACAGTTTAACAACAACTATTTACCCCACAAATGGCATCGCTAGTACTGATCCAATAGAGTAGGACATTTGTGTGAGGGTCAGCTAAGGTCCAGTCAATTTAAGGCGGTAAAGACCTATGGGAATCACAGTAATATACATGCATACATATTAAGGGATCTTAGCGCGGCAACGGGGGACACCTACACTGTCTCACGGCCCTCCCCTCCAGCACCCTCTCCTCCACAGTCAGACTCCGAGGCATCAGAATAAAACAACTCAGCGCTGGTGGCATCAGAGTCATCCTCCGCCAGTCCCTCCATGCACAGTGTCCTCCAGGCAAGCAAATCATCCTGCAACTTGTCATCCCTGCGGGTGTGTTGCATGTGGGTCTCCTCAGCCAAGGCCCATTCTCTCGCGTCCCTCAGCCACATGGGAATCTCAGGCGCCCTCTGACCCATCCAAGTGATAGCCACTCGTCTCCGCGCCAAAACTAGTAGGAGTTGCAGGAACTTATAAGACAGTCTCCTTTTTTTGGGTCTGGGCACCAACGCAAGGAGACATTGGAGTGGGTCTAGCAGAAGCTGAAGCTGCGTAGCTTGAACAATATACTTCACCACCCTGCGCCAAAATTCCTGGACAAGAGGACATTCCCACGCCAAGTGCAGGAAGCCCGCCCTCCCCACTCCACATCCAGGACAATTGTGGCGTCTATCCGCCGATATACGATGGAGGGAGACCGGTGTCATATATGTGCGGTGGACAAAATTAAAGTGTATAAGTTTAAAACGTGCATTACAGGAGACCTTATGGGTCAACAGTCCAATCCGCTTCCTCTGTGCAGGCTCCAATTCCCCCCCTAGGTCTGCCTCCCATGCCACCCAGGCTGGGGCTATCGGGGGGGGGGGGTCGAATCCCGGCGCATAGCGGAGTAGAGGAGGGAAATCAGGCGTTTACCTCTCCCACAGGACATGATGATGTCGAGGGTATTGGTGAGCGGAGGCACCTCCGGGAATTGGGGCCATGTTATCCTGGCCACCTCTTGAAGACTACCGTAGTGAGGGTATTGTCCCTCACCGAGCTCAAAGGACTCCATGGCACCCTCAAAGGACACAAAGGAGTCATTCGGGTAGAGGTCTGCGAGAGTCTCACAACCACCAGATCGCCACTCCCGAAAGGACATGTTTTCCTCCAGGCGGAGTATCGGGGCCAAGATCCAAACTGGGAGCTCCCTATGGAACGGTGCGTGCAGCAGTACCTTGTCGACAAAGCGCTGGAGGAAGTCCATGATTAACATTTATTTATGCTCAAAGGTTGTGACGATGATACAGTTGATAATAGAGTGTTACATGTAGGGAGTTGAGCAATGAGGAAGATGAGCAGCCGAGACGTGCTTCGTCCAAAGCGGACTTTATCATGGCTGTAAAAGCAGAGTTGATTTTATTCAATGAAAACAACCAAACCGTTCTGTCAACAGAAGACTTGTTATTGGAACCTCATAAATTAGATAGCGTGTGTTTGAAACACTGTGGTTTCCTCTATACTGGACGGCTTATAAAGGCCTTCACATATAACGATTGATCAGTCTACTCAAGCAAGTTGTCTACAGGAGTTCTACTGTATAACACTCAATACCTAACTTAGTTTAGGGGAGAGGATGTGACTTGATGGCCAGAGTGGCCAACTTTGGAACTGGGGAACCAGGTTCGAGTCCGAGACAGCTCAACATCCTGTGATTCTGGAAAAATCCCTTAAGCTCCCCGTGCCTCCCAAAAAATGAATGTGTCCTTGTGTAATGTAACTCGTGTTCATGTAAAGCACTCCAATACCTTTAGGTCGAGTTTGCGCTACATAAATCTGCAAAACAATTAAAAATAAAATACCTATACTGCTGGAAGCTCAATGGGACTGAATTCGTCCACAACACTTTCATCCCAATATTGAAGTCTAGCTCCGCTATTACATACTTTACCTACTCTTACAAGTACTTTAATCCTAATGAGGAACACATGTGGTACAAGTCGGTGGTTGACCTTAAGTTTCGGCATTGTCATTGGGTAAGGAAAATGCTACTTTCCAGTATGCATCTGTTCTTGGCATGTAGAGCTGCAGAGTTGTACACTAAGTATTAGATCGCCACCTGGTGTTGGGCTCGGATAATTGCAGGTTGTTGTCTTCTTGGAAGAAGTCTTTGTAGTCACAAGATAGGTGACTCCTCCCTTGGACAATACTGCGCATGGGCATCGGCTCCATCCTTAGATTGTTTTTCGCCATGATGGGAAATGATGGAGCTAGTAGAAGTAAAGAAAGAAGGATGTCCATGCGTGTGCATCTAAGTAAGATGAAAAACTGGAACGGATAAAAGTCCCGGGGAGGCGGGAGTGCGTGTACAACTCTGCAGCTCTACATGCCAAGAACAGATGCATACTGGTAAGTAACATTTTCCGTTCGAGGCATATGAGCTGCAGATTGTACACTATGCATTGATTGTGCAGCAGTGTCTCACCTGTATCCGTTGCAGTAGTTTGAAAGAGAGTTTTAAGGACAGCTTGGCCTACAGCAGCTTGCTGCTTTGCTTGCACATCAACACAATAGTGTTTGGTGAATGTGTGTGGTGTAGACCATGTTGCTGCCTTGCATATGTCCTCTAGGGGTATGTTTCCTAAGAAAGCCATAGAGGCTCCTAGTTTGCGAGTGGAGTGCGCTCTAGGAGGAACTGTTAATGTACGTTTAGCTTTAATATAGCATATTTGTATACACTTTACAATCCACCTTGCAATCCCATCCTTTGAGATGGGGTTGCCTTTGTGTGGAGGAAAGATACAAACAGTTGTTTTGTCTTTCGAAAGGATTTAGTTCTATCTATATAGTATAAGAGAGCCCTCTTAACATCTAATGTGTGTAAAGCCCTTTCCGCTACAGAGTCTGGGTTTTGGAAAAACACCGGTAACTCTACAGATTAGGTGAAAAGGAGTGATAACCTTTGGAAGAAATTTTGGATAAGATCTAAGAACCACTTTGTTAGGATGTATTTGAAAAAATGGTTCTTGTATAGTGAAGGCTTGTATCTCACTTACTCTTCTGAGAGAAGTAATGGCAACAAGGAAAGCTGTTTTCCAGGTTAGGAATTGCAGTTCACATTTATGTAGCGGCTCGAAAGGGGGCCCCATGAGTCTTGTAAGGACAAGATTGAGGTTCTCCACAGGAGAAGGTGGCAATCTGGGTGGGATTATTCCTTTTAATCCTTCCATGAATGCTTTGATTGCAGGTACTCTGAAGAGAGACAGATGTTGCCTGTTTTGTAAATAGGCTGCAATTGCTGCAAGGTGCAGGCGTATGGAAGAATATGCCAAATTAGACCTTTGTAAATGTAAAAGGTAGCAAATGATATTTTGGATGGAAGCATCCAGGGGATCAATTTGATTATTGTTGCAATAAATGGCAAATCTTTTCCATTTAGCGGCATAACACGCTCTGGTAGTGGGTCTCCTAGCCTCTTTAATGATATTCATACAGTCTGGTGGTAGGTTTAGATAACCAAACTGTAAGACTTCAGGAGCCAGATCGCCAAATTCAGTTGGTTTGGGTCTGGACGTCTGATTTCTCCATGGTTCTGTGTTAACAGGGAGGGTGTGATCCGTAGCTTTTGATGTGGAACTAGAGAGAGATCCAGTAGTGTGGTGAACCACGGTCAGCGTGCCCATGTGGGAACTACTAGGATCAGTGTGAGAGACTGTTGTCTGAGCTTGAGCACTACTAATGGAATGAGTGGGAGAGGCGGAAAAGCGTACGGCAATCTGCCTGACCAATTCATCCATATCGCATAGCCTTCGGACAGTGGGTGTGGAAACCTGGCGGCGAAGGCTGGGCATTTTGCGTTTTCGTGAGTGGCAAACAGATCTATGTGTGGGTGCCCCCACCTATGGAAGAATGGCTGAAGAACTTGTGGATGTAGTTCCCATTCGTGAATCTGTTGTGACTGCCGACTTAACAGATCTGCTATCTGATTGTGAACTCCTGGAAGGTGTTCCGCTAACAGATAAATGTTTTGAGGAATGGCCCATCTCCAAATGTTCTGTGCAAGTTGGGACAATTGCATAGAGTGTGTCCCCCTCCTGTTTTTGTATATAGTACATGGCTGTCATATTGTCCGTCCAGATTAGGACACCTTTGTTTTGTACTTGAAGTTGAAAAGTTTTGAGTGCTAAGAATATTGCTAGCAGCTCTAGATGGTTGATATGGAGTAGTTTTTGTTGATTGGTCCATTGGCCCTGAGTTGTGTGATGTAAGAGATGGGCTCCCCACCCTGTGAGGGATGCGTCTGTTGTAAGCACTACTTGTGGAACAGGCTCGAGGAACGGCCGCCCCTTTGTTAAGTTTTTGGTGTTCCACCACTGCAGAGAGCGATGCGTGCAGCTTTCTACCAACACCAGGTCTGTTAGTTGACCTTGAGCTTGGTTCCACTGTTGTGCTAGGCATTCTTGTAATGGGCGCATTTGCAATCGTGCGTGTGGTACTATGAAGATGCAAGATGCCATCATGCCTAATAGTCTCAAACACCCTGGCTTGCAGAGATTGTTGGTGTTGAAAAGCAGTGACTAAGGATTGAATGCTCTGTATCCTTGCTGGACTGGGATACGCTAGAGCTGTAGACGTGTTTATTGTAGCCCCTAGATACTGATGTACATGCGAAGGCTGCAGGTGCGACTTGGTGTAGCTTATTGTAAACCCTAAGTCGTGCAATGTTTGAATTGTCCGATGTGTGTGTTGAACACACTGGTTGAATGACTTCGCTTTTATGAGCCAGTCGTCCAGATAAGGGAAGACACGTATTTGTTGTCTTCTGAGATGTTCTGCTACCACTGCTAGGCACTTTGTGAATACTCTTGGCGCCATTGTCACTCCGAATAGGAGGACTTTGAACTGGTAGTGTTGTCCTTCCAGTACAAACCTTAGATACTTTCTGTGGGCAGGATGTATGGGGATATGGAAGTAGGCGTCCTTTAGATCTAGTGTCGTAAGGAAGTCGCCTTGTTGCAGCAGTGGAAGCACTTGTTGTAGAGTGATCATGTGAAAATGATCTGATTGTATGTAATGGTTGAGGGGCATGAGGTCGAGAATTGGCCTTAGTGTTCCGTCCTTTTTGGGAATTAGAAAGTACAGCGAGTAAACCCCTGTTCCTTGTTCTTTTAAAGGGACTATTTGAATAGCATCTTTTTGTAGAAGTGATAGAACCTCCTGTTGAAGCAGAGTCAGATGGTCTGTAGACATTGGACGCTGCCTGGGAGGTATGTGTTAGAGGGGTTGCTGTAAGTTCCAGGCAGTAGCCATGTTGGATAGTCTGTCTTACCCACTTGTCTGTTGTAAAAGAGTTACAGACAGGTAGGAACTGTGTTAATCTGCCCCCTACAGGAGTGGAATGCTGTGGGGGGAGCAGAGGGAAGTCACTGTTTTGTGGTGGAAGAGGATCGGTTGTTATTGTTACCACGACTTCTTCCTTTGTTATTATTGCCTCTGTATCCTCCTCTAAAGTATCCCTTGTTAGAGGATGTTTGGGATTTGAAAGATGTTGTAGTGTCTGCTCCAGTTTGTTTGGAGCCTCCTCTGTACGAGGAGCGATGAAAGGAGCTTCTAGCTGGTGTGGACTGTAAACCCCCCCATAGACTTTGCGGTGTCTGTATCTTTCTTAATTTTTTCCAGCGTAGTGTCTACTTCTGGGCCAAATAACTGGTTCTGATTAAATGGTTGGTTTAAAATGGTGGTTTGACCTTCTTGTTTAAACCCCGAAATGCGTAACCATGCATGTCTCCTGAGTATGACACTGGTGTTTACAGCTCTATATGCTGTGTCTACGACATCTAGTGCGCATTTTATTGAGGCATTGGATATTAACTTGCCTTCCTGAATAAGGTCATTTGCTTGATCTTTGTACTGATCTGGTAGGTGCTCAAGTAGTTTTTCTAACTGGTCATAATGAGCCCTATCGTAACGAGAGATGAGGGCTTGTGTATTTGCTATACGCCAGATGTTTGTAGCTTGTGCAGCTATTCTCTTACCTGACGCGTCAATTACTTTTGATTCTTTGTCAGGTGGGGGTGCTTCGCCAGAAGTTTGAGAGTTTGCCCTCTTCCTAGCATTGGCCACAACTAATGAGTCTAGTGGCAGATGTCCTTTAATGTAGACGGGATCTGTGGGTGCTGGTCTATTTTTTTCTCGATTCTAGGGTTTAGTATCCTAGAGCGTACAGGGTCTTTAAATACCTCTGGAGCGTGTTTTATAACCCCCTTGATCATGGGAAGAATTTGAGCAGACCGCTGAGACTGCTCAAAGGTATCTAGGAGAAAATCTTCTATGCTATCGGACTGCATAGGGACTCCATGGTAAAACGCAGCTCTGTTTAACAGCTGACCAAAACCAATGGTATCTTCTGGAGGGGAAGGCTTTGATGGGTATGACTGCGGTTCAGGGATGTCAGGCACATTTTGTGGGTTTGTAAAATCCCAAATAGGTACATATTTTGGGTTTGAAAAATCCCATACACCCTCATCTACCTGGTATGAATCAGAGTCTTGCATGTCCTCCCCTCCACCCAAATTGTATTAATCATCATTCTGCTGTGGGGAATGTGATGATAATGGAGAATGTACAGGAGAGATTTGAGGTGATATGTGAGGAGGAACAGGAGAAGAAGAGAAAGGTATAGGAGAGGAAGGGTGCATAGGAGATGTTGCACAGTCCTTTTTGGCAGGAACCACAGGTGTGGGTGGTGCATCTGCTGGTCTCTTCTTGTGAGGTGTAGCACCTACATGACCTGTTTTTGGGTCTATGTAGATCTTCTTTTGTCGAGGATCTGGTCTAAAAAGTTCTTCCTGCTTTACAACCTTCTTGGGCGTCGATTTTTTCGGTTCCAGAGGAGGCTGTTATGTGCCTTTAGCCTTGGGAGGTGTTATAACGTACTGTGGCATATTTTTTGGTGCCAAAGGTGTTGTTTTTGGCTTTGTAGGCATGTTCGAGGATTTGGGCACCTCTGAATCAGGCTTTGAGGTCTTCGGCGTCGAAGGTGTAGAAGTAGACGGCTTCGGAGCCGGTGCTTCTTTCGGTTTTGGTACCGGTAAGTCTTTATGTTTCAGTGCCGGTACTGGTTTAGGCTTTGATGCCGACGGGTCTTTTGGCTTCGGTGCCGAGGCGTCTTTATTTTTTTGGTGCCCATGGAAGAGGCTTGCTCGGTGTTGAGGCACTAGAAGGCTTAGTTGGTTTCTTCGGAGCCGGGCTGGAAAGCGGGGCTTTTGAAGCAGGTATTCTGTCTCGACTGGGCCCTTTGGGCGGAGTGCTGACCTTTGCCTTCGATTTGGGCAGAATATGTGGTGCAGGGGCAGTAGTACTCAAGCGCTGACCCGATGGAATGGAGTCGTCTGCCTCTGATACGATCTGGGGATCAGGTGAGTCTTCTTCGGGAACGAGGGGAACCTCTTCGTCGAAGATGTCTTCCGGTACTGGAGCTGATCTACTCATTTCGTGTCGACGTGCTCTCCGATCCCGGATGGTTTTGTTTGATCGGAAGGATGCACAAGCTGTGCAGGTCGACTCGTCGTGTTCCGGCGAAAGAGAGGTTGCAGACCTCGTGGCGGTTACAATGTGGAAACTTTGCTTGACATACCGAGCATCTCTTGAACGGAGTTCTTTCCATGTGGTGTAGGCCTCACGGCGTTGATAGGCCTAACGGCCCACTTCGATGACCGGAATAGAAATGATGGCATCGAAAAGTATTGTAGTCGATGTCGAAGGTAGTTATTGGAAGTTTGTGTGAGTTCTGCGCTTCGAAGTTGCTGAAAAGTGTTTTTCTAGCCGGAGCGGAGAAACTTCCATCCGAACCCAGTGGCGGAAAAAAAACAATCTAAGGATGGAGCTGAAGCCTGTGCGCAGTATTGTCCAAGGGAGGAGTCACCTATCTCGTGACTACAAAGACTTCTTCCAAGAAAACAACAACCTGCAATCATCCGAGCCCAACACCAGGTGGCGATCTAATGCATAGTGTACAATCTGCAGCTCATGTGCCTCGAACACTCAGCTTTTTCAGCCTTTATAACGTATGATTTGAACAAATCATGTGTAAGCTTGCTCATCTTTTTTGATTGCTCATTTGCTTACATGTAACACCATATTGACAACGGTTTCATCGCTATTCTTGGATTTACTCACAAGCCAAAGAAGACCTCTGTATTAACTTGTGTCACCACTTTTGAATTTAGGGGACACGCTCCAATCTTTCCTATTTATGGGCTCACCCAGTGCTGAGGGCCCACTATATTTAAGTATGTAACATCAGTTAGCAAGGTATTTTTGGATTGTCACAGGACCTTATTCTTGTGCATCTAGATACATTTCTTTATTATTCCTATTGATTCTTCATACTGCCGTATACATCGCGAAGATTTGCAACAATTTATAATACTACCTTTGTAATAGTACATCTGCCACAACTACTTAGCCCTGCAATGATTCTCAGAGTAATATGTTGGAGCTGGTACAGCCAATATCTCAACAGAGCTTAAATCCTGACATTTCAGGATTTGTGGAAGATGTCTGTGCCCTCCCCCCGCCCCCCCCAGAGACACCTAGCAGGCTCGTTCTGTCAGGAGACTTGCCTGAAGAAAGGGAGAGGGACCTTTCTAGGATGTCTTGAAGGGCCAGAGAGAGAGACAGTTTAACTTCCCCATTATTAGCTTTTAGGTGTATAGAGGTGTAGGAGTTACAAGCCAAAGGGCTGCAGCTAGACCCCACACACCACAGAGGCTGTAGGGATCAGACAAAGACATTCTTTGGCTTCAACATCAGAGTTTGTGTCTGAGATCATAAAAGGTGAAAACTGACCTAATCCACTGTCATGTAGATATACGAAACTTCATTTAACACCAAAGGTCTGAATAGTCACTGCAAAGGCACAGAAAAAACAAACAAAGGCAAATGAACCAAACCCTCTGTGCCTGAGCTGTCTGGCATGAAAGCACTGGGGCTGGGCCTGCTAGAATGTGCCTCCCCACCCCCTAAAGTTAGCTTTCTATAGCTGTGAGGGAGTGACGGTGGGAGGGTGACAGGGTCCTGCTCGGCAGAACCATGATGAGTGGACCAAGAAGCCACTGGGCCCAACAACGCAGAAACATAATCAAAACCAAAGAAATAAGCATCCAGCAGAGTGTGGAGAGGGACAGGTCTAGCATGTACTAGATATCAGTAAGAAGGAAAGTAAATAGGGGAGGGGACTGTGAGGAGTGAGAGCCACCCCCCACCTGCTGCTTCCCCTCAGTGTTGGGGGCGCCACTGTGCTGCCACAGGAAGCAGTTAGTCAAACAAGTGAAGGGGTCAGAGACTTGGTGGCCAGAAGCAAAGGTATTCCGTTCAGGACATATAGTTGATCAAGGGCTGCAAAAGGCAAGTACATTTCTTCTTGAAAAACAAGATCTATTGGAACATTTGCTCCATGAGTAAGGTGTGCCATAGCAGTGTGAACTAAGCCAAGAGAGGGCAGCAGTGTTTTTCCAGGTCAGAGCTATGAGTTGCTTCGCTGCTCCAGTTATGTGGTGGACAAGGTACCAACCAGAATGGGTCTGTGGCTCCAGCATAACTGGGCCTAAACCTAGGATGATTGTGCAGTAGTCTGCTGGTGGGGGGGATGGGGAGGGGCAGGGGGAGGGGGAGGGGGTAGGGAGAGGGGAAGGGGAGAGGGGGAAGGGGGGAGGGGGGAAAGGAAGAGGGAGAGGGGGAGAGGGAGAGGGAGGGGGAGAGGGAGAGGAAGAGGGAGAGGGAGAGAGCAGAGCGCGCCGTCCATCTTCTCCTTGTGTTCGCTTTGTTCACCCTAAGTTGGCAGGGTATGCCCAGACGTGGGTCCCTTGCTCACTTTGCCACTGGATTCAAGCTAGCCTGGCTGATGAATAGTGTTACCCAGAAACCGGTCCCAGGATGTTTGTTTCGGGTTCAAGGCTTTACGAAACTGGGACTCATTCTGAGTATTATGAAGCTAAATCGAAGCAGATTCCAAGCTTGCGCGGTGCGAAATGAAAAAGAGGAGCCCCTTTCCTTGAGCGTTTGAATGGAGGAACTACTATAAGAAGAGCCTTTGAGGTGCAAAGTGCTCTTGTTAGACGATAAGACAAGAGCTTCTCTATTAGGTACTGGGAGCCCGAATTATAAAAAGGAACGACGGGCCAGTATCAGAGACTTAAACATAATTCTCTTAATCGGCAGCAAGGGCAGTTAGCTAAGCTAAACAGGTGGAGATAAAAGTATGACAACGGAGTTTAGATAAGAAGTGGGCATCTGCATTCTGGACAACTTGTAGATGTTTAAGGAGATAATCCAGGAGGCCTCAGTCACTTGCACTGGTGTAGTCCAACCTAGACGTAAGAAAAGAATGAATCACCGCTCCCTAGGCTCAAAGGGCGGCCGATAAATACATTTCTTAAGTGCCCTCATGATAACGAAACAAGATCCCACTACCGCTGATAGCTGGTATTGAAAAGAAAGACTAATCAAATTTAACTCAGCAGGGGGAACGTGTGAAGGCAGTACAACTGGCCGACAGTTATCCCACCAATAGTTAGAGGCTGAGCCAAACAGAAGGTCTTCCGTTTTATACAGATTACATTGCAGGTTATTGGCCCACATGCAACTCATTACTGCTCCCACACATGCTGAAAAAGATTTTTTGTGCAGCCAAAGAGCTGTTGTCATATGAAAGGAGAAGCAGAGTATCATGTGCATAGGAAATTCTCTTAATAAGTGATATTACTACAGATTTTGCAGAACTGTGCATGCAAGACTGATGTAATCTAACTTCTGCCCGATCTTATAAGATCTCTGTAGATTGAGCTTTAGCACTATTGTACAAGCCTTTATTAGCACTGTTGTATATGCCTATATTTATCTATTTCTTCAGTCGATAGCCTATGAATCTGAGAATAGTATAACTTAGTTTTTCATCCTGCCCCCTTTTTTCTAGTTTTTACATACTAGAAAACTATCTAAAAGAGGCAGGATGAAAAGTGAATTTTTTTTTTTTTTTTGTTTAAGGATAAACACTTTGGACTATATAGGGATTGTGAAAATGCATACCCAGATTTTAGTCTGCATTCGTATAGCTCTTTAGCCAATTTTAGACAAGTTGTGGCATCATTTTCTGATGTCTTGGTTTTTGTGAATGCAGACATTTTAAAGGCAAGTAATGCTTGCCTGGCACTCAAAAGTATTAGAATGTGTCATTAATGCCCTATTAATTTCTCTGTTTGAAGTCAATTTAAGTGAAAATTGCACTTTAAAATGAACCAGTTGGTCTCTTTTTTTCCAAAATTTTCTCAGGGGAGACCCTTATGAACACTCCGGGAGAAAGTCAGGCTTGTTTTCTACACTTGCTCACAGAGTCCAACTTTAGACAAAGATTTACACCCCCTCCAGTTTCAAATTTCACCAGATGCCACTACACTTTTTCACCAAAATTTAGCATCTTTGGCAGAGAGAGATTTTTTAAAACCGTAATCTATGAAAAATGTGGTAACAGACCATATGTAAAACTAAGTTGACAAGTCAGCCACAATTTCTTCTGTAGCATATGCACAAATCGATTAGGTACACCCGCCTGTTTCTTACAGATATATCGTTACCGAAGTTAAGTAACTTGTTTATCTGAAAGAAACAGTTAGTTAGAGATTCCTTACCTTAGAATAGATACCCCAGCAATATCAACTCCAGAGGTGAGTCTGCAAGCTAAGTTCACACCAGAAAGTCCTGGAGAACAGAATGGCCAAAGAAGGCGTCTCTCCGGACTTGGCTGTCCAGGCAGTAGTGTTTAGTGAACATGTGCAACGATGCCCACGTAGCTGCCCGACAGATGTCATTTGGTGGGACTCCTCCTCCCAAAGCAGTGGTAGCTGCCGTCACCCTGGTGGAATGGGCGCGCAGTCCCACTGGAGGCTCTCTCTTTGCCAAACAATAGCAGGCTTTGATTAATAGAACGACCCACCTGGAGATGGTCCATTTGTGCACGGCCCAACCTTTCTTAGCGCCCACGTACCCAACAAAGAGCTGGTCGTGTACCCGGAATTGTTTGGTGCTATCCAAGTAGAAGGAAAGTGCATGTTTTGGATCCAGACGATGGATCCTCTTTTGAAGAATGCGGAGGCGGAAAGAAGGTGGGCCCAGTGATGGTTTGGCCAATGTGGAAAGAAGTAACCACCTTTGGAAGAAAGGAAGGTCTAGTTCATAGGACGACCTTGTCCGGATGGACAGCCAAAAAGGGAGGCTTGGAAGAAAGCGCTTGTAGCTCACTCACCCTGCGTGCAGAGGTGATGGCCACCAGAAAGGCAGTTTTCAAAGTGAGAAGCCTGAGAGGACAGTTATGTAGTGGGTCAGAGGGAGCGCACATAAGATAGGTAAGAACCAAGTTCACATCCCACGAAGGGGACAAGAGGAAAAAGATGAGTAATGTCCTTAAGAAATCTATTTACAACAGGGGACTTGAAAAGAGAAGGCTGATAAGGAAGCCTGAGGAAGGCTGAAATGGCCGAAAGGTAGCCGTTTAGAGTGCCCAGAGCAGAGCCCAGCTGGGCCAAAGAAATGGAAGCACAAGAGAACCTCAGAAAGAGGGGCGGAAAGGGGATACACAGCCTTTTGCTATGCACCATGCCACAAATGTATTCCATCGGCAGGGGTATACTGTCTTAGTGGAGGGACGCTTGGCTGCCAAGACTCTTCATGCCCAATCCGGAGCCACAAAATGACTTTGGCCCGGTCGCGCTAGATCTTCTTCAGCACTCTGGGCAGAAGTGGTATAGGCGGAAATGCGTACAACAGACCGCAACTCCACTCGCAATCAAAAGCGTTGCCTAGCGAGTGCCGCCATGGAAATTCCAACGCGCAGAATTCCCGACAATGCGCGTTCTCTTCGGTGGCGAATAGATCTAACCAAAGCGCTCCCCACTGCTGAAAGAGACCTTGCACCACCTCCGAGTGAAGACACCATTAGTGATCCATCATGCACCTGCGGCTGAGTTCATCCGCTCTGATGTTCGGGGAACCTGCCAGGTGTTTAACCACCAGGGATATGCCCTGATGTTCTAGTCATGTCCAGAGGCGGAGGGCATCCTCATGTAGGGTCCATAACCCCACCCCGCCTTGTTTGTTGCAGTCCCACATGGCAGTGGTTTTGTCTGTGAACACCTGCACTACTCTTCCCCGGACAGAGGGAAGGAATGCTTTGAGTGCAAAACAAATCGCCCTGAGCTCCAGAAGGTTGATGTGGAGCCCAGACTCCGCCGGAGACCAGAGGCCTCTGATCTCCGCCTCAGCCATGTTGCCACCCCATCCCAGAAGTGATGCATCGGTCACCACTGTGAACTCTGGTTGGGGAAGGGAGAGGGTTCTGTCGCCGACCCAGTCCTGCTTTGTGAGCCACCACTGCAACTGGTGTGCAGTGCCCTCCGAGGTCTGGAGCAATCGGACAGATTGCCCCACTGAAACCTCAGGCCCCACTGAAACCTCAGGTCCCACTGCAGAGCCTGCATATGTCAACTGGCATGGTCAACCAGCAGGATGCAGGAGGCATCAGACCCAGCAGCCTGAGGGTCATCCTGACCAAAACCCAGGATAGAGGCTGAAAGATCTGAATGATAGCCTGAATATCCTGGACTCGCTATTCGGGAGGATAAACCAGAAACTGTGTCGTGTCCAGAACTGCTACGGTAAAGAGGAGATTCTGAGAGGGGGTCAGGTGTGACTTTGGCACTTTGATGGAGACCCCCAACAAATGCAGGAGCTCGGCCATAAACTGGAGGTGGGAGACGACAGCCTGGGGCGAGCCTGCCTTTAACAGCCAGTCGTCGAGATAGGGGAAGACTGGAAACCCAGATGTGAAAGTAGTGGGAATAGCAACCATGACCTACTTCTGGTGCAAGAACGCGCTTGATGGCACCATTGGCCAAGAGTGCTGAAACTTCCTTTTGGAGAAGGGTCAGGCGATCCTTCGACATGCAATGGTACTGAGGTGGCATGGACGGAGGGGGTAGTCTCGAAGGAGAGTGAGTACCCCCCTCAGACTATTTGCAAAACCCACCCGTCCGACGTGATGGTGCGCCAGTGGGGGAGGTGATGGCAGATCCTGCCGCCCACTGGCGTTTGTTGGCCCTGCAAGGTAGGACTAGGAGGGTGAGGGAGCTGTGGTGGACTGGCCCGCCCGCTGGCCCCCAGAACCTCAGCAGTGGTTCCCACGTCCCCGGCCGTGCTGGGGCTGAACATCCTGCGCCGGCCTGTGGCTCTGGGCACCCCTTCCATAGCCACGAAAAGGGCGAAAGGCAGACTGCGCAGGGTGGGTGGTGGAGAGGCCCAAGGACCTGGCGGTAGCCCGAGAGTCCTTAAAGCGCTCTAGCCGTTGTCTGCCTTGTCGCCGAAAAGGCAACGGCCATCAAAGGGCATGTCCATAAGGGTGAATTGGACATCCCCGGAAAAACTAGTCGAACGCGACCAGGCGTAGCATCGAAGGGCTACTGACATTGAATTCGTCCTTTAAAGTGCGTAGAGGCACACGCAGTGCGGATCAGTCACCGACATCAGTCGGCTACAGGAACCGCTAGCCTTAAAGCCAGGCATCCCTTGTGTACCAGGAGTCGATGGACTAAAAAAAAAAAACAAAGTTGACAAAAGTCGAGAAAAAGTTCAGTCAAAAAATGACAGGGGGTACTGACGGATCTGCACTTGCTGGCATGGAAAAAGAAAGAACTGACGTTAACGCGCGAGGGCGGCGTCTTTGTAGCTACCGCAACGTCATCCTGGCGACCACGACGCGAACGACTAATGCAGAGTCGACAGACGCCACCTTCCGATGCGCCAGGGGACTGCTGACGAAAAACCTTCCTGACTAGGGGTAATTTTAAGGTAAGGAAACTATAACTGTTTCTTTCAGATTGTTTATTTTGTAGACTGTGTCCAGAGTCTCAACACTAAGAAGGTTCATTAGATACAACAAAGGAGCCCCCAGAGAAATTATAACTAAATCAATGAAGTAATTTTTTTGGGTGTGAGATCACATCCAAAAGGCCTCCATTTGAAACAGTATATAGATATAAGACTTAGATTATATCCCATAGTGTTTAGCATAATAACAAAGCAATCATGAAACACCTTAAACGCCAAGGTGTGCATTTACTGGTCCAAATTCTGTGCTAAGTATGTGCACTCGATATTTATACATACAAAAGCAATTTTCATATTAGATCTTTAAAAACAAAACGTGTAAAACTCATGTTCAACAATTAAATCTTGCATAAAGATTCAAACCAAATGAGAATACCTGTTGAGAATGATGTTGTGCGACTCTATTTTCTCCAGGTTCATTTTCAGTTATTGTTGGCTCTGTTAGTTCCACATGAAAAATATAGAATATAAATCCGTAGAGTGCTGGCCCCAAGCCATTACACAGCCCTCGAATGCCAGTTATCATTCCCTGCCCAACACCTGAAAAAGGGGGAATCAACAAATTAACTGCTATATTTTCCAGACACAGACAAAATTGTGTGTAACATATGGTATTTGGGTTAGAAACAAAAACCGAAGGTTATACTAAAAACGCTTATCAAAGGCTCATACTAGGTAACCTGAAAAATGCTGTGCAATTTCTCATGTGCGTAGTAAGGCATTGTACTCATCACCTTATGTAGGAAGCTGGCTCTGTATATGATATCACTAGGTGGTAATAAAGCGCATAGAGTCCAGGGGTTCCAAAAAAGTGTACAGGACTTCATGAAAAACCCAAAGTGCTCTATTAGTGGTAGTGTGGGCGATTGGCCTTAGGCCTAACAGAGGAATGCAAGACATTCATTGCACACACATGATCAATAATGGACACATGACTCAAGGAGATCTAGACCAATTTCTGTAAAAGTATACTTTGTTTGTATTTTATTTTAAGACCCAGGTCTTCTTAATAAGGTAAGTACGTTGCTAATCAAAAATATTTTTTACTTTTAAAAAAATCAACACCTAGAAAACTTTTCACACTGTCCAATTTTATTTTATTGGGGAAAACAGTATCGCGGTTAAACAGGTGAGTATCGAACTGACAATTTCAGTCTTCAGAGTCAAAAGTCAGCAAAGACCAGGGGTCAGGTAAGTAAACTGCACCACCCACAGCACAGGGGCGGGCTGGTGCAGAGGTCAAAATAGGAGTCCAACCCAATGCCTTCCGATGGAGACAGGGGGTGGCTAGGGGCACACTGCTTGCAGGTAGGCACATCGATTGCAGGGGCTAGGCTTTGGGGGTTACATTAAGCACAGGAGGCGACGGGGCAACAAAGCAGCACCAAGCATTCACCACCAGCGGCACAGGGGCGGCCGGGTGCAGTGTTCAAGTTTGACGTCAGGCGCCCAATGCGTTTTAATTAGGATTCTTTGGTCAGCAAAGAGGCTGCAGGTGTGGCACTGGAGTCTGCATGAGGGAGACCAACAGTAGCAGATGGGATGTAGGGGGTTGCAGAGGCACTGTCATATCAGCTCACCAAGGCCAGGGGCTTCAGGTGTAGGGGTGCTTTTGGATGTCAGAATCTTCTAACTGGAGCTGGTCGAGGTCGGGTGGGGTCGGGTCTGGATTTTACATTGCAGGCGCCGTTGTGGAGGTAAGGAGAGGTCAGCCAAAGCTTGACACAAGGTCAGGCTCGCCGTGGAGACTTCACTGCACAGGTGTGCCAATCAGACTCGGGCCGTGGGTGTCAGGTGTAGAGCAGGCAGGAGACTCTGATCCGCCTGGATCCGGAGTCTTTGGAGTCCATTTTTTCTGGGCAGGTTGAGAGATTGGAGTCTTTATTGAAGGGAATAGTCTTCCTAGGGGTTTTGAAGTCGTTGTTGCAAAACAGGTCGAAGGGTTGTTAAAGCTGGAGACAGGCCAGTAGACGGGGGCCAAGGCATTGCAGTCTTTGGGCTTTTGCAGCAGGCGGCTTCTTGCTTCTTAGGTTATCACAGATCTGGGGTCCAGGTCTGGGAGAGCCACCTAAATACTAAATTTAGGAGGTGTTTTTAGCGGCAGGTAGGGCCAATGTGCACCGTACCTGGGTGACTACACCCTCTAGTATGCCACCCTCCTGTGGGTGGGGGCATAGACAACCTTGACTAGAGGGGTCCCCCATCCTCAGGATGGCAGGGACTGAAAATGGGGTTCACCTCGCTTCCTCCCACCTTAGGGGTGGGGTTGGCAGAGGCAAGCAAACCTATCTTTTTTTCTGCCGGTTTTCCCACCCATAGTGGGGGCTGGCTCGCAGCAGGGGCTGGGGGGGGGGTCGCATTACAAAGGGGACATGCATTTGAAGCGTCTGTACTTCGAGGAGGCATGACACCTGTGCCCAGGATGTGCATTTTTTCTGGTCCCAGAGAGCAGGAGCTCTCTACCTAGGGATCCAGAAACATGTCTGGTGGTGGCTGGATGCCTACAGCTGGTCAGAGAACACATCAGGGCTGGTAGGGATTCAGTGAGCTACAATAAATTGCACACTGGCATCAGTGTGGGTTTACTGAAAGGAGTAGTTTGGTGCCAATCACTCCTGTATTCAGTGAAGCCATGATGATGATGTGGAACTTGAGTTGTTAAGTTCTCAGTCCATGTTCTCTCTAGGACTTCACTGGCACTTACAATAATAGGAAATGATGCCCAATATTGTAGAGGTGTATCTGCTCAAGCAGATATGCCCTCACCTGTAGTATAGTGCACTCTGTCATATGGATGTGAAGCCTGCTAGAGGGGTAACTTACCTATGCTGCCTGGCAGTGTTAGCTGGCAAGGTACCCAGAAAGGGTGTCTTGTCGACTGTCGTTTTCACCCTCACAGGGGCATGCAGGCTGCAAGGGAAGTGGCATGGTCCCAGCACTCAGGCCCTAGGTACCATGGGTACCAGTTACTAGGGACTTACAGGGGCAGAAGTACCAAGTGGGAGTTTATTCTAGGGAAGGAGCACTGGGCACCTGGTTGGCAGGGACCCTGTGCACTACATTTGAAACCACATCAAGACCAGGGAAAAAGTGGCGGGATAACCTTGCATAAGAGACTTTCTCACATCATCTGTTCATTTTCAAGTGCCATGGAGGTCTGCTGAGTTTAAGATAAGCTTCTCTTTTCCCTTACACTGTTATAGCCCACCAGCAAAACTCAAACATAAAGACCACAGTGGAACAAAACAAAAGAAAACACTCCTGGACAATATCTACAGCTAGGCCAAAGCTTTAGAACAAGCTAGAATGAAGAAATACATACTTCATAACTATTATGTTGACAGGCAGTTGGAGGCAAGCTGCTTTGTTGAGATGGACTTAGCTGCCAGAGCATGCAAGTCTAAACCTCTGACTAGTACAAAAGGATTTTTATTTTAATGAACTCTCTCAACTCCAACTTTTGAGCTGCGAAGTGTATAGAAATTCATAGCACTATCTGTTGCACTGCACAATACAGAAGATGGGAGCAACCGAAATTTGTGTACTCATAAATCATTTAGATATATGATATTTGCTGCCCTGGTTCATTTCTCTCCAAGCCTGCAGACATCAACACTAAGTAAAATGTACTTCTAAAAGAGGGTCCTTTCTGCAGATTGCTCACCCCGAGCCCTTCCCAGCCCTCAGGAATGCCCTATCCCCTGCACCAAGTGGCGTGTCTGCAATGTCTTTCACTGATCCCCATGACCTCTTCAGAAGCAAAGAAGCAAGCTCATAACAGAGCAAACTCTTGACATTAGATTTTCTTTAGCATATCGCACAGACTTCGAAATTGGTAGTTTGCTAACTATTCTCTGAATGTATCCCCCCACTTCTTTACAATTTGACTTTTTTGTAGCACAAAATCTGTAGCTCAAATTCTGTCATTGTTATGACGTTTTAGCACTTTAAGGAACTGGGGGGGCGTCCAGATTTTGATTTTCTTGTGAAAATGTGGTATCAGTAATTTGAATGGATACGTGTTATGCTATGTGAATATATCCTGTTCTGTTTGATGCAGGAGATTCAGTTCTGTGCAGAATTACAATGGGTAATAGTGGCTGCAGCTAACTGCTGCAGCCAAAAGCACTCACTGACCACTGGCAGTGAGTGCTTTTGGGTGTCAAATAGCCAATTAATGGCATAGTTTGCTATGTTAGATGTGAATTGAGAGTTCTGTGCTGGATGGGTCTGAAAATACTTTTGTATGTGACCTTGGAGCTAATCACTAATATTGGCTGCTGTCGGGGTTGGCATAATATCAATACCATATGTTTAGAGTCTCTGTGAGTACAAGTGACCAGTATACTCTATTTATATTGTAACTTTGACAAAAAGTATTCTTTCTACTTGATATGTTTGTTATATTAATCACTCAGTGTCTTGTATTTGAATAAGTTTATCAAAGTACAAAAAATTATCTGTTTCACCAGTGTGTGTCTTAAACGAGCTATTTCTGTGTTTCACCCAGATAAAATGTAATCCATCCCTGGTCATAAAAATGTTTACCTTGTTGATCAGCTTCAGCAGTTCGAGAGACTAAAGCGCTTATAGCAGGGAAAGTGATACTTGACATGGCTGCAACAGCTCCAGCAGCCCACATCATCCTGTGTAGGAAAAGTAAAGAAAGGCTGTCAAGATCCGCAATATACTGTGCTGAAACACTCAATATACACAGTAGCAACTTTTATTTATAGTGGGCCTTAAAAATATGAGAATCGCCAATATTACAAGATTAGTGGCCCCATGCAGTTGCACTCCCTGGGATCTGAAGGTACTCTGCTCCAAGTACTTTTTGCCACCCATTCAGACTTGCAAAGAGGAGGAGGGGTATGTAAGAGGGGGTCCCTCCTCCTCTTTCTGCTGTAGAATTACATGTATATATGATGTACAACTTTTTTCAGTTCAAAAAGTATTTTATTGTTCAAAAACAAGGTGTCAATACAAAGTACAAAAGCAGATCAAGAAAGACATAAGAGCAATTGAATAAAATATTACAACGAAAAACGAGCTAGGGAGCAATACGAAGAGGGTAAAAAGGTTATAAATGTAAGACAATGCAATTATGGGAAAAGAGAGTAAAAAAAAAAAAGAGAATAATGAATTAATAAGGAACGTCAAAGGCAATCACGGAGGTTTAGAAACTTCTTGTTGAGTAGGCTATAAATGAAAAGAGCCTTTGGCACATACATCAAGAAATAACGTGATGGGAAGCCATAAGTTCATACGCTTTGTCGCCATGTGAATAGGAAAGACAAAAGCAGTGTCTAATCTATGATTGTGACATACATTGTACCACCATGCTTTAAATGAAATATTTGAAAAGTTTTTCCAATTAACGGTAATATGTTGAAACGCAGCAGCAAGTAACAGGTCAATAATTTGAACATTAAGTGTGGCATCCGCCCAACAGGTAGAAAGGCTACCTAGGAAGATATGAGTAAAAGAGAAGGGAATATGGTTGTGAAAAATTACATTAATTTGGGACCATACCTGTTTCCAAAAGTCATGGACCTCATTACACATGAATAACATATGAAATAGGGTGACATGCGGGGATGAACAGGTCCAACACAGGTCTGGGGTTGTGGAAAACCTTCTATTAAGGTCAAATGGTGTAAAAAGAAGTCTGTTGTAAATAAAGAACAGGGATTGAGTCAAGGTCGCTGCTCTAGATGATTTACAAATTTTAGTCCATATCTCATTCCACCGAGATATAGGCCAAGAAGTAGCAAAATCACTTTCCCATTGTTCTTCTACCTTAGTTTTAGGCCTAGGGAACTCTGTGATGTGAATATATTTATAAATATCAGAAGTTTTGTGAGTGACTTTTAAAAAAGAATAAAGTCGTGAAGTGGAAGTGGGAGATGTGGGATGAACTAAGGGTTGTGAGAGCCGAGTATAAGTAATCATTACTGCTTCTTTAAGTAAAAGGTATTTGCAAGCAAAAGAAGTAGGTAGGTGAAAGATTGGCAAAGTTGGGGGAAAGGTATAAAAGTAAAGTGTGAAAATAATTGAGAAACCCAAATTAATCCCTTCTGCCTCCAAGATTTCCAATAAAAGGGCTTATTGTTGATTAATATATTCAAATTGTGCCAAATGGTGGAGTTGAAAAAATCAGTAACTGTAGTGATGGGAGAAGGAGTGGAGGATAAAAGCAATTTGGTGGTGAATCTATGTAAGGGAGTGGATAACGCAGAGGGTTTGTGAGAAAAGGAAAGATATTCAGCAAATGAGAAAGGGGAAAGTGATCGACGCTCAGCCGTGACCCATAAAGGACAGGGATCAACAGGATCATGTAACCAAAAAGAAGCTTGTCGCTATAGAAATGCCTTTTGGTATGCCGGAAAGTATGGAAAATTAACTCCACCTTCCGACTTTGGACATATTAGTCTGGCAAGGGACATCCAAGACTTTTTGCCGTTCCAAAGAAAGGAAGATAGGATAGAGTTAATCTTTTTGAAAAATGTGGATGGGATGGGCACAGGGATATTCAAGATTGTGTAGAGGATTATGGGGGACAGCATCATCTTAATAGTGTCAAGGCGACCCCACCATGACAAATAAAGAGGGTGCCATTTAGCCGTCAAGTCCGTTATTTTTTGGATACACTTGGTCAGGCATAAAGAGACTGTATCCAAAATTGTGGGCAAATAAAATTGGAGGAAGTGAAATCGGGTTTAAAAGTAAATTTTGTCAAGGGCAAAATCTCACATTTGTCATTATTAAGTTTATAGCCGGAAATCGAGGAGTATTCGTTACCCTCCTCTAGAAAGGCTGGTACAGATTCTGTGGGGCTAGATATAAAAAGTAAAATGTCATCAGCGTATGCTGCGAGTTTGATGTGAGAATTCATAGTTTGAAATCCATGTATGTTAGTGTTTTAACGGAGCTTGGAGAGGAAGGGCTCTAAAGCCAAATTGAAAAAAACGGGGACAGGGGACAGCCTTGACGGACTCCCCTTCCTAGGTCAAAAAAGGAGGAAACTAAACTATTGGCACAAACTGCTGCACGTGGGTTGGAGTAAAGGGGGGAGATTAAGGAAATACATTTGGGGCCAAAACCAAACCATTGGAGGGCATAAAAAAGATAAGTCCATTCTACCCTGTCAATAGCTCTCTCTGCATCCCGTGCAATCGCCGCAAGAGAATGTTGCAAACGAGAGGACTTCGACAGGACATTAAACAAAAGTCTGGTGTTATCAGTAATAAAACGTCCTTTGACAAAGCCAGATTGTTCTGAACCTAGTAGGTCAGGAAATAAGAGGTCTAATCTTGTTGCAAGCGATTTGGCAAATATTTTATAGTCAATGTTAACCAGAGATATGGGTCTGTAATTCTTACAATATTTTGTATCCTTTCCCTCTTTGGGAATGAGGCAAATGTGAGCATCTGAAAAGGAGCCTGATGAGCTTCCCAAGGTAAGAAATGTGCCTATTAAAGAATGTAATTTAGGTAATAAGAGTTTGGAGAAGTGGAGATAAAATTCAACTGTAAAACCATCTGGTCCAGGGGCTTTGGCTTTTTTAAGATGCTTAAGTGCGGCAAGCAGCTCTTGCTGGGAAACGTCCAAGTCTAATGAGGTAAGATCAATGGGAAAGTGCTGGGGTATGGTGTACAACTTTAATTGTGGTTGCAAATCACTGAACATATACCAACACTTGATAATTCGGGGGTCGGGGGTGGGGGGTTTGGTAAATCAGTTTCACAAAGTGAAGCTGTCCCTGTGGAAGAGGTCTGTGAATGGTGGTTGGCAGCCTCAAGGAAGGGGACACAGACTAGAGGACATTTCCTGCTTGTGTGTAAATAGTTTATTTTTAGGAGCAGCCCCTGCCTGGTTAGGGGACAGAGCTTGTGAAAAAAGGGTGTTCAGAGGGAGAAAATACAAACAATTGTATGTCCCTAGTAGGCTTCCATTCACTGCATCTGCAGGGTTTGCAAAATGCCTCATTGCCTCAACTCCAACATTAATAATGCACTAATCAGCTACGTTGCAAAATGGGCTTAGCTATGGGTCCTATATTTCCATAAACTGTTTAGGGAGAGAAAAAAGCTACTTGTAATCCTAGCTTTCCATTTTAGGTTTCTTCATAAGAATTAGAATGTCACTGCCCAAATTCATAAATATTTCCCAAAAAGCATTTAATATTTTTGGCAAATAATCATTTTAATGAACATCTGGAGACTTGTATTGTGCTGTATGTTTTACTTTCAGAACTAAGCAGATGGTCAGAAAAAATCTAAAGAAATTTAATTATCCATTCTCTCAGGCAAGAAAGCCATGGGAAGTAAATACTGCTGCTTATAATCAGATTGGGCCAATTGTGAGGAAAATTGATAGTATAACCAAGCAATTGAAAACAACCTGTAGGATGATTTGGGTAGGAAAAAGACATTTCTTTTATTCATGGCATTTTCTCCATAGACGGCAGAATCTCTGCTCATGTGCAAGACGCCGAAAACTTTTTTTTTTTTTTAACTGTAAATTATATTATTTAAAACGTTTTTGTAAGAAAACGTCCCAACAAGAGGCAATGTGTTGTCTTTCCTCTGAAACAAAGTTTAATTTGCAAAGCAGCACTGAAAATTACATTCAACTGTGAAGATAAAAGTCCCCAAATCTTTCCGTCTAACAAAAACAAGCAATAGTTGTGAATTTAGTTTTGTGTTTCACCTGGAAGAAAATGTGCGCTGCTCCTTCGACGATTTTGGATGCTACACTGTCTAATCATAGCAAAAACGGTCAGTAGCCATTACATTGGTCTTACACAAAATAGGCAAAGAGCGTACCACTATCCTTTCCATTATCCTACTTTCCAGGAGAAGTAACCATAATAGAGAACTAAGAACTAAGTTCATAACTAACTATTCCTACATGTTGGGATTTCCTAGGATATTTATAGACTATAGATTATAGTAACAAATGCACCTTGAATAAAGGAGGCATGAAATCCAAGCGAACACAAGATGTAATTTGAGCTAAGGATTTTGATTTATTTTTAATAACTAAAACCTGGACAACTTCTGGCTCTGCATTTGATCTGGGTTGTGCATGCCACGTAGGTTTTAAGTTAATGCATCACCAGCGTCCTCTATGAGGAGGTGAAGGGCTTGTGGTAATCGTTGTGGAGACGTGGAACATAAAGCCTTTAAACCTGGACATACTGCACTGTGCTGAACCTTTTGGTTTCTAGACTACATCTATCCTCTGTGCCTTCTATTGTTGGGGTGATTTGCTATCCCTGTCCTGGCCAGATTCTGTTAAATGTTTAATGAAGTTTATTTGTCTTCACTTTTTTCCATTCTCATTTCTTTATTCTAGGTGACATCAATATTTGTTGGGTAATGCACATTATTCTTCTACTAGGGACCGATGGAACTCTATGGAAGCAGTAGGCCTCCAACAATTGGTCTCAGACCTACTCAAGGATGGCCACACTATCCATTTGATTTCTGCTCCAGAAAGCTTGGTGACCATTATTCAGATCCTCTCAGATATGGACTGATTATTCTCTCATTCTTTTTCACAATTTGGCCAGTAGCGTTATCACAACTTTGCTCCAAATCTAACAATAAATATATTTGTCTAGGCCTTGTGCCAAATTAACACACGAGACTATCAGCTGTTATGTCTACTAACCCTGAAATCCCGATTTCGGGCACAGCAATGAAGGACCCTGAAGTCTATCCTCCAATTCACTGCATAGTTGAGGATGCCTCTACATCCTATCATAGTAAGATTATCCAGGCTTTAGGTATTATCCTTTCATATAAGATTCGTCCTCGTGTGCAGCCTTCACCACGATTGTACAGTGATAGTTTAAAACTAGCTACATTAGAGTATAAAAAGCTGAGAAACCCTTGCAAGAGATCTCTTGACCTGAACTCAGAATGGAGTTAAAAGCAGTACAAAAACCAAACAACTGATTTGCACAATAAGGACGAATATTATGCACAATCTATTCTCTCACTCTCAAATACTACTAAATAACATTTCTCGGTGGTTCAATCACTTGCTAATCCCTCTTGGTCTTCCCAGGCTATAGAGCATACACAACTGTGTGACAGAGTCTCCTCTTGCTGGTAATGTGCATGGTCATCGAATCCATTTAGATTGTGGCTGAAGGATGGAATAGGAAGTATAGGCTTGTATAGTGTGATGTCCATGCTAAGGGAATTCGTGAAAACGCGTAACTGTAACAAACAGGTTTCCAGTGAGGAGGGTGGGTGCATGTGAATCTGCCTTACTACATGCCACGAAAAGATGCTTACTGGGTAAGTAACATTTTTGATTTGAGGCATGTGTGGCTGTAGATAGCTAGCATAGACTGCAAAGCAGTCCTCAATAAGTGATGGCTACCCTGTGGGGGTTACAGTTGTTTGGAATAATGTACGTAGAACTGCTTTTCCAACATTGGCTTGTTAATGGGCCAGCATATCTACACAGTAAAGTTTTGTAAATGTATGCAGTGTAGAACATGCAGCTGCTCTACATATGTCCGCTATAGGTATATTTTCTAGGAAAACCATTGACGCTCCTTTTTGATGAGTAGATTGAGCTCTAGGATGGATAGGTGAACTTCTTTTAACTTTAGCGTAACGTTGGGATGCATTTGACAATCCAAAGTGCTATGCCCGATTTAGAAATGGCTCTTCCTTTGTATGGCTTTAAAAAGGCAACAAAGAGTAGCTGTGTTTTCCTAAATGATTTGGCCCTATTAATATAATACATGAGGGTTTGTTTTACATCTAAGGCAGAGGTCTTCAATCTTTGGGGCGTGAGCCCTCATTCTCCGACCACGTGGCTGTCTTTTTCATGGCCTTTGATGAATCGTTAGATTTCCTTTAAAAAAAACCTGGAATTGTCGAAAAAAACAACTTTGAGCTCCTCTGTTGGTTTTAGACTCAATGGCAGAGAAAAATTATATGAAGAGTGTGACTGCGCACAGGATCACCTGGGGCCTCGTCTGACGTCGCATAGGGTCAGGTATACCACCAAATAGTGGTCGACGATGCTCAAAAGGGGGGGCGGGAGGGATGATGCTGGAACAATGCACAGCATGTGAATCCAGAAATGTATTTATGCTGTAAAGCCTTTAACAGTCCCCACTGCAAGACCTTGCTAGGCCAAAGATAAAACAAAAAAACACATCGAACAGCTTTGCTTGTGATTATCAGTCTTGCAAACACCACACCAGACTACAACTACAAACCTGTCTCAACGCACAGAATTAATTAATTGTTTTGAAGGGCATCTGGTGGCAAGATGCCATCCAACTCTTCAGGTGGCAGATTAAAAGCAGTCAACTGGTGCCATTCAAATGTAAATGTAGAATGTGCAGATTTGGGTGGAGGACCATGCTCTGCAGCGGAGACAAAAGGTCTTTGCGAAGTGGTGGGCTGATAGGAAAAGAGATGCTCACACCCAGAAGGTAGGGGTACCACGCTCTCCTCACCCAAACTGGAGCCACTAGGATGATGTGAGACTGGTCGCTCTTCATCTTTCCCAGAACTCGAAGCAGGTGATGCACTGGTGGGAAGGCACACAGAAGTCCTGCTTTCCATACTAGCCAAAACATGTCTCTTGACGAGTGTTTTTGCAGCATCCCCAATATTCAAAACGTTTCACACTGGGCATTCGAGGACGACAAAAAAATGAAGCAGACTGATGTGGAGCTGGCACTTCACTTGAGATGACCGGCCCAGTCCAAAAGAGATGCTATTCGTCACCACTGTCCGCTACAGAAGGAAGAAAGGACTGCCTCTGAACCAACTGTGTTCAAGCAGCTACCACTGGAGGGCTGGATCCGTCTCTACAGATATCCAAATGAATCAGTCAGATTACCTTGATTCTGGGCACACCAAGTTCAAGTTCCGCAAAGCCGGCATATGGTACCTGGCATTGCAGACAATGGAGGATGCAGGAAGCGCAGAGACAAAGAAGCCTCCAAGCTGCTCTCAATGGGATCCAGGGTCAACCTGAAACATCAGGATTACAGTCCGAATATCCTAGACTCATTATAGCAGAGGGAAAGCCCTGAACTCCATCGTGTCCAGAATTGCTCCAATAAACTGAAGCCTTTGCAATGGAGTCAGGAGGGACTTTCAGTCATTGACAGTGAACCCAAACGACGTCAGGAGGTTCACCATCGTCCAATGGTGGTCCATGATTAACTGTATCGAGCCTGCCATCAATATCCAGTGATCGAGGTACAGGAATACAGCTACCCCAGACCTCAATGGGCTACGACCACTGACATCACTTTCACGAACACCAGAGGGGTGCCGAAGAGGCTGAACGAGAACACACAGCAAACTGAAGATGCTCCTGACGTATCTTTAACAACAAGTCTCTGGGTCTGCAGGACAGGTATATGAAAATAAGACTACAGCAGGTCCAAGAACACCATCCTGTCATCCAGGTCCACAGCAGACAGGATCTGGACCAGCATGGGCATTTCAAATGCGTCTTTCCACAGGACGGCATTAAGAAGGCAGAGGTCCGGGCGTGGTTTGAACGCCGGGGAAGATGGCCGCCTAAGCCCTTCTCTCCTCCCGTGGCGTCGACTACCGGAAAGATTACCATCGCTTTCCTGCAAGTCCCGACGACCCAAATGGTGTGGTGTGGTGTCGGAACATATCGGGATCCTGATGGTGGTCCTTGAACACTTGAACTACCGTGCGGTAGCTGCATGCCGCCCGATCTACTTGTGACCGCATGGTTCCGACTGTGAGACTCTGCCCGCACCGTCATTTCACCTGTATGCGGCTTCAAAAGCGATCGTGAGGCTGCTGCACATGGTGATTCCAGGGCTGAGCAGTGGACGAGTGAGAGGCTGTTACACAGCATAAACCGCCCAAATACCTCGTAAAAGGAGATCAAGACTCACGGATAACACAGGTACTGCGCTCAGACGATGGCAAAATGGCAGCCGCATAGCGTACAATAGCTGAAATTGACGACAAAAAGAACGCTCATACTTTATTAACACGGGCAGACTGCACATGAAGCAAATTAAAGAGGGGCAGCACATTAACAAATGATCGCTGTAGATCTGCACAGCACCCTGATCGAAACTGGATGTTACCCCATGCACCCGACCGAAGTAATGCCAACACAGTACTTCTCCGCCGTATCCAAGTGCAATTAACAGCGCTGGGGACCTGTTGATATTCGCACCTGTTCCTGGGATTGGCAAGATTTTTTGAATGTGTTTGGTGCCAATGTTCTTGCAAATGGAGAAAAGGAAGTGTTCACATCGTGCCCTGCCTGACTTTAAAATGGCCAACAACCGGGACAGTTCCTCTTACTGATGCACGATGAAGGAGTAAATGCTGTGTTACAGCCTTTCATTTCGCTGTAAGGAGAGAACTCATTACCAAGGCATAGTACATCTATCAACACCAAGCCATATCAAGCTAAATTAAGGCACAAGTAAGAAGTACAGGGTGGCTGCTGTTATATGTTGCCTGACAGGTGCCTTGGAGCATGGGTTGGTGGCACTGGTGACAATGGAGCAGTATAGTGCCTAAACTTCTACTAAGATCTGCAAGGCTGCTGTGGGCCAAATATATATATATATATCAGTTATCTCTACTCAAGAAGACAACTCACAACTCATAGCCTATCACTACCCGCGCCACGGAGTAAGCATTTGCGACACGTAAACAAGACAAACCATATAACCTCTGCACAATTGATATTGGACGTGCAAACATGGGAGAAAAGGAAGCTAAAACCCTTAAAAGATTGAAAGCAGACCCACCGAATCCTGTCTCGCCAACAAAGGGGGGACGCGACAAACGCAACGCTGGACACGATACTCCTCAAGTTGGCTGAAGTCCATGAAATTACAAAATCTACCAGGGAGGAAATCGCAGCAGTGCGGCAAGACACTAACGTAAGGCTGTCCGAGACTGAGAGCAGGATCAGCCAATTGGAGGATTCGGAGGTAAAGGTGGACAAAGCTCTTAAAGACCTCACTCAATCTACATCGACAATGTCACGGCGCATTTCGGAATTGGAAGACAGAAACAGAAGAGGGAACCTTCGTATTTTTGGAATTCCTGAAGGAGCAGAAGATAAAGATGGCTCATGTATATCGTTCTTAGAATCTTGGTTTCCCCAAGCGACGAATCTCTCTTTCACTACGCCACTGGAGTTCGATCGGGCTCACAGGGTTCCTGGTCGCATCACACACCAACAGAGGGGTACTAGGCCAATAGTATGCAAGCCATTAAGATATCAGCATGTGGAGCAGATTCTGTCATTTATGCGCAAACACAATCACATCCTCTGGAAGACCAATAAAGTTTACATCTCCCAAGACTATTGCAAAGAGACGGTCAATTTGAGAAAGAACTTCCTTGCACTGCGACCACGACTGCGTTCACTGGAATACCAATATGGTTTTGTTGGAACCGCACGATTCAGAGTAGTGATCCAAGGAGTAACACGAATTTTCACGGACCCAGCCCACCTACAAAAATTACTAGATGGTCATGAAGACTCGAAAATGGACACTGCCGTGGCGGGGAATACACGGTCGGACGGCACCTAGCCCTTTTGTCCATCGCCATCCAGATTGATGCTCGCATGACATCACTGCAATCCTTATTTAAAGATATGTGTTCATCACTGGTATCGTTATGATATTTTGCAACAACAATGGCTGGTGAGGTGGTAGGATGCACTTTTCCTTCTTACACCTTATTAAAACAAAGTGTACCAGAGCAAGCATGCCTAGTTACACAAGGCATGGTTCTGTTTGCACAGAGTATTTTGTTTGGTATAATGGACGATAATAAGTGATAGCTCTGGTTACGATAGTGGTGTAACAGAAGTTCATCGTAAAACATTTTGAAACTTGTTATAAGTCTGATTAAGATCCTATACATAGTGCTTCTCTATACTAAGTTACTAGTTTGAATTCTATAAAAGGGTGCCACGCCACTATTTCCCCTTAGGTGGGTGATGTCCAGACTCGATGTTATTGATTTGTACGCATAATCTACGTAGTGGAACTGTTCGATATGGTTAACTAAATAAGCAAGTCACCTTGAGGCGATGTGCCGTTAACATGTGCCTACAGCATAGTCATGATGTTTTGATGTTTTAATGTCCCTAGATCCTCTTCTTATATGGTTAAGATCGAGTTGCCTTATGTAAGTATGTAAGCAGGTTACTATAGTTAGTCGCCACGGAGGAGAGAAGCTAGTGTTGTTACTTCTCCTTGGTTGCCATGTCCTTAGTGTACTGTTTGGGTGGGAAGGGAGGGTTGGGGTTGTGGGTGGGTTGGATGGGATTCTTGGTTTCATTAGTAATTTTTCATTTGTCTTCAGTTGGAATTTTGCCTCTCTTTTTCCCTATGTCTTTGTACCCCGGCAGCAAAGCTCGACGTCTAGGCACTGAAGAGGATGTGCACAACAGGCCATGTACTACCACACAATGATGTTGTGGGGACTTGACCCTACCATAGTTAGGATTATAGCAACAAACGCTGGTGACAATGTGTATAAGATAGAGCTAGGCGCACCATTCCCGCTCCTCTTTCATGATGGCAAATAAGCAGAATATTAAGATAGTTTCCCTTAATGTCAAGGGAATCAATCACCTCATCAAAAAGAGAAAAATCCTAGATTATCTGAACAAACAAAAGAGAGACATCATATTATTACAGGAGACTAAAATTGACTCGCCACAATTTAATTCAATGAAATACAAATGGTATAGTGAGGCTATTGGGTCTGACGCATTGGGGAAAAAGAATAGAGTTCTTACACTTATTGCTAAAAGAGCTAACATTGATGTCCTATCAAGCGTTGCAGATACTAAAGGTAGATGGGTCTCGACCAAACTCTCAAAAGATGGGAGGGAATTTTATGTTACCAATGTTTATGCGCCCAATAAAGATGAGCAAGATTTCTGGAAGGAACTCTGCACACATATTGATACAATACCTGATACATGACGCATATTTTAGGCGGAGACTTGAACCTCCCAATGGACCCTATCCTCGACAGGGACTCGCGCTGCCCACTTCGTTCAACCAATTCACATAAAGCACTCCTCAATCTCTGCAAGCGCTTTAATCTGGTAGATTGTTGGAGAATGATGAACCCAACAGGTAGACATTTTATTCCCCACCACATGGCTCATATTCACGCATAGACTATCTACTTGCATCGGCTCACGCCACCGCAAAGATTGAGGGCACTTCCATTGAACCACGTGTAGTCTCTGACCACTCATGCATTTCAATGTCTCTGGCAATACAAAGCGGGGTCAAGAGGTCAACTCTATGGAGATTCAACAATGCAGTATTAAAAAAGGCATACAACAGGGCGGCAATAGAAACAGCCATCAAGGACTATCTGACTCATAACAAGAAAGGGGACACCACAGACCTTACAAGATGGGAAGCACTGAAAACTACAGTCAGAGGTGTAATCGTAAAGATAAGGTCAGCCATGAACAGGGACGCTAATTCCACTCTAACACGACTTGAAAAGGAAATAGCAGCATTAGAACAACGGCATATAATAACTAAAGACGCCCTAGACCTCAATGACCTAATGAATAAAAAATATGAATATAACAAACTAATTAGTGAACGAGCAGGGGTCTGGATACAACACCAGAAAAACTTCAGGCTGTGCCACAACAACAAAGCAGGTAAAAGCCTTGCTTCTTACCTAAAATTCAAATTGAAACAGAATTCCATCAAAAGTATTGTGGACAAATCAGGGACACCACACTCAGACCCCAACAAAATTGCTGAAATCTTCAAGGATTTCTATAATGATTTATACAGCAAAAATAAAAACATCGATGGCTCTAAGTTAGGGTGCTTTCTATAAAAATGTAAACTCCCAACCCTTTCGTCAAATGATCAAAATGAATTGAACAGCCCAATATCCAAGGAGGACATACACCAGGCCATTAAATCCCTCAAAACTGGAAAAGCTCCAGGCCCTGATGGGCTTAGTGCTATGTTCTACAAAAACTTCTCGAATGAACGGATAGAACCACTACAGGATTTGTACGAGCAGTTCGCCACTAGTGGACAAATCCTCGGCACCCCTGCAGAAGCCATCATTGCCGTCTTGCCAAAAGATGGTAAAGATCCCACGTCTCCGAAAAATTATAGGCCAATAAGCCTGATCAATCTTGATTGCAAAATATATGCCATGATTTTGGCCAAAAGAATCCAAAAAGTATTACCTCAACTGATCCATCCATCGCAAGTAGGGTTCCTCAAGAACAGATTATCCAGTGATAATACGCGAACGCTTGCGCATATCCTAGAAAAAGCAAAACTGACTAACTCCCCCACGGTGGCAGTGACCCTAGACGCCGAGAAGGCTTTTGACAAGGTCGACTGGGACTATCTAGAAGCAACACTGCGTAAATTTGACTTGGGAACGGACTTCATCCGCATGGTGATGGCCTTATATGCTAAGCCTTCGGCAAAAGTAAGAGCAGGTGGTTGCCTCTGGGATTCATTTGAACTGAAGCAAGGCACAAGACAAGGCTGTCCCCTCTCCCCCTCGTTATTTCTTCTGGCGATTGACTCCTTCTTAGACTCTCTGAGAAACAACTACCTAATTAAAGGAATAGATTTTGGAGGAGTCATAGGTAAAATCTCGGCTTACGCAGACGACGTTTTGGTGGTCTCAGAAGATGCGGGAAAAGCGATTCCGGCACTGATGTCCTCCATTGCGGAGTTTGCTGAAGTGTCAGGATATAAACTTAAGACAAAACGGAGGTAAAACTGCTTAACAATATAGGCGGGAAAGACATCCTAGGCAATTCCGGACTATGCTTGCAACCGAAGAGTTTTAAATATCTTGGCATTGAATTCGAAAAAGACCTCATCAGTACTCTCAAAATTAACAAACTTGCCTTATATAAAAAGATATCCTCTCTGCTAGACGGGTGGTCCCCGAAATTCTTATCCTGGTGGGGCAGAGTGGAAACGCTAAAGATGATATTTACGCCGCTCATAAATTATTTAATAAGTATGTTACCAATGTTATTGTCGGAAGATTTCCTCTCCAAAATACACAAGATTTTTAACGTATTCTTATGGCAAAAAAAAACCAAGAATCTCCCTGCGTAAACTCCAACTGCCGAAGGACAGAGGAGGCGTAGGTTTACCAAACTTTAGATGCTACCAGACGGCCTATCTATGTAAGCAGGGAGCAAATTGGTTTCAGACGTCTCAGGACTACACTCCAACATGGCTACAGGTCGAAAAATCAATCATTAACAACCTCCCGCTTTCCACTATAATGACTATGGACGCCACAGCCTTCTCCCACACTAAATACGTGTTTCTTAATACTAAAAGGGCCCTCCTTAATCTAGAGAAACATTGTAAGGCAAAAGTAAAGTTCTCCAAATCCAACTTAACATCGTTCTGGTTCAACCCGGCTTTAAAAGATGACGGCCAACTCCTCTTTTGGGAACACTGGTCTGGGTTGGGAATAAATGTACTACAGGATATTTACGAAGGATCCTCACCTCTAACCTTTGCCACTTTACAAACTAAGTTCAATCTCCAACCACTTGACTTTTACAAATTCCTACGCCTTAAAGCACTTGTATCTGCCAGAGCCATTCAGCCACAGAACCCTTCACTCTGCCATAAACTGACACAACTCATGCCCATGGGCCATATGGTGTCGAAAATTTATAAGATTCTGTCTCCTATGCCTCAAAAAACACATAGAAAGGGTGAGCGTGACTGGGAAAAGGAGCCTAACTCCTCTAATGTGGCTTTTGAATGGGATAAAATACACCTTACACCCTTTTGTAATAAGATATCCCCGATAATGTCACAGACTAAATTCATGTTGATAAACAGGTCATTGTGAGCTCCAGAAAAACTATTCAAACTCATAGAAAGTCCACTTTGTTGGAACTGCAAGTCAGACGTGGGCGACTTCGCACACATGCTCTTTCACTGCCCGCTGCTGGGAAAATTCTGGGATGAGTTCTATAACTACATTCAGCGTACCTTCCATTATAATCCACCTAGGGAATTCGCGTATGTTCTACTGGGGGCAATTGATCCCAACATAATAAGAGACCACGACAGACACCTGTTAGATCTCATGATAACACTGACTTGCAAGGTCGTACTCAGTAAGTGGAAGAGTGCTTCCGAAGTCTCTTTCAAAATATGGCGGAAGTGGTTGACGTCCCTCAGGGGAGCGGACAATGACATTCTCCATTCATCACCTTGGAAAAAACCCCATGTTAAATTTTGGAGTTTACTGGACTCACTGGAACTCTGTTATGAGCCGCCTTAGACACTATCTCGCATTACCCTTGTGAAGGTGTACCGATATCTGTACTTGCTCTGTGAATTTGCAGTCTTCTTCTTCTTCTTATATACGCACTGTTCAATAATAGACTTTTGCTGCCTGACCTCCCCCCCTACTTCCTTCCCCCTCCCCCTTCCATTAATATATGGTCGCAATATGTTAGGTATGGATGGTTAAACAATATTTCCTCCCCCCTTCCCTAGTGCCCATATAGAACTATGACACGCACTTGTTAAGCGTTACTGTATGTACAGCATTATATCTTTTGCCTTATGTGCATTACATGCTCACCCAGTATCTGTTATACCGTATATATATACCTTTATACTGTCCAGTATTTTATTGTCAATCAATGACTGATCTTATTTTATAATTATAGTTTGTATATTTTTGTGTATCTTTGTGTATTATGTGTATTATTTGCATTATTGCATTATTTGTATCATTTGTATCATTTGTATCATTTGTATCATTTGTATTATTTGTATTTTCAATAAAAAAGATCTGAACAAAAAAAGAGGGCAGAGGTCCAAACCATGCCTGAAGCCCAAGCAAAAAGAATGTACTGTTGCTCGTGGAAACCCACTGTACCATGGGATAAATAGAGAGCGACCAGAAAGGAAAGGTAGGCCATAACCATTTTTTACTAATTGTAAGGCCAATCTGTCAGACGTGACGGACACCCAACCTGGGAGAAAGTGTCAAAACCTGCATCCACACTGTGTGGGCATTTGCAACTAAAAGCAAAGTAAAGTGGTTTAGAAGCCACTGCAAGAGGAGGAAGAGGAACTGAAGACTGATGCACTGCTGACGCGTACTGCCAAGCCCACGGCCTCAAACAGACTGGGATGCCTACTACACGGTCTATGCGCCAGCCCTCTGACATAACCTCAAAACTTTCTGAATTGTTGCGGGAATAGTTAAGCAGGGACGAACCGCCTCCAAGAGTGCGCCATCTCTCTACTGCCCTTGAAGCACTGTAATACAGAGTCAGCCTTCTAACCGAAAAGGTGATATGCATCAAAGGCCTGTGCATGAGAGAGGCTTATACATGGCCAGAGAATATTGTGGAACACATCTATGTATGTCAAGGAAGTACAACACTTATCTACTGACCTTTCCTGGCAATCCATGGTATCCAACGTACAAACAGGAGACTCTACCTATATGATTAAGCTATGCGTCAGCTTATAATGTAACCACTCTATTAGTGCTAGTAATGAACATGCTCTTCACAGCAAGTAAGTGGATATAAACATTATTTTTTCATTTTAAAGTAATTTTGGTGTGTCACAGTGAAAAGTCATAATATAGATTGAAGAAAAAACAGGTCTCATTTACTCATTCATCACTCGCAACATACATACAGTATCATACTCATATCCTCTCTCATAAGTAAAAGAGAATAGCAATAATTCTAGAAACGTGCTAAAAGTTCAGGTCCCAATATATGTAACGGTGATGAATAATCAATTTTAACCACAACTGTCTTCATCTTTGTGTTCAAGAACAACAAAGGGATTGATTTTGCAAAGTAATATCAAAAGATGAGGAAAAGATTCAACATTAGAAAACACTTTTCAAATGTATTGCTCAAATTTTCAGATTGAATAGGATAAGAGTTCATAAAGGGAACTCATTCAGGCGCCTACTGGGTATCACCTTCTTCAGGGAGCATGTGGTGGTAAAAAAAAGAAGAATAGGCAATGTGGACCTGTCTGGAGCCTGATATGGCGGTATAGACCCCCTCTGGGGAAACTGTTTGGGGAACGAGATCAAGCTTTATGGAGAGACACTGCCAGGAGAGCGCTGTGCAGATTTAAAATTTCTGATTACTGTCGTAAGAGTCGTAAGCTACACCTCGTAGTGGGGCAGAGATCCTGAAAGATTGCCAGTCAATGATTTCCAAAAATCCAATGTTGTGGTGACTGCTCAGTGTATAAACTCAGACGTGAGAAATTAAAAGGAGAGGGACCTAGACGTGCCGCGCTGGTGCTGTAATCCGATAGTCTTGTTTGAGTTCCTTTCACTTCATAAGGGTAGTAATGATGGTGACTGGACCGGGAAGTGGTCGCTGAGTCAGCCAAGTAACGGCATACCAGTGCGGTGTCCCGCTGCAGGAAATCGAGCAGGCTTGTACATGGCCAGAGAATATTGTGGAACACATCCATGAATGTCAAGGAAGTACAACACTTATCTACTTCCCTGGCAATCCATGGTATCCAGACTTCCACGGATAACAGATCTGGCAGTGTCTTGACCATAATGAATTGACTGAGCCAAAGAGACCCAAGAGCCCCCCCCTAGCCATGTCCCACAGGGCATGTGTGTAATAACCCAGCAAACAAACAGCATTCACAACAGTAAGGCTAGCATGGGGGAAGAATGTATGTGGAAGAAAGGGGCCCCAGCCTTAAAGAATGAACCCTGGCAAGGAACCTATACTTGTTAGAAAAGACCAGAAGTGTTCGCACCGGGTTACGTGCATATTTTTGAACCACACAAGTGAACGCTGAACAAATAAATCAGATACTACTAAAGTACGAATCTGAGTATATTGAAGGATTCTCGGGGCAATCTGTAGAGCTTGTGCTTCTCGACAAGTACTGTGCAAAGAAGGATAAGAAAACAAATATGTTTCCCATCTTGGACTATATAACTGTCCAACCTACTCTTGCCTCTAGTAAAGATGCTGGTTAGAGATAACCTACCTGCTTCCGAATTAACCTTCCGTTAGTCAGAGGCCTTATGGTTTTCTAATCATTGGTTAGTCATTGGTTGCACCACGAAGCAGCTTCTGTGTGAATGTTCGTTCCGAGGTCGGCTGAGGACTGATAGGATCGGTAAATATCAGAACGTCACGGCATGTTAGTTTTCCGTGAGCCGGCATGTTAGATAAACCATTAATATCAAAAACCGCATCGAGTGCGGAAGACAGCACTCCCTAGAAAGGTCCTGCTGTACTAAATTCCATAATAGTTTCTGTATATGTACTGCACAGTATGGCTTTTTCAGAAAGTCGATCAGACTTCTTAGTTTATCTATTTGAGGCCCGTCTAATCGTGACTCTCCTGCAGATCATTAACCGTTAAGGTGGAGAAATTAGAACTACTACCAATATTTAATCTTAGCAAGAAAGACTTAACATCAGATACTATCTCAGTTTTAACCAAAGGTCTCACGTTTGCTCCCCATTCGGGTTTGAACAAATTTGACCTATTTAGAGACTTACAAACCTTCCTTCGTAAAGTCAGATTAAAATTCTTCTATCAAGGACAAGAATGTCCTACAGAGGAGGTGAATCGATCTGGGTTAAGACCCAAATCACTGTTCACACCCACAGTTGACCAATTGCCAACCCAGGTCGCTATTTTTGAACAAGTCATCAGTGAGAAATTCACTAATATAACCAATTTTACTCCCAAAACACCATTTAATTTGACATCCGTTCAATACAAGGGTATGAAGGATATCAAACAAGATAACATCACAGTGAAGGCATGTGACAAAGGGGGTGGAATCGTAGTATATGATACATCTGGCTATATTGCCAAAATGGAAGAAATGCTGAGCGACATAAGATTTTATGCCCCGATAACAAGAGATTCTACTGCACAAACTAAAAACAAAATAAAAAGATTGACAGACAAGGCTTTGAGAGAAGGAGAAATCTGCAAAAAAGAATGGGAATATTTAAATGTTAATAATCCTAGGCTTGCTAGCATCTATGGAATTCCTAAGGTGCACAAAGACCCATAGTTACAACAATTGGCTCAGTCACAGAGCCACTAGCAAAATATATAGATGCTATTCTATGTCCTCACATCTCCCGGATCCCAGGATATGTACAAGATACAAGACAGATCATAAATCTGGTGGAAAATGTCAAATTTTGTAACACGTCACAATGGCTGGTTACTATGGACATAGAAGCACTATACAGCAATATTCCCATCATGGGAGCACTCGAGGCCACTCATTGGTTTGTGCAGAAATACAACATAATTGGCCCAACTATATTTATTTTGGAATGCCTAAAGACTGTCCTGATGGACAACATTTTTTAATTCAATGGTAATCTGTATAAACAACAGGGAGTTAGCATGGGGGCTTCATGCGCTCCAACCATTGCCAATATATACATGACCAAGTTTGAAGACCAATTCATATTCAATGAGGCTACGCCATTCTATGAATCTGTGACCACATGGTCACGGTACATAGACAACGTTTTCTTCATTTGGATAGATAATGAAGACAATCTGGAACAATTCTTACAATGGATAAACTTGTGTGACAACATTTGATTTACTCATCGTGTAGACAACACACAAGTTGAGTACTTAGATGTTTTGATTAAACATCAAAATGGGGCCCTTGCTGTGGATTTATACGTTAAGCCCACAGCTAGGAACACATTACTACACTATGATAGTTACCACCCCACTATCCAAAAGAATAGCGTCCCCTTTGGGGAATTCTTACGTTTAAGACGTAATTGTACTAGTATTTCGGATTACGATGACAACTCAGTCATGATGAAGTCTACATTTTTGGCTCGGGGCTACCCAAAGAAAATAATACGGGATTCATATAAGCGGGCCCGCTTTTATGATCGCCAGCACCTTTTAGAGCCTAGGATAGATAAAAATACCCCCAGTCTAGTGTTCATCACCAAACATTCAGTGCTCAACAAAAGAATCAGACAAACAATATGTGCCAACTGGCACATACTGAATGTGAATGTCCCAAAGGAAAACCAGCTGCCAAAACCTATGTTTGCGTACAAAAGGAACAAATCCTTGAAAGATCATATTGTCAGGTCACGCATGACACCCAGAATATCAAGTAGTCAACATTCTCTTGTAAATTTGCAACCAGTACAAGGCACATACAGTTGTTCGAATTGCAAATCATGCTCTACAGCGATTCAGGGACCCACGTTGCAGTTTAACAAACAACTGATCAGACCTGTAGATCTTAATAATTGTAGAAGTGTAAATGTCATTTATTTAATAATTTGCCCCTGTCAGAAAGGATACGTGGGACAGACAGGTCGAGCATTGAACGTCAGGCTGACGGAACACAGGTCCGCGATTCGAACCAAGAAGTTGACAGCACCTATGGTTGCCCATTATCTAGAGAAAAACCGGAGAAGTGTGGCTCACTGGTTAGAGCAGGCAGACCCTGAAGCAGAGGTCAGACCCGGGACCAGGGTTCAATTCCCGACGCGGCAGGGTCTCGAGCTCAAATGTCCACAGACTCGATAATTCTCGCTTCGGTGCCTGACCTAATCATGGGTTCACACTCTGCAACTCTGGGCATTAAGCTTGCTTAATCTCCACAACGGCCCCCCGCGGCGGGATGCCTGGCTTTCACCTTGGGGATGCCCTGTAGGGGCTATCTCACAGGGAAAAGCCAGGACGGGTTCCCAAGGCAAAGCGCTTAGAGACCCCTGAGTTATAAGCGCTATATAAATCCAAACATGCATACATACATACACCTGAAAATATGTCCTGGTACATTCTAGAGAGGGTACACCACAAGACAGGATTAGATGTAGATAAAATCAGAAAAATGAGAGAGGTGTATTGGATTTTTATTCTGGGGACAGCCATTAATGGATTAAACATGGACATACCATGGGAACAAGCAATACTGTAAAATGTTTCTGTAAGTTTAAGTAATTGAGATGTCCTGTTTTAGGAGCATATATATATATATGGTTGTCTTAGTTTCTGATCATCACATGCCTGCAGATAACTTCTTAATTTTGGTCTATAGTCTCCCCATATGATTTAATATTAGACACCCTTCCCTTACATATAATTGCTTCACACACTATATATATATTCGATTTTTTACATAGTTATTCTTTTATATCCATAATTAGATCTGACCACAGATTTTTTGTAAAGGATGACGCAGGTTATTTCTCAAATCTCCATAGGTGGCTTAATATAATTAACACACCTCACAGTATACAAGATATATGAAATACAGAAACGCTTCGTGTATGGCAGAATTCACCCCGTTTCAACATGGCGGTCTCCATTTCACATCTCGTATAAGGAGGACGGTAGATGCTCACCAATAAATCCTACATGGTTCCAATATCGGTAAGGGAGTCGTTATCACTATGAGAACGCTTGAACTATTTTGGCTCATTCTGGCCGAGCGCAGTTCGATGTTGTACAGTTATAATTTATGGTTCAAGCCCTTTAATAACGAAACGAGAGTTAAAATAAATCATGTTAAGATGGCGACTCTGGATTCACAGATTCACCGAGCACAAGATCAGTACTTTCTTTCAGTCTCACATCGCGAGACTTTGAATTTGGCGCGTAACCAAGGATCTTAAAAGAGGAAGTCTTAGCATTTTCCGCGATCGCATTGATAGAAGAGAAGCATCGCGTAGACGAGGGCCGCATTTAAAACACCAGTAAGTAGAAGCTCGAGTTCCAGAGGATATCCCTCCTTTATGGTTAGAGTAAGGGTAGAGGGCTGGTAAGAGTAAGGGTAACAGTCCATATTACCCTTTAGAGTACCGTGGGATTTGGCTGGTAACGAAATTTTAGAGGCATGGTGGGGTAGAATTAGCTACGTTTCAATCTGGTTTTGCTCAACTTAGGTTTGTTAAAGACACTGACACATCCTTCCCTTACCGTGCATCTTAACGGTTAATGATCTGCAGGAGAGTCACGATTAGACGGGCCTCAAATAGATAAATTAAAGTAACATAAGAAGTCGGATCGACTTTCTGAAAAGGCCATACTGTGCAGTACATGTACAGAAACTATTATGGAATTTAGTACAGCAGGACCTTTCTAGGGAGTGCTGTCTTCTGCACTCGATGGGGTTTTTGATATTAATGGTTTATCTAACATGCCGGCTCACGGAAAACTAACATGCCGTGACGTTCTGATATTTACAGATCCTATCAGTCCTCAGCCCACCTCGGAACGAACATTCACACAGAAGCTGCTTCGTGGTGCAACCAATGACTAACCAATGATTAGAAAACCATAAGGCCTCCGACTAACGGAAGGTTCATTCGGAAGCAGGTAGGTTATCTCTAACCAGAATCTTTACTAGAGCCTAGAGTAGGTTAGACAGTTATATAGTCCAAGATGGAAAACATATTTGTTTTCTTATCCTTCTTTGCACAGTACTTGGCGAGCAGCACAAGCTCTACAGATTGCCCCGAGAATCCTTCAATATACTCAGATTCGTGGCAGTAAGAAATGCTTATCACAGTCTATTAAGTAGGTACATTTTTGTATTGACCTTGAACATTCATCGAGTTAGAGACGAAATAAGCTAATGGCAACGTTGTGTATGCCCTTTTTTTCAACAGACAATTCCTTAGCTGTTTTTATCCAAAGTCTTCGCTCCTTGAGTGGTTATGGGAGGTCTATCTGAGATATACACTAGTCAATTCATTTAGATTCATTCCATCCTCAATACAGGTTTGTTCCCTCCTTTAATTTTTTCCACATATAGAGATTTATCCATCGGTCTCTCACTTTATTTATTGTCCATTAGGGAGTGTACCATTTCCTTAGGTTACTCCATAAGTATCCTTATCTGCAGACATGTTCCCTTGATCGAATCTAGGACCGCTAATATATAATCCTTATTTGTGTAATTTTTTGTAAATATTGTATAGATTGTAAGTATGTATAGTAGAACTCAGTGAGATGTAGATACAACTTGTAAATAATTGTACAGTAATGTCAAACATATGTGTAACTTAGTATAAAGACAAGCTTGTCTAATCAGGCAAGGAGCTAACGGTGTGAGAGAAGTCCCTTGTGTCCGAATCAGCACAGTATAGACATGGAGTTGATGTAAATAGTATAACTAGTTGGACGTTGTCATTTAAGATCAAAATTGCAAGAATGATTAATTGAAATCAAATTTTCTTTATTGTTATAGTATCAACGTGTTCGATAGAAAATACCGAATTCCTGAGGAAGGCAAACCGCCGAAACGCGTTGAAGGGGAATCGGTTCTGTATTCCATGAAATGACTTACTATTGTTATGTCTGTATCTGTAATGCATACATTTGTATTCAATTATGTTTAAATGAAAAATGATGCACTTTGTAAAGACTAAAAAGTAATTTATAAAAAAAAAGATATAAAAATGAGAAATGATTATAATTAAAACAAAACAAAGAAATAAAGCGCAAAAGAACTTTAGTAGTATTTGATTTATTTGTTCAGCGTTCACTTGTGTGGTTCAAAAATATGCACGTAACCCGGTGCCACACTTCTGGTCTTTTCTAACAAGTATAGCATGGGGGAAGAAACCATGCTCTTGCAAAAAGCCTCCATCCTATTGAATTCTCAGTTTGGAGAAGGGGTTGGAAATGACTTAAGATTCAACTTACTGGTCGAGGTTGCATGATCAGGCTTACTGGGTAAGGGATGCTTTGTGAGAAAATACAGGTCACCAGGTGCCGGTCGGAGGTGTCTGGTTACCTGCCTATTCACAGGCGGACAAGAACAAAGCTTTGACCAAGTAGCCATCAAAGAATCAGTGACGCACTAGTTACTTACCTTCGGTAACAATATATCTGTAAGAAACAGTAGTTAGTATTAAATTCCTTACCTTAGAATATCCCTAGGCGTCAGACTGGATCCGGAAACATTTGCGTAGCAGTACCCTTGCGCGTCGGTAGGCGCTGTCTGCGGCTCCGCGTCCGTCGTCGGCATGACGTCGCCGGAGTACTTAAACACCGCCCTCGCGCGCTGACGTCAGTTCTTATACACAGCTTTTTCGCGCCAGAAACGCAGAGCCATGATAAAAACCAACACTGGTGCCATGAAACTGGGGCCCTGAAAGGGGATGACCTTAACCCTAGGTATCGGTTTGCAGAACGGGGAGGATGGGTGGGGCGGTAAGGAATCTAATACTAACTACTGTTTCTTACAGATATATCGTTACCGAAGGTAAGTAACTTGTGCATCTGAAAGAAACAGGTTAGTATTAGATTCCTTACCTTAGAATAGATACCCCAGCAATACCAACCTGCGAACCAATGATCACACCAGAAAGTCCTGGAGAACGGAACGTCCGAAAAAGCCATCTCTCCGGACTTCACTGTCCAGACAGTAGTGTCGTGCGAACGTGTGCAGCGAGGCCCACGTAGCTGCCTGACAGATGTCCTGCAAGGGGACTCCCCGGCCCAGGGCAGTAGTAGCCACAGTGGCCCATGTAGAATGGGCACGAAGCCCCACAGAAGGGTCCTTTCGAGCCAATGAGTAACAAGCCTTGATGCACAAGACGACCCATCGGGAAATGATTCGTTTGTGCACCGCCCGTCCCTTCTTAGCGCCCACGTAACCAACAAAGAGTTTGTCATCCACCCGGAACTGGCGTGTGGATTCCAGATAGAATGAGAGGGCACGTTTTGGGTCCAGACGGTGGAGCCTCTCTTCCTCTTTCGAGGGATGCGGAGGCGGAAAGAAGGTGGGCAAAGTGATGGACTGCCAGATGTGGAAGGCTGTGACTACCTTGGGCAGGAAAGAGTGTCGCGTCGCAAACACAACTTTGTCCGGATGGACGAAAAGGAAAGGAGGCTTAGAAGAAAGGGCCTGGAGCTCACTCACTCTCCTGGCAGAGGTGATGGCAACCAGGAAAGCGGTCTTCAGTGTAAGGAGGTGAAGAGGACAGTTATGAAGTGGCTCAAAGGGAGCGCACATCAGAAAGGTTAGAACAAGGTTCAAGTCCCACTGAGGCATCACGAAAGGAACTGGAGGAAACATACGAGTGATGCCCTTCAAAAACCTATTTACAACCAGGGACTTGAACAAAGAGGGTTGATCAGGTAGCCTTAAGAAGGCGGAAATGGCCGAGAGGTAGCCCTTGCTGGGCAAGAGAAAGAAGAAAGAGGAGATCCTGTGAAAGGGGCAGAAAGGGGATCCACAGCCTTTACTCTGTACCATGCCACAAATTTGTTCCACCTGCAGGTGTATACCGATTTTGTGAAGGGAGGCCTGGCTGCCAGAATGACATTACAGATTTCAGGAGGCAAGTCAAATGGCCTCAACTGCCGCCGCTCAATCTCCACGCATGTAAGTGGAGACGGGACAGGTTCGGGTGGAGGACAGTCCCTGCTGCGACAGAAGGTCCTCCTGAAGGGGCAGACGAATCGGGGGATCAACAGACATGCTGAGTAGCTCGGGATACCAGAACCTCCGTGCCCTGTCCGGAGCCACAAGGATGACTTTGGCCCGGTCGCGTCTGATCTTCTTCAGCACTCTGGGCAGAAGTGGTATAGGCGGAAAGGCGTACAACAGATCGCAACGCCACTCGTGACGAAAAGCGTCTCCGAGCGAGTGCCGTCTTGGAAATTCCAACGCGCTGAACTGATGACATTGCGCGTTCTCTTCTGTGGCGAATAGATCTAACCACTGCTGAAAGAGGCCTTGCGCCACGTCCGAGTTCAGACGCCATTCGTGATCCATCATGCACCGACGGCTGAGTTCGTCCGCCCTGGCGTTCAGGGAACCTGCCAGGTGTTGAACCACCAGGGTCACGCCCTGTTGCTCCAGCCACAGCCAGAGGCGCAGAGCCTCCTGGCATAGGGTCCACGACATAAAAGGTCCAATAGGGTCCACGACCCCACCCCGTTTGTTGCAGTACCACATGGCGGTGGTGTTGTACATGAACACCTGCACTACACTCCCCCGGACAGAGGGGAGGAATGCCTTCAGTGCAAGCCGGATCGCCCGCAGCTCCAGAAGGTTGATATGGAGCTGGGACTCCGCCAGAGACCAGAGGCCTCTGATCTCCTCCTCTCCCATGTGGCCTCCCCAGCCCTGGAGGGACGCGTCCGTCACAACTACGTGCTCCGGTTGGGGTAGGGAGAGGGATCTGCCGTTGACCCAATCGCTGTCCGTGAGCCACCACTGCAACTGCCTTGCAGTGCCCTCCGAGATCAAGACGTGGTCGGACAAGTTGCCCTGATGCTGGGCCCACTGAAACTTCAGGTCCCACTGCAGGGCTCGCATCTGCCACCTGGCGTGATGCACCAGAAGGATGCAGGAGGCCATCAGCCCCAGTGTCAACCTGACCGAGACTCTGGATAACGGCTGAAAGATCGTAATCAGAGCCTGAATATCCCGAACCCGCTGTTCGGGAGGATAAACCCGAAACTGCGCCGACTAGAACCGCTCCGATGTAGAGGAGCTTCTGAGAGGGACACAGGTGTGACTTCGGCACATTGATGGAGAACCACAGCAGGTGCAGGAGGTCGGCCGTAGTCTGGAGGTGGCTGACGACTGTCTGGGGCGAGCCCGCCTTCAACAACCAGTCATCGAGGTAGGGAAAGACAAACCCCTAACCTGCGCAGATGAGCTGCGACCACCGCCATCACTTTCGTGAACACCCGTGGGGCGCTGGTAAGGCCGAAGGGGAGCACGGTAAACTGAAAGTGCTCGTGGCCTACCGTGAACCGCAGGTAGCGCAGGTGGGCCGGCAGGACGGGGATGTGGAAATAAGCGTCCTGCAAGTCCAACGCTACCATCCAGTCTCCCGGGTCCAGGGCAGCTAAGACCTGAGCCAGTGTCAGCATCTTGAACCTCTCCTTCTGGAGGAAGCCGTTGACGTTCCGCAGGTCCAAGATAGGGCGAAGTCCCCCTTTGCCCTTCTTGGGAACCAGAAAGTAGTGGGAGTAACAGCCACACCCTAACTTCTGGCTCAGGAACGCGCTCAGTGGCCCCCTTGGCCAAGAGGGCCGTAACTTCCTCTCGCAGAAGATTCAAGTGATCCCCCGACACGCGGTGGTACTGCGGGGGCATGGCTGGAGGGGTTGCCTCGAAGGGGAGGGAGTAGCCCCTTCGGACGATTTGCAGCACCCACCTGTCCGATGTGATGTTGCGCCAGTGGAGGAGGTGATGGCGAACCCTGTCCCCCACTGGCGCCACCTGGGCCTGAAAGCTCGGACTAGGAGGGCTTTGAGGCAGATGCTGCGGGAGTGGATGTGGACTGGCCTCGCCGTTGTCCCCGGGAAACCGCCACGGCGGTTATCACGTCCGCCACCGCGCTGGATGTTAGTCTGCGGCCCGTGGCTGGCAGGACATGTCGGGCGCCCCTTCCTTGGTCACGAAAGGGGCGAAAGGCAGCAGATTGCTGGCGCGGGGCCGGCAGGTCCAAGGACTTGGCCGTAGCCCTGGAGTCCTTAAAGCGGTCAAGCGCGCTATCGGCCTTGTCGCCAAAGAGGCGACGGCCATCAAACGGCAAGTCCATAAGTGTGTTTTGGACGAGAAGTTGGCGGACCTCAGCCAGGCGTGGCGACGAATCGCCACCGTCGTTGCCATCGCTATACCCAGCGAGTCCGTTGTATCCAGCCCACATCGGATGGAGTACCGTGCCGCATCTCGACCCTCCGCAAGGGCTTGGGCAAGTTTAGTCCGGGCCTCCTCCGGACATTGTGGCAGCACGTCCGCGACCGTGTCCCACAGAGAGTGTGTATAACGGCCCAAAAGGCACGCGTGTTAACGGACCGCAACCCCAAACTCAGTGAGGAGAACATCTCTTACCATACTGTTCGTACCTCTTGGATTCCTGATCGGGGGGAGCCGTCGGGAATGCGGTCTGAGAGTTAGAGGCCTGTATGACCAGGCTCTCGGGAGTGGGGTGGGTGGACAGGAAGCATGGGTTGCCCGGAGCTGGGCGGTGGCGCCTGGCCACGTTCCTATCTACAGGGGCACCTGTAGCGGGCCTGGACCAGGTGCCCAAAAGTCAGACAAGGCCTCATTAAACGGCAACAGAAGCCCTGATGAGCTTGCTTGCGGTTTAAGGACCTTAGTGAGGAGGTTAGTCCTCACTGCCGCGACGGGGAGTTCAAGGGATAAGGCCTTGGCCGCCCGCGTCAACGCCACACTATAGGCAGCCCCTTCCTCCGAAACCACAGTAGGAGGGGAGACAAAACCAGTGTCTGGCGAAGTTTCCAAACCACTGGCATACCCTAGCTCATCTGCCCAGTCCTGATAAGACTGGCACTCACATGCCAGAGGGTCCTCAGACCCCTCCCAATCCGCCTCGCCACCCATCTCTTGGTACTCAGGGTCAAATGATGGGGCCGGATCATAGAAGAAAAAATCTCCCATCGGCGTCGAATGCGGCGTCGAGCGATGCTGCTCTGGCGTCGGAACGGGGTCGAGGGGGGAACCGGGGACGTCGTCGTCCGAGGACGGCGCCGGAGGCAACACCCTAGGGGCCGGCGCGGTCGTAAGGTCGACTGGCAACGACCCGGATCCAGCAGGGCCCTGCGGCGCCGGGACCGAAGTCGCCGACGGCACCGGGGCCTTAGCACCCGGCCCGCTTGGGCTCTCAGTTGGGGCCGCTTGGCCCGAAGGCGCCGCGGAACCCGACAGAGGAGTGAGTGACCTCATGGCCGTGAGGAAGGCGTCGATCTTCTCCGGTGTCGCGTTCTGCCCAGGGACCGGCGTGTATGGAGCAGGCCGCGTTACCCGCGGCTCTGCCGGAGCCGCATGGGCGGTGTCGCGCGAGCGTCGGGGGGAGTCGGAAGAGCAATGTCGCTTCTTCGATTTCTTGTGCCTCTTACCGGAGGACTTGGAGCTCGAGGAGTGGTGACGATCCTCCGAGCCGTGATGACTCCGGCCCCGCGACCGATCCCTCGACCTCCTTCCGGACCGGGACCTCGAATGGCGCAGGGCCGACTGCCGGAGCTCGAGGCTCTTGCGGGGCCGTTCCCGCCTTCGACGTCAAAGCCCGGCAGTTGGGGCATGACTTGTCATCGTGGTCAGGCCCCAGGCAATCAAGACACCGGCGATGGGGGTCGGTAACCGTCATCAGTAAGTGTGTGTCCATGCTGGTCAGGGTGTTGTTTTGAGATTTAGTCTTTACATTCTCATTTCTCCCTTTTTTGTGTAATTTGCTGTTTTTTAATCAATAAGGTACTTTTATGTTGTGTAATAAGATCTCTCTAGAGATACGTTTTTAACAAACAGAACTAAGTTTTTAATATACAGTGAATAATAAAGATTCATGATCTTTCTACACTATGTTCTTGGGTTCTAATTGGTGCTGTTAGAGTGAGTTTTGATTGGAAGTAGTATATGTGTGATGTGTGCATAACAACAGAGCCCAAAGGGACTATTGTTTTCAGTGTCTACTTAAGGTATTATAAATACAGTATGCAGTGAGCAGGACATCCCAAACATTAACATCTTGGGGTGTCCCTTGCTCTGGCATAGGATCAGAGTCCAACCCCAAAATATAATGAAGCCTCTGCCGGCGACATCAGTAGGGATGAAGTTGGTTCAGGATGGGACATTGGCAGCGCTGACATCAGTGTAGCAGGGACTGGTGTGGAACTCAGGGTGGAAGTAGTTGGTCCCCGAGTATCAGACGGAACCAGGAATAGAACCACTGGCAGTAACCAGACTATGGCCCTATGTGGTTCCTTGGGGCCTGAAGGCACAGCAAAAGGATCCGAAAGCACACTAAAAATTTGCAGCATAGCCTCTTTGAAGGCCACGGTCTGCTTCAGGAATTGCCGGAGGCCACAGAAATTTGGAGCACTACAGGACTAGCTGAGGAATCAGTACTGTGGCCAGAGACCTTGAAGGGGTACAACAAACGTCATGATGTTCTTGCGCCTTCTATTTGGGATCAGAGTGGAAGTATGGGGTTGAGTGTGACTTATTTTATTTTGCTTGCTTTTGGACTTAGGATTATGAGCGTGAAGTTGAGAGGTCACTGGAACGGCCACCAGACCAGATCTAAATGCACAACTTGGAACATGTGTGGGACAAACATGAACGTTGTGACTACTACTTGTATTTGGTGTCATACAAATTCACCTCTGATTCTTGGATCACCTGATCACATAAGGGTTGCACTTATTGCATGACTGATTTGTGGACTGAGCCCAGACACCCAAGACACCTCCTGCCGAGCAGTAACAGGCACCTGCTTCCTGCAGTTGGGCATGGCTTAAAACTGGTTCTTTTGGGTAAAGACAACATTCAATAGTATACTGGTGAAACAGTTTAGAAATCGTCAGATAAACCTACAAAATTGGGAGTAGAGCTCCAGATCTGCGTCTGTAGGCACAGAAAGAAAGCAACTGACGTCAGCTCGCAAGTTGGCTTATATGCAGCCCTTCTCTGTCACTTCCAGGGTGGTGTGGAATTAGGCCCGTGTGGGAGCACTACTTGGAGATAATTTTTCTGGATCCAGTCTGGCACCCGAGGAGTATTCGAAGGTGAATTTATGCTAGAAGTATCTATCAGAAATATAATAACACTTACAGGTTGCGTCGAAGTTGGTTTTCAACGTGGTACCTTACAAATTTGGGACTATTACTTTCATAACAGCACCACTTGGAAGGTGGAGGAGTCTCCAGTTGTTCAGTTTTCCCCTTTGCTTCAGAGCAAAAGTGAGCCTGACCTGCTACGGTTTACACAGCAGAATTATTACAGTCACACTGTCACAGATGTCACCCTGTGAGTTCAAGACAATCCATTGTGTGCTAAAAGTCAGGGCATCTTTGTTGCACATGTGCTCATGGACTAGTCATGTGTGCCAGACAGTTCTGACCATAACATGTTTCAAGAAAATATACAATCTGTGGCATGTTTTATCATTTCGACTGCAGGCATTTCAGTCTAAACGTGTGGGATAGAACCACTGCCTTTTCCGATTCAATCACCCCGACAAGACATTTCTGGACATGCAGAAGTTTACAAACACACAAGCTAATCGTGTTTGGTTGAATTGACTTACCAAGGTTCAGAGCCGAAGCCATACCAGGCAAGCTGTAATATTTGAAATCCCAGACCCAACAAGATAGTATTTTTATTTCCAATGGATCTCATCAACAAACTCAAGACTACGGTCTGTTAAAACACAATTGGGAAGCAAGATTTAAAGCAACAGATATCATTAAATTGCTTTGCCAGTTTATTTACACAAACATACAATGAGAAAACAAACATTAGGCCCACTGTATTGTCTCTACATACTATAATACCGAAAGACTCAACCTAGGTCTCCAGCTGAGCCCTGGATGCTTTGTTTACCAGGAGAGCTCTCAGGTGGTTTCCGAATCATGCCAGAGTTAAGGCTGTACGTTTAAGGCAAGAGCTAAAACAAAGACTGGTGTGTGGCCCTCTGTCCCAAACACATGGCTGATTAGAACTATCCTTGCCACAATTAGGGTCTTGCCTTACCCCAAAGAGACAAATCTGTAGCTTCAAAATCTTCACAGTTCCAAATATCCTTCAAGGAAGGGAATATGATGCCAAATTAAGAAACCTCTTACTCCTTCCAATATAAAAACCCAAGATGTCTTAGTAAATGTCCAGTTTTTAAAAAATAGTTCCGGAATATGAACCATGGCACAAATGGCAACGGAATGTAAGTGGAAACCTCACTATCTGACCTGGACACTACTACAGCAATGTAGGGGCTGACAGATTAAGGATAATGTTACTTACCCAGGTAGCATCTGTTCTTGGCATGTAAAGCTGTAGATTCACATGCTTTGCATACTCCTGCCATCTAGTGTTGGGTCAGGGTGTTTGCAAGTTGTTTTTCTTCGAAGAAGTCGTTCCTAGTCACGATGTAAGGCGACTCCTTTCTTCGGTGATAGTGCGCATGGTCATGGTTTTCCCGCAAGAGGGTGAGAATGGAGTAAGTAAGTGTAGTAGAGAGATGTTCATGCGTACAAATGTATAGTGAAGAGCTGCAACAATTACTAGTACCCAGGGAGGCGGCTGGGTGCATGTGAATCTACAGCTCTACATGACAGGAACAGATGCTTACTGGGTAACTAACATTATCAGTTCGAGGCATGTATGCTGTAGACACACATGCTTTGCATAGACTATAAAGCACTATACTCCCAAAGCGGTGGATAACCTGTAGATGTTGTAGTTGTTAGGAACAGTGTTTTAAGTACTGCTTGGCCTACATTAGCCTGTTATCGTGCGAACACATCTACAGAATAGTGTTTGGTAAATGTGTGTGGTTTAGACCATGTAGCTGCTTTACATATGTCAGCTGGAGGGATGTTCCCTAAAATTGCCACAGAAGCCCCTATTTTGGGAGAGGAACATGCTCTATGGGGGATAGTCAAAAGTCCTTTCGCTTTAGCATAGCATGTTTGAATGCATTTAACAATCCATCTCACAATACAAGATTTAGAGATAGGATTGCCTTTATGCGGTGGAGCAAATGCTACAAACAGTTGTTTTTGGAAGTCCTTTGTTCTATCTATGTAGTACAATAAAGCTCTTTTAACGTCAAGCGTGTGATGAGCACGTTCTGATATGGAATCAGGTGGAGGAAAGAAAACTGGTAACTCAACCGATTGGTTTATATGAAAAGCAGAAACTACTTTGGGAAGGAATTTGGGGTTGGTACGGAGAACTATCCTGACTTTGTGTAGCTGAAAGAAAGGTTCTTCTAGCGTTAATGCCTCTAGCTCACTAACTCTCCTAAGTGACATGATAGCAATGAGGAAAGCAACTTTACATGAGAGGAACTGTAAAGGGCATTTGTGTAATGGTTCAAAAGGTGGACCCATGAGCACACTGGGGCAGGAGGAATCCTTTGTAGTATTACCCTTTTTAAACCTTTCATGAAGACCTTGATTACTGAAACTCTGAATAGTGACAAATTTTGCTTATTTTGTAAGTATCCAGCTACAGCTGCAAGGTGCAAATGAATAGACGTGTAAGCTAGTCCTGCTCGTTGTAAATGTAAGAAATAAAAAATAATGTTTCATATAGAAGCATATAAAGGATTGATTTTGTTGTTGTTGCAATATACAGCAAATCTTTTCCATTTTGCAGCATAGCAAGCTCTGGTGGTAGGTTTTCTTGCTTCTTTTAGAATATTCATACAGTCTGTTGGTATATTTAAGTAAACAAACTAAGACTTCAGGATCCAGATCGCTAAATTCAGTTCTTTGGGATTTGGATGTCTGATTTCTCCATGGTTCATTTTGAGGATACTGGAGTTCAGGCGTAGTTTTTGATGTGGAACTAGTGACAGCTCCAACAGGGTGGTGTACCATGGTTGACGAGCCCATGTGGGAGCTACCAGAAATAGTGTGAGGGATGTTTGCCTGAGCTTCCGAACCACCCATGGATGACTCGGCGAGGCAAGAAAGCGTAGGCAAATATCCCTGACCAGTTCATCCATAGGGCACTGCCCTTTGATTGCAGGTGTGGGTACCTGGAGCTGAAGTTTGGGCATTTTGTTTTCGGCCATAGAGAATAGGTCTATTTGTGGAAATCCCCACTGTTGGAAGTATGGAAGGAGAACTGCCAGAAGATATATCTTGTGATGGATCGCCTAATTGCAAATAGTTTGAGCGAGTGTTGACAGTTGTAGAGAGTGTCCCCCCCGCTTCTGCACATAATACATTGCAGTCATGATGTCCGTCCGTTTTGGCTGTGAGATGAGTTTGAAAATATTTTAGTGCTAAGAAGACAGCTAAGAGCTCTAGATAGTTGATATGGAGGAGTTTGGTGTGTATTGCTCCACATGCCTTGTATTGTGTAACCTTTGAGATGAGCTCCCCAACCTGTTAGAAATGAGTCTGCTGTGAGCACGATCTGTGGAACAGGGTTGATGAAAGGGTGACCTGCTAATAAGGTTTGTGGATTCCACCACTGCAGAGAGCAATGCGTATGGCCGTCTACCAACACTAGATCGGTTAATCAACCCTGTGATTGATTCCACTGACGTGCTAAGCACTCTTGTAGGGGGTGCATGTGAAGCCTTCCATGGGGTACAATTGCTATGCAAGACGCCATCATTCCCGTTGCATGAACACTCTGGCTGGTAATGCTTGGTTGGGCTCAAACTGTTGAATCGTAGCCTGAATATTGTGTATTCTGGCTACATTGGGAGAGGTTGACTGTATCAGAGTGGCTACTAGATAAGACTATCTGTGAGGGATGCAGGTGAGATTTTTGTGCATGGATGGTGAAGCTTAGTTGATGAAGTAGATCTATTGTGATTAGTGTGTGCTGCAGACAGTGTTGGTAAGTGCTGGCTTTGATTAGCCAGTGATCTAGGTAGGGGAAGACTTAAATTGTTATCGGAGATGAGCAGCGACTACTGCCAGGCATTTGGTAAAAACTCTGAGCGCTGTAGTCACTCCGAAGGGAAGTACCTTGAACTGGTAGTGCTTGCCAGCTATCACAAATCTCAGGTATTTGCGATGAGCTGGATGAATTGGAACATGAAAATATGGGTCTTTTAAATCTAGAGTAGACAAAGTCTGCTGTTTGTAAAAGTGGGAGTACCTGTTGAAGTGTCACCATATGAAAATGCTCTGACAGTATGTAATGGTTTAGCTATCTCAGATGTAGAATAGGTCTTATTGAACCATCCTTTTTGGGGATGAAAAAGTACGGAGGGTAAACCACTGAGCCCTGGTACCGTATTGGAAATGGCTCTATCGCTCCTTTTAGTAAAAGGGACTGGACCTCTTGTTTTAACAAGTATATGTGTTCTGGAGATAACTTGTGAGATCCTGGTAGAATGTTTGGGGGATTGCTGGTAAGCTCAAGGCAATAACCATGTTGGATAATTCCAAGCACCCATTTTGTCTGATGTTGTAGACTGCCAAATAGGGAGGAATTGGGGAATTCTACCCCGACAGGTGTGGTATAATCAGGGGGAAGCCTGGGCAAGTCACTGTTTGTTGGGGGAGGGAGAGTTATGGGGTGTGTTACCCTTACCCCTACCCTTGAAGTTTTGGAGAAGGGTTTGGGATATATACCCACCTTTAACGGTGATACATTTCAAGTGAGACAGGAGTTGACCTCTTTTTTTCGTAAAATACGACTTCGGTCCTTTTTTCAAGATAAACCTTTGAACGATGATAATGAGGACAGATCTAACACGGGACTTAGGCAGCGTTCAACGTTTAATCCCCATGAACATATGGTTCCTGCTGAAATCATTACCTGTGAGAAGGCAGTCTTGAAGGATGTTTCTACTTTATGCCAAAAAGACAAGAGTCAATTTCAGAACTTGCTGTAGCACGAATACCATATACTACAAGGACTGGCCGAGGATGAATTTATCACAATCAAACCGGCCGACCAAGGCGGGGCTACTGTAATTTTGGACACAGCAACATAAAGAGCAGAGTGCAGACGCCAGCTCGACAATACCAGATTTTATCGATCATTGAAAATGGATCCTACCACACGCTTGGCTTTGACTATCAAGGGATTGGTAGATGAAGCAAAAGAAGAAGTGTGGATAAATGATCATGAGGCCTCTTTTTTAATAACTGCTCATCCTATCATCCCTTATTTTTATGTATTGCCAAAGATACATAAGGAGCAGCTACCACCACCGGGGAGGCCTATCACCTCTGGTATCGGTTCCATTTTGGAGCCTTTATCAACTTTCATGGACTTCTTCTTGAGACCTCTAGTACGCAGAATGCCTACGTAAATACAAGATACCAAGGATCTACTACGTCGTTTGGCGGAAACATCTTTTGACACTGAACGAGACTATTTAGCCTTGTTTGATGTTGAATCATTGTATACTTGCATACCACAAGATGAGACGCTATCAACTATTGAGACATTGCTTAATAAGTATAGTATAACTCCGGTACATTTCATCATGGCCTGTGCTAAACTGGCCATGAAGGAAAATGTCTTTAAAATTTGAAGGAGAGCTGTTTCTCCAAACATCCGGGACTTCCATGGGCAGTGTTTTTGCTCCAAGTCTGGCGAATCTCTATGTACACAATTTTGAGCTATCCGAGACTCTGAATGAGAATAATACCTTTGTACAGCACATCCAAATATGGAAGCGCTATATCGATGATATTTTTGTGGTATGGAGAGGTTCCCCTAATACCATCATATCATTCCATCAATGGATGAACACAAGGAATGAGTTCCTGAAATTTACCTTTGAATTTTCCAAGATCAGTTTACCTTTTCTGGATGTGCGGATTTTCCCAGAAGGAAACAATCTGGATACCGAGCTATACCGCAAACCTATGGCACGTAACTCATTACTATCATATCGGAGTTTTCACCCCAAAGCTCTCCGTGAGAACCTGCCCTTTGGGCAATTTTTACGTGTTCGACGTAACTGTACGTCTCTGATGAAATATGAGGAACATTCCAAACAGCTGCCTCTCCAACTGAACCAGAGGAATTACCCAGCTGGTACCATCCACAAGTCAAAGAAGAGAGCAGCCAATAACAACAGACAAGCTCTGATTGAAATTACACCGCTTAAAGAACAACAGGAGAGACAACTTGTGGTAACACCTTTAGTGGGTACTCGAACGACAAAGAAGAGCATTCTCAAACACTGGAGATTTCTCAACATTGGAGACTCGCCATTACCTCCCCCTTTATTTGCGTTCAAAAGAAATACAAACATCAAAGATATGATTGTCCACACAAGACTGATTACAAAAAAGACAGGTCATCAAACGACTTTGTGGGGCTTAGCACCAGTAAAGGGACATTTTCCTTGTAGTTCTTGTGCCGTGTGTGCACAAACAAAATACACTACGGAAATTGACATTGGAACAGATCGTCCTTGGATGCTGTCAAAACATACCAATTGCAACAGCGAAAAATTGGTTTACATGATTACATGCCCATGTAGCTTGTGCTACGAGCGCCTGACCACACGTAAAGTGAAAACCAGAATTCTTGAGCACAAAAGTACAATTCGCTGCAAGAAAAGGTCAACGAAATTGACCAATCGCTTTATAGATCCGCTTTATAGATCAAAAGCATTCAGAAACTGATACGACCTGGGTAGTCCTTGGGCAACCATATATTCCATCGCACATTACAGATTTCTCTAAATTTCTACTCAACCAAGAACAATGCTGGATTTACAGGCTTCATACTGATACTAGAGGCCTCAATGATGACATGCCTTGGCTATTGCTATGAATTATACACTCAGTATACTTGGAATATGTAGTCTTGTTCGTTTTCATCTGCGCTCTATATAGTGTACTGGTATCACTGAGAAGGACTGACAATGTGCTTGACGAGGTCATAGGACACCTTACGTCAACATATGCCTTCAAGAAGATTTTTTTAGAGATAGCCTAGATAGAATATGATACACTAGTACACCGAGGCAGCTTTTGCGAAATGGTGAAGATTGTTGAGAATCACACTAACCGTATGTGCACTGGGGTTTTACTCTCTCTGGCTGCATATGTGACTGTTGTCTTTTCCATTTGCATAGAAATGTACTTACGGTTGGAGCAGGTACTTATACTACGATAGCTCCATGCACGACAACTTTCTATATTATTTATGATTATGTAATAGGGTAAAAGTACAGAAAGTACGCGCACTTACTAATCATGCGCGAAAAGATCAGTCTTTCATTTACATACAACTGCGTATACAGCGTGCAGCAGTTCTATCAGGCATAAAGAAGAGTTTTTCGAGGGGTCCTTCACGTACTTTTGAGCATAAATGAATAACCTTCTCTTGTCCTGAGTTTGCTTGCCACTGAAAGAGCATAGACTCCAGGATCTATAACTGCTACAGCACGCAGTAACATCGAATAGATCTTAAGTTGTAAGGTTAACACGAAACCACCACACATGCGTGTTCAGTAGTAAGTTTAATGCGCTACCACCACAAATGTGCATTGAGATTAGTTTCTAAGTTCTGCACATGCGCAGAGACACAGAACCACGGTGTAATCAGGCACCTTGGACAACCAGTTTGGGGTCCTTCACCAGCTGCCGGCAATAAGCTTCGATTGAACACACTTTAAAAATGAACGGCTCCTTCCGTTCAGTACCTCCGGTTGCAGCCTCAGTCCGCGACGGGGTACCGACGGATAGGTAAGAAGTAATGTATAAATCTGTGTGCACATGATGAAATAGAGATTTGACACGAGGTATATACTCTTTTTTTTTTAATATAGAGTGGGCCCTCTTCACTGAGCTGCCGCCAGGTTAAGGTGGGGTTTTATATATCCATCAAGTTGGGTGAGTTATTTTCTGCCCTTCTCATTACTTTGTGATGAGAGTATACATTTAGGATCCTTTCAGTATTTAATTAGGTGTGTGTTGTAATTCACAGAGTTATGTTTCTTGACCTAATAGATGCCTATTTCTTTATTTTTTCTAGGTATTTCTAGTATTACGGAAAGGATACACTGGAACAATGGTCTAGTATCTTTAGTACACAATAGTGTCAATGCACTTTTTGCGTTTTTTCACTTTAGCAGCAGCTTTGTATTTATTTTGTGGTCCTGACGAAAGCCCGGATACTCTTGTAGATCATAGGGGCTGAAACAGGTTGACCGTGTTTGCACTGCTTTTTAACCCTACCTGCGAGAGCAAGCCAATAAAGTTAGATCATTTTTGCTGTCACTAGGTAGTTTTAAATCACATTTTCTCATTTTTTTGCGCTGCCGTTTTTGCACCTAATCTTATTCACCACAGGACTTTAGGATCCCAGAGAGTGTAGCAGCTTCTATATAAAAACATTCATGAGCTCCTCCCTTACAGTGAGGGGGTTGTAGCCCTCAGTGGAACTAGGTTTTTCCACTGGCAGGAGATACCCAAATGATGAAGCATGTGACCTATGAAGAGTGACGGTATTCGTCCTATAGGGATTTCTCCCCCATGGAGAATTCCACATAGTCTGTTACTTCTAGCACACACCGTTATCATAAACCCACGGATTTTCTGTGTTATTTATTTTTATGTGAATATGGCCAGTGGTCGGGGTTAATATGCAACATCTTTTGCTTCGGATCGGGTGGTAATGGAATAGTGTCCAATTTCGGATCCAAAGAGGCCGCTTTGTGTTACGGCACCGAAGTCTTCGGTGCAGACGGAGGCTGACCGTTTGGCGTTGAAAATTTGGGCTCTGAAGGCTGCTTAGCTTTCGGTGTGGAGGATTTCGGCTCCAAGCCGGATTTGTGCTTGGAACCAGAGGCTTTCGGCTCCGAGGAGGACTTTTGTCCACTCAGTTCCGAGCCGGAAGGCTTGACTGGTAGTTTCGTTGCTGGGCCTGGAGGTCGGGTGTCGGAAATGTCATCTCGGTGCTGACCCTGGCAAGGAGGCTGAGGTGGTGCCGAAGCCTTGTATTTTTTCAGAGTTTGTGGGGGCAAGGGGTCTTTGGTACGCAAGTCACCTTGTCCCTGCGGCAGTTCTTTGGCGTCCGGGTCTATCTCGAGCTACGAGTCTGAGTCTTTTTCGGAGATAGGCTTCCTCCTCCTCTGCCGCTACTGACTCGATGTCTTCTTGGCCTGAATCTTGACCGAACATATCCGGCGTGTCTTCGATGCTTTTACGCTGCATCTCTCGAAGTGTGCCCGACGGTCACGAATAGTCTTTTTCGTTCAGAACAATCTGCAAGTGTCGCAGTCTTCTTCCTTGTGCTCCAGAGACAAGCACAAGCTGCACACCTTGTGCGAGTCAGTGATCAGACACTTTGCGTGACACTGAGGACAGAATTTAAACGGAGTCCAATCCATTGACGGAGAGCTACTGGGCGCGGTTAGGCTTCAAAGCCCGTTCACGAAGTTTTCCGATTGAAAGTCGATTTGGATGACGAAACGATACGCGGAGAAGGGGGAAACTCATACAGAAACAATACAGTCAAGGGTAGAGAGGAGTGCACGTCGAAGGGTACCCGAAAAACAGTTTTGAACCAGAGCGCAGCAATACACATCCGAACCCGATGGCGTAAAAAACAATCAAACAATTGAGTTGATGACCATGCGCACTATCAATGAAAGGAGAAGTCACCTTACCTCGAGGCTAGGAAAGACTTCTTCGAAGAAAAACAACTTGCAAACAATTGGACCCAACACTAGATGGCAGAAGTATATAAAGCATGTGTATCTACAGCACACGCCTTGAACATGTATTTTTATTTCTTTTTTCCCCAAACTCTTCCTACTTTGGACATTAGTTGACCCACTTCAGCCAGTGGTCCTCTTTCAAGTCTGGGGACAGCCTTTAAAGTTTCCAGTTTGACTATTTTATCACAACATGTAGCATTTTCAGAATATCTGGGTTTCTGTAGTAGAGATCAACATGCAAAGCTTTTGGGATCATGTTTCCACCCTGGACAAGTTAAGGATCACCGCGGTCGAAGCTGAGCCACTGCTATTGATGAACAAGAACCACAGATCATGTAAAAGGCAACAGAATGAGAGAATATACATGTCTGGCTTATATCAAGCTGCCAGCCAACAGGATTAGAATAATAGAAAAAAAAACATATCTCTGGAACCACAGCAAATCAGGAAAATGTTGGGTGACAGAAGTGGAGTTGATGGAGTCCCAGAACGTGTGTGCAAAGCTGGTCTACTGCTATTATCCTTCATGTATTTCTTTTTCAAATCTGGTGCGATCATTAATGTGTGTGTCGTATTAACCATCAGAGATCTTGATCATAACTACTAGGTCAGGGATGCCTGGTGGCTGTTCGGACACCACCATGGACGATGTGTCCTCTGTCCATTTCGAACAAGAGCAATAAACAGTGGCGAAATGGCTGATTGAAAAATCTGAAATTAGGAAAGGTCCCTGTGTGTTTATGCAGAATGAAAAGTTTTAGATAAGGTCTCAGAGCTTTCGTAGTGACATGTTTTTAAAAGCAAAGGGCAAGACCTGAGAAATGTGTTACTGTTTGATAGTTACGGTGCAAATCAGTCAAAGTTTGTTGCCATGAGTTACTCTTCCACTTGACCTTGCCTAAGCTGGCATGGCGTTTAGTAGCTCTGGTCTTTAGATAACCAGGGTTCAAGTGGTCTCAATCACTACCTTTTCAAGCATACGTACTGATGGATCATTAATTTCTTGCAAGACAGAAGTACTCCTGAAAGGTGATGTACAAGATAAAGATGCCCAGAGACAAGATGGGAATATGTATGTTCTGATCTTCAGGTACCACCAACTGTTGGTCATGTGGGAAGTGAAGCACTGCAGCAATAGCTTATCAAAGCCATTTTGTGATGGGAAGCTTTTCAGGAAGTCTTGATAGCTGATCCTTTCAATTGCTGCATGAATGTCGAGGAACACAAGGAGATAGTCCTGAAAGAGAGTGCTGGTTTTATTTGACTTATGCAACTGACATCTAGATGCCCTTGCCCAGGAAATGGGAGGTATGGGATCAGAAGTAGTTGCCTAAGTCATAGGTGATGATGGCAAGCTTTGTGTAACAATATCTCACTGGTCTTGTGGAAGGCTGTATTTTAACTCCTTCCTCATGAGGAAGATGAGGCTTCAATTGTCCTTTCTGATGCAGAGTCAGCACCTGTCCGACCACGACTAAGGCTGCGCTCCACCACCATGAGGCCATGCTTCCTACACTTGATGAAATACCTCCACTTGATCGAATTTCACAATGACAAACTGTTATACCTGGCACTGTTGGCGTGGGCCTCCCTTCCATTTTTTGCTGTTGCCTCATGGGTTTTTGCTGGTTGTAGATGCTTTGGGCACTGTGCCACTGCTATTCAGTGCCACAGTGCAAGTGCTCCCTATGGTAAATTGATGTATGGATTAGTGACCCCATGATTGGCTGGTTTGGTTTACTTGTCAGACCCTAGTACAGTGCACTGAGTGTTCCAAGGGCTTGTAAACCAAATGCTGGTGGTGGGCTTGCAGCACTGGTTGTGCCACCCACAGAAGCAGCCTGTAAAGTGTGTCTCAGGTCTGCGATTGCAGAGCCTGTGTGCTGTCTGGTACTGCCATGTTGACTAGGCAAGTGCATCCACTTGCCAGTCCCTAAACCTTTACTTTTCTGCATATTAGTAACACCTATGGTTGGCCCAAGGTCAGGGTGAATTGTAGGTAAAAGGTAAAACATGCCCTGATGTGTGTGGCATGTCCTAATAATGAACTACAGCCATTTTCGTTTTTCACTATTGCAAGGCTACCTGTTCCGCATAGGCCAGAATGGGCAGTTTGACACCTTATAATCCTACCTGACTCAGGGAACCAGGTAGAAATTTGAGTTTAGTATGCCTGAACTCAGACTGATAAAATATATCTTTTAGTGAAGTTGGTTTTAACATTCTGTGTTTGAAAATACCACTTTTAGAAAGTGGGTATTTTCTTGCCTAACTATCTAAGCCTGCCTCTGCTAGGTTGTGCATTCCTTGTCTGGAGTTTGAGTGACAGGGGCTGGAGGATTCCAGGAGACCGGGTGAGTCAGCACAGGGCTGAATAGAGTTATCTGCATCTAGATGGGTGGGAGGAGTTGCACCTGGAACCTGAAGAGGGCTGTGCCTGCCTTCCACAATGCTGGCTCCACCTCCTGTGGTGCATCTGATGTCCCTGCCCTGCACTGTGAAAGGAAAGAAGGAGTCATGTAAACAGAGTGCTCCAGGACTGACCAGAACTGGTTTGGACTGGGTACAGGAACCTCTGCCTTTAGAGGACAAAGGATGTGCTAGTATAAATATTGGGACCCAGACCCCAAAACTTTGGATCACTTTTGGGAAACAAGAAGAACCTTTGCTGAGGAGAGGAACCAGAGAAACAGAGGAGGAGACTATCCGTAAGCTGAGTGCTGTTTGGGGGATTGGCCTGCAGTGGTTGCCTGGCTGCCAAAGAAAGGAGAAAGGACTTTGTGCTACTTTCAAATCAACTTGTAAAGGATCTCCAAGGGCTTGCGATAGAGCTTGCCTTCTGCCGAAGTCTCGGGGACAACAGACTTCACCAACCAGCTCCCCTGCCTTCCCATGTTGGGAATTGAAGCGCCTGCTGTTGAGCTGAGCCTTCTGAGAGACTGCGTGTCGCTGGGAGCGCGACTCAAGATGAAGAAGCGTGCCGCCGCTGCTGCCATCACATCACCCGAAGTGCCTCGCATCACCGGAGCAGAGTGTCGCGTTGCAGCAGATGCAATCGCATCACCGGAGAAGCGTGCCGCAGGGCCTGTCGCGGCTAAGAAGAATTGTTGAGTCGCTGCACGGCCGTCGGGCGTGCACGCATTGTTGTTGCACCAAGAAGACGATGCCATTTTGTTTCATTGTACCAGATCTTCATCGCATCAGGGCGCTGCTGGTCGCATCGCCACAGAAGTGCTGTAGGAAACCGATGCATCATCTCCCCACGCGGAGAAGAACACACGCATCCCCTACGCAGCAGTAGGGACCCGACGCATCAACGTTCTTGCGTGTAAGGAACCAACGCATCACCTTCCCTGCAACACTTTCGTTGTATAGCGTTATGCATCCAAAGGTACATTGAACTCAAAGTGTCTTATTTTACATCTAAAGAGAACTAACCATTTTTGAAGTACAGTATTGTGGATTTAGGGGAGGATAGCATTCATTCTCTCGACGTTCTTACCTTCCATCGTTCACTCAATAGCAGACGGAGGACCATCTTTCCAATTTTCAGCAGGAAGTGCATGATGAAGCATGACATCACTCGGGATGTGGGAAGGCATCAAGATACCAGACTTGCGCTCGCCTCTAGTCTATGGGGTTTAGACCTAGGTTTCTCTTGTTCCCACTTCTTTTCTCTTTTTCTTTGATGTGGATGACTATTGCGCCCACACTCGGAACAGTTACCCTTTGTTGGAATTGAATGGTAGCAGTTCACTTGGAGGACAGGATTGCTAACCTACCTCCACAACTGACTGATGAATGCAGGCTCAACTCAGGAAGTCCTCAACCACCTCTAGACTATGGTGAACCTCCAGTCATCTTTGAGTTCACTATCAACAAGCAAAAAGTCACATCCAACTCCTTCTCAGATGCTCCCCTTCATCTGAGCCATTCTGACATGGTTCAATATCAGGCCTTTTCCCCAGGGAAGGGAGTCCAGGACATTTAAGCCATGATCGTGATCTTTCCACCTCGGTCCTGAATTTCAGTAAGGTTGACTCAGAGGTCGACCTCACTGATGGCCTCCTGCATCCTGCTGGTCGAGCACGCCAGGGGGCACATATGGGCTTTGCAGTGGGATCTGAAGTCTCAGTGGGCCCAACATCAAAAGAACTTTCCAAAACATATTCAGATTTCGAAGGAGACAGCAAAAGAATTGCAGTGGTGGCTACTAGACCACAACTAGTCCATAGGCAGACCCCACTCCCTTCCTCACCCAGAGCTGACAGTGGTGATTGATGCACGCTTCTGAGTTGTAGGCTAGCCATCCGGGAGAGGTGAAGAACCGAGGCCTCGGATGTCCAGCGGAGTTCCACCTCCATCTCAACCTTCTGGAGCAGATGGCCATCCACTCTGCAATGAAACCCTTCCTTCCTCCAACAAAGGGATGCTAGTCCAGGAGCTCACAGACAACACCACCAAGTTCTACTGCAAGAAGCAAGGTGGGGTGGAGCCATGGAACTCCTAGGAATTTTCCTGGTACTTAACCACTTGTCAGGCTCTTTGAATGTCAGGACCGACAAGCTCAGCTGTTGAGTGGCAATTAACTACGGAGGCGAAGTGAGAAATCTTTTGCAAATGGAGAGAACCTTGGCTCAACCTCATCGCCACCACCGATGAACAATGTCAGCACTTCTGTGGGCTGGAGTGTCCAAGGAGAATCTCGCTTTGAGATGCGTTCCACCTCAACTGGACCCTGGACTCTTGTAAGCCTTTCCGCCAATGTCACTCCTGCCCTCAAGAATATCTTTCAGAGTTGATAATGTCATCTTTGCAAAGCCCTTCTGCTACCTCACAGCCAAAGCCTGGAACGACCTCTACCCCTCAACCCCCAGCAACTCCCCACACTGCTCCAGTTCAGGAAGGACCTCATGACCTCTTTGGTTGACCCCAGCCCTCAGAGCCGCCTACTCCCCTCCCCCCCCAGCGTCTTGAGAGACCCTAACGTTGAGTAGCTGCGCCTTATCAACCCCTGATTGCAGACAGGCACTAAAAAAATCTGTATACGCCTGTCATTGGGACAAATGTATGGCTTGGTGCAGTACTTGGCAGATATACCCCCTCCAGGTGAAGTTATCTGACATTTTATCTGGCAAGGCTTTGCTCTGGGCACAGTTAAGGGGTACCTTGTAGCTATTTCAGCTTTTTTGCGGTTCCCAGATCAGCCTTCATTGTTTAAGCCTCCAGTTGTTTTATATTTTTGAAAAGGGTTACATTTGTTTCCTCCCTCTGTGATGCCACAGTGGGACCTTAACTTGCTCATTACATTTCTCATGTGTAATCCATTCAAGCCGCTTCACAGCTGCTCCTTGTGGCGTCTCACCCTCAAGACAGTGTTCCTCGTCACCATTACATCGGTGTGGCCTTTTTCCCAGGCAAGCTGCTATTACAGCTGCAAGCATTTTTCTGGCCTAAAGTTGTGACGCTGTTCCACGTCAGTCAGAACACCACCCTGCCGACATTCTATGTTCCATAGCTTGGACCCCAAGAGAGCACTGAGCTTTTACATACATCGTACCAAAGAACATCAGGTGGACAATCAGTTCTTGTGGGGTTCCTCGGAGTGGTCTGTCCTTCAAGACTGTCTGGCTGGAGTCCAGTCACAGACCCACATCCAAATCGGTACTGCTTTGGTACCTATTTAAAAGTGAGGAATCTGTGGCTAGAAGTCTCAGAAGAACGCGTTGCTTACTATTCGTAAAGCTCTTTATGGTAGAGACTATCCAGTCACAGATCCCTCACCAACCCTCCCCATTCTGTGGCTGAACTCTATCCATTAGTAAGATCCCATGTCTAGGAACCTGCTCATTTGTCACACCAATTTCCTCGAAAGCAACTGATGACAGCATGTGGGATTGGCCGCAATATAGGCTATGCATCAAATTTCCATGGATGAATGGCATCAGTGCGAAGTCGCACTGTGCCACCTATGGGCACACAAAGGTACAGCTGAAAAGTTTTCGGATCCAGTCTGACACCTAGGAAATATTCAAAAGGTGAGGAATCTGCGGCTAGATAGAGTCTTTACTAGAAAGAGTGTATTCGAAGGTAAATAACTTCTACCTCCACCAAGGCCAGTAACTTGAGCGCTGGTTTGAAGATTAGTGATGTGGCTGATCACCTGCAATGTGCTTCGCTGTGGAGGAAAACAGTTTCCTGTGAGGCTGAAAATCACCTGGTGTGGCAAGGGTAGGGTATGGGTTCAGATTGCAGGAGACAAGGAGGTGGCTTAGCTTGAGGTTCTTGCAGTGTGGGCCCATTGCTGCATTGATCTGTATGCTGTCTGATACGGAGTCAGGAAAATACTCACCGACTGCTCCCTTCAGCAGCTACTCCTCCCTGCTCTGGGTTCATATCCCTCCCCTGACAAAAAGAAGCAAGGGGGAGTACCTTTAAATGCTAATCTGATGATGTCATGAATAAAACGGTCATGGCCGAGAGCAGCCAGCCCCATGACACTGCTAACAGCAGCCCTCGTCACAGTTAGCAGATGGAAGGGCCAACTTGGATTGGTCAGATGCTTAGAGAGAATAAGGAGGGTTACAGGTTAAACTGAAAATGCCATGTCTACTTTAGTAGGTAATAATCTGGTATTTTCAGTTTAAACCAAAAAGACAAGTAGCTATGAAGCTGGGCAAGGTTGTTACAAGATACAATTACAGCTGACCTGTATAATGGCAAAATTAGTACTGAAGATGAAAATAGATCAAATTCGACTAACATAAATGTCACACGTTAATTCAAATAAAATTGCTACAACATGTAGGGAAAGGTACATGCAATAAGATACCGTTTAACAGCCTCTAACTGTTTAAAGGTTGCAAACATCTGCTATGAAGGTTCATCAAATCAAAATATTCAGTGGTAAAAATGTGTTTTTCTATAGTGCTTAACTAAGGAATGAGGCAAGTGCAGATCCTGGGAATGGAATCGGTTGAACAACAACTACAGTGGAGTTTCAATTTTTCTTTTAGCAGTACAGTAATATAGTCTTTATGTTGCACGAAAAAAGTAAAGAGAAAGGAAGGCCAGACACTACAAATCCAGTGCAAGTTAAATTGGGTAATGGAGCAGATTTCTAAATAAGATAATGGCAAGTAATTTAACAATACAGTGCTATATTTTACAATTACAAAGTATATTTTTTCTTGTCCCAAGATAACATTAAATGCTAAGTTTAAGAATAAGAGGAAGAAACACCCTGTTTAGACCTTGGGTTTTGGACTGCATCTAGTTACATTTACATACCTGTGCAATAATTGACAGAATCCCCAGAACTGCTATAAATGCTGCAACGCTTTCAGGTGAAAAGCCCATAATCTAAAAGAAGAAACAAAGCACATTATGTTGGAAAAATACTATTTCAACATTGTTACAGTCCTATAAACAGAGACACAATGATTCAGAAATGCTGAAAAGATCACACACACACACAATATACATACACATGCAAACCTCGTCCTCAAGTCTGCAGGTCAGATTATAGGAAAACATGCAACACAGATGTGTGGATAGATGGTTGTGAGAAGCTTTTGCCTGTCTACTACATGTAGTTCTTTCTAACACAGATGGATTGAAAATCACAGAGAAGGGAAAAGACTGGTGGCTGCATGCAACACAAGTCAAACCTAGACCATACAGATAGGTTTATGATAAATTATTGTTACATCTACTGAAAACCACTAATTCTGCTTTCGTTCTGAAGTAATACACAGAGGAGGGAGTCACAGAGAGAGGAGAGAGATGCAATGGAAAAAGAGAGAGAAACTTAGAATGAGGGAAAGAAAGACAGAAGAGGAGGGACCAAGGTGAAGAGGAACCAAGAGGAAGAGACAGAGGAGAGAGTGGGAGGAGGAGACAGAGGAGAAAAGAAGTAGAAGAAGAAAGAAGTAAAGGAGGATAAGAGATGGAAAAGAAATAGAATGAGTGCAAAAGAGGAGAGTGAGCATGGGAGAATTGGTGAAAAAGTAACAGGAGTGATCAGAAATGCTGAAAAACAGAAGTATAAGTGGAGAAAAAGGAGAGATTAAGAGACCTTGTATGTAGTAGGATTTAAAGTTAAAGGTGACAAGCCAGCTGGCAGCAGATATTTACTGTTTTAAAAACTAATAATATTTACTTTGGAATTGCTTGGGAAGCACCGCTCAAATCAGCACCTTTGTAGAATGCTTGGCCTTCTGATAACTAGGTAATTAAAACACTGTTCAAAACTACATCTCTTGATTGCATGAAGTGTAAAGGCAAATGGTTAGATCACATGGGAATCTAATAATTAACCAGCACAAGATAGCTTCTTAGCTACAAATTTGGTAATAGCATTTTGCTGATTTGTAACACCAGCTCCTCTATATGTTTGCCAGTTTAACAGCCACACATATTTTTACTCTGTTCTTCCATAGGTAATAGCGGCATTAAACCATTAATCAAATTTATTACACAGAGGTGTCCAATATAGGATAAGTGCCAGAGATTAGGAAAAACTCATACAACTAAAAATACTCTGTGTCCATATGAGTGGTCCAACAGAAAACACGGGTTGAGGAGTCAAACGCAAAATCACATAGGCTGAGAAGGAGTGGTTTCTTACCTGTAACTCCAGTTCTGTAGTAGGGGTATCTCTATTATAGTCATAATCTAGTGAATAGTCCCGCCCATGTGCGGGGACCCCGGAGCAATCAAAAATAGTCTCTTAAGTTGTCTTCTTCTGTAGTCCTGCATAGACACTTAAGAGAAAATCAAGACAAATAATGCAGCCTAAACAACAAGGCTACATTGGCCAGCACTTCATCATGAAGTGAAAAGGATAGCCAAATAAAATCAAATGTTATACATTTTGCAAGTTTCACACAGAGAGAAACTCCCCTTCACACAAATCCTTTGAAATGATAGAGAGGAAGGGTAGGACAGACAAGCCCCATAGGCTGCCATTATGTGTCTGGAAAAGGGATACCGTGCCTTTAAGGAAACTTTCCAGAACTCTCTTGGTATCCCAGAATGCACAGCAAATCCCTCCACTTTCAGTTTTTTGGAAGTGTATAAAGCTAGACCTGTAGCATTCCATAATCCATCCTTTTCTCCACTGGGGAGGAGGGCAGGGCGCTTATGACTATAACAGAGATAACCCTACTACAGAACTGGAGTTACAGGTAAGAAACAACTCCTTCTGTAGTAGGGGATCTCTGTGCATAGTCATAATCTAGTGAATAGAATGGCAAGCCCATCCCAACAAACCAATCCGACGGGGGAGGAAAAAGACAACATCACTACTGTGCAAACAGACTTCTCAACGAAGCCTGCACCACCTGAGCATCTGCTCTGGCCTCAGAGTCCAGACAGTACTGTTTAGCAAAGGTATGGGCCGACCTCCACGTGGCAGCCCTACAGATATCTGCAATGGGAACCTTACGAAGCAAAGCTGTTGTAGCTGCTTTGCCCCTGGTGGAATAAGCCTTAGGCTTACCCCCTAAGGTTTTGTTACCCTTTTGGTAACATAACTGGATACAGGACACAATCCACCTCGAGACGGACTGTTTTGAGGTGGCATGACCAGTCCTGACCGACCCATAATTGACAAACAATTGGTCTGACCTACGAATGTCCTTGGTCTTATCCAAGTAGAATTTCAACACCCTTCTGACATCCAGGGAACGAAGAGACCTTTCCGCTGGAGTGGAAGGATCTTTTGAAAAACGTAGGTAAAGTTATAGTCTGATAGACATGGATATCAGAAATCATCTTAGGAAGGAACTTAGGGTGAGTACACATCACAACCTTAGCAGTATGAAATAGCGTATAAGGTTCTTGGCAACACAATGCCTGAATTTCAGCCACCCTGCGGGCCAATGTAATGGCCACGAGGAAAGCCGCCTTCCATGATAAGTGCTGTAATGAAGCCTTATGAATAGGTTCAAAGGGATCCTTCATCAACCTGGACAGCACCATATTCAGCTCCCCCAAAGGCGAAGGACACCTAACAGGAGGAAACACTTTCTTCAATCCTTCCAAAAATTCTTTAATCAAAGGAATCTTGCAGAAGGATGACTCTGAAGGGCCTCTCCTATACACAGTTAATGCTGCAAGGTGAACCTTAATAGAATGAAAATTAAGGCCAGATTGAGCCCAAATGCAACAGGTATGGAAGTATGACATCCTCCTTGTAGGTCCTCGGAACATAGTTTTTAGACGTAGACCAGATGCAGAACCTCTTCCACGTGAAGGCATAGGAAGTCCTAGTGGAAGGTCGCTTAGCCTCCTTGAGTATCCATGCAATCATCAGGCAGATACAGGCGTACATATTGCACTATCTCAGAAGCCATGCCGCCAAACCAAACGATGAGAGGTTGGGGTGCACCATCTGCCCCCGAACTTCGTGAGAAGGACCGGCCGACCCGGCAGTCGCAGGGGAGACCTGGGAAGCAGGTCCTTGAACCACCACTGTCGGGGCCATTCCAGAGCAATGAGGATCCTCTGATCTATGGACTGAGACAGCTTAATGAGTACTGCCGGAATCAGGGGAAGGGGTGGAAAAGCGTACAAAAGGCTGTTCGACCAGCTGATCCATAGCACGTTCCCCAGAGTCCCCTGTTAATACCAGGAGGCGAAAACTCTGCATTTTCTGTTTACGGCGGTGGCGAACAGATCTACGTCTGGAGTGCCCCACCTGTCAAAGATGTGTCCTAGCACCTCGTCATGTAGGACCCACTCGTGGTTTTCTTGCACCAGCCTGCTGACTGCGTCCGTCCGAGCATTCCGCACACCTGTCAGAGGGGTAGCCGTTAGCGACAGTCCTCTGGCTAGCAGCCAGTGCCAGATCGCCTGCACTTCTTGTAACTGTGTGCGCGATCTCAAGCCCCGCTGCTTGTTGAGGTTATACATTGCGGTCGTATTGTCCGTCTGTACAAGCACGGGGTTGGTCTGGAAGGACGGATGAAAGGCCTTCAGTGCCAAGTGGACAGCTCTGAGGTTCAAGAAATTGACGTGATACGTGGAATCCGCCGGGGACCACGTTCCCTGGATCAGTAGATAATCTGAATGCGCTCCCCAGCCGTGGAGAGAAGCATCCGTGATGATAGCCTGACTGGGAATGTCCTTGTGGAATGGAACCCCCCTTTGAGGAGATTCTCTGCGGAGCACTGTAGGAGAGTTGGGTCTGCAATCCTATGATCACCCAGATTTTTGCTTTTTGCTTCACTGGTTTACGACTTTCCCTGGCTGTGGGCCTGCTAATCAGACCCACAGCCTAGCTGTTCTCTCTACTCCAAATTGTACCCAGGTACTGAATTGGCACTGGGCCCTCTCAAGTCCCTGTACCCAGGGCTGAGGTGCACCCAGAAGTCTCCCAGGGGCTGCAGCATGTATTATGCCACCCCTGGGCTGACTAACTAAATCAGACACAACTGGCTGCTTGACAGCTGGGGCAAAGTGGTGTAATCACCCTTTGCTTTAGATATAGTATTCCTATATCTAAACCTAAATGGGCACACAGATCTCCTATCAGTCACTCCTATGGCAGGACTTAACAATCCTGAAGGCAGAGTGCTTGGAATCGTGTGAGATAGTGCTCTGGCATGAGCTGAGCCTGTCTGCGGCTTTCGGGATCCATCCCTTAGCCGTTTCCATGATATCGCATACCATATACTCTTAAGTGCATTATAATCCTCGCGGTTATATGCCAACTCTGGTATCGCTTTATCAAAACATGTCGAGTAAGGTGTCATACGAATTGGAATACTAACCCCTCGCCAATTCTGGCGACGGGGTTAGCATTCCACCCTTCTAGAGGGACACGACATGTATGTAACCTGTAACCCCGGTTAAAGTCAGACAGAGCCTTAGCTCCACAAAATGGATGCTGCCACCGAGACACAAGTCTGCCCTCCTGCTGCTGGGAGTCCTCCCAGCCCAGGAGGCAAGGACAAAGGGTTTCCTGCCAGGGGCGGTGCCAGCACCGTCCCAGACAGGATTTTGTGTATCCTAGGTAGGCAGGGCTTTAGAGGAAGGTGACTGCAAGTGGCACCCCGGTGCTCACTGTGCATAGGCCGGCTGGAACCAGTTCCAGGGGCACTCCAGCCCCTGGCCTGGGGAAAGCCCGCCAAAGGAGAGGGGTGTAACCACCCCTGCAGGAGAGTAGGGTCTGCAATCCTATGATCACCCAGATTTTTGCTTTTTGCTGCACTGGTTTACGACTTTCCCTGGCTGTGGGCCTGCTAATCAGACCCACAGCCTAGCTGTTCTCTCTCTCCAAATTGTACTCAGGTACTGAATTGGCACTGGGCCCTCTCCAAGTCCCTGTACCCAGGGCTGAGGTGTACCCAGAAGTCTCCCAGGGGCTGAAGCATGTATTATGCCACCCCTGGGCTGACTAACTAAACTGACACAACTGGCTGCACGACAGCTGGGGCAAGGGGTGTACTCACCCTTTGCTTTAGATATAGTATACCTATATCTAACCCTAAAATGGACACACAGATCTATCAGTCACTCCTATGGCAGGCCTTAACAATCCTGAAGGCAGAGTGCTTGGAATCGTGTGAGATGGTGCTCTGGCATGAGCTGAGCCTGTCTGCGGCTTTCGGGATCTATCCCTTAGCCGTTTCCATGATATCGCATACCATATACTCTTAAGTGCATTATAATCCTCGCGGTTATATGCCAACTCTGGTATCGCTTTATCAAAACATGTCGAGTAAGGTGTCATACGAATTGGAATACTAACCCCTCGCCAATTCTGGCGACGGGGTTAGCATTCAACCCTTCTAGAGGGACACGACATGTATGTAACCCCTAACCCCGGTTAAAGTCAAACAGAGCCTCAGCTCCACAAAATGGATGCTGCCACCGAGACACAAGTCTGCCCTCCTGCTGCTGGGAGTCCTCCCAGAGCAGGAGATAAGGACAAAGGGTTTCCTGCCAGGGGCGGTGCCAGCACCGTCCCAGACAGGATTTTGTGTATCCTAGGTAGGCAGGGCTTCAGAGGAAGGTGACTGCAAGTGGCACCCCGGTGCTCACTATGCATAGGCCGGCTTGAACCAGTTCCAGGGACACTCCAGACCCTGAGCTGGGGAAAAGCCCGCCAAGGAAGTGGGTGTAACCACCCCCCTCCTGGTCCCACCCATAGGGCAGGACCTAGTCGCGTGCCAGCCCCCTTTTCCCCAGATAAAGGTAGGAGCAGGCCCCCTTCCAAATTAGATCATCTTTGGAATCAAGACACGACTTTCTACGAAAGGACTTCAAGATTTCCTTCTTCAAGATTCTCCCTTGTGACTAAGGAGTAGTCACCCTGCATCCGCAGGCACCATCGCAAGAACACTGCGGTCTGCTGTAAGTCCTTCCTCCGGAATCCGACTGCCCAGCTCGACAAGACCCGGCTTCCCTGGCACCTCCGACCTCTACTCACCTCTACAGCCAAGCTGAGAACCGTGAGTGCGACGAGACCTCAAGGGACCGACTATTGCCAAGACTGCACGACTTCTGCACAGCAAGCCCACCGAGTAATTTCCTGGCGAGTGCTTTGGGGTCCGAGAAGCCCCGACCCTGAGCAGCTCCAGCACCGAAGAGTAGCCCCCCCAGCATCTCCACGATCGGCGTGGGGCCCTTCTGCTTTTTGCTGCTCACCGCGTTGTTTGGCTACTAGCCCGCTGGCTTGTGGCCTTCTGAACGACGCCAGACGACATCACTGCTGCTGGTCTGGTTGCTTCAGACTGGCCCTTGCTCCCTTCCAGAAGAGGAGCACCCCGGACCCTCCTGGTCCACTCAAGACGCCATTTTGAGTCCACCGCGTGGGCTTGAATTAGCCAAGGCTTTGTTGCCCAATCCTGGGGTCTTCGACGCCGACAGCTTCATCCATCGTGGGACAGCTCGCCTCTCCATCCTGGTCGCCGACAACGCCTCCTGGTCCGTGAGATCTGCAGAGCCAGCGTCGCCCACTCACCTAGTCGAGGTGACTACCATCCGGTGCCCTCCTGGTGCCCACTGACTACTGGCTAGTAGTCACGAACTTGGTCCCCTCTGCTTTCAGGTGTCATCCATCTTCCAGATCCAGGCTTGGATCAACTCGAACTATCTTCACTGGTCGCCTGCCAGCATCTTTCTTCCAGGCTCCTGGTCCGGCAACGAGGATTCCCGACGTCTTTTGAGACCTATGCAGCTGCAGCCCCTGGGCTAGGTAACTTCGGCATTTCGGTGCCCCAGTATAGCCTCACTATCCAAGGGTCAGGATCCACTGTCGTTTTCTCCCTGCCAGGTCGGGTTCGCCCGTGAACACTAACTTTAGCGTTACTAGCTTCCATAGACTTTGTCCCGCATCCCGCGTGAGAGTGCACACTCTGCACCCGAGTCCCCTGGGCCTCCTAGAAGTAATCTAACGATTCCCTAGTCAAGTCCTAGCGATTCCAAAGCCTATTAGTACTGTACTTACCTGCTAGTAATTTCGCATTCCACTTTTAAAGTATATGGTTTTTCGTGCCCCTCGGGCATTTGTGTATACCGTGCTAACTTAAGTATTTTCGTAAGAGTTTTGTTGTGTGCCTAGCACCCTGTCCTCATAAAGAGTACAGGGTTGTTGTGATTCTAATAAATACATTGTTTATTTTCATAACACTTGTGTGGTGTCCTTTCACTGGGTGTTCAAGGGGTAATGTGATGGTAAAACAGCTGGCTTAACACGCCCTCTAGAGTCTTAGCCTTAGACTGCTCGTATCCATGCTACTAGGATAGCTGGTCTATAAGGTTGACTTACAACCAATCATCAATAAGGGTTGTTTGGACTGATATATAGTGATCACTAGAATAGTGAGCACTGCACATCAGGCCAACTTCTCACAACTCCCCTCCTAGTCCCACCCATAGGGCAGGACTTAGTCGCGTGCCAGCCCCTTTTTGCAGGATAAAGGTAGGAACTGGCCCCCTTCCAAATCAGATCATCTTTGAATCCTGAAACTACTTTCCACGAAAGGAACTCAAGACTTCTTCCCAAGATTCTCCCTTGTGACTAAGGAGTAGTCACCCTGCAGTAGCAGGCACCAACCAAGCATCGCGGTTTGTTGCCAGTCTCTCCTCCGGATCAAGACTGCTCCAGCACGACAAGAACCGGCTTCCCTGGCACCTCTGACCTCAACCTACATCATCAGCCCAGCTGTGATCCATGGGTGTGACGAGACCTCGAGGGACCGGCCATCTTCAGAACTGCACGACGCTTGTCCAGCACGACCACCGAGTGACCCTCGACCGAGTGCTTTGGGGTAAGAGAAGCCCCGACCCTGAGCAGCTCCAGCACCGAAGTTCAGCCCCCCTGCATCCACGAGATCTGCGTGGGGCCCTTCTGCTCTTTGCTGCCAACCGCGTTGTCCAGGTCGCTTGCCCGTTGGCTAGTGGCCCTCTCACGACGCTCCACGACGACAACCACTGCTGGTCTGGTTGCTCCAGACTAGCCCTTGCTCCCCTCCAAAAGAGGAGCACCCTGGACCCTCCTGGTCCACTCAAGACGCCATTTTAGGTCCACCGCGTGGGCCTTGCATTTGCCAAGACTTGTTGCCCAATCCTGGGTCCAGCGACGTCGACAGCAAGTACCTTCGTGGGACAGCTCGCACCTCCATCCTGGTCGCCGACAACGCCTCCTGGTCCGAGAGACTGCAGAGCCCAGCAGCGCCCACTCACCTGGCTGAGGTGACTTCGTCCGGTGCCATCCTGGTGCCCACTCAAATCACTGGCTAGTGATTCAGAACTTGGTCCCCTCTGCTTACAGGTTTCTTCTTCCCTGATCCAGGCTTGGATCACCACGAACGTCTTCACTGGCCGCCTGCCAGCAACTTCTTTCTTCAGGCTCCTGGATCTTCAACGAGGGTTTCCGACGCAACTTCAACCCTATGCAGCCGCAGCCCCTGGGCTAGGTAACCTGAGTACTCCGGTGCTCCAGCATAGTCCAACACCCTAAGTGTTCGGATCCACTCTTGTTTTCGACCCACCTAGTCGGGTTCGCCCGAGAACAGTAACTTTGCAACTGCTAGCCTCCATAGACTTTTTCCCGCCTTACGCGTGAGAGTTCCCACTCTGCACACGACGTCCACAGGCCTCCTGCATCTAATCCCAGTGTTTAGAATTGTAGGCCTAGCGATTCCTGAGTCTAGAAAAGTATTACTTACCTGCTAGCAAGTTCGCATTCCACTTACTGAGTATATGGTTTTTCGTGCCCCTAGGGCATTTGTGTAAATTGTGCAACTTAAAGTATTTTCGTAAGAGTTTTGTTGTGTGCTTAGCTCCCTGACTCATAAAGAGTTCAGGGTAGACTTGTTATAAATAAATATCTGTTTATTTTCATAACAACTTGTGTGGTGTCCTTTCACTTGGTGTTCAAGGGGTAATATGATGGTAAAACAGCTGGCTTAACACGCCCTCTAGAGTCTTAGCCTTAGACTGCTCGTATCCATGCTACTAGGATAGCTGGTCTATAAGGTTGACTTACAACCAATCATCAATAAGGGTTGTTTGGACTGATACATAGTGATCACAAGAATAGTGAGCACTGTATATCAGGCCAACTTCTCACAAGCACCACCAACTCAGGGACTGTTGAGCGTGAAGGAACAGCCGGATCCTATCGTCCCATATCCCCCGCTTCTGGTCCCACTGATACTCCAGACATTCCTGCAGCACCCTCATGTGGAGGCGTGCGTTTGGCGTGAGGAAGATGCCAGAGGCCATCGACCCCAGTAGAAAAGACACCGGCCTCCTTTGAAGGAGACACGCTTGCTGAAAGAGTATCGATGGAGGCCCCCAAGTACTGTAGGCACTGGACAGGAGTCGGAACAGACTTGGACATGTTCATGTGCAACCCCAGCTTGTTCAGCAGAACGACCGTCCTGTTGAAGTGCAATTGCGCTTCCTGGAAGGTTGAGGCTTTGATCAACCAGCCGTCCAGGTACGGGTAGACAAAAACCTCGTTCTTTCTCAGGTGCGCTGCCACCCCTGCCATGCATTTTGAAAAAGTCCTGGGTGCAGACTTCAGTCCAAACGGTAGTACGGTGTACTGATAGTGATTGGCGCCGACTAGGAATCGCAGGGACTTCCGCTGTTTCCGTGCAATGGGCACATGGAAGTATGCATTCTGCAGATCTATTACGCCAAGCCAGTCTCCTCTTTGCAGCTGAGGATAAATCTTGTTCAAAGGCAGCATGCAAAACTTCTCTCTGCGAATCCATTTGCTTGCTTGTCGCAAATCCAGAATGGGCCTGAACTCGTTCTTGGCCTTCTTGCGTACCAGGAAGAACCCTGAGTAAAGACCCTTTCCCCTTTGAGACAGAGGGACGTCTTCTATCGCCCTTTTTCTTAACAGGGTATTGGCCTCCGCTTGGAGTTCGCGCAGTTGGAACTGCGAATGAACCGGTGGAATTGCTGGAGGCGGGCTGACAAGACGAAGACTGTATCCATTGCAAACAATATTCAGCACCCACTAGACATGAATATTTTTTTTTTTTTCATTCTGCCAGTAACTTGTAGGCTTACCCCCACCGGAGCGGGTTACGGACGAGGGGGAAGTAACTCCTCTGGGCTTAGACCCGGCAGGGACTTTGTTCGCCGAGGAGCATCGAGCTCTCCCGCGTATCCACTGCGCACATTATACTTGTGAATTATTCAATGGAGGCCAGGGACCACAGACAAATTCTGGGAGAAAAAACGCCGCTAGAAAGGGCGGAAGGCCGTAAGCCGTTCGGAGGCCCGGGACCACAGACAAATTCTGGGAGGAAAAACGCCGCTAGAAAGGGCGGAAGGCCTTAAGCCGTTCTCCACGCTTCCCCAAAACTACAGCCTTCAAAAGTCTCCGAATCAGACTTCATGCGGACTACTCACTACCCGTATGGAAGCCAAAGGGTTGCCCAAAGAGCAGGAGATTCAGAAGCACACTGCTGTTGCCGCAGGCTGCAGAGATGTCAGACGAATACAAGTATGTCCCCGAAGAACAAAAACCATGGCAATATCAGGGGGTTGCCAGGAGAAAAATATCCATTGCCGATGATTAGATCTGAAACCATCAGGCCCACTATCTCTTGTAAGGCTTCCCTCCTGTCTCTCGGCAGGAGCTCCACAAATTGGTGAAGAAAGAATAGACCCACACAGGGATCTATCACAACGACCCAGCAAAAGCGGGCCACAGCATGCTGTTTGTATTCCGTCACCCCTGTGACAAAGTCAGGAGTAGGTTTGAAGCCAGAATCTCCTGGCAGGTGGCAGTGGACGAAAGTTAAGTACCGCCAACCAGTGAACAACCCACTAGGAAGGACATTTTTAAGAGTAGGAGAGCACCTCCCCGCACTCATGGAAGATGCATTTCTGGCATGCCTGAACCGAGACCTTCCATAACGGTGATGTCCAAACCTAATGGAAGACAACAGAGCCCATGCGACCAACGCCCCAAAATGAGATCTCGTTCCAGGTCATCCAGGTGCCACGGGGGGTCTCGACAGAGGAGCCAAAGGCCCCTGAGGCGGTGGAGAGAATTCCGAGGCATCCCCGGTGGTATCACCAGTGGGGGCAGAGCAGGGGGCGACCTAGACGATGAGTGGGTATGCAAATACTCAAAACTAGGCAAAGGGATCAACGTCCCTCGCTTATGAGTGGTAAATAGCCTCGGGCTCCCCATCAGAAGGGTTCCTCGACGCTGATCCACTGCTCGGCATCGAGAGGCGACGTTGCCGGGGACCCAAAGTCTCCGCCGCTGGTAATGACACCGCGGCGGTAACCCATGACGTCGTCACTACGATGTCACCATCACTAAGGCATTGACTGTCTCTACGACATTGCCACAACGTCAAAACGTCTCTACGGTCTCCAGTCGACTTCACTTCGAGCACCACTGCTCCTCGACGTCGAGCACCACTGCTCCTCGACGTCGAGCACCACTGCTCCTCGACGTCGAGCACCACTGCCCCTCGACGTCGAGCATCAGCGCCCCTCGACGTCAAGCATCAGCGCCCCTCGACGTCAAGCATCAGCGCCCCTCGACGTCAAGCATCAGCGCCCCTCGACGTCAAGCATCAGCGCCCCTCGACGTCAAGCATCAGCGCCCCTCGACGTCAAGCATCAGCGCCCCTCGACGTCAAGCATCAGCGCCCCTCGACGTCAAGCATCAGCGCCCCTCGACGTCAAGCATCAGCGCCCCTCGACGTCAAGCATCAGCGCCCCTCGACGTCAAGCATCAGCGCCCCTCGACGTCAAGCATCAGCGCCCCTCGACGTCAAGCATCAGCGCCCCTCGACGTCAAGCATCAGCTCCCCTCGACGTCAAGCATCAGCGCCCTTCGACGTCAAGCATCAGCGCCCTTCGACGTCAAGCATCACCTCTCCTCGACGTCGAGCATTATACTGCACCTAGACGTCAAACACCACTGCTCCTTGGCGTTGAGCTTCCCCTCGACGTCTAGCATCAGCGCCCCTCGACGTCAAGCATCAGCGCCCCTCGACGTCAAGCATCAGCGCCCCTCGACGTCAAGCATCAGCGCCCCTCGACGTCAAGCATCAGCGCCCTTCGACGTCAAGCATCAGCGCCCTTCGACGTCAAGCATCAGCGCCCTTCGACGTCAAGCATCACCTCTCCTCGACGTCGAGCATTATACTGCACCTAGACGTCAAACACCACTGCTCCTTGGCGTTGAGCTTCCCCTCGACGTCTAGCATCAGCGCCCCTCGACGTCAAGCATCAGCGCCCCTCGACGTCAAGCATCAGCGCCCCTCGACGTCAAGCATCAGCGCCCCTCGACGTCAAGCATCAGCGCCCCTCGACGTCAAGCATCAGCGCCCCTCGACGTCAAGCATCAGCGCCCCTCGACGTCAAGCATCAGCGCCCCTCGACGTCAAGCATCAGCGCCCTTCGACGTCAAGCATCAGCGCCCTTCGACGTCAAGCATCAGCGCCCTTCGACGTCAAGCATCACCTCTCCTCGACGTCGAGCATTATACTGCACCTAGACGTCAAACACCACTGCTCCTTGGCGTTGAGCTTCCCCTCGACGTCTAGCATCAGCGCCCCTCGACGTCAAGCATCAGCGCCCCTCGACGTCAAGCATCAGCGCCCCTCGACGTCAAGCATCAGCGCCCCTCGACGTCAAGCATCAGCGCCCTTCGACGTCAAGCATCAGCGCCCTTCGACGTCAAGCATCAGCGCCCTTCGACGTCAAGCATCACCTCTCCTCGACGTCGAGCATTATACTGCACCTAGACGTCAAACACCACTGCTCCTTGGCGTTGAGCTTCCCCTCGACGTCTAGCATCAGCGCCCCTCGACGTCAAGCATCAGCGCCCCTCGACGTCAAGCATCAGCGCCCCTCGACGTCAAGCATCAGCGCCCCTCGACGTCAAGCATCAGCGCCCCTCGACGTCAAGCATCAGCGCCCCTCGACGTCAAGCATCAGCGCCCTTCGACGTCAAGCATCAGCGCCCTTCGACGTCAAGCATCACCTCTCCTCGACGTCGAGCATTATACTGCACCTAGACGTCAAACACCACTGCTCCTTGGCGTTGAGCTTCCCCTCGACGTCGAGCATCACCTCTCCTCGACGTCGAGCATTATACTGCACCTAGACGTCAAACACCACTGCTCCTTGGCGTTGAGCTTCCCCTCGACGTCTAGCATCAGCGCCCCTCGACGTCAAGCATCAGCGCCCCTCGACGTCAAGCATCAGCGCCCCTCGACGTCAAGCATCAGCGCCCCTCGACGTCAAGCATCAGCGCCCTTCGACGTCAAGCATCACCTCTCCTCGACGTCGAGCATTATACTGCACCTAGACGTCAAACACCACTGCTCCTTGGCGTTGAGCTTCCCCTCGACGTCTAGCATCACCGCTCTTCGACGTCGAGCATCACCGCTCCTCGGCATTGAGCTGCCCCTCGATGTCGAGCATCACCGCTCTTCGACGTCGAGCATCACCGCTCTTCGACGTCGAGCATCACCGCTCTTCGACGTCGAGCATCACCGCTCTTCGACGTCGAGCATCACCGCTCTTCGACGTCGAGCATCACCGCTCTTCGACGTCGAGCATCACCGCTCTTCGACGTCGAGCATCACCGCTCTTCGACGTCGAGCATCACCGCTCTTCGACGTCGAGCATCACCGCTCTTCGACGACGAGCATCACCGCTCTTCGACGTCGAGCATCACCGCTCCTCGACGACGAGCATCACCGCTCCTCGACGACGAGCATCACCGCTCCTCGACGACGAGCATCACCGCTCCTCGACGACGAGCATCACCGCTCCTCGACGACGAGCATCACCGCTCCTCGACGACGAGCATCACCGCTCCTCGACGACGAGCATCACCGCTCTTCGACGACGAGCATCACCGCTCCTCGGCATTGAGCTGCCCTTCGACGTCGAGCATCACCGCTCTTCGACGTCGAGCATCACCGCTCCTCGGCATTGAGCTGCCCCTCGATGTCGAGCATCACCGCTCCTCGACGTCGAGCATCACCGCTCCTCGACGTCGAGCATCACCGCTCCTCGACGTCGAGCATCACCGCTCCTCGACGACGAGCATCACCGCTCCTCGACGACGAGCATCACCGCTCCTCGGCATTGAGCTGCCCCTCGACGTCGAGCATCACCGCTCTTCGACGTCGAGCATCACCGCTCTTCGACGTCGAGCATCACCGCTCTTCGACGTCGAGCATCACCGCTCTTCGACGTCGAGCATCACCGCTCTTCGACGTCGAGCATCACCGCTCTTCGACGTCGAGCATCACCGCTCTTCGACGTCGAGCATCACCGCTCTTCGACGTCGAGCATCACCGCTCTTCGACGTCGAGCATCACCGCTCTTCGACGTCGAGCATCACCGCTCTTCGACGTCGAGCATCACCGCTCTTCGACGTCGAGCATCACCGCTCTTCGACGTCGAGCATCACCGCTCTTCGACGTCGAGCATCACCGCTCTTCGACGTCGAGCATCACCGCTCTTCGACGTCGAGCATCACCGCTCTTCGAGGTCGAGCATCACCGCTCTTCGACGTCGAGCATCACCGCTCTTCGACGTCGAGCATCACCGCTCTTCGACGTCGAGCATCACCGCTCTTCGAGGTCGAGCATCACGTCGACACTCACCACAACGTCATGGTCCTCCAGGGCTACTCCTAGACGTCGACCTTTAGCATCACGTCGACCGGAGTCCTGGGTTGACGGAGAGCATACCTGCCCTCGATGTCGCCGCCCTCGACGCTGACCAGAACCGCGTCATTTTTCCAGACGCTTTCCTACTGGGGAGAACCCCAGAGGGCACAGCATGGGACTCGGAAGAGGTCCTACCCTCTCCTTACCCAGAGGCTGAAGAGGATGCCTTCAAACTTCGCTGCTCCAAACCTGGGAGCCGAAGCCTCCTGGAAAAGAATTGACAGAGAAGACAGGTGTCAAAGACATAAGACACGGGTAAGCACAGAATACAAACACTGTGAGCTTCAGCTTTGGTCTTTATTACAACTGCAGGCAAAGCCCTTGTCAGAAAGAAACAGCATAAAGACAAGAAAACAGCAGAAATTCTGCCAAAAAACACAGCAGAATGTAGATAAAGGCCAAAGACGTCGAGGGAAGCTGCAAAAAACCAGAAATAATCACTAAAAGTGAATAAAAACGCTCAAAAATGTAGAGCTAATGCTCCAGGGTCCTGCTAGCAGGAGCCGGAAAAAAGAACTGAAAGTGGAGGGAGTTGCTGTGCATTCTGGGATTCCAAGAGAGTTCTGGAAAGTTTCCTTAAAGGCACGGTATCCCTTTTCCAGATACATAATGGCAGCCTATGGGGCTTGTCTGTCTGTTAGAAAGGCAAACCCGGGGGAGGCAGAAGGTGTCTGACTGACCACCCCTAGGTCTACCCCTCCTTCAGAGAAGGGACCGAGCGATGTCGAGAGGCCTCCGACGGGAGGGCCCTCTCCTAGAATCGTACAACAGAGTAACCACACCACTACAAATATACACCACACGTAGATAGAGTTTTCAATCTTTATCGGGCAATAAGAATCGTTTCAATATATACAGCAGATCCCGAGATCTGGAAAGTCTCGTGGCAAGGTAGCGGGACAGTCTTATAGATGGTCGGTTGCAAGGAGACCCTACGCACAGCTCTCAATCCTCGAGCTGGGGGGTTCCGGAAGGTTGGGCCGCGGCAGCGCCAGCAGGCTCCAAGATGGTTCAGCGAGTGTGGACCGCGGCAGCGCCAGCAGGTTCCAAGATGATTCAGCGAGTGTGGACCGCGGCAGCGCCAGCAGGTTCCAAGATGGTTCAGCGATTGTGGACCGCGGCAGCGCCAGCAGGTTCCAAGATGATTCAGCGAGTGTGGACCGCGGCAGCGCCAGCAGGTTCCAAGATGGTTCAGCGAGTGTGGACCGCGGCAGCGCCAGCAGGTTCCAAGATGGTTCAGCGAGTGTGGACCGCGGCAGCGCCAGCAGGTTCCGAGATGGTTACAGCAAAGATGGACCGCGGCAGCGCCAGCAGGCTCCAAGGTAGTTAAAGCGAAGATGGACCGCGGCAGCGCCAGCAGGTTCCAGGTAGAGCAGCAAGGGGAGTTCGTCTCAGGGTCAGACGCGACAGCGTCAGCAGGGCTTCTCGACTCCGGGATACAACTGCCGTCCTACTCCGGGGCTGGCCCAGATATATAGGTCTGGAGTCCTTTGATGTCCGGACCCTCTAGCCTGGGGGTCAGAGGGGCCGGGATGATGGTGTCCAGACACCAAGCAGGGGGTGGGGCCAGCACTCAGGGAGGCCGGAGGTCGATCGAAACCAGGCATCCGGGGACGGTTGGAGAGCCATCGAAACTCCCCTCTCCTTGTCTCTGGTTGAGTGGCCGCTCTACCACCCGGAGGGTTCTTGGTGCCTCGATGGCGGGCTCGCTGGGTCCGTGGCCGCGGCTGGTCCGGGACCACGTGTCTGTGACGTGATGGGCCCAAGATGGCGTTGGGCCTGGAATGTGGGTCCGGGGTGGGCACCGGACCGGTAATGCTGGGGCGGCCTGAGTGTGCCGTGTCAGTGGTTGTGGGCAGCCGGGTGGCGGATCTGGTGGTTTGGAGGGCGTGCAGAGGTGTGCCCGAGGCCGACCCGGGCTGGATGGGGGGGCCGATGTCGTCCGGGGCCCGCCATGCGGGAGGGGTAGGACCACGCCACGAGGCCGGGTCCAGCACTGTCCAACTCTTCCTCTCTATCATTTCAAAGGATTTGTGTGAAGGGGAGTTTCTCTCTGTGTGTAACTTGGCAAAATGTATAAAATTTGATTTTATTTGGCTATCCTTTTCACTTCATGATGAAGTGCTGGCGAATGTAGCCTTGTAGTTTAGGCTGCATTATTTGTCTTGATTTTCTCCTAAGTGTCTATGCAGGTCTGCAGAAGAAGACAACTTAAGAGACTATTTTTGATTGCTCCGGGGTCCCTGCACATGGGCGTGACTATTCACTTGATTATGACTATACACAGGGATCCCAGTAACAAGATCCACCTGGGTCAAGCCTAATTAACAGAAAGAGCCAATCTACTGCAAGTTCTAACTATTAAAGTGAACACCTAGTAGTACATCGCAGTAGTTGAAATCCTTTTATGACTATTCTGACTTGCCTTCCCATGGTCCTATCTTGCCCTCCAAAATTTGAGATTTCAGAAAACCCCTCCATAAGTTTTGCTGAAAGGTTGCAGATTAATTTCCAGTCTATGTCCAAGAAAGTCCTGAACAATTTCCGCCTGCTAATTGGAGAAGAGCTAGACTTGCTCTCCAACACAAAAAGCGGTGTCGAGAGGAGAGACACACTGATTGGCATTAGAAATGCAAGACTATTCAGAGTTCTCAATATATGCTAAATACTTGGAAAATACAGATGGCTGAAATCTGCTCAAATGGAAGTCCTTGCTCGCTTTAAGTTTTAATGGTACTTGAGAACTAGAAGCACTTGATATTGAAAGTTCGGATGTTATGTGCTACTGTCCGAATGGAGGCAGCTCCACACATGGGCAGTATTCAATGGCACCTACAATTAAGCAAACACAGATTTCTACTAAGCTAAGTAATTGGATTGGTAACGTATACTAAGGAACTAATCAACTACTGCCCAATCTACAATCTGCCTCAGCTGCCAAGCTGTTGAAGAGTAATTATGCAGTACATGGATGTTCTCACTCACTGTGTATATTCTTTCAGACTAAGAGGGTTTTGGATCGGATAAAAGGACATTATGAGTTGTGCAATATGTATTTCAAGTACATTGCCAGATATCAGATGACACTTGTAACCTTACCATAATACGTCTCAATCTTTGGTAGCATTTGGCACTGGGGGTAATTTAGACAGTCATTCTTATGGGCTGACTGGGAGTGAACAAGATGGTGCCCGAGTGTGCAACCAACTCTGTCTGCCGTTTTCATGTCATTTGAACACTGTTTAATGCGTGATGCCCCTCCGGACACTCCTCAATGTATAAACCTGCCTGTTAACCAGACTGAAGAATGAAGGCATTTGATTTTTTACATATGAGAAAGATAAGCATTTTCTTTTAAACTGCTTACAACTGACCTTATGCTACCATCATGGAGATCTGTCTTCTAAGACATTAGTTGTGGATGCCGCAGGATTTGTTTTCACCTACGGACTTGGAGTTTGTTTGGCCTGGTGAAAGTTGCCAGTGAAATCTCCTTCCCAGGTAGTCAAAGATCTTTCAAATCCAACAGATGAAAATCTGCCCATGTGAACCCAGGTCAATGAAGGTGTCAAGGCTTGCAAATACAATTACAGCATTCTGTGGTAGGTGCTGCCAATTTTTCCCCAACTTAGTGCCGCATAGTGCCAGGAACTCTTATCTCCACTAGACTGCACTACTGCGATAGCTCCTACTTTGGCTTCGCAAAACCAGATGAACAGTCAGCAACATCTTAAAAATGAAGCATCATGAATTGCTGACATCAGAGATAAACCGCAGCACATGATACCCATGCGACAATTAAAATTGAAAGCAACTTTGTAATATAAGGGTTTGTTGAGCCCACAGTCAGCCTACTTAGCTACACATCTAAAATGTTATGTGCCTACTGTATTATGGTTAGCCTTTGAAAACCTTCAAAATCCTCACAACTTTGGGAAAGAGATGTCTCTGGAGTGCAGGTGGATACATTTCCAAACCCTTATAGAGTTTTCTATATTTACAAAGGCATCATATACATTCCAGAGGAAATTTAGAATGGGGACTTTTCTGCCTAAACCAACTAGTTTTGCTTCAGTTCCTTCAAATCTTTTTGTATAAGAACCCATGACTATAACCCTTTTAGTTATAAACCTCCTTTGTAAAATAAGTAAATGCCTGAGTTCTATTTAAATTCACAGTATATAAATGGATGTTATTACTATATCCTGAAACTCTGGCATGGATCCGAACCTCTTGACGAACACTCCAGAAATAGTGCAAATACCAACACACTAGAGAACTCTACTAACTGATAATTTCTTCATTGATTAAATACATACAAAAGCAGTAACACAGAAGGTTACCTGTCTGAGATACAGGAAGAAACTGGAATACTGTCCCGCCTCAGGAAGGTAGGAGAGGAAAACCGTTATGCAAATGAGAAGTACAATAGGATCTTGGCCAACTTTCTTTAAAGACTGAAAAAGAAATACAGAAAGTTCAAAAATCACAATGCAGAATGTGAAAAAAACATCACTAATTTCTTATCTGGAATGTCCCAAAACCATTTTTAGGGCATATACAAGTCTATCATTGTTTTGTTTAAAATAATTCACATTTATTTCCTAATGGCTGGAGAACAAGGGTTGATCGACTATAGTACATCTCTAAATGGACCTTTTACACAATACAGTTAAGTTGTACAGCACAGCAAATTCTTGCTTAGGCAAGACGACGAGGCTTTTTTGGCTGTTCATCTGGAACGCCACAAGGAAAATTATGTCAGTGAGGCATACAATAATTTTCTCCTCCAGAATGATATACTTCAATGTCACATCTCCGAAACAGATTACCGAACAAAGTACAGAACTAAGGGAATAGAGGTGCAAGGTGGCGCACAAGTGATGGGGCAACAGTAGTATTAAAGACGTCAAATGTTTCTTGCATAAAACGCCAAACCCTGTGGTACATGCAGATTAGAGTTTTAGGAAACTTTGAGAGTATTAAGGTGAAACATCAGAGGGTAAACTATGAAATCACTACACTATATAGACCACACTTAACGGTACCACTCATTCCCTTGTTTTAGCATTTTCTGCAATACTACCCAGGTCCAGAACGAATCATTCCAACAATGAGTTCTAAACCACAATAGCCATGGATCAAGTAAAGTATTTCCAAAGCTATTTGGAGACCTTGTTGGACAGAGTGTCAATCCGTGTACAACAAAAGATTCAGTGACTCAAAGTCACTTGTAACTTTTTTCATCACCATTTACCACATTGTTTACTGCTTTTTATATCTACTTTCATGGCAGCCCCCAACTAGCAAGCATGTAGGGTCAGAATTTCTCCAGCAATTAACGGCACTAGGCTGCTCTGCTAAACCTTTCATTAACACCTGCAATAGTCCACAGAGTAGTACTTCATAAAAGTAAGCAGAGAATACCACATTAAATATCATTGAAATAACAATCATGTGGTTAGAAGCAACAGTTTATTTTGTTCTCCGATAACGAGCCAAGATGCCTATTATAATAGGCTCCTTGGCCTGCTCTGAAAGAACCACGAGCAGCACAACCCCCAGGATATAGACTCCATAATAACAGTATGCCAAAAATGATTTGCCAAAGACGTACAAATAAACAAGTATGTTAACTTCAGTCCCATCATAAACCGGATCAACGCTGGGACACTGACTTCCAAGGATGGAAAGCAGCCGCACTTTTATGGCCTGTTCTGAGAACTGCATTAGCCTCGTTCTTGGTATAATAAAGGTAAGTTAAAAAGACTCGCTTTTATTGGATATTTTATGTAATGGATTCTGCTTTTATGACAATCTGTCGAATAAAACCTTGATGATGATGAAAAGACTCGCTGACTCTTGTGGCAAATAAATGATACTTGAAATGTCATTGCTCAGCACGTTTCCAATAAACTCGAAATTAGGTGATGTCAGGACTTGTAACAGGTTATGTAATGAAGGTATGAAAATAAATGCAATTTGATCTAATGTGCACAGCAAATCTTGTTTCTTTTAAAACTACACAAGTTGGTTAACAATATCTTGTATTTTCCAGTGCCGTGCTTGGATCCCTTTTGCCAATCCCTAGGATAGTTTTGAAAAAGCATGACATCTATTTCTCAAACCACAGGGCTAGCAGAAATTCCGACCTGAAATCAAAAAAAAAATTAAGTATTCTTCCTCTTGGTTTAGAGTTCTTCTGGTTCTGTATCAACCTACTGCACATAAAGTTTGCTGCCATGTCTTAAGACAGGATCTTACAGGAACGTCATGAATATGGTGGCATCAAACCACACTAATAGGTTCCAATGGCAAATTACTTTGGACTCAAGTCGCAGCTCTCAAAGTTTACTTTTTATAGAACGTTTACCTTCTTGTAAAAGGCAAAGTGTTTAAAAGATAATTACATCTACGGAAACGTATAGGTTAAATATTACTATCGCCCTCTGGCATAGCTGCTGAAAACAGAAGCAGGATTTATTTCCTCAAAAGCTGGGTAACTGTAGAGTGTATTTTTCTTAGGCTCTCTTCTGATCTCTTGCAATGAACAGCACGGGGCCAAATGCACAGCACTTGTAGCTGCTGAAATAAAGAACGTAAACCTTACAGCCAAAGGAAGAATTCTCTAAAGATCAGTTACCAGAAGCTAATTTATATTAAGGTTTCCAGATTGCTGGAGAAAGATGAAGGGCAGAAGGCAGTGCCACAGCAGCTTTTCAGAAAGCATCAACAATGTTCAACTAGTAAGAGGTTCATCAATGTTGAGAGATTCTTTGTCTCCTCAGTGTTAGTGAGCAATAAATAGTAATAAGCAGTTTATTGCTCAACCTCATTAAAACATATAAATATTAGATGGCGAGATTTAGAAAGCTGGTGTCGCCGTTACAATAGTAAATAGTCTAGTCTTTTTAGGTTTCAACAACCACAATATTAGGGAAGAGGTTCAATTTTAAGCTTCCCTCTGAAAGGTAATGCCCCTTTCACTCTTCTTCTGGTTCTCATGAAAAGGGACAGGTCACTGAAGTTGAACTGTTGTAATTTTTACAGGAGTATTCTCAAAATTCTCAGAAAAATCGCCTAAAAGTTTGAAATTGATTCTCATGGTAAGGCTGTAAAGGACCAAACGTCTGACATTAACCACATACCTTTTGCGAGTTTCTCCTACATCTTTTATGGACCTACATTCACCTTTTTTACTGATCTCTCACTGAGTCCATTATGAGGTTAGAAGGTTATCAAGTGTCAGTCTTTACTGCTCCATTAGCCCCTTGTGGCAATGACAATTTGCAGTCACACTTGTACATTTTGTGCAAGTTCTCTTCTCAGTTAGGTTTGTAACACCTATTTGCTGAAATGGTTGCATCCCATAAAATGTATTAAACCTTCATGTCAGGAAGCACTGCAATATCATCTGCCATTGTTAATTTGTTATTATCTCAGATCGTGTTTCCATCCAGCACAAAATGGGACCTATTGAAGAAACCCTTCAATCAACTGATGAAATGAGCATCACATTACTTGTGCCCCTGCACCGCTCTCTGGTTTCTCACATGGTATAGTATAGGTTACTACCGTCAATCTAATTTCCATCTTATTGAAAAGCACCGGGACTGAGGGGAGGATCCTATACTGTTTCCCATATTCTTTTACGGCCAGTCTCAGTACGGCCACATGCCTCCCCTATTGTCAATGCATATGATTGGGAAACAACGTTACAACGCAAGCATTACAACACATGCTTTTACCCCGCATGCCATTAAAACGAAAATGGCTGGCTGTAGGGGGTATAAGGTGTTGGATTTGACTCCAACACCTTCCCTACTGTTGCAGACACTAGAGTTGGAATAGTAAATTATACTATTTCAAACTCTAGCGCACCCTCGATAGCAAGTCAGGGTAAAAGCATGCGCTGTAACGTCATACAACCCCTGTGATTTGCAGAACGACAAAAGGTCCATTTGGGCTCCGGTGATGTTTAATCCATTTATGGGTCTAATGTGAGACATGGCTTCAAGGTGTGGTTGCCTCAACTTAAGAGTATTTTGAACCCACTTGTAGCTTAAGGAGTCAAATGTGGTAGATAGCCACGGTCCCCTCATTCTGGTGAGAAGAGATGTGGATGGTATCATCCTCTAAGAAATTAAATCCTGAAAAGCAGAGTCACTTTTTTTATCCCCAGTGAGGAGATAGTTCTAGTATTCAATTTTAGATGTTGATACTTTTCTGTGATAATAGTAGACTGCACTGGTAAATTCAGTCTGAGAGCTTACATTTGTAATAGATTTCAAGTTACCAGCTCACAGCACTACTGTTGAAAAGTAAACTTGCCTAGTATCGAAATATGTGCTCTATTATGCAAAACCTACACTCCCCATCAGATAATCTTCCCAAAGTTGCCATATTATATGTGCATTTGAATGTTGATAGCAGCTAATGCTGCACAGGACTGCCACGGTGCACTTATGAAGCATTAAAATGAGCTTCCCATTGTACGACTTTACAATAGTTAAGAGGAAGCATACACACTTCACACCATGTAGAAAGTCCTACGCTACGAGCCCCTTGAGTGGTGTATTCAAGGAAAGTGAGTTTGTTTAATTTACAAGGTTGGATATTCCTGTCAACCATCCATTCCCATGCTAAGCTGGTTTTGCCTGCCAGTATTGTCAAATCTAAAGGAAAAAGGTGTTCATGGAAAATGCTTGGTATTTAATATAGAAATCACTATGGATCCCTATAGGCCTACTTTGGTAAAACAAAGAAGCCTCAATAAGCTACAATCAAAGTTGTAATGGGGTGGAAAGCAATAGCACAAAATAAATGTTCACTGCTCATAAGGTAAATGTTTCATAAAGCAATACTGCTGTTGCAATACAAATCAACAATAACAAAGGCTATCACTATCACATTTGTCTATCATTTCATTAATCTCTGCAAATCATCCTTTCTAAAAAGACTAATTGTAACAATCACCCACCTAAAGTATGTCATGCAATTATCTATCGACATATTCAAACCTAATTGGATGGAACAAAAGAAACACTTGGAATTTTAAAAAAAACTCGAATTATTATCAAACTAAGAATGAAAACAAAAACATTTGTTGTGAACAAAAGAAAATGCTCCAGAGTTGTAACTGAGTGTAATAAAGAAGTAGGATTTTCGCTTTGCAAGCAGAAATAGACTTACATTCTCACGTCAATCAGTGGTTGAACTTCCCCAGTGTGGAAGTGTCGGAATAAAAGGCAAGAAAACGTAAGAAGCCCCTTCAAATATTTACTTACAGCAAATGGGTCCGCCTGCTCCCATGAAATTGGAGCACCCCAAGATGCAGGTCGCATCTTCTCTGGCAGAGATTCTGGGACAGCTACAAGTATAAAACAGATATCCAACAAAGCTATAGCAGTTGCCAGGACAACCACAAAGTTGTCGCCATAGACATGACCAAGATATGCTCCAATCGCGGGACTAGTAACCAAACTTGCTGCAAACGTTGCAGAAACCTAAAATAAAATGAAAACAGTTTAAAGTCTTACATTTAAAAATGGACAGGTCTCTAACAAAAGAAGAACTTCTTTCTCTTCCATGTTTCATACATAAAACATCGGATGCTACAGATGACAAACTGCTACAGGTTACCACGGTTATAATTTATATTAATTTGCTCTTCAGTGGCTCACTTACAGTCCACTTAACTCTAGTGCATACATCACTTACAATAATATTTCTCAAAAAAGACGATTATAAATAGGACAATACACATGTGCTTGAGAACCTACCAGGTACTCAATAATTACAAATTTAAAAGAACAGTGATTAAGGGTAACATACCAAACCATAGGCCATGCTTCTTTCATGTTCTTGAGTTATATCTGCTACATATGCAAAAACCACAGAGAACGTCACTGCGAAAACTCCAGAAACAGAGATAACTGCAAAGTACCACCTTTAAATAAAAAGAAGTGGGTTAACATCGAAAAGGTTTTGGAAATAGTGATGGCAAAACATGGATCCTGCAGGAAAGGGTGGTTGGATCACTCCTTCATTAATAATAATAAAATACCAAACATGGCAACCTGCACATTGTCTATTGAGGACTTCCCATCGTTTACATTCTAAAGCTTCAATCTGGAAGAATGAAAGTATTCGTATTAATGGACGTGCACTTTCCTGGGTTGAGTGGAGTTCGAGAGGAATCTTAAATCAACTTATAATAGATGGTGAATTGAAATCTTTTGAGATTCTTAGTGAAGAATTTGATCTTTCTATACACCAGGCCTCAAGATACTTTCAACTTCAGCAGTGTCTGAAGAGATGTCTTGGACGTCCCGTTGGTAATTACAAACCTCGCCGATATTGACTATTCTTTGTACTTTGGGTCGGCATAAAGGTGTTATGTCGGGTTTATATAGAACTCTGATTAACCATTTATACTTGCTGCCGCTTCTTACCACTGTCCGTGATAAATGGCAGGAACCTTTGCATATCATCGTGAAGCGAGTATGAAGTTTTGTCTTTTTGAAACTTTACACAATTGGCATCCCACCCCCAAAGTTGCAACACGCTGGATTATCATCGCATTCTAGGTGTTGGAGATGCTCCGGGGAGAACTGTGACCTTCTACATATAATCTGTGAATTTCCCCATATGAAAGAATTTTGGTCAGAGATAGGAGCTGCACTATTGGAAACAATTCTTCTTACACTTCCTCTTATACCGGTCACAATTTTATTACATGACCGTAGAAGTTTCCCAACTATTTCACGACCTCAGAGTTGACTCTTACACACTGCACTCTCTACTGCTAAACTATTTTTAAGACTGTGGCAATCACCTAACCCTCCATCCATAGAGGATTGGATGATTGCAATGGTGCAGACAGCATCATATGAACATGTAATATGTAAGAAGCAAGATCAAGAACTAATATTCCAGCAGGTGTGGACCCCTTTTCTTCGAGATTCCTGAAACTTGTAATCTCCTTTTCTCTTCTTTCCTTTCTTATTTTTAATTATCCCCCTCACCCCCCTTTTCTTTTTTCCTCTTCCATACTAGGTTGTAGGTGTATAATATTTGTCCCATATTGATATATGGTTCATGATCTTGTTTTGTATTTTGTGAAATTGTACATCTCTAATCTCCAATAAAGAATGATGAGGAAAAAAGATAATTATACAATCCAAAAAGGTGGCAGAGGCATGAGTAAACAGCACCCCAAAAGGGTTATAGAACAACTCCCTCCCACTGATCATTGTCCTACAAGCCACTTAAGTGGCATCGGCGCACAAAATTTTTAAACAAGTTGATATTTTAGGACTTAGCAGTGCTGCAGCAAGTAAAACCAACCAAAAGGCTCATTCTTTAACAAGTATTGATAAAGCCAAGATTTATTGTTGTAAATATTTTGTTCCTAGAGACGTGCAAGTACAGGAGTTAATGGTTAAAGAGGAACATGTGTCGAGTGATTTTTGAGGATATGGTTGAAATTGAAGAATGGTATATGTGCTTACATGTTTTTATTGAGGTTTGCAATTCAACAGAAAATACATATACCAAAGGAGCAAAAATAAAGTATACATGTAGTTAAAATAAACATATATAACAGGCACTTACACAAAGATTTTACTACAGTGCTCCTTTACAAATCTAGATGTATAATGCATTTGTCATACGAAGGTAGATATTAAAAATACGTTTGCAAACATGAATCATGCTCAGAAGATGTAGCAGCAGCTGATGCTTATTTTACACATACGCTTCTTCTGCACATGCGCCTGTTCCACAAATGAGGGAACATATGCTGCTGGCCCCTGCCATGGGTTAATTTAAAAGTGCAACACTACTGCCAAAGTTGTGCTTGCAGCATTGCTAGCTTTGCTAGTGAAGCTTGTGCCCCTTTTAACTATACAAAAAACAGAATGACTTATGTATGGGAGATGCTGCAGGAAGTAACAGAGTGGGATCAGCACTGGTTCAAGGTGGAACAGAGGGTGACTGGGTGGAGAATTTCAGGATGAGCGGAGGAGCGAAGGGTGCAAGGGAAAAGCGCACAATGCAAGTTTTCTTTGCATGCAGATTAACACAGCACAGGAAGCAACAGGGCATGTTAACCCATGCAAACACACACCAATAACAAATGGGGTACTGCATGACTGGGTGCCAGTATATGTCGTCAGTGTGTATACATGGAAGTCTGTAAGTCTCTCTGCCTTCATGTGTGTATGTTTACATCCATTTGCATGAATTATACATAGTCCCAATCCCTGCTGGCTTTGTCAATGCTTGTTAAGATAGTAACAGAGGAGAAGAGGCATTTAGTGATGTCAGGCCATTTTTCCAGGCTCTCTGGCATTTCATAAAACAGTTGCAAACCTTAAATACGACTGACTGTGCACCAGATATCTCTGCCTGCCAGAGTGCGTCTGACATTTGACTGACTCTGTCCTAACTTTGATGGCTTGTCAACCCTTTGCCTCAGCACTACTGACCTTTCCAAGAGGCTTCTGGCATGCAACCGACTCCACAGCCTACTGATCTTTATGAACTGTGCATGGCATCTGCCGTACTCTGCTTCTATCCTATCAGCCTCTGAAAGGTGCATATCGCATGTAACTGACCGTCCACCACCCTACAGGCCCGAAAAACGAAATGTGTGCTTGACATGTGACATAACTCTGCTCCGGCCCTACTTGGCTAAGATAGGTGCGCTTCGTGCGAGTGGCTCTTCGTCAACCTTACCGGCGTAGAGAGAGGCGTATCCGGCATATGAATGATTCTGTCACAGCACTATAGATTTGCTGGGGTCACACCAGATATGTGACTGATTCTGACTAGCCTACTGGTTTTTCATCGGCACGGGCCGACCCGGTCGGCAGTTATCCCACTCCCGTCAAAGGTCATTTTTAGGTTGAGCCTAGAGCAGGGCGCATGCGCTGCTTGCTCGACTTTTAGCAATGGGCTTAAGAAAGCTCACCACACGCTTGTGCGGGTGTTTTTGTTTTTCTCCTAGGCTATTGGGCTTTGCGTGCGTCTTTCTAAGAAAGACGTATAAGATAAACAGGAGGGAACCCATAGACCAAGTTGGGATGGGTGTAGACTGTAAGCATAGACAATTCCCAACAGGTATCAATAGGAAGACAATTCAACGGGTGTATGCAATATGCATTACAAAAAAAGGAAAAAAGGAGTCACTGTAAATTTGAGAACAAACGGGTATTATTCACCATTTAGAAAGCAAGGCAGGTCTTATGCAAGATCATACAGTTAAACAGCACTGTATACAGTAAATGGGGTGACAACCCGGTGGCACTTGGTGCAAGTGATATATACATGAATATATACAGTGAATAGTGATGGTGGTGCAAGTGCAGGGGTGAAAACAGCGTGGTCGGCGCGAAGTGACAGTGAAAATAACAGAGTAATGGCTCCAGAGATTTAAGTAATAATCACTTAAAACAAGATTCAATTTTAGGAGTACAAAACACGTAGGGCGCCATAAAATTAGGCTGTGTGGTCGACGGCGTTTCGATCCTCATCAAATCGGGATCATCATCAGGACGGGGTTGTCGGGGAAAACAGTGCTGTGGGGTAAGGAAAGGACGAATCAAGGAAGGACCTTAGATCTGACGGATGCGCGACTAGCTAGCAGTGGGTAAGTTGCTGACAGAGAGGGACCGGCTGGGTTTACAGGTAGGTAGCCAGGGTTCTAAGTAAGCCCATGCAGGGTGGCAAGCGGCTGGTTTAAAGGCACAGGTATGGCGCTACAGGCGGCGCTGCACGTAAAAGGATTCTAAGCAAGCGGGCTGGGGTCTCTGATGGGCGGCAGAGGGCTAGCGTTAAAGCCCAGGACTGGCGCTGTGAGGAAAGACTGAATGAAAAAGCGCGGGAGCTGGGCGAAGGCAACAGCCTGGTGCGTCGCTCTGAAGTGGATGAATGAAAAACTTACAAATCCGCTACTGTCAAGTTCGTGCGGTCGGAAGGGCTGGATCCGTGGGTCCAGAGCTGCACAAAAGGGGGCTTAGTATTAGAGCAAGTGGTACAACAAAGTAAAATAAATTTTAAGTTGAGCCCGGAGGGCTATGAAATTACCTGAATGAAGGGTAGGGGATGTATGAGTCGGCGGGGGTGATCTGCGTCTAAGGGAAGGAAAGGGGTCATTAACCTCCAAAAGACTCGGAGAGTGGACTAACAAACGATGTAGATGGGTGGGTGCTCAGAGCGGCTTACCTGAATGAATCAGAGGTATTTATCGTGGGTTAATCCGTGGTGTAGCTTCAAGCAGTGAATGCGGGAGCTGAGCGCGGTAGGACAACAGCGCTGTTCAAAGTAGCCGTGGAAGGGGGGGCGGGGCAGGAGGCGAGACACTGCGCGCGCCCAGTAGGGAGGCGGGGTGAGGGGAGTGGCTGCCGGTTGCCGCGGCAACTCTAGTAACCAGGAAGAGAAAAGGAAAAACACGCGCACTCTCGAAGCAGAGGCGTGTCGGTTCATATGGCAACCAGGGGAAGCCGTGTCAGGGCGGGTTGCCAGGATTTAAGATGGAACGGGGCAGAGGTTGATAAGATACAGTGAGATGCAGCAAGGTTACTTGGCCATAATAAACGCACGATCCAACATCAGCGAAACATAATTACTGGGAGGCATTTTACAATTACATTTATAGACAGCCGGAGAAAAGCATTAATTATAAGCAATGTAAGATACAGTGGTTACATGCATTGAATATCCTAGAGTATGTCATTTCTACATGTGAACCTCAATGCGTAGAGCAGCTATATAAATTCAACCTTGTGTAAGCGATGGGCGGCTATTTACTAGAAGGGCCATATATTCCACATCAGGTTTTGAACAAGAGGGCAGAGTCAACAGACATGATAAGTCCAGACAAAACACCATTATCATATGTAAAATGCATGCCAGATTTGGTTATTTGAACATGTGAACATTTGAGACAAGAGAACTGATAGTATGTTCAGAGTGATGGGCAGGGGATATTTCGGGGTGTCACGGAACCATGTTACACTTCAGATGAGAATAGTATTGTTCCACTCATCAAAGGTGTTTAGCCCATGGTTCACCGAGTCCACTCTCGAGATCCATTTACATTCTGCTCTGTTGAGGAGGGCGGTCATGTTGCCACCTCTAACAGGTAATGTAGGTTTCTCGATGACAGTCCATCTGAGATCTGTATCTGCATGTGATTTCTCCAAGAAATGTGCAACTAGTGGAGCAGTTAATACCTTGCAATTTATCCGACTTTTGTGTTGGATTATGCGTTGTTTCACCATTTGAGTTGTTTGGCCGATATAGAGTAGGTCACATGGACAACGGATGGCATAGATGACATTCTGGGTTTTGCAGTTAGAATGGTGCGTGAGTTGATGGCTTTGGCCATTAAACAGGAATTCTTTGGTGTTTGCAGTCAAGTCACACACACTGCAAGATTGGCATTTGAAATGTCCAATAACTGGCTCCAATCCCCACGCAGCGGTGATGGTATGTTTTTCGGTTGAGGTGGTGGCCCATGTAATTGCGTGTACCAGGTGGTTGGCGATATTATTGCCCCTCTGGTAGGAGAAAAGGGGGGGCTCACGAAATTGGAATACGGGTCATGGTCTTCTTGTTGCTGTTGGGAACCAGTAGATCTTCGCGATGGTTAAAATTAACCAACAGAGGCTACCCCAGACGCCTTGTGACCAAAGCCAAAAAGCGAGCCTGGTATAACCATCGCGAAGATCTACTGGTTCCCAACAGCAACAAGAAGACCATGACCCGTATTCCTTTCGTGTCTGTATACAGCCCGGACAGCAACAAAGTGTCCAAAATAATTAGGAAGAACTGGCCGATTTTACGCTGTGAGGAACAATTTCGTGAGCCCCCCCTTTTCTCCTACCAGAGGGGCAATAATATCGCCAACCACCTGGTACACGCAATTACATGGGCCACCACCTCAACCGAAAAACATACCATCACCGCTGCGTGGGGATTGGAGCCAGTTATTGGACATTTCAAATGCCAATCTTGCAGTGTGTGTGACTTGACTGCAAACACCAAAGAATTCCTGTTTAATGGCCAAAGCCATCAACTCACGCACCATTCTAACTGCAAAACCCAGAATGTCATCTATGCCATCCGTTGTCCATGTGACCTACTCTATATCGGCCAAACAACTCAAATGGTGAAACAACGCATAATCCAACACTAAAGTCGGATAAATTGCAAGGTATTAACTGCTCCACTAGTTGCACATTTCTTGGAGAAATCACATGCAGATACAGATCTCAGATGGACTGTCATCGAGAAACCTACATTACCTGTTAGAGGTGGCAACATGACCGCCCTCCTCAACAGAGCAGAATGTAAATGGATCTCGAGAGTGGACTCGGTGAACCATGGGCTAAACACCTTTGATGAGTGGAACAATACTATTCTCATCTGAAGTGTAACATGGTTCCGTGACACCCCGAAATATCCCCTGCCCATCACTCTGAACATACTATCAGTTCTCTTGTCTCAAATGTTCACATGTTCAAATAACCAAATCTGGCATGCATTTTACATATGATAATGGTGTTTTGTCTGGACTTATCATGTCTGTTGACTCTGCCCTCTTGTTCAAAACCTGATGTGGAATATATGGCCCTTCTAGTAAATAGCCGCCCATCGCTTACACAAGGTTGAATTTATATAGCTGCTCTACGCATTGAGGTTCACATGTAGAAATGACATACTCTAGGATATTCAATGCATGTAACCACTGTATCTTACATTGCTTATAATTAATGCTTTTCTCCGGCTGTCTATAAATGTAATTGTAAAATGCCTCCCAGTAATTATGTTTCGCTGATGTTGGATCGTGCGTTTATTATGGCCAAGTAACCTTGCTGCATCTCACTGTATCTTATCAACCTCTGCCCCGTTCCATCTTAAATCCTGGCAACCCGCCCTGACACGGCTTCCCCTGGTTGCCATATGAACCGACACGCATCTGCTTCGAGAGTGCGCGTGTTTTTCCTTTTCTCTTCCTGGTTACTAGAGTTGCCGCGGCAACCGGCAGCCACTCCCCTCACCCCGCCTCCCTACTGGGCGCGCGCAGTGTCTCGCCTCCTGCCCCGCCCCCCCTTCCACGGCTACTTTGAACAGCGCTGTTGTCCTACCGCGCTCAGCTCCCGCATTCACTGCTTGAAGCTACACCACGGATTAACCCACGATAAATACCTCTGATTCATTCAGGTAAGCCGCTCTGAGCACCCACCCATCTACATCGTTTGTTAGTCCACTCTCCGAGTCTTTTGGAGGTTAATGACCCCTTTCCTTCCCTTAGACGCAGATCACCCCCGCCGACTCATACATCCCCTACCCTTCATTCAGGTAATTTCATAGCCCTCCGGGCTCAACTTAAAATTTATTTTACTTTGTTGTACCACTTGCTCTAATACTAAGCCCCCTTTTGTGCAGCTCTGGACCCACGTATCCAGCCCTTCCGACCGCACGAACTTGACAGTAGCGGATTTGTAAGTTTTTCATTCATCCACTTCAGAGCGACGCACCAGGCTGTTGCCTTCGCCCAGCTCCCGCGCTTTTTCATTCAGTCTTTCCTCACAGCGCCAGTCCTGGGCTTTAACGCTAGCCCTCTGCCGCCCATCAGAGACCCCAGCCCGCTTGCTTAGAATCCTTTTACGTGCAGCGCCGCCTGTAGCGCCATACCTGTGCCTTTAAACCAGCCGCTTGCCACCCTGCATGGGCTTACTTAGAACCCTGGCTACCTACCTGTAAACCCAGCCGGTCCCTCTCTCAGTCAGCAACTTACCCACTGCTAGCTAGTCGCGCATCCGTCAGATCTAAGGTCCTTCCTTGATTCGTCCTTTCCTTACCCCACAGCACTGTTTTCCCCGACAACCCCGTCCTGATGATGATCCCGATTTGATGAGGATCGAAACGCCGTCGACCACACAGCCTAATTTTATGGCGCCCTACGTGTTTTGTACTCCTAAAATTGAATCTTGTTTTAAGTGATTATTACTTAAATCTCTGGAGCCATTACTCTGTTATTTTCACTGTCACTTCGCGCCGACCACGCTGTTTTCACCCCTGCACTTGCACCACCATCACTATTCACTGTATATATTCATGTATATATCACTTGCACCAAGTGCCACCGGGTTGTCACCCCATTTACTGTATACAGTGCTGTTTAACTGTATGATCTTGCATAAGACCTGCCTTGCTTTCTAAATGGTGAATAATACCCGTTTGTTCTCAAATTTACAGTGACTCCTTTTTTCCTTTTTTTGTAATGCATATTGCATACACCCGTTGAATTGTCTTCCTATTGATACCTGTTGGGAATTGTCTATGCTTACTTTCTAAGAAAGACTGCACGCATTTGGGCAAAGGCCATTGCATTTCCCGCCTTTGCTCCGCTCACGGCCTATTGCTTGCGGTTACCCGCACAGGCCACATCTGTTTTCAATTATTGTGCCCAGACACGGGCGCGATAACTGAAAACAGATCGCTCGCTGTAGCGCCCACACCACTCGCGTGCTTGTTTTCTAAAGTTTCACTATGTACAGCGATACCTTTAGGGAACATAGCGGTCGGTAAAGAAGGTACAAATAAGTAACTACGCGGGGTAGTTGATAAATTTTGTTGTGAGAAGCCGCTTGTTTATTCATCTAAAACTGCCATCAAGCTATGAATGGGCATCGAAGCACTACACAGAAAATGGCATTAAGAAATCAATAGACGAAAGCGATTGCACTAATGACAGTACAATGAACACTTTCAAAATACCAAACATGCCACCTCCATCAGCGTGGCCCTGATTGTACGTGTGACCCTCTGTTCCTCCGCAGGCACTCGTGTGATGATTATGCTAAGTGGCTCACTCCTGGCGTTTGTTGTGCACATAAAGCCGGGATGAGCCTGGCCACTGGCTCGTGACGCGGCCCTCTCCATCTGCCCACCTTGTGGAATGGCCATCCGCGAGAATTCTGCTGCGCCCTTTGGAATCTTTCAGCCACACGTGATCTGCGCAGTCGGTAACCAGCTCTGGTTACCAGCACTTGTCTCAGTTTAACTTAACAAGCCAAGACTTCACTGTTTACATTTTCCTTTGTGCATATAGCGCTCAATAACCCTGAAAGCCTATTTCTAAGCACTTCCAATTGTGACGTAAAAAACTATATTTTACTAATACACCAAGGAGGTTTATATGGCGAGTTCTCCATCGGATTTCGCCCTTCGATCAGAACATCATTACCTCTCAACCAGGCCCTAAATCCTTTAGCTATTAGCTCAAACAGTAATCTAATGTTTACGTTTGATCGCACCTTGTCGCCCTGAAGCTCGTGGAAAGGCAATTTGCAAGTAACATTCAAGAAAGTAAGAAAGGATCATGCAGAAGATATGATTCATCCAGGATCACACAATAAGATCAAGTGGATTAGAAATCTGGTATTCTGATTCTACAACTAGATCACATCTCTTCCGTTGCCAATTTAATTGATGGAAAATGCAGGGCAGCAAATCGGGGCCTTGGTGACAGCCCAGTGCCTACTGAAAGGTTTGAGGGGCAGGGTGAGAGTCGTTTGCATGTCATTCAGCCGGACTTACCTCCACAGGCATGGATGTCGCCTTGACATGTTACTGACTCCATCCCAGCCCCTTGAGTCATTCGTTGATGCCCGTTGATACGTCACTCCTTTACAGTCAGTGCTGTTCAGGTTCTTGTGCAGGTCAAGGTAAGAGTGCGGATAAAGGACGCAGTAGAAAGGGCTTTCCAGCGAGGGCAAGCTGGTCCTGTGACAAGGCTCTCAGTCACCCGATCCTTGTGCGAGGCCCGAGCAGCAACAAGAGCGGGCATGTGACTGGAAGCGTAGGAAACATTGTGCCCGCCGCGCGCCTTCCTCGTGCAGTAGGAAGAACGATAGCATGCTTTGGAAGGAAGCCAGATCTAGTGATCAGGGGGCATGCGTTATAATTCCATCGTCTCCACCTTCTAAAATGTGTGATCGTGCGCAATTCACTTTATCTCCTTGTGACCCAGCTGGCTTAACTGTAATGATGTTTACCATGTGAGACAGAAAAGAGGGGCACTCAGTTGTTTAAAGAGAAGAGAGAGTGAGTGTGTGTGTGTAAAAGTAATAGAATATTTTCTTATATACACCTGGGGACAGAAATTTACCATTTGTAGTGACCACAAACCACTCACCAAGTTACTCACCCCAGAAGGTCTTTTCCTGCATCTTCAGGAATTACTAGGTTATTTATGAGTCTGCAGGATTTTATTTATGAGTTATAGTATGTCTCTAGAAATAAAAATGTGGCTGCTGATTATTTAAGCAGAATGTCCTCCCCATTGGCGAATTGGATATGAATGATAGGAATGACTTGTCAATGGCTTGCGTTAGAAAGTTTTGAGAATGGTTGTCAAGCAACTTCTGCACAAGCATGGTGTTTGAAGTAGGAGTCTGAAGCCGTTATTGAAAAAGTTAAAGTGTGGATTACTAATGGTTGGAACGCAGAGCATAACATTTTCAGCAATTTAGCGAGGTACATAATGAGTTGAGCAGTGTAACATCTTTCTAATGACAGGTGATAAAGTTGAGGGAGTAGGTCACTGCATTTTTGTGCGACGGCCACCGAGGTGTGAAAACCAAAAGGAGCATTAGGGAAATGTAGTGGTGATCAGGAGTAGACATCACCATCTAAAGATTTGTTTAAGAGTGTGCTGAGTGTCAAAAAGTAGATAAATCACATAAAACTTGAGCTCCAGCCATGTGTTGTATTGAATGTCCTACTGGACCGTGGCATAGTAATGCTTTAGTTATCATGAGGCTGATTACTTGGGATTATGGTACTTTTAGATACATTGCTGTAATAGTTGATCTTTTTTCCAAATGGATGGAGGTGGAAGCCTTCAACAAGTTGGACGCACATTCGGGATCAAATTCTTGGGTCACATGTTTGACACAAAAGGCTTCTCTGCACTCAAACCTACTGATAAGGATGTACAATTCATGTATCATGACATGTTAGAATGTATACAATGCTCAAGAATTAAACTTAAATAATTGGAACATCCCAATGGGAATGGTGCAGTAGAAAGATGAACTGCAATATCAAGGCAACTTTACAACTAGCCAAACGGTCCACAAAGATTTTCATATGTGAGTTGGAAAGAATACTATGGGCATTCAGAACTACTACTTTGGATACAACTCAATTAAGTCATTTCGTAATTATTATTATTAGAGGTCACATGGTTTACTCTAAAGCAAATCTAGGATTAATGAATAGTACTGTTTTGGTGCGTTGGGACCTGGATGATGTCAAACCTTCCATTCGACTTGCTCAGAGTAAATATAACAAGCACTGGCATAGCCAATAGGTCTTGCCTTTGGGACAATATAAGTGTTTAGCCATGCAACAGTTGATGCTGCACCAAGGATATTGTGCTGCAGGATTGAAAGCTTGTAAGGTCCCAAAGGCGAGACCTATTGGCTATGCCAATGCTTATTACACTTCTCATTATATAAGCTCTCTTCTAAGCCTTAAGCACCCTTGAGAATGGTGAATTAAACACAAAGGTCCAAGATGTTTAACTTTCCCAGTGTTGAAAGGGATTGATGATCGCCTAAGCTTCTTTTAAATTTAGAATCAAAGAGTGGGTTTTACTTTTATGGTACGGTCTTGGGGGGGAAATAAAAAAACACCGTAGATTCGTGAAAATGTTTAGACTTCTAAGCAAACGCAAAAATTAAGAACTTTTTCAAAATGATGACTATAACAGTTGTCACTTTAAGCCAAACGTGAGAGGTAGCCTGGCCAAATATGCATTTTTTGTGGGATGCCTGTTGTCAGGACATACATACAGAACCTGGTGAAATAATTAGCAAAGTATTTTGCGTTTGCAAACCCTGGGATTCACAAAATTAGAGGGCTTGTGACTGCACAATGATTTTTTATTGCCTAAAACCTTTTTATAAGTAAGAAAAGCCTTCCCGAATAGCAAATGGATTTTATGATGACTCATTCCTAATCGCAAGTAGGAAGGGACATTAAAGGACTTGCCCCCTCCCAATTTCAAATCGCAATTTCAATGGTTTGTGACCGCAAACGCAGTTCCAAGCTTTTGAAATGTTACTTCTCTTCAAAGGAGGGAGGGGCGGGCTAAAACATTGAACAGTGGGGGCGGGGCCATCTTAAAAACTTAAAAATACTTCTGGGGCCTTCTTTCACAGGGGCTTAGCTTAGTCGATGAGACTGATTCAAGGGTGTGAATTGCAAATTTCTCATCTAAACAACAGTAGGCAGAAGGGTGGAAGGATGATCAAGCTTTGTGACACAGATCCCACGAGTTCCTTTAAAACAATAATTACCAGTTGAAACCTTTTAGTCAAATGAGAACAACCGACAAGGGCATAGAAGACCCAACGCTGGCCCCTTAGACCCAACTGTGAAGCCAGGAATGTATTTGGGGGATAGGATCACCATCCCCTTAACCCTAGTAGACCTGGCAGGATGTGGAAAGATAATGTTACTTACCCAGTAAGCATCTGTTCTTGACATGCAGAGCTGTAGATTCACATGCTGTGCATAGCTCGCCATCTAGTGTTGGGTCCGGATGTTTGCACTTTGTTTTTCTTCGAAGAAGTCTTTCCAGTCACAAGGTAGGGGACTCCTCCTTTCGATGACAGAGTGCATGGGCATCGACTCCATTGTTAGATTGTTTGCCGCAGAGGGTGAGAATGGAGTAGTAGTAAAGAATAGAGATGTATGTAAATTAAATTGAGAACTGCAGCATCTACAGTTATGGTGGGTGGGCACATGTGAATCTACAGCTCTACATGCCAAGAACAGATGCTTACTGGATAAGTAACATTAGCCGGTCGAGGCATGTGAGCTGTAAATCACATGCTGTGCATAGAATACATAGCAGTATCCTCCCAAAGCGGTGGCTAACCTGTAGCTGTTGGAGTTGTCTGAAATAGTGTATTAAGTACTGCTTGACCCACATTGGCATGTTGTCTTGTTGACAGCTACACAACAATGTTTACAAAATGTGTGCGGCGTAGACCATGTTGCAGCTTTGCAAATGACAACAATAGGAATGTTTCCTAAAAAAGCCATAGTGGCCCCTAGCTCACGAGTGGAATGTGCCCTAGGGGGTACAGTCAGAGTTCTCTTTGCTTTCGCAAAGCAGGTTTAAATGCACTTAACAATCCACCTTTCAATGCCTGATTTGGAGATAGGATTGCCCTTGTGTGGTGGCGCAGAAGCAACAAAGAGCTGTTTTGTGTTACAAAGAGATTTTGTCCTTTCAATTTAGTACAAGAGTGCTCTTCTAACATCTAGGGTGTGTAGAGCGGTTTCTGTAACGGAATCAGGTAAGGAAAGAATACGGATAATTCTACCGACTGATTAATGTTAAATGCAGATAAGACCTTAGGGAAAAATTTAGGATTAGTACTTTGTGCAGTTGGGAAAATGGTTCTTGTATGGTTAATGCCTGTAATTCGCTCTCCTTAATGATGTTTTTGCAATTAGGAAAGCTGTTTTCCAAGAGAGGAACTGTAGTTCGCATTTGTGCATGGGTTCAAAAGGTGGGCCCATCAACCTTGTGAGGACTTTATTAAGATTCCGCACTAGAGCTGGTAGAAGTTTTGGTGGTATGACTCTTTTTAGTCCTTCCATGAAAGCTTTGCTCACAGGTACTCTAAATAATAACAAATGCTGTCTATTTTGTAGATATGCAACAACTGCCGCTAGATGTCGTCTGATAGAGGTATACGCCAACGTTGACTGTTGCAAGTGTAACAGATAACATATGATGTTCTGTATAGAAGCATCAAGAGAGTTTATTGTTACTACAGTAAATAACAAATCTCTTCCACTTAGCTGCATAGCAGGCCCTTGTAGTAGGTCTTCTAGCCTCTCTAATGATATTCATACATTCTAAAGGAAGGTTTAAGTAACCAAACTCTAAGACTTCAGGAGCCAGGTCGCGAGGTTCAGTTGCTTGGGATATGGGTGTCTAATTTCTCCATGGCTCTGTGCAAGGAGACTGGAGGTTAAATGTAGCTTTTGATGCGGGAATAGAGATAGCTCCAACATGGTTGTGAACTATGGTTGACGTGCCCATGTGGGAGCTACTAGGATTAGTAAGAGATTTTTGCCTGAGCTTCTCAACCACTAATGGAATGAGTGGGAGAGGCGGAAACGTGTTGACAAATATCCCTGACCAGTTCATCCATACTGCATTGCCCTTGGATTGCGGGTGTGGGTACCTCGAGGCAAAGCTTTGGCATTTTGGTGAGTGGCGAACAGGTTTATGTGAGGGACTACCCAACTTTGAAAGTGTAGGAGGAGAGCCTGAGGGTGGAGTTCCCATTTGTGTATTTGCCGTCTGTCTGCTGAGATCTGCAATCTAGTTGTTCACTCCTGGGAGGGGTTCCACTAGGAGATAACGTTTGTGGTGAATGGCCCACCACCAGATGTCTTGGGCTAAGTGTCACAGTTGGAGAGTGTGTCCCCCCCCCGTTTTTGTATGTAATACATAGCTGTCATGTTGTCTGTACGAACCAAGACAGCTTTGCCTTCCAGCGGAGTCTGCAACGCCTTGAGAGCTAGAAAGATTGCAAGCAGCTCTAGATGACTGATGTGAAGCAACGTATGCTGATGACTCCACAGGCCTTGCACTGTGTGTTGATGTAGATGAGCTCTCTAACCAGTGAGGGACACATCTGATGTCAGTACTATCTGTGGAACCGGGTCTATAAAAGGTCGTCCTTTTGACACATTTTGTGCGTTCCACCACTGCAGAGAGCGATGAGTACGCCCCGCTTACCAACAATAGATCGGCCAATAGACCCTGTGACTGGTTCCACTGAATGGCTAAGCATTCTTGAAGTGGATGCATGTGCACTCTGGCATGGGGGACTATTATGACGCAAGATGCCATCATTCCCAGCAATTGCATATAAACCCGAGCTGGAATCCAATGACTGGTTTGAAATTGGAGTACTAAAGCCTGAATATTTCGAATTCTGGCTGCACTGGGAACCGCCAGGGCTTTTTGAGTATTTAGCATGGCTCGTAGCTAGTCCTGAGTATTGGCTGGTTGGAGATGTGATTTTGTCACGTTAATTGTGAGCCCTAGTTGATGTAGTAACTTGATTATTCTGAGAGTGTGCTGAAGGCATTCCTGGTATGTGCTGGCTTTGATGAGCCAGTCTTCCAAGTATGTTAAGACATGGATGCTTTGTGGTGGTGAGCAGCTACTACCGCCAGACACTTTGTGAAGACTCTGGGGGCAGTGGTGACTCCGAATGGAAGCACCTTGAACTGGAAGTGTTGACCCACTACCACGAACCTGAGGAATTTGTGAGGACCGGGTGGATTGGAATATGACAACTGGCGTTTTTTTAGATCTAAAGTAGACAGAAAGTCGCCTTTTTGCAGGAGAGGTAATACTTTGCAGTGTCACCATGTGGAAATGATCTGACTCAATGTAAAGATTTAGTTCTCTTGAGATCTAACATTGGTCTGAGAGAACCATCTTTTTGGGGTATTAGGAAGTAAAAAGAGTACACGCCCGACCCGTGATGTTGCTAGATGGAGAGGGTTGGTTATTGCCCTTATAGGTGGAGGTGGTCTCCGAGGAGGAATTTTTAGAGCCTCTGCAGTAAAAGGAGCGCCTAAAGGAATCACAGCTTTGTGCTGACCGAAGGGCTCCCATGGATTTAGCCACTTCAATGTCCTTCATTTTCTCTCATGAAGAATCTACCACTGGGCCAAATAGATGCTCTTTATCAAAGGGAGAGTTTAAAATGGAGGTTTGCACCTCTGGTTTGAACCCGGATATGTGAAGCCAAGCATGTCTTCTCAAGAGGACAATGGTGTTTACCGCTCTAGCAACCTTGTCTGCAGCATCTAGGGAACATCTTATAGCGTTTTTGGAAATAAGTTGCCCTTCACGCACCAGGTTTTGTGCCTTAGATCTGTGTTCCTGGGGCAAATATTGTATTCATTGCTGCATCTCGTCCCAGTGTGCACCGTCATATCGTGCTAGCAATGCCTGAGTGTAGGAGACCCACCAGGAATTGGCCACCGGAGAGGCCACCCTTTTCCCAGAAGCATCAATAAGTTTGGATTCTTTATCCGGGGATGGAGCATCTCCTGTTGCCTGTGAGTTGGCCCTTTTCCTTGCATTGGACACAACCAGGGAGTCTAGTGGCAACTGACCTTTTATATATACTGTGCCCGATAGTGCTGGCTTGTATTTTTTGTCTACTCTAGGGGTAAGATTACGAGCTCTGACCAGGTCATTAAAAATGGCATCTACATGCCTGATCATCCCTTTGAGCATAGGTAGTGTATGTAATCACCTCTGCGTGGTACTGAGGGTTTCAAAGAGGAAATCCTCTTCTAAGGACTCTTTATGGAGCTACACCCGATGGTAGTGGCAGCTCTACCCAGTAACTCAATGTAGCCTACACTGCCATCTGGTGGAGAGGGCTTGTTAGGATATAAACCAGGATGATTGCCCGTGTGTGAATTGGTATTGTTATCATCCCATGGGTCTTGCATTGGTTGATTATCATTGCCATGCCCATTGTCATCCCTATCATCCTGGTTGTCTGGTGTATGCTGTGGTGAATGTTGAGGTGAAACAGGCTGAAACTGAGGTAAAGGAAGAGAATGAGGAGGAGGAGGAGGGGAAGAGTTAGTTCCCACCATTTTCTTCTTTAAAGGAATGTGCTATTCTTCCACTGCATCAGTCCTCCTTTTTAAAGTCACTTTAGTGGTGATATGTCAATCCAGTTCGAGGGTGAATATACAGCACATTTTGTTCCAAATCCGGTTTGTTGATCAAAGCGTCAAAACAGCCTTTTTGGTGATTTCGGCACATCTGACTGTTTTGGTGCTGAAGTCTTGGGTGTTGCTGTTTTCGGTTCCGAAGTGTGTTTCGGTGATGACTGGTGGGGCTCGGTGCCGGGCTTGTGTTTCGAACCTGAAGGTCTCGGCTACGAACTTGATTTGGAGGGAGTCTTTTCGGACCTGGAAGGCTTTTTGGTAGGCTTCTGTACCCAGCCAGAAGGCGGGACGTCGGAAGCATGGTCTTGGTGCCGACCGTTGCCTGAGGGCGCGGTTTGGAAAGGAGCCTTCTTCTTTTGTAGAGTTGAGTCTTGGGACAAGGGGGAGGGGTCAGAGGAGCTGTACTCTCAGTACGTTGTCCATGTGGGATTTCGTCCTCTTGGTCGGAGTTGAGCTCTGGGATGGGGGTCGGTTCCTGCTCCTCCTCAGTTCCCATGGCCTCGCCGGCCTCTTCGTCCGAAGATATCCGGAATGGAGCTTGTGTGCTGGCTCTGCATGTCGCGACGTCGAGCCCGATAGTCGCGAAGTCTCTTCTTGGAGTGGAAAGCCTGGCATGCGTTGCAGTCCTGTTCTCTGTGTTTGAGGGACAAACACATATTACACACTTTGTGCGAGATGGGGCACAGGTATTTCGCGAGACAACAAGGGCAGAATTGAAAGGGAGTCTGTTCCATCGACTGCGGGTCGGCCCGACACGGGTAGGCACGACGACCTTTCCGATCGAAAGTTTTGTTTTTGCAAGTAAATACGATACGCGATAAAAGGGAAAACGCAAACAAAAACAATACCGTCGAGGGCGAGTATCTTGCGCACCGAGGGAAACCGAAGGAACGGTGTCAAACCGCAGCGCAGTGTTAGACGTCGGAACCCGATGGCGGGAAAAAAACAATGGAGTAAATGCCCATGCGCACTATAATCGAAAGGAGGAGCCACCGACCTCGTGACTGGAAAGACTTCTTTGAAGAAAAACAAAGTGCAAACATCCGGACACAACACTAGATGGCGAGCTATGCACAGTATGTGATCTACAGCTCACATGCCTCAAACCTTTTTTCTAGTGTGTCGCATTACAAGTGATTTTTTTTAATTCTAAAAATACACAAGGCCAGTTGGATAGAAATTTAAAAATAATTGCATAATATCTGAGCATCTGTCCCCCAATAGAGTTTTAGAAAAGTGATGACAGATAGCACAGCATAAGCAATTTGTTTTTCTTTTTTTTCTTTTCATACAGCACTTATATGCATCTAATACCTTTACACACTATTTTCAGGATGGAGTGTTGGTGAGGGAGAAATCTTTCTTGCTGTTCTATGGGAAGGATTCCTCAAATACAGAACAGATAGAAAGTGGAATATACGCTCTATGGCACTACCTGATAACTCAGAGTTACACCTTCCATCCACTACTCATATTTACAACATACCCATGAACAATGGTTAAGGAAAAATAATAAATAATAGTACTCTTTATGAAAATAAGTGGCTTCAGTGCATAATTTATAATTTGGCTACCAGCTACAACTGTTGTGAAACGTGTACATATTGTTTTACAGACGGCATTGTGAGTGTTTTCTGTCGAATTATTTTGTGAGGCAACGGGATCGCGAAATAGGACCTCTTGGAGAAATGCTCACAAGTACCAATAACAAGCTTTGCAGAAGGAATGGTGGGGAAAATTAGACACGAGACCCAAAAAAGGTTTCGGAAAATGAGAGCAATCAGTGTGAGGAAAAGAGTGGGTCGTAAAGAAGTGAATTTCAGAGGCAGAGTAAGGAAGAAAGTACTCAAACAGTAACTCAATGCATTTGTCATCATAATCCATTTCAAGCACTGCCTTCTAATCTAATCCTTTCCCTGCAACCACTGTTTATCCTTGTAAAAGATTTGACTTCCCTAAACCTCATGGTATCTGTCCTTCCAGAAACCAAGTTAACTGTTCCTGAAATGAATATGTCGGTTAGGAGGGTCATTGTGTGCGACATGTCAACAATTTATTGCCAGAGTGGCTTGCTAGAGTCTGCTCTAGAATATCTTGAAAAGCTCAATGTGCCTTTATGTCAAGCCCCGATTCCCCTCAGTCACCAAATAGGTCTAGCTCCTTCACTGTCGCATTTTGACCTGCCCTCTCCTGCATCTCATTATATTATTTTCCATCCTTCCGTGTTGGCCATTCACTTAATAAAGGATATTTTTTCTGTCCAGTGAGAAACCAGAGTGTTGAGAAATGACCACTTGATTCGCAATGTTCCATTTTCATTCCCTCTATCTGGTCCCTCTTTTCTGGCTCTCCTGTTTTCTCCCCTCTCCATCAGCACAACTTCCCCTTTTACACTCCCATCTCCCTCGTTCCTCTCCATCTATTTTTCTCACCCTTCTCTGTCTCGGAGTCTCTCATTCTCTTTTTGTCTGGGTTTCTCGGTCTATTTCGATCTCTCTGGGTCACACTAGGTTTATTATGGGAAGTGCTGAAAGGTCATGGATAGGTAGGGGAAGAGATGAGGACCAATAGATAAGGGGAAATAAAGTTCTAAGGGGAAAGTGTGAGGAAGGGCTAATTGGCAGAAGATATGAAAGAAAAGTAGACAGTAAGAGGGAGGAGAGGTGTAAGAGATGAGGAGGGAATCGAAAAAGAAGAACGGAGGGAGAATAGGCTTATGTGACTGTGGGATGGGCAGAGCTGCTCACCCTACACCCACAAAGCCCTCCCTCCTCCCCTCATCCGACTTCCTTTAGCCTGCCTCCTGAGTATAGATGTAGACCTTGTAATTTGTTTTCTTCTGCAGAGGTACAAAGTTATCCATTGCTAGCCTTATTGAGAATGAAGCTAATTAGTGTTGATGAGAGAACATGCTGTTGAGGAGCCAACTCTTAGGCCCTTGATGGGTGTGATGACTTCAGGGAGTGTGTCTAATGTGTTTCTTTGTTGTGGGGCAAGGTATACTGGTACCAATGTGGATGTTGTGCTAAGGTGGCAATGCTTAGCCAAAAGTGTGACTCTGGTGTTGTGTGAGTGATAGTATGAGCTTTCAAAAAAAAAAAAAAATCACAGACCTTAGAATTTACAAGTGAAGTAATGTTTATCATCCAAGAAAATTACCCAAACTAGAGTACAAGATTGTCCCGTTAATGCAACTTTGGCAAGCAATACTGATTTAATAATCATAGTGTGAGATCTTAAATAATACACAGAAACGATTAGAGGATCTTCCCCAGCAAACGGTTTCATAGTTGGTACAAACTTATTGATTTTAAAGTACTTTTAGCATACCTCGCTAGTATAAAACTGACAGAGCTTTAAGATATTTACTTTTTGCATGTAATAAATACTGATCCATTATAGCTGCAAATGTGTATTGTTTGCAGTGCCTCTTGGCAAAAAGGCTGTCCCTTTCTCATCAGCTGGACAGGCTAGATCTCATTAACATTCTCTTTCTCCTTTCTCTAGCTCTTCCTCTTAATTATCTAACTCTCTTCACGTGATCCTCTCTCTGTTCTGAGTCCCTTATCTTCTTTGTGCCTCTTTTCTTTCACTATTGCGTGCCTTCTCTATCCAGTCAGTCTTGCTAAAACTGTTTCTGTATCAATGTTTACCTTCATTTTCTCCCTCCCCTTTATTTTGGTTTTACTTTTTCTTCTCCCTTACACCTCTTCTTCTCTTCCTCTTTCATTTTCTCTTCAGTCTTTCATCCCTCTTCCTATGCCTGCCATTCTCATCATTCTTCTTTCTCCCCAACATTCTTGTCTGCAGCTCTATATTTTTCTCTTTTCTCTGCCCCTTCCTTCTCACTCTTTCTCTCGCCTTTTCTCCCGCTTGCACCTTCTGTATGTCTTTCATATTTCTGCCCCTTTGTTCCTGTATCCTCGCTTTCTTTCACTTACAATTTTGGTTTTAACATAATTTCCTCCTATGTCCAACATATTCTGTGATCTCTCCTTGTTTTGTCTGCTCTTTTATGCATGCCTCCTCTTATTTCTTTCACTCGTGGTCCTTATTTCTTCACATCCCATCACTTTCCTGAATTTTTTCCTTCGTTCTGTCCCACTTTCTATCTTTTCTATACATCTTTAATTCTTTGTTGTCACCCTTTTCTGTCTCACTTTCTATATTTCCTTTCTCCGCAGTTCCCTGTCTCGCAACCTCTTTTCTTTCAATACTCACCATTTTCTAGTCTAATTATTTTGAATATACCTCTCAACAGTGCTCTCCCGAAGCCCTCAGTTTCAATATTTCAATGTAAATGAAACATTCTTTTTTTTCTTCTTTGTTTTTTCCCCCCCCCCCAAGGTCCAGCGTTAGCCAAACTTTTTGACTGTACTAAAATGTATATATAATACACTTACTTTTATGGGCTTTCAGACATCTCTCCATCTATTGTCTATTGTCTCATTCTCATTTCTTCCGCTCATTAGGAGCAGCGGGCAATAGGTCCGCCCATTTTAGCCATTGGCTAACTTCACTGTGAGCATTTGCATTGTCCTCTTTCACAGTAGGTCCATTCAGGGATTGCTACAGCAATCTGTGCATTTGAGACTCAAAAATATTTGCTGTTAACCAATTTTTGCTCATATATATATATATTGATGATTGTCCAGCAGCTTTCCCAAAAAAAGCTACCAAAAGAATGACCAAACAAAACAACATTGATAAAGTCAAAAGGATGGTGGACAACGCAAGACCTATTTGCTTTGCTAATGATTGTTATGCGTTATACTTTATTCCTGTTGCAACCTCAAGTTCCACAGTAACATGTTTCTTGATTCCCAAATTATGGTGACCTGTGCTTTATGTAGCACCTGTTCCAACAGATGTCAGCAGAACGTTCGTTAATACACATTTAAGAAGGATGAAAGGCTATGTATCTCCCACTGAAATTAATAATTGTGCCCTATATGGTAGGCACAGATTTCTGCAAAAGTCACAATAACATTTAACCACATTAGGCCTTGACGAAATTTCTGTTATTGACGAACTCTTGTGAAAATCTCAAATGTTGTACTTAAACAAATTTTGCAAAATGTCTTACCATTTCATGTGCAAATTTTTTCTTACATTTTGCCCACAGGACACTAGTCTGACCATAAAATGTCCTACGGGGACAGCAAAATCACAGTAGAGGTAACTTTTTCTTCAAATCAATCTCCTACTGGATTCCTGTGTGGATTTTGTACACAAGGCATGCCATCACATCCAATTTTTACTCAAGATACAGAGCCAACTATATGTAAACATTACTTGCATTTTGAAAAAAATGCAATTGCGGACAGTCCTAACCCACTAGTTGTTACTACACGCAGAAAAATACAACCCAGAGATAGATTGTAAAATATATTTAAAACAGTTCAAGTCAAAATAGTGCCACGTATTATAATTGCCCTTGCATTGCAAAAAAAAAACCATTTAGACTACTGTTGAGATTTCTTTCCTAATGTGACATGCACTTTTAGTTGTCTTTGGAAAGCAGACCTCTTTCAGAATATTATCACTCGCTTTCCCATAATTTCCTATCGATAATAGCTTCCATTTTCAACTTTAGTTGTAACAGGAGCATGCAAGGCACGATATACAGGTCAGTCCCTGGATAGCTACACCTGCGGTTTAATATGTGGTGTCACTGCTACTTTAAACCTACCCCTAAGATGCATTATGTAAGCTAGGTGACTGTTTATTATTATGAAAGAGAAATCATAAGAAGCAACCACAAAAATAAATAAACTCACCAAGACCAGTAAAACTATAAATGGCTCTCCGACTTCAAGCAGGTGAGAGCGACCCTTGGTCTGTAGGCTGCAACCCATTCAGCCCTCTCCCGGCCACTGAAAGGGAGGCTGAAGTCCTTTTTGCCTAATGGGTTTTGCGTCCCTGCATTCAGCGGGTGAAGTTAGAATCAAGGTTCAGAGCAGATATCCAAGAAGGCAGCGGGTGCAATAGCCAATTCCCTGTAGACCAAATTCAGGAGGCCATACTAGAACAAGCTTTCAAGGCTTGCAGAACATGTTAAGTTAGGGATGAATGACTCGTAGCTTACATACAGATATATGGAGTGGGTGCTTAAGTCACTAAGAGGAATCCATAGGTGGATGTGTGTGAATATGTGAGTTCTGACACCATTCTCTAATGTCATATTTCACATCTGAATACTGATGTTTCTGCTGCCGTCACAGATTGCTGTTTGTGTCGATTGCTTGTTTTTTTTTTTACGTACTGAGGAGTAGCCTGAACCTAAAAGGCCATTGTTATTCGGAGCAGCCCTGCAAAAGCTTAAGTAAATAAACTCTACGTAGGCACACAGCAGTCAACCTATTTTATAAAGGTTTTGAATGTGCGCAACAGATGCTCTGCAACCCTTGCTTTGGTTCTGCACTTGTTCAAAATGTTGAGGGCCGCTAAGTGAGAGACAAACTGCTACTATAACCTACGTTTTGCCTCTACATGTTATGTGTATCAAATAAAAAATACATATCAATTCTAATTTCATACTCACCATGGACTGATCTTCATTAATGGAATTGGAGCGCAAGTAAAAAAGACTGTTAGCAGCAAGAAGGATTTTCGCCCCCAAACATCTGAAAGGGCACCTATGAGAGGAGCACTGAGGAACGATAGCAAGCCCTGAAAGACACAATAGAACATGTAAGAATCTCATGTAATTTCCTACCTGAAGACTACCAGGGAAGGTTATATGGTTATCTAAAGGTCAGCTGTGTAAGGAAGACAAAATTATTTTGATTAAGCTATTAAATGCCCTTGCAGGAAAACCAGAAAAATATGATCATGTTTTCACTCCTGAAATCATAGGAACAACAATCAGAAATGTGTTTAATAAAGTTGGACCAGTAAGTCAACTAGTTGGATGTTACTACCATCAAACCCCAAAAGCACTTCAAATGACACTGTGTAGATGTCTGAACAAGAGATGAACAGTTTCGTTTTAGTAGGTAAATAAAGCTGGTCTTGTTTATATTTTTGCAATCCTCTTTTTGTTTAAATCTTTTTTATTAACACATTTGCAAATGTTTAAAACATACGATCAGAGCAGTGCTCATACAGCAAAAAGGAAGAAAAAGAAAAGTGATGGCCAACAGCATAATGTGCAGTTCTTAATAGCAAAAGAAGAAACAGGCGAGTAGTTCACGGCAATCACAAAGTCATGGGTCAATACCCCTAGACAGGGCGGATCAGTGCTGACGAGTCTCACCAGCGGGTGGCATGCAAACGGACCAAATTTAGTGCAGTTCAAACTCAACTGGGGACATAGGGTACAATAAAATAACGACAACATAAGCCAAGGAAGAGAAACAAATAGTTTTCTTACCTGTCGGTATAGTTTTGCAGCTTGAAGATCTTTCTGGATTCACTATGCTGTGCATTATTCCGCGGTCTTGTGGTTGGGTCCGGAATCGTAGTCTTTTCTTTGTTTTTTTTTGTTTTTTGTAGCCCAGGTGGGCGTCGGCGTCACACCTCCTTGGGTGTATTTCCGGTGACGTCGGCATGCTTCCTGCGGAAGCTCCCACTCTTGGGCGCCATATTCGGATTCTTTTTTTCCGTGTTTGTTCTGTTTCCGAAGTAATGGCAATGTTCCATTAAGTGATTTACCGCTTTTAACCTTTAAAGTATATATTTTTTTTTTTATATTTGTCTCTGTTTATAACCACCTTTTCTCTCTCCAGCCTCATCTTTCTGGCGGAGGTGGGTGAGTTCGCTAGTGAATCCAGAAAGATCTTCAAGCTGCAAAACTATACCGACAGGTAAGAAAACTATTCGTTTTGCAGCGTGAATCTTTCTGGATTCACTATGCTGTGCATAGATTTTGTAGCGGTTTCTCATTTCTGTGGCGGCTGGGTGGAAGATAAGCGTTGGTTATTGAATATGTGTTGGAGCACCTTTTGTCCGACTTGTGCTTCCTTGTTCATCTGTATATCCACACAGTAGTGCTTCGTGAACGTGTGCACCGAAGCCCATGTTGCCGCCAGGCATATGTCTTGTATGGGTGTGTTAGCCAGGAAAGCTATTGTCGCACCCTTTATCCTAGTGGAGTGGGCACGTGTCCCCTCTGCTAGTTCTTGTCCTGCTCGCTTGTGGCAGAGCTGAATTGTTTGTGCGATCCATCGTGCAATAGTCTCTTTGGTTACTGCTCTCCCCATGAAACTGTTGGCGAATGACACAAAGAACTGTTTTGTTTTCCTGTGTCCCTTCGTTCTCAATGTAGTGCATGACTGCCCTTCTGGCGTCCAGGGTGTGCAGAGCTCGCTCTGCGCTAGTGGTTGGTTATTGGAAAAAACTCTATCTGTATAGACTGGTTCATGTGGAATTTGGACACCACCTTCGGCATGAAGTGTGGGTCAGTTCTCATCACAACCCTATCATTGTGTATTTGTATGTAGGGTTCTTGTAGCGTTAGTGCCTGAAGTTCGCTTACTCTGCGTAAGGACGTTATTGCAACCAGGAAAGCTGTTTTCATAGTTAGCATCTTTAGGGAGGTCTTGTGAAGTGGTTCAAAGGGCTCTTTCATGAGTTCCGTTAGGACTATGTTCAAGTTCCATGCAGGTGGCGGCACCCGCTTTGGTGGTGCAATCCTCTTCGCTCCTTCCAGGAATCTTTTCACCACCTGTGATGTGAAGAAACTCCTGCACGTTTCTCCTCTTGTGTAGGCGACTATTGCTGCCAAGTGAACTCTCAGCGAGGATGAACTAAGGTTTTTCTCCAGCAGGTGCGTGAGGTACTTTAGCACTGTGGAGTCCTTCTTCATTTTATTGTGAAGTTTTTCTTTTCTGCACTACATTGTGAATCTTTTCCACTTCGCAACATAGCACTTCCGAGTGCTGGGTTTTCGTGCCTCCCGAAGGACCCTCAGGGTGCTTTCTGGCAGCTTCAAATGTGCAAACTATGTCCTCAGGAGCCATGCCACCAGGCTCAGGCTCTCTGGCTCTGGGTGCAGCACCTCTCCGTTCTGCATGGAGAGCAGGTCTTTCCTTTTGCCGAATCTGTGGGGTGCACACTGTGTCATCTCCATGCTCTGCGAGTACCATGTCTGTCTGGCCCACTGCGTGCGACCAGTATCAGGGTCATGTTGCTCGCTCAGCACTCTGTGCATCAGTGGTATCGGGGGGGGGGGGGGGGGGGGGGGGGGGGGGGGGGAAGCGTAAGCAAATGTCCTGGACCAATCTATTCATAGGGCATTCCCCAGGGATCCCTCCTCGGGCTGTCTGGATGCGAAGTTTTGGCATTTTGCATTCTGGCGTGTGGCAAACAGGTCCACCGATGGCGTTCCCCATCTGTCGAACAGCCACCTTGTCTCTTGAGCATTGAGCTCCCACTCGTGGGATGCCGAAGTCTGTCTACTGAGCCAGTCTGCTTGTATGTTGTCCTTCCCTGGTAGGTGTATGGCTAGCAGGTCTATCTTGAGTGGGATGGCCCATCTCCATATCTCCTGCGCTAGCGTCGAAAGCATGGTTGACTGTGTCCCACACGGCTTGTTGATGTAGAACATCGCTGTGGTGTTGTCTGTTTGTAGCAATACCTTGTGCTTGTACAGCCTTGTTTGGAAAGCTTTCAGTGCAAGGAAGGTTGTCTTCAATTCCAGGTAATTGATGTGCTTTGTCGCATCTGCTGGTGTCCACAGTCCTCTCACTTTGAGTTCCTCCATGTGAGCGCCCCATCCCTTCAGGGATGCGTCTGTGGTGATGGTCACTGTTGGTGGTGGGGGCCTTAGAGGCTTTCCCTTTGTTATGTTCTCCATGTTCCACCATGTCATTTCCTTCTGCACTGAGTGCGTTACAACCACTAGATCCTCCCAACTGCCTGTAGCTTGTGACCATTGCTCCTGTAGCCATTCTTGAATGGGTCTCATGTGGAGTCGTACATTTGGTACTAGGTGGATGCATGATGCCATCATGCCCATGATCTTGCTCGCAGTCCTCACTGTCCGAGCTTGCCCCTTCTGGTAGAGGCGAGTTTCTTTCACCGGCGCTCTCGCCCTCTTCTCGCTGGGGACCACCTTGCCCTGTAAGGTGTTGATCTGTGCTCCCAGGAAGATCTTCACTTGTTCCGGCTCCATTGATGATTTCTTCCAATGGATGGAGAACCCCAGGTTTATGAGCGTGGTCGTCACTGTTTGTGCGTCCCGCTTGCATTTCTGGTATGAGTTTGCTTTCACTATCCAGTCGTCCAGGTAAGGGTATACATGTATTCCTTGCCTTCGTAGGTGCGTTGCGACTGCCGCGAGGCACTTTGTGAAGACCCTTGGTGCTGACTTTAGCCCGAAGGCTAGTGTTATGAACTGGTAGTGGTTTTCTCCGATGGTGAATCTGAGCATATGCTTGTGCTTTCTGTTCATTGGGATGTGCAGGTAGGCGTCCTTGAGGTCTATCGTGATCATGAAGTTCCCGATTTGCAATTGCGGGAGCACCTCTTGTAGGGAGGTCATTTTGAACTTTTGCGTTCTTATGAATTTGTTCAGGAACCTTAGGTCCAGAATGGGTCTCATTGTTTCGTCTAATTTTGACACCAGGAAGTACGTTGAATATACCCCCTTGTTCCTTTCCCTGAAGGGTACCGGTTCTATGGCCTGCTTCTGCAGGAGCTCCTTTGCTTCTTCGTGAAGACGCTCCAGTTGTTTGTTTGCTAGTGGTCTTCTTTTTGGTTTTCTGCTGGTTGGCCTCCCCTCCAACTCTATGCAGTATCCGAATTGGATGATGTTGAGAATCCATTTGTCTGATGTGATTTCTCTCCATTTTTGGAGGTAAAAACTTAATCTTCCTCCCACTGGTGTTATGTGGTCGTAGGTGTCTAGTTTGTGTAACACCTGATCCCTCTGTATGTGCTGCCCCCTGGGATCTTTTCTGTGGGTGGGCACATGGAGTTTTTCGAAGTCACTTAGAGGCGGGCTGCTGCCCCCCTCTTTTATTCTGTCCACGTCCATTTCCTCTCTCTCGAAAGGACTGTCCTCTTGGCTGGTACTGCCAGGACTGCTTATGCTGACCCTGCTGAGCTTGTGAGTCTGCCTGGTGCGTTTGCTGGAAAGCCTGGTGTGATGTACCTGGCTGGTTTCCGCCTCTCCCGCCGGGCCTTCGTGACGGGGTGCCCCTTTTGCTACCTCTGAACTGCAATGCTCCCATGGACCTTGCCGTTTCGTTATCCTTTTTCAGTTGACTGAGCTTCTCATCAACTGTTGTTCCAAACAGTGTTGCGCCGTTGAACGGTGTGTTCAGGATGCTGTGTTGCACCTCGGGTTTGAAACCTGAAATCCTGAGCCAGGCGTTTCTCCTTTCCGTGATGCCCATCATCATGAGCCTGCTGGAGGTGTCTGCTCCATCCAGGGCAGTTTTGAGGCAAGAATTTGCCGCGTTCTTCCCCTCCTCCACTAATCTTTCGGCCATTTGCCTGGCCTCTTGGGGCAGGTCTTTCACCAGCTGACCCAGTTCCTCCATGATCTGGTACATGTGCCTGTTGATCAGGGCGTTGGAATTTGCCATGCGCCAGTGGGTCGCAGCATTCCGTTCAATCCTCTTGCCCACCAGGTCCATCCTCTTGCTTTCCTTATCTGGTGGTGGCCCAGAAGTAGTGGGCACGTTAGCCCTCTTTCTTGCTGTGGCTGTGATGATGGAGTCTGCTGAGACCGTGCCCTGAATGTAGGGTGGGTCTTTTGAGGAATGTTTGTATTTTTTCTACATCCTGGGAGTGACCGCCTTGCATGTTGCGGGCTCCTTGAATGCTTCCCTTCCCTGGGCCAAGACGCTGTCGAGCATGGGCAGGTACTGGCTCTTTGTTTGTGTGGGGAGCAGTGTTTCCAGAAGGAAGTCAGCTTTCTGCTTCTCTTCGTCGAGCTTGAGTCTGAATGCTGCTGCGGCAGTCTTTATCACCGAGTTGTAGGCCTCGATGTCGTCCGGCGGCGAGGGCCTCGAGGGATATGTGTCGACAACATCCTCTAGGCTTAGGGTGTCGACATCCAGATAATCCACCTCCTGTGATTCAGAGGGAGCCGTCCCGGCGTCCGTCCTGTTGTCCTCTTCCTCCTCATAGTCGTAACTATAGTAGGGACTCTTCTTCTTCCTGGTCGATTTCCTCGATGTCAGGCGCCTGTTCCTCTGCGTCATAGTCTTCCTCCTCGACAACCTCCACAACCTGTGGCTTTGTTTTGTGGGGAATCGTGAAGGCCTTCATCTTGGCGTCGAATTCCTTCTTCCGCTGCAAGATGTTTTCCATTTCGGCCTCGAGGCGCCTCTTCTTTTTCTCCATCTCCGCTGCGTGTTCCACGCCGGATGGTTCGGCCGCTCTTTTCGGCGGCTGGCTCGGCGCCGAGCAGGTCTTCGGCGCCGAAGGCTTCGACGTCGAACCGGATTTCTTGTCTCTGGTCGGCGTTGGTGCTTTAGGGTCCTTATCCCTCGGCGTCGATTGATCCTTTTCGGGGACGAATTTCGACGACTTTTGCTGTTCAACAGCTCTCGGCGCCGGGGACTCCTTCTCAGAGGATCCGCTGGGCCTGGATGTAGCCGCGGGCGCCAAAGTTTTTGGCGCCTGCGCTTTCGAGGCCTTGCCCTCGTTCTTTCGAGACTCAGAGTCTCTCGGGTTCTTAGGGGCCGTAGAGTCTCCTACCTTATCAGAAGTCTTGGTGTAATCGGTCCCTACGACCGTGTAGCGGTCGTCTTCGGCGGCAGCGTTGTCCTCTTCCTCGGAAGACATCCCCAGATCGTAAAGGGATGGAGTCGGGGCTTTTCCCTGCAGGGTGGCGTGCGCTACCCTCTGTCTCTCTCTCACACGAAGGGTCTTCGGGGTGAAGACGGAGCAGGCGTTGCAGTCCTTGCTTTCGTGGTCTACCGGTAGGCAAAGGTTGCAAACCGGGTGCTGGTCCTTCTGCGCGTACTTGTGGTGGCAGTTACGGCAGAACTTGAACGCCGTGTTGTCCATCTTGAGCGCTCAGGGGGCCCCCTGGTCGTGCGTTCGTCGACGGGCGTCGAAGTTCTCGAATATTTCTCCTTCTTTGGCCCTTGGTTGATGAAGTTGTAGTGTGTTATCTAGGAAACCTGAATCGATATTCCTATTTTATGCCCTTGTCCGGCTATAATCAATAATATCCATACAAAGGCATAATAACCATATCCATAATTCAGTCGTAGCACATGCTGTCACATTAAGCAAGGCTACTTCTCCGGCCCCCTAGTAAGCACACCAAGTTCTCTAAACAAAACCAAGCCTCCAACAACCTGGGAAATCCCCCTTGCTATTGTTTTGATTTCGTCCTAGAACTCCTGTAAAGCACTGTAAGAACGGCCAGTTCTTAGTGACATCTTTATTGACGTCTTATGTCCAACCTTACGTCAAACCCAGGCACCTTTCAGGTATAAATATACCACCGTTGCCTCAAGCAAACACACGGTGGTAATTCTGGAGCAGAGCAGCTATCTACTTCCGAAAGCCCAGCTGATGCGAGAGCCCACAGACGCTGCCCCTCCTCTTTGACGCGCTGAGAAAGACGCTGTCTTTTCTCCTGTCGAGAAATCCAGCTCCGGCGTTTCCAGCCTACCCTTGCGGGTTTGCTGGGATATCGAGTCCTGAGAGAGAGATACCAGACCTCCTGCTTTCTATTACCCAGGTACGGAACTGACTAAACCCTTACAGAGAATTCTTGAGTCAGATTCTTGGCAAAACAAACTTAACTTAAACTGCTACTTAATTACTCCCTCCCACGTATTAGGCTTAGGTCAGGTACACCGGGGTAGGCGTATTTAGAAGCACCAGTTGAGTACGATTAGTCAATGTATATATGTATGTATATATTTTATCTATTTTAAAGTATCATATGGCTAAGAAACCATATCAATGCTTTTACAGTATTATTTTATAATCCTCCTTTTACTGTACGCACTTTACCTTACCATGAGCATTACAATCGTGGCAATTCATTTCTCTTGTAGGAGGAAGAAGACTGCTCAATAAATAACACCTTTTATTGAAAACGCCCGTCTCTCTTTTCTCTGCATTCTGGTGAAACTAAGTACGCACATTTGACTGAGTAAAATAGCTGTCTATTGTTTTCACACGACTCTAGAGATATACTCTTATTCAGGGAGAGCAAAGTTGTCATGTTTTATGGTCTTTGGTCGGTGCGCTCCTGACGGCTGGGGCAATTTTTAACTGTGTTTACTTGTGCTTTTACTCGCGCTGTTGGTCATCGCGCTACAGAGGGTCTAGGGCTCATTTTACTTCGCGCTGCTTCCCAGGTGTCGGATCATTAGGCCGGGGAATCAGATCAGGCTTACCTGCATTTTAATTTGGCATTCACCCGCATTTGGCGGGACACAGATAGTGTAGCGGGTCCGACCGCCATCTTGGGTGGGGGTCAAGGCTGGGAGCACTTCGGGCGCCATCTTGGTGAGGGAAAGGGACGCAGGAGGCGGACTTCCGCACCTTGTAAGCTTATTTAAGCTACCAGGTTGCAGCCAGGTTAGATCTTTGGTCGGCGCGTTCCTGACGGCTGGGGCAATTTTTAACTGTGTTTACTTGTGCTTTTACTCGCGCTGTTGGTCATCGCGCTACAGAGCGTCTAGGGCTCATTTTACTTCGCGCTGCTTCCCAAGTGTCGGATCATTAGGCCGGGGAATCATATCACGCTTACCTGCATTTTAATTTGGCATTCACCCGCATTTGGCGGGACACAGATAGTGTAGCGGGTCCGACCGCCATCTTGGGTGGGGGTCAAGGCTGGGAGCACTTCGGGCGCCATCTTGGTGAGGGCAAGGGATGCAGGAGGCGGACTTCCGCTCGGCCGAATACCAGATAACGATGGAGATTCAAACGCGCAGCGGTTACGCGCAGGGGGCGCGTCGTAGGCGCGCCGGAGGTGCGCCAGAGGTAAGCCCGTTTGCGCCCGTTCGCGCAACGGGCGCGCATAGGGCCGCTCCCTCTGGCTCATCACATTCTCCTCGCCTAGTCTATTCTCGGGCTGCATTACTGGAACTAAGACCGTCCCTGGCGCCCCTGACTCGGAGGGTGATTGCCCCAGGCTCCTCTCATTCTCTGTCCTGCGGACTTCTTAATGTTCGGTCGCTCTGCAAGCACCATATAGAGATTGCCTTCCTGATTGAATCCTCAGGGTTGGATTTGTTGTTTTTAACAGAAACCTGGACCCGGGAGGACTGCCTAGTTGAACTGGAATTGGCCTGCCCCCCAGGCTTTAAAATCATTCACACCCCTCGATTGAAGAACAGAGGTGGTGGAATTGGTATCATCTATAGAGAGTCGTTGGGTCTTTTCCAGCTTAAAATCAGTGAGGTTTCGGGCTTCGAACTGATAGGATTCTCCATTAAAGACCTGGAGAGAACACTCCTTGCAGGTGTGTTATGTTATCGCCCACCGGGCTCTGTTCCCTCCCTATCAGACTTTCTTGATCTGATATACGACCTATCGAATACTCACTCTAAGTTGTTGGTCCTGGGGGACTTCAACTTATGGCAAGGCGGCCCACTGGATGGAGCGTTCCCGACACTCTGCCAAGCACTTGGTGATATTCAGCTGCAGCAACTGGTTGGCGCCGCTACTCACCGGGGAGGTCACGCCCTGGACCTGATTTTCGCTGACGCTCAATCAGTAGTGGTCAGTGATATCCTACGCCAATGCTGGACCAACCACGCACTGGTGGCTTTCTCCCTTTGCATAGGGGTTCATCCCTCTGAAGCTGCCGGGGTAGGATTATCGAAACTGGGTAGACCTTGGTCCCGACTTTTTAAGTCATCTCCACTGCCTTCCTTATTACCAGACAATTTTTGTCTGAGCAACTCGGTGGAGGAAAGCTACCTCTCCCTGTGCCGGTCTATCACTGACTCGTTAGATGAGCTGGTGCCCCTTCGTAGGTCTCGAGGGAGAGTGAATCGTGCTTTCCCCTGGTACACGGAAGAGCTACGACAGCGAAAGCGGAGCTGTAAACGTGCTGAGAGAGTCTGGAGGAAGCAGTATTTAGCATCGGATAAGGCAGCGTTTAGGCTCGCACTGCAGGGCTACAAGGCGCAGATTAGGTTGGCAAAGGCGGCCTTTCTGGAATCCACCTTGAATAAGGCGCCTAATAAATCTCAAGCCCTGTTCAAAATTGTCAGGGACTTGTCTCACCCAGTGTGTGTAGCCAACACGGTCGTGGCGTCGCAAGCCCTGTGCGACTCCCTGGCGGGTGCTTTTGAGGAGAAGACTGTAAAGGTCTTAGAGGGCTTAATAAACCCTCTGCCCGCTGCTCTCGGTTTGGGAGCTCCGGTTAGCCCGCTCAGTCGACCCCGGCCAGTAGGGCTTTGCCCTAGCTCGGGAGCTCCGAACGGGTCACCCAGTCGACCCCAGCCGACTGCCGTAGCTCTCACACAGGGTATTCTTGGCTTGGGCGCTCCGGCTGGTCCGTCCAGTCGACCCCAGACGGGCACGTCTGGCCCCAGTCTGGTAGCTCCGGATGGACCACCCGGTCGACCCCAGCCGTGTGACCCAGCTCTTTATTTGGGAGCTCCGGAGACCTCCTCTAGTCGACCCCAATTAAGACTGTTTCCATGTCCCTCCTTTGAGGATTTCTGTAGTTTGGCACATACGGTAGCCTCTGGCTCTCCGCTCGACCCACTACCTCCCAAATTCTGGAAGGCCTTTCACGCAGAACTCTTTCAACCCCTGCATTCCATCTGCCTCCAGTCTTTGGAGTTGGCTTCGGTCCCCGAGTGTTGGAAGCTAGCAGTAGTGTCACCTCTGCTCAAGAAGCCAATGCTGGACCCTGCTTGCCTTTCTAACTATAGGCCAATCTCTTTGCTCCCATTTCCTATTAAGATCATGGAAAAATGGGTGACCCGCTCGCTTTCAGCGTTCCTGGAGGACATCGGATGGTTTGACGAGGCCCAGTTTGGCTTCCGCCCCGGGCACGGGACGGAATCTGCCCTTGTAACCGTACTGGACAACCTTCGATCGCGTGTCGACAGTGGTCGGGCAGCCTTTCTAGTGCTGCTCGACATGTCGGCCGCGTTCAACACGGTCTGCCATCAGACCCTTATCAGGAGACTGGAGGAATGTGGGGTCACAGAGGGTGCAAGAGACTGGCTGATATCTTATTTGGGTAATCGGCAACAGCTGGTCTCGCTTCCCCCATTCAGTTCTGAGCCAAGAAAAGTTGGACAGGGGGTTCCACAGGGCTCGGCCATCAGCCCGATATTTTTCAACCTATACCTTTGCCCCCTGGTCCAGCTTATCAAATCTTTTGGTGTCTCGGCTTTTAACTATGCCGACGACACCCAACTGGTTTTTTCTCTGGAAGGAATCAATGCAGTCCCGCTGGAGACATTTCATCTCTGCATGACAGCCACAGCGGACTGGTTACGGGCCAATTCCCTCCAATTTAACAGCTCGAAGATGGAGGTGCTCTATTGTTCCATAGACCGGATTCCGCGTGTTCTTCCAGAGAACTTTTGGCCTACCACCTTCCCCGAGCCAGTAGCGGCGGTTGGATCAGCTCGCAACTTGGGGGTGATTTTCGGCCCAAATTTACAGCTTGATCTGCACGTCAATAAAACTATCTCTACGTGCATGATGCTGTTACGCATGTTGCGTAAAGTTCTGCCCCTTCTCCCCGCCCAGGCCAGGTAGTTCGCAGCACCATTCTAAGTCGTTTAGACTATTGTAATGCGCTACTTCTGGAGGCCCCTAAAAATCAGCTGGGGAAGTTACAACGAGTGCAGAACATGGCCGCCAAGTTGGCTCTTTCCCGCCCCAGGTCCAGCTCCTCCACTCTCGCTCTAAGAGACTTACACTGGCTTCCGGTACATCTGCGAGTGTCGTATAAAGCCGCGTGCCTGGTGTTTAAGGCGGTACACCAACTGGGCCCGATACCATTGCGGAATATGTTTGCCTGGTATTCTGCCTCGCGGCCTCTTCGTTCCTCTTCGGCACAACTGCTGGTTGTCCCAAGGTTTCAGAGAGTTAGGATGGGTGGCCGCTCATTTAGCGTTGCAGCGGCCAAACTTTGGAACTCCCTGCCTAGTTCTCTGAGAAGCCATAAGGACTACCTGCAGTTTAGGAAAGCGCTGAAAACGCACCTCTTTCTGAAAATTGATTGAGCAGTGAGTAGTGTACCGTCCAGAAGTTCATAGCGCCAGGATGCCCTCTGGGTGACAGGTCTGCGCTCTACAAATACACTAAATAATAATAATAATAATAATAAAATTACAAGTCTTGCAAAATTCTGCTGCCCGTCTAGTGCTAAGACTCCCCTGCAGAGCTCCTTCCAGACCCTCCCTGGCTACCCTCCACTGGCTGCCCATTAGTAAGAGGATACAATTCAAAGCACTCCTCTGGTGCCATAGGATTATCCATCACAAAGCCCCCTCCTACATGTCTGATCTAGCCTTACTCTATGAGCCTAACAGATCCCTACGCTCCAAGGGAACAGGTCTGCTCAAAACAACACTCCCAAAAAAAGCTAGAATGGGAGGCAGATCCTTTCGCACTCTTGCAGCTAAAAATTGGAATACCCTCCCCATGAACATCAGACGAGATAAAAATGAGGCATCTTTTAGAAAATTGCTGAAAACCTATCTATTCACTCTCTAATTGCTTGTCTTTTTTTTTGGTTCCACCCTCCTAAAACTCTCTCTCCACAGCGCGGGGACACGCCGGGAGGCGTCACCAGGCGCTTTACAAACCCCTATAATAATAATAATAATAATAATAATAATAATAATAATGGTTGTCAGAAGCTAATCCCTTCTTGTCTATCCAGGGAGGTTAAACTCCTCCTCGTTTATTCGAAAAAGTTTCTAGTGACCTCTGAGTTAGCTGGCAAACCTTAAATCTAATATAGTCAGTAGAGAGCTAGATAACCTCAGTCCTACGTCTACACTGCTGAATATATTATTCCAATGCGCAGAGCCTATTGGGAATATAGGAACTACACTACAAAGTCTCCTGGAGTCTTCTGAGAGGTTTTCCTTCCAAATTCTGTATTCTTCTTCTTCTTTCTCCAAAAATGTCTGGAGCCCAAACGGGAACGATCCAGACCCGACCGTGGAAAAAAGAATCTGAAGATGGCGCCCAAGAGTGGGAGCTTCCGCAGAAAGCATGCCGACGTCACCGGAAATACACCCAAGGAGGTGTGACGCCGACGCCCACCTGGGCTACAAAAAAAACAAAAACAAAGAAAAGACTACGATTCCGGACCCAACCACAAGACCGCGGAATAATGCACAGCATAGTGAATCCAGAAAGATTCACTCTGCAAAACTGGAGTCGCTTAAGACCTGCTGCCCCATCTAGTGTAGCCGGGGGAGCCAGAACTGCCAGGATCCAGAGGCCGGGGCAATGGAGTTCTGAAACAGGAGAGCTAAAGGAATATGCAGGGCAGCACTACTCTACGCCTCTATCAGTGAGGGATGGATCCTGAGTGGCGGCCCCAGATAAAGCATTTGCGTCCCCCACGTTAGTGACCACCTCCTGAAGCTTGGAAACCATTATGTGCCATTGAGGCGCTAGGGGAAATTTACGGATGCCGAGTAGGTCCTCTCTACGTAGTGCAGCGCCCTCCGCTTTAGCCCAATTAAGCTGGGATCGGCAGGCAGGCAAGTGGGTGAGGTGATAGAGGGGATTTCCAGCGCCTAGTGATCAATCGCTTGGTCACTATTAGACCAAGGCCTAGAAATCATATGACAGCTCTATATTTTTTGTTTCTACTAAAAAGGTGTAATATATGGGCTTCTCAGCTAGGCAGAATGGTTCAGGAGGTGCAAGTAGTCAAGGTGATTGTCACGTTGTTCCAGTAGTCAGTTAAGACCAGCCAGTGGCAGAGCATATGGAGGATGTCCGCATCTAACTGCCAACAGCGGGGGCAAACCGCATCTGCGCGGAGGAAATACCTGTTAATTCGAGTTGGAGTAAGGTAAGCCAGATGTAGCATGAAGAATGTAATTTGTTTGAACCGTTGATTACGCAGAATGTATGTCGGGTCATTAAAAAATGATATTACAAATCACAGGCTTTGCAACCGCAAAATACCTTTGTATATCATGCCACATGTCTGAATGCTTCTGGGGCATGGGGGATTGGTGCAGTGAAGAGTTTTAATCAGAAAGACAGTGACATACTAAAACGAAAGTAGCATGAGTTGGAGAAAAAAACCTTTTGCAGCCACCTTCGGAGATTCTGCAGAAACACCACATTATGCAATTTACAAAAAAACGTTAATTCGTATGATTTTTCCGTTGAAACTCTGACCTGCAGAATGGGGAACTACAGCCTACATTTAAAGTCGCTACTCCACTTGCAGGGTGTACTTTTCTCACATCTGTCTCGCTACGTTTCTTATCTACAATCATAATACACCTTCGGCACACTGTCATCAGAGGCTTTTTCAGAATTCAAGTGTCCATGGTGGAGGGTGCCAAGGCTACTGTGTTACTTAACGCTGGCAGGCATCTTTAAATACCAGTTCAGACATCTAGGATTGCATGATGAGTGCAATCAATCCGTGGGTTTCAGACTCAATATGCGAACTTTGTACACTGCTCAATCCCTATCAAATTAACGTTTGTTCCAAAACTGCAATTGAGCCAAATGTCGTGCCAAAGTCACATTTTTCTTAAATATAATTAATTTTTACCACTAATATTTTTGGGGGCAAAAACATCTCTTTTTAAAGGAAAATTCGACAGGAAACAGAGACATGAAGATTCATGTGTGTTTATGCTGAATCATTACTAGGTGTTAAATCTCAACTGTAACCAAGGTGAGGCAAATCTACTTATCAATGAGACCATATACTTCATTTTACAAATTTTTTCCTTCATCTGGAAACATCAGAGGCAAGTGACCAACATCTTACCTTTACGCCTTGGATCAAGCCATTCATTAGAAATGTGTGTTTTGGGAAGGTTTCATGCAAGACCTAGGAGAGAAGAAAGCAGACAGTCAGTGAAGGGGCTACTGCTACACAAGCAAAGGGAATAATTCCCCAAGACAAAAAAGTACTGCATTTTGATTGCTCTTTACCAGATTTACTTTAAAGACACTGAAATATTCAGCAGAACCACATGATGATAGCTTATCACATGCAAAGAAATCATAATAAGTTGTTTTGTTGTTTGATCACTACCAAAGTGCTTGTAGAAAGTAGGAAGGACACTGCAAAAGATTATCATAAGGCTAATAAAAAAAAAATCTAAGACCTCAACCACAAAGGAATGATGGCATGGTTTAACTGTACCCTGGTAAAAAGGGTTTGAAAGTTAATATTCTTACTCAAAATTAACAGCTGAAATCAGAGTTAAATTGCAAAGTGTTTTTTTCATGATTAAATTAACAGTTTGTCAGGTGACCAAATATATATTTTTGGAGACAGTCTAAAAAATTACTCCGGCGTCCAAACTCCAGCGTCTAACTTTACCTTTGTGAATCAGACCCTTAATTTTTTGCCTCCCTTTGCAAATGCCACACACATTTAATTAACAGTTACATTTATACACACACACACACACACACACACACACACACACACACACACACACACACACACACACACACACACACACACACACACACACACACACACACACACACACACACACACACACACACACACACACACACACACACACACACACACACACACACACACACACACACACACACACACACACACACACACACACACACACACACACACACACACACACACACACACACACACACACACACACACACACACTCTAATCGGCCTGTCATCTGGATAAGGAAGTGTCAGACACATCCAGAGTCTGCAGTAACCCGACGCGTTTCGAGTATTTTACCCTTAATCATAGGTTTCCACTGCCACACACAAACTTCCAAAATATGGTTTCCAGCGATCTCCCTTAATAAATAACCATCAATCAAAGTCAGGTGAGTACAGCTTCAATTGCATGCTGGGACTGGAAGTACATACAATAAAACCCAAGTGGGCTATAGGCAGTTCTGTGTAAATAAAATGTTCATCACGGGTGTGCCAGAACGAGCATTTCCCCAAAACACCAAAAACACTTTCCGCCTGTTAGGCTGCTTGGGTAGAAGGCACTACATGGAGCAGCACATTTAGAATGCCTATTCCCGTAGTAGATCCTTGACCTCCAACGAGAGAGGCATGTGATCTTACCTGATATTTCATGTTTTGGTTTGAGTTTTTTGGTTTCAGTAGAGCATCTATACACACTAGTCATATCCAACAGGATACAGTCTTATTTGTCTGAGGTTATGGTCTTCTATCACTATTGGAATAATATTAGTCTCTCCAAGTTCCCTAGCTGAGATGGTCTGTTAGTGAAACAATTACACTGTTCATTGCTTTGAGGAGCAGAGGTGTGGCTTTTTCATTGACATCTCACAAGATAAGCTCTCTGGGGAGTTGTCAGTTGCCACATTGTTACTGTGCCCTTAAAGTATGCAGGCTATGCTGGTATAGTTGTCCATAAGTTTGTACGGCAAACATTTGCCGTGCAACATTCTGCACCTTGGTGGCCCACTTATAAGAAAGTGCGTCCTTTGATGAAAGGATTCCACAGACTTTGCCGTTTCATTGTCTTTTTTTCTGACTTCAGGACATCTTGCACCTTTGTTCAGAAGCCTGCAGCCATGCACGTCACTTTAAGACCAGTCAGTTATCTACTAGCTGAGTCTGCCGCACTGAGAGATGATACATTGCAAGTGTTTGCCACCAATGTGCTCCCCTGCACAATGACAAATTCCCGTTTGAGTTCCTAACTATATACTGCAAAAGGTAATCAATATTCAGCCACTTCTGGTGACCATATATGTTGATTAAAACCGTGAAATTTGTAAAATGCCACACCCTGACTGCCCACAACTCTTACATTCTTGCTTTTCTCACCAGCAGGACAGCATGGGAGAGGCAGTGGTAAGCCTCTGGTTAAATAAATCTGCTGTGCACTCCTATGCAGTAGTTCTGTTACAGCAGTGCCTCGTAGATCGGGAGACCGAATTTATATGGAATTCATTAGTATTAATGTTCCCCCTGTCCTGGATGTCACTTAACTCAAATAGGCCGGTGCACAGGAAAATTTCTTTATCCATATTTTTGTAAAGACTCTGAAGTACAGGCAACAAACTGGTACATCCTCTGAAGAAGTATCTAGGTAGGAGTATCTCAACTAAGAAGCAGAAGGTCTCTTTCTCTTCTTTTGAATCAATATCATACATACGTGGAAATCTCATATGGCGGTGATGTCTAATGGGGTAGGAGTAAAAGTTCTTGGATAGAAAGTCAGGCTGATACGGTTTCCATATTTTCTCTTACTGCTCCATAGTATCATATGCAGTGTCCTGCATCTGCTCAAATGTGCTTCATTAATGGTATTTGAGGTGGGTTTGGGACTAAGTGTTCCCGCGGCCATGTGTTGGCTGGAGCTATGGGGATGCAGGCTCATATTCATTGAAGCTAAGCTCCTCCTAAAGTATATTTTGGGCAGTTTTCCCAGAAATGAGAGAGGAACCCAATGCAGTATCAAAAAATTAGTGCAAAATTCTCTGTTCCCAAACAGTTACATTTTTAGGTTGAGACTATCACACAGCGATACTGTCTGGCTGCAAAAGACCTATTGAAGGCTTACCAAGACCATACAGGTGCTTCGAGTCGGTCTTTTGCTTACCACTGGCTAGCTTTGCTGTCAGTCTCATTTGTTGGTTATTAATGTTCCAGCTTTTCAATCTTGTGTTTGTGCCTCCCGTTGAGCATAGTCTCTTCACCATCTATTTTGATTGGCTGGCTTCCAATGCTAGATTTTTAAGCACTACTTTGTTCTATTTGGTTAACCATTCCACAAGAGTGAAGGGCAAGTTACTTACCTTCAGTAAAGCCTTATCTGGTAGAGACATGATCGAGCCGCAGATACTGATAATTGGATTTCCCAGACATCAGACTGGATCTGGAAGATTATTCTTCGAGCAATACCCCTTAGCGCCTGTGGGTGGCATCAGTCTGCTCCGTGTGATGTGATGACGTTGGGGTCTTACCTGCCGGAAGTGACGGCCATGGCACCTATACAGGCACCACTTTGGCGTGCTGAAGTCAGTCACTTTTCATGAATATTCACACCAGAAATGTGGAGCCAGGAAGAGTAGACAATGGTGTGTTTTTAAGAAACTAGGGCTCTGAAAGGGAACAGCCCTGACACTAGAAACTTGTCCGCAGTGCGGGGATGATGAGTGGGTCTGTAAAGATTCTGCAGCTAGATCATGTCTCAGCCAGATAAGGAGATACGAAAGGTAAGTAACTTGCCAATCTGCTAAAGGCATCTAGCCACAGATTCCTTAGCTCTGAATAGATACCCATGCAATGCCATCCTCGGAAGGACTTGTTGTGTAAGTCGCTCAATCTCATACAAGGAGGTGGAGGCTGGACAGGTTTGGGTAGAGGACCGTCCACTCCTGCTGCGATTGAAGATCCTCCCGAAAAGGCAGTCGAGTCGGAGGATCGATGGCCATGTTGAGTAGCTCGATGACTTGGGCGTGGTCACGCATGATCTTCAGCACTCTGGGCAGAAATGGTATAGGTGGAAAGGCGTACAACAGACCGCAACACTACGCGCAACAAAAAGCGTCGCCTAGCGAGTGCCGCCTTTGCAATCCCCACACGCAGAATTCCTGACATTGTGGGTTCTCTTCGGTGGCGAATAGATCTAACCAAGGCTCTCCCCACTGTTGAAAGAGACCTTGCATCACCTCTGAGTGAAGACGCCATTCGTGAAATAGGAGTGCAGTGCCTCTGAGATCTGGATGCAATCAGACAGATTCCTCTGATGTTGCGCTCACTGGAACTTCAGGACCCACTGCAGATCCTGCATATGCCACCTGACATGATCCACCAGCAGTATGCAGGAGGCCATCAGGCCCAGCAGCTGGAGGGTCATCCTGACTGAAACCCGGGATAAGGGCTGAAAGATCTGAATCATAGCCCAAATATCCCAGACTCGCTGCTCGGGAGGATAGACCCGAAACTGCGTTGTGTCCAGAACCGCTCCGATGAAGAGGAGCTTCTGAGAGGGAATCATTTGGGACTTAGGCATGTTGATGGAGAACACCAGCGAATGCAGGTCAGCAGTAGTCTGGAAGTGGGAGACGACTGCCTTGGATGAGGTCACCTTCAACAACCAGCTGTCGAGATAGGGGGAAGACAGGAATCCCTGATATGCACAGATGAGCTGCGACAACCGCCATCACTTTCGTGAACACCCGAGGGGCACTGGGATGGCCGAAGGGTAGCACAGTAAACTAAAAAGGCTTGTGGCCCACCATGAACTGCAAGTAGCACTGGTGGGCCGGCAGGACGGGGATGTGAAAATAGGTGTCCTGCAGGTCCAACGCTACCAACCAGTCTCCAGGGTCGAGGGCAGGTAGATGCTCCTGAGGTCCAAGATAGGACGCAGGCCCTTGTCCTTCTTGGGGACCAGAAAGTAGTGGGAATAGCAACCACGACCTACTTCTGGGACAGGAACAGGCTCGATGGCTCCCTTGGCCAAGAGAGATGAAATTTCCTGTTGGAGATGGCCCATGTGATCCTCCAACATGCGATGGTACCGAGGTAGCATAGCTGGAGGGGTAGTCTCCAAGTATCAGACTATTTGCAAAACCCACTCATCTGACGTGATGGTGCGTCAGTGGGGGAGGTGATGGCGTATCCTGACGCCCGCTGGCTATTGATGGGCCTCAAAAGTAGGACTAGGAAGGTTTGGAGGTGGAAGCAGAGGGGGGTGTTGGTGGACTGGCCCGCTCGCTGGCCCCCAGAACCACGTCAGTGGTTAGCACGTCAGTGGTTAGCACGTCAGTGGTTACCACGTCCCCAGCCGCGCTACAGTTGGGCAGCTTGCGCCGGCCTGTGGCCCTGGGCGGGACGTAGTGGGGCACCCCTTCCGTAGCCACAGAAGGGTCAAAAAGCAGACTGCGCAGAGCGAGTGGAGAGGCCCAAGGACTTAGCCGTAGCCTGTGAGTCCTTGAAACGGCAATGGTCATCAGACGGCATGTCCATCAGGGTGTTCAGGACATCCCCAGAAAAGCCAGTCGATCTCATCCAGGCGTAGCGGCGAAGGGCTACCGGCATTGAAATCGTCCTGCCTAAAGTCAGCGGTATCCAGCCCAAAACAAATGGTAAACTTTGCTACATCCCTCCCAGCTGCAACAGCGAGTACTGTCCGGGCCTCCTACGGACACTGGGGCAGCACTTGAGTGGGAATAACAGCCCAATAGACATGTAGCGTTTACCGACCGCAGCCCCAAACTGGCGGAAGAAAAAATCTTCTTGCCAAGATGATCTAGCTTCTTGGATTCCCTATCTGGTGGAGCGTTAGGGAATGCGCTCTTGGAAGTAGAGGCTTGAACCACCAAGCTCTCGGGGTGGGGTGTTGGGAGAGGAAAGTGGGGTCACCGGGGGCCGGGTGGTGGCGTCTGGCAACCATCCTATCCACGGGAGCCCCCGTGTTGGGACTGGATCAAGTGCCCAAAAGGATGTCAGTCAGGGCTTCATTGAACGGCAGCAGGGGCTCTGAAGAACTCGCTGCCGGCTGAAGCACCTCTGTCAGGGGGTTAGTCCTGACTGCCACCGTAGGAAGCTCAAGGTTGAGTGCCTCGGCCACACTACGCAACACCGCTGCTCCGTAGCCACGGTAGGAGACAACATGTCACGGTCTGGTGAGGTATCCAGTCTGCTAGCATCCCCCAGGTCCTCTCTCCAGTCCTGTTCGTACTCAAACTGGTCTGACAAAGGATCCCCAGACCCCTCCCAGTCTTCCTCAGCCTCTTCTGGCTGCCAGGTTGCCTGAAAATGGCCAGGGTGGAACTTAGGGGCAAAAGTACCCATTGAAGCTGGTTCTGGTATTGGCCGACGCCGATCTGGCTCCGTTTCCACGTCAGGTTGGAAGCCAGGGTAGATGCCGGCTGGGGGACCAGGTGGAGTCTGTTGCGGACGCGGTACTTGTGGAGTCAGCGCCAGTGGAGTTGTCACAAGGTCGACCGGCGCTGTTTTGGATCCAGGCCCGGATCCATGAGGGTCCTGCAAACCGGGGCAGGAGTCACCGGCAGGGAAGGCCTAGGGCCCCCAACCGAGTCCATGGGGCCCAAAAGGCACGCCGCCGGAGACCGGCTGCCCAAAGATGGCATGCATGGCTTCGTAAAACTAACAAAGCTAGGCAGGGGTCGCTCTGGGTCCGGGAAGGGAGGAAAACTAGGAATCAGCCCTTCAGGCTCAGCACGCGGAGTCACAGGAGTGGCACCACCCGGATCCCTGGTCGCGTTGGCCGACCGACAGGGAAAAGTCGAAGAGCGACGATGCTTCTTCAACTTCTTCTTGTGCTTCGACTTACCTGACCCAGAGTAGGAAGACTTAGATGAATAGTGGTATTGGCTCCGCGACCGGTCCCTCGACCTCCCTCGTGACCGGGACCTCGAACGACACGGAGCGGACTGCTGTTGCTTAAGAAGCTTTCGGGACCGCTCCCGCAAAGACTTCGGAGCCATGGTCCGGCAATCGGAGCACGACTCGGGGTCATGGTCGCGCTCCAGGCAAAGAAGGCCCAAACGATGCGGATCAGTCACCGACATCATTCGGGAACAGGAAGCGCAGGCCTTGAACCAGGCATCCCTACGTGCACCAGGAGTCGGAAGGACTCGAAAAGACGTAGACTAAAGTTCAGTCAAAAAGTGACTGGAGGTACTGCTCTCTCCGGATCTGCGCTGGCTGGCGCGGAAAAAGAAAGAACTAACGTCAGCGCACGACGGCGGCGTCTTAGTAGCTACCGTGACATCATCCCGGCAACACAACGTCATTGACGGGCGCGGGGCCGACAGACGCCACCTTCCGATGCGCAGCTACTGCTGACAAAAAAAATTCCTGATCCATTTTGACGCCTGTGGGCAACTCTAAGGTAAGGAATCTATAACTGTTTTTCAGATTAACAGTATAAAACCAGAGAGTTGTTGCATAAGTTACTCGAGTTGAAGCATGAGCAAGGTGGGTGAGAAAAGAGCATAACATGCAAGGGGATGGACCTGGCCATACATATGAAGTTGATGAATATGAGGAAATTCGGTTCAAATCCACAGTGGTAAAATGCTGTAGTGAGCACTGGTGAGGGCATGGGAGCATGCCAATTTATGACCAACATTTTGCATAAATGGTACATGCACAAACATAGAAAGAACAATTAAAAAAGCTGTAGAAGCGATTTCCCAGCTCGACCAGGAGGTGGCACTTGTATCAAACAGGTCTCGAAGGATAGAGCACCAGGACATTTCCATATGGTGGTTAACACCACCATATGGAAATGTGATCACATGACCCTGTAGTACAGGAGTGTTAAAAGAAAGTGCAGATAGACGAAATCCTTCAATAGTGGCCTACTCAACCAAGACCTAATCAATTGTCTTTCCTAGGCTCTTAGCAGCCGCTTCCTACCGTGAGGTTTTTCAAACTTCCCCTAAAACAGAGCCCTGCAGCTCAGATGGATAGTGGCACGTCCTAGAATAATCCTCCTTCTTCCTGCATTTTAAGGCCTTCCTAGTACTGACAATGGTCCTGTTTTGACAGATTTATTCCATCTCCGTATTGTGTCCTCTGCCAAAATTCCTGAACCGCCATCAGAAACACTTCACTCAGAAGAAGAAAAAGATCAATTACACTCTGTCCCACTACTCTAACACAACACCCAAGACTGCCATATACGACTTATATAACTTCTTACATTTTAGTCTGTCCAACATTACCTACTTTTGATTCTAATTACCACTTCCTCGATGTCCTTCTAAATTGTATTCACTCCTAATCTAAATTTTGATTTCTTGTTCATTTTCACACTGAGACAGAAGATGGGGGGTAAAACTTGAAACTCGTCAGGGTCCATCTTGCCAAAGACACACACAGTGGGTTTTAGTTTCAAACAACAGAGTTCGTCTTTGCGGTTCTATAGGTTGGGAATGTATAACCACACCAAATGCTAAAAGAATGCAAATGACTAAGACTTCTCTAATTTAAAACCGGAAACATGAAAAGAGGAAGAGGTTCTATTTTATAGACCTCCATATCCGGTTTGAGTGGTGGAGGGAAGTAGGATTGATTTGCTGTAAGAAGTTGTTTACAGAGATTGTTTGCTCTGTGCTCTGTTTTCTCACGGTCTGTTTAGGCACAGCTTGGTGGAAGAAATGAATCACAGGCTAGTCGCTAGCCTATGACCATCTGCGTTCATCTACGAACACGTTATATACCATTTAAAAGTGTTACCAGTGTTGTGCAGGAAAACACTAAAAACAAATACACCCACTCATTTATTTTCAGTCCCACTGGTGAACCTGATGACCTTGCAAGAACATTTTAAATCTATTTTCTAGCTTTGTGGAGTGTGTAAAGGCTTCCAGTTCAACTTATCTAGCTTTTATTTGCCACTTATTAGCTACCCTTTCAAAGGGTGGCAAAATAATATATTCTGTATACTGGGCTAGTTAATACACTACTGTCAAAACTTAGGAAAAAAATGCCCTTCAAAATAACTCTTTTACCATAAGACAAATACAGTTAACGAAACACGCCGATGAAATATGTAAACTGTTATATGTTTATAATCACACACACAAATTACTGGAAATTTTGGAGAAAAAAAAGGAAATCCTTACCACCAACGTTGGTGCCGTTAAAAGTCCCCAAGCGAAAAACTCCAAAAATATTACTATCACGGCATGATAGACGCTGGGAGAACCGATTCCTTGAGGCTGAAAGACACAAAGCAAATTTAACGTTGCAGAGTCATCATCGAAAAGAAACCATAAACACACAATACAAATTTTTCATCACCCATAAAGTTTTTCATTGTAGCATTTAATTTACACATTTTAAAGTGTGAAATAAATATAGAAATATGACATGAGTGCTGAGTTACAGTGTTAACTCTTCTCCTAGACCGTCCTTTGCTATGAGAATAAAAATACCCTAAATTAGTAAGTAATTTACCAGAGCATATGTTTTAGTCCCTTAACGCTAAACCATGCCAAGTTAAAACAAGCATTTGCAAGTTCAGTGTGTCTCAGCTCGACTGAACTCAATTGGCTTTTCGCCAAGTCTTTCTGACCGGCAGTCGTTATCAAACAAACGTTTCTATTTTCATGTGTGTTGTTGAACTCCACCTGCTGGGAGGATCACAGAGGGAACTCAACATGGCAAACATTTAAAAATCCTTACATCACAGTGGAGCGGGAGGTTGTTTAGTTCAAAGGAACGGTACAGTTCTTCCTCCTAAATTTTAAAGGGCCTACATCTGTCACTGGACAGCGTCTATAAATGAATTTCACTTTCCGCTACCAGCTGGATTGTCAGACCTTTTTGAACTACAGGTTTTACTTAAAAGGAAGCTGACCCTTTACCAACATTAGGTGGCATGATTCATCATTGGGGTCACTCCTCAACCAGCAAACAAGTTGCTTAGCTGGTTGAGTTAGTTTGTCCTGGTATAGTTGCTTTTTTTAAATAAAATTGCATTGGGTGAAAATATCCTCCAATTGTATAGGTATTGTAGTTCACATGTACAAGACTAAAAACTGGTTTGATGAAGGTGTGGTCAGTTATAACTTCCGCAGCACTTTTCTATTGGTCAACAGGTTTCTACCCAGATATTCCTAGCCTAACACTCCTGGGGCAATCTTCAGGATTTAAGAGACGTTCTTAGTCTACCTATCACCAGCCCAGGCTTACAAGTGAAAAGTACTAAGGTGACAGTGCAAAATATAAAATGGTTAAACTTGACTGACCAGGTGTAACAGGTTCTGGTGTGGTCAACAACATTTTTTAGTTCAATCAATTAAAAAAAACACATCTTATTCAGTGCGCTTCCCCCATGCACATCAGTAATCGAATAATTTTCTCCTGGATATATCTTGCCCACCCTCAACGTAAGTCACACTCACATATTGCTCCACCCCAAAAACCGGTGAATACACTCCAAGGTAAGGTGGCACATGCACCTGCCCCTATAATTTGCATTTTCTCTATTACTTGTTTAGTCTGTATAAATGGACTGCTAGAGGGGGGGCAGATTTGTATCCTATATTGTTTCTGGCTGAAGTCAGTTCTGTATTGCATAAGGGAGTCAAATTCCAAGGCTTCGATTTGTTAAAGAAACCTGTAGTTCAGCATCTCTGGAAGTAAATGGTCATGGGAAATACCCCTGGTTGGAAACCAAACGCTTGGCACCACTTCCCGAGATTCATCTGTGACAGGGAAACATATGCATGGCATCTACACAAGGAGTAGGAAACTGACAAAGACATTCAATCATGAGGAAGAAGCTAATTCAAAGCTCACTCAGTATCTGATTGTAGACAATAGGTCTGCCCCAAGGCAAGACCTAAAATAGGCCTGATTCAACAGATTGGAATATTGCAGTGTTGAGAGCTATTCAGTCAAATGCTTGGCGAGATTAGTGTTGTCCAAACATGTCAGACTCTACTGTCTGAGAGGGTAATATGGATTAAGGGAGAACTAGAAGAAAGGAGGCAGTGGGTGTCCATGGATGTTATCTAAGATAGTAGCATTGTGTAGATGGGTGGCCACAGGCGAGGAGAGTTGGGAAGAGACTTGGAAGTTTACTCAGACCTGATGGGGATATTACCTGTACTTCACTCGAAAGGCAAAGTAGCCAGATTGGGAAGCCCATTCAGGGGCAAGTCAACAAGATAGTGTCAGAACTGTGAATACAACCTATAGAAGACAATGGGGTGTAGAAATAACTGAATGATGATTCAAGTATTATTTTTCAGGAATATCTCAAAATTGAGAAAGAAACGCAGGACAACAATGTCATGGTTAAGTATTAAGTGAAATATTTTATTAACAGCTGTATTGTTCTATGGGTGATGAGCAAGAGTATGGGTGGACTCCTATTAATCTCACCTCACCTGCCTCTCTTTCCGCTTTATCCAACTTTCACTCCCTCCTGACCTCCCCATTATCTCACTATGCATCAACTTAATTTCACTGCACTTCATCCTCTATTCCCACCTCACCTTTCTCTTCCTCGCCTGTCTTTCTTCCTCGCCTTTCTCTCTCTTCCTTGCCCTTCTTTCACCTCTTGCTCACCCTCCTCGCCGCCTTCATCTATTCCCCTCACCAGCCTCCTTTTTTCTCACTATTCTCCCTCCTGCCTCAGCCTCCTTCCTATTACCATCCAGTCTTTCTGCTTTACCTTATCCTCTCTTTGCCTCCGCATTCTCTCACTCTCCCTCTCTCGCTCTCTCTACAACTCACTTGTCTCACTATCTCACCCTCTTCTGTCAGCCTCACCTCCACTGCTGCTGCTCACAGGGTAATGACTGTGTATGTAAAGGAATGAGGGGTGTGCATTTATGCTTGTGTTGGTATATAGGCGAGCGTGAATGGGCCTGGCACTTATCTGCATCTGTTCTTTACTGGTAGTTCTCCGCGTTGTAAACAGTGGTAGCAACTAAGGCCTGACTTAAACAGCGCAAATTCATGAGCACCCATGAGATCTACAAAGACCTAGGGTTAATCGTATTTTAACTAAATAAGCGAGGTAGCAGTAGGAGCTTACAAAGGGACATGGTAATAATAATTTTCTATGTGTCTCACTTTCAAAAAAACATGCACACTCCCCTTTGGGGTACAAGGCCTACCTATGAGTGACTTTTATTTTTAGTATTAAATCCTTTTCATTGAAGGAGTGTCACACAGTAAGCATGAACAAAATAATAGAGACATTACTTAAAATAGCTTAACCAAAATAGAATACACAAGATATACTGCGTCCGTGCAGCAGCTACAGACCAAAGATAGCACCAAATCAAAGTGCGTACAACCCCCTCATTAAAGAAATCAAATAGAAAGGAAAACAAGCATTTACAATGCAATGGTTTCGCCTTTGGAAAAGTTTGAGCTATTGGCATTGTAAATGACAAAATTTGTATTTATGTGTTGGTTTTGAAAACAGATAAATAAATGTCAATGTCATTTACATTGCCATTAGCGTAATCTCTCGCAAATGTGAGACCTATTGTACCCTACGGACGAGTTCAGCAGACAGCAATTACTACCACACACACACACACCCAGTTGAAAATCTCCTGCAAAAGGATGTTGAAGTGCCATTCCTTTCAAATGAAAGAAGTACAGGTACTCAGTGCCTGCCCATTTAAAGCACTGCTCTCGCCCCACGTGGATGAAGCAGTACACCCTCTTCTTGTGTGCCACGTCATTGTAACGCAGACTACACCTTTCTGTCCATGTTATGATTTGTAGTGTAATAGATGACGCATTCCGAGACGAGAGGTGTCTTCATTTGAGTGGGCTGAACTAACTAGACTAACACGAGTACTGATGATAGGGATGTGAAGAATGGAAAGCGCGAATCTAAAATAAACATTTCAGGAGAGATGCTGTGGTGCCAGAGTTGCCGAATTTGGAGCTGGGGAACCGAGTTTGAGTCCCGGCATCAGCTCAACATCCTGTGATTCTGTGCAGATCACTTAATGCCCCAGAGTTTACAAAAAAATGTATGGGTTGTAACTGGTTCTCATGTAAAGCGATCCAATACCTTCGTGGAGTTTGCGCCATTTAAACTGCAAAAACGTAACGTTGCATTACGCCACACCTACTACCTACGTGAAAAAAAAGACCCAAGATGCCCCGGGAATGCGAGGCCACCCACCAACGTAAGTGACCAGACCCTTACTAGACACTTGCACCTTTATAATAACCACAGTCCTTCGTTCATACTCGCCCCAACCCTGCCTCCCCCACTGTGCAATCTAGACCCCCGTGCTGCACACCACCGACCCCCTCCACATACATAGCACCTCACTCACCCCCGGTAGGAGGCCGCTCGGAAGGGTCCGGGCTAGGCGCTGCATGGGGTCTGCCCGGGGCTTTTCTACTCTGCCCTCTGAGCGGACAGCTGTTCCCCCACCCTCCTCCTGGCGAGCAGGAAACGGAGAGCCCCCGCTCACACCCTCGAACACCCCGTCCTACAGATAGCGAGCCGCGGGAGTCTCTGACCGCCCACACGGCCACTTGTCATCTGCTGACCAGGCTTCTTACGAAACGGTTAAAAGCGAGATGAAAACATTTTCCTTGCAGCACAACTTCTGACTGGGAAAGGCTTTTTATTCTCTATTTTTCAGATCCCGACAATGTTTTGATCTTACCTTGCGTGACGCACCCTTTACATTCTACTCACTCTGGACAACTGTACTGTATTATTATATAGGATATTATATGTTAGATTTTCACTGTTATAACGAAACTGTTCATATGTAAATTACCCCCCACACACACACGCTTATTATTTTTGTCCACGCTATATAAAAGTGCTAATAAATACATAGCTCTGTGTGCCCGAGTGGGAGGGGTCACGCCATAAAAAAATATTTATTAAAGCAAATATTTAGGCCTCTGACGGCAGCGCGATCCTATAAGTTGGAGATGTTTTATGTACTTTAGTATAGGACAGCAAAACTCAAAATACAGGGCTTGAAGAGGCTCACTTTACCACGAGCCTCAGAGCCCTGTTACTAACTGTCGTGACCTCTGACCTGTAAACCTACTGAAGCGTGCCTTTTGGAGCCAGGGAGGCGGCCAATGGGGCTCCGACTCCATATCCGGTGATATTTACAGGTTCAAGGAGTTCCATGCTGCCCCCACCCCTAAACATTCCACCCTGGGGAGGTGCATGGGAGGTGGCGGGGGCTGAACGTCACACCCAGCCATTATCAGGTCGACCCATCCAAGGGCTAGGGGGCATTTGCATTCCTTAGTGGAGGGGGGATGGGGAACGAACTCACTGAACCTGAAACTGTCACGTGAGGAAGGGAGGGAGGGAGGGAGGGAGGGAGGGAGGGTCTCGGGTCCCGTTTCACGCTCGTGCCTCAACACGTCACCAGTTTAGCAGCCTGACGCCTGTGAAATGTGTAATCCGAGTGCGTGGTTCTGCTTTCTTAGGCCCGCACCATGTGAACAAGCCGAGAGGAATTCAGAATTTGCCAGTTCAAATAATTAAAATCCTTACAGTAACAAGGAAAGGCACGGACAGCGGGAGGGGGGGCAGGAGAGGCACGGACAGCGGGAGGGGGGACGGGAAAGGCACGGACAGCGGGAGGGGGGATAGGAAAGGCACGGACAGCGGGAGGGGGGACGGGAAAGGCACGGACAGCGGGAGGGGGGACGGGAAAGGCACGGACAGCGGGAGGGGGGACAGGTAAGGCACGGACAGCGGGAGGGGGGACGGGAAAGGCACGGACAGCGGGAGGGGGGGCGGGAACGGCAAACGGCAAGAAAGGCAAAGCAGAAGGCAAGAAAAAGCACTCACCTGGACTTCTTCCGGCGGCAGTCGGCCTGCAATGACCAAAACAAACCTTCCCCCAAAAAAAAAATAGGAACCGCCCACCACCGCAATGACGTTACCAAAGGGGCTGAATGCCTAAAAATCGCCGGAACGCCCCCGAATCTGCTCCGGCATTGACGGACAGATCTCTGTTCCAATGGCTAGCCTCCATTTATGGAGCTAGCCAATGGAACAGAGGGGCGGGACATGAGCACACATACTCTAAACATAAGATTTCGCCTGCGCGAAACGCTGTTTGCGCAGCTTTCGACAGGCGAAACCTAAAAAGGGGGGGAGAAAGGGAAAGAACACCTCCCCCCCCCCCACCCTGCCCCCTCTAACCCACCCCTCCACCTGGTCCCCGTCCACCACATTAAGCCATGTCCTTCCCTCAAGCTTTATTCTCCACCATCCGGGTCAGAGAGACGCAGCAGTCTAAGGTACCGTGGGCAAGTGACCTCTCGAAACTCAGAAGACAATAGGGACAAAAAGGGCTGCCATAATTCCGCATATTTTGCTCCCTCCCCTGCCGCTGTTAGAGAGAGTTTTTCCATGCCGAGCACCATCTATACAACCCTGCAGTCTGGGAACAAGCGCAGTCCTCCAGTGAACTACAATATTCTGCAACGCTGAGCCTAGCGCAATCGCGATCAAGCGACCTCTACGGGAATGCAGCGCATACATCAAGGGGTTCGGAAGCCCCAGAAGGACATATGAGGGGAGACGAGGAATCTCTATCAAAGTGTGCATCCACCTCAACTAGAACCTGTTTCCAATAGCCTTTAAGGTATGTACAATCCCAGAGCAAATGCACCAGATTCCCCACCTGTCCACACCCTCGCCAACAAAGTGCCTCCCTAGTATGATCCATTTCGTGAAGACGTTCAGGGGTGTAGTACCAGTATGTTCCAATTTTTGTTAGAGTGTCTGTAAGTCCCATATGGTAGGCGGAATGACGCACCCTATAGTAAATACCTTCCCATTCTTTGCGGGTAAAAGTCCTGTCCAATTCCCTCTCCTAACGAGTCCTACTAGAACTGTAGACATATGTGTATTTATTCAGTAGTATCTTATAAAGGTCAGAGATTAATTTCTTGTCTGTCTTGCGTGTAATTAGCCAATATTCATATGAAGAAAGCTGTCTGTCGGCTTCGGAGCGGACTTGCGCACTGAGAGCCCAATGTCGTGCCTGCAGATAGCGGAGCCTTTCCCCTTCAGACAACCCAAATTCTTGACGAAGATGAGAGAAGGTAATCACCCCGTCAGCTGTATATAGATGGTAAAGAAATCTACATCCTGCAGCCCGCCAACCCGCGAAGGCCACAGCGTCTAACCCCGGGGTGAAGTCCGGATTGTCCAAAATAGGGGTAAGAGGTGACGGGAAAGTAGTGAATTTGTGACTAGTGTTCGTCCTATCCCATACCTCTAAGGAAACTCTGGTGACGTATGAGGCATACAAGTTGGGGGGTCTATGGTGCTTACGGAGAAAGGGGACTTACTGTAAAGGTCTGCCAGCCACAGCCTGGTCTTGAAAAAGCCAGTGCTTTTCAGACTCCCATCTACTCCATTCCACCAAGAAGCGGAGCTGAGCCGCCCGAAAATATGATAACAAATCTGGGAGGCCAATCCCTCCATGCTCCGGCTGAAGCATCGCTATTCGGAGCTTAAGGCACGGCTTTCTCCCATTCCAAATGAATTGGGCCAGCTTAGATTGCGTCTGCTTTATCCAACCTTTGGGAGGTCGTAGAGGAAAAGTACGAAATAAATATAAGACCTGCGGAAGAACGGTCATTTTAATGGCTGCAACCCTACCCAACCAGGATAAAGGATGGTGCTTCCACTGCCCCAATTCCTTCCGGATCTTGGCCCGTAACAGCGCATAATTAATGTCTACCGTGTCTCTTAGAGATGGTGCCAGCCTAATCCCCAAATAGGGAACCGCCTCAGTCGCCCAATGTATAGGAAACTCCTGAGCCAGTAGCTCCCGAGTGCTTTTCTCCAGGGACAAGTCTAACGCTACCGGTTTGCTCATATTTACCTTAAACCCTGAGATCTGGCTGAATGAGTCCAAGTCTGCGATACAGGCCGGTAAAGCGACCGCGGGTTGTGATAACGATATCAAGACATTATCCGCATACAAGCTAATTGTATGCACATAACCCCCAAACTTCATCCCCGTAACTTCTGGACTGCACCTCAATTTCTGCACCAAGGGCTCCATATACAGAGCAAAAAGGAGGGGTGATAATGGGCATCCTGCCTCGTTCCCCTCTCTATAGCAAACCAGGGGGAAGTGAAACCGTTAACCCGCGCTGTCGCATATTTATAACAGTTCAACATATGAGTACGGAACTTCGGCCCCATACCCGCCTTCTCAAGGACCCTCGCTAAATAGGGCCAATGGACCAGGGCCGGTGAGTGGTCTCCAAAGGTAAGGGCATTCAACTGACGTGCCTTTTGAAGGATCTCCTCCTTTGTGCGAAAGTCCTGCACACAGACTAAGATGTCGGGAGGTGGGGCGGGGGCGGAGCGCCCACCCGGAGCGCCCTGTCAATGCGAAGCTCCGTGTCAGAGGGGCGTCCCAGTATTTGGTTAAACAGTTCGCGGGCAAACCGGAAGAGATCTTTAGTGTCCTCGGTCATTTGCACTCCTCTAATCCTAATATTATGACGTCGGGAGCGATTTTCCAAATCCACCAGGTGCGTTTGAAGGTCAACTTGCTGATCATGTACACAAATTATTTCCTGCTGCATTGCCTCCACTTCAGCATCCCGGCCTTCACATTTGCCCTCCAGGTCCGCCACCCTTTCCCGGGCCGACGACGCCTGCAATGGCAGAAACCGGTCCCCGGAAGCTTGTCTCCTTTCTGGTGAAGAATTTGCTTGGTAGTTTGGTCTGCCCTGTTCCCATGATGCACTGGGCCAGGGACAGACTAATTTGCATATAGCCAGGTTCTGAGCTGGGATGGGGCAGTGAGCTAAATAACGGTGATGGATCAAGCCCTGATCTTTGGACTGGGTAAGAGTGGTCTGCTTAATTCAGACACTCTGTTCATCACCACCCCCTTTTCTGAATCATTTTGTCCACCATAAGTGTGGAAGGGTATACTCAGACATGAGTCCCTTGCTCACTGCTCCATCAGGATTCAAGCAAGCCGGGCCGACGACGCCTGGAATGGCAGAAACCGGTCCCCGGAAGCTTGTCTCCTTTCTGGTGAAGAATTGGCTTGGTAGTTTGGTCTGCCCTGTTCCCATGATGCACTGGGCCAGGGACAGACTAATTTGCATATAGCCAGGTTCTGAGCTGGGATGGGGCAGTGAGCTAAATAACGGTGATGGATCAAGCCCTGATCTTTGGACTGGGTAAGAGTGGTCTGCTTAATTCAGACACTCTGTTCATCACCACCCCCTTTTCTGAATCATTTTGTCCACCATAAGCGTGGAAGGGTATACTCAGACATGAGTCCCTTGCTCACTGCTCCATCAGGATTCAAGCAAGCCGGGCCGACGACGCCTGGAATGGCAGAAACCGGTCCCCGGAAGCTTGTCTCCTTTCTGGTGAAGAATTGGCTTGGTAGTTTGGTCTGCCCTGTTCCCATGATGCACTGGGCCAGGGACAGACTAATTTGCATATAGCCAGGTTCTGAGCTGGGATGGGGCAGTGAGCTAAATAACGGTGATGGATCAAGCCCTGATCTTTGGACTGGGTAAGAGTGGTCTGCTTAATTCAGACACTCTGTTCATCACCACCCCCTTTTCTGAATCATTTTGTCCACCATAAGCGTGGAAGGGTATACTCCGACATGAGTCCCTTGCTCACTGCTCCATCAGGATTCAAGCAAGCCGGGCCGACGACGCCTGGAATGGCAGAAACCGGTCCCCGGAAGCTTGTCTCCTTTCTGGTGAAGAATTGGCTAGGTAGTTTGGTCTGCCCTGTTCCCATGATGCACTGGGCCAGGGACAGACTAATTTGCATATAGCCAGGTTCTGAGCTGGGATGGGGTAGTGAGCTAAATAACGGTGATGGATCAAGCCCTGATCTTTGGACTGGGTAAGAGTGGTCTGCTTAATTCAGACACTCTGTTCATCACCACCCCCTTTTCTGAATCATTTTGTCCACCATAAGCGTGGAAGGGTATACTCGGACATGAGTCCCTTGCTCACTGCTCCATCAGGATTCAAGCAAGCCGGGCCGACGACGCCTGGAATGGCAGAAACCGGTCCCCGGAAGCTTGTCTCCTTTCTGGTGAAGAATTGGCTTGGTAGTTTGGTCTGCCCTGTTCCCATGATGCACTGGGCCAGGGACAGACTAATTTGCATATAGCCAGGTTCTGAGCTGGGATGGGGCAGTGAGCTAAATAACGGTGATGGATCAAGCCCTGATCTTTAGACTGGGTAAGAGTGGTCTGCTTAATTCAGACACTCTGTTCATCACCACCCCCTTTTCTGAATCATTTTGTCCACCATAAGCGTGGAAGGGTATACTCAGGCATGAGTCCCTTGCTCACTGCTCCATCAGGATACAAGCAAGCCGGGCCGACGACGCCTGGAATGGCAGAAACCGGTCCCCGGAAGCTTGTCTCCTTTCTGGTGAAGAATTGGTTTGGTAGTTTGGCCTGCCCTGTTCCCATGATGCACTGGGCCAGGGACAGACTAATTTGCATATAGCCAGGTTCTGAGCTGGGATGGGGCAGTGAGCTAAATAACGGTGATGGATCAAGCCCTGATCTTTGGACTGGGTAAGAGTGGTCTGCTTAATTCAGACACACTGTTCATCACCACCCCCTTTTCTGAACCCTTTCCTCGATAACATCCGTATCTCGCCGGACCTCTTTAACCTCCTCCTGGAGTTCCCGCTTCAAGGTATGTATGTCATCTCGCAAGGTGTTAAAAAGGGATTCAAGAAAGGATTTAGTGATAGGCTCTGTACCATCCGCTGTGCCCGGAGTGAAAGGATTGGCAGCCATCGCCACAGGATCAACCTGTTTCCCCGCCGGAGCCATAGCGAACAGGTCCTTGATGGTTTTATCGCTCCGACCTCTGGCCGAGTACATGGCCCGCGATCGACCCTCCCAGGGGTACGTGCGAAGCAAGGGGCCCCCTTCCAACGCCGGACGGGTCGCGGTTTCCGAGCACCACCAGTCCGGTTCTTCCGCCCCAGAGGAAATGATATCAGAGGCCGCCTCCACAGACCAGGCCTGACCCAACAACTCTCGGGCGAGATGCAGGAAACAAGCCAACGGGCCTCCGCCCGGGCTCAGGGGAATGCTCAGCAACCCACGGTCCTCGCCTGCCAATCCTGGCACCGCGTATGCTTGAGGCCCTTCAGTCGCTACTCCTACCGCCAGGTAGGCCAACTTTGCCCGCGCACCTCCGGCGCCACCCAACAGCGGAGGGAGGGGGGTTGGGGGGGGAAGGCCCGGGAGTCCACTTCAGTGCAAGCTGCCTGACCCCAAAAAGCCCAGCTCCAAGATGTGTTCCCCTCGCAGATGCTGCCCAATCCTATGTCGGGCCTCTCGCAAATCCAAGGCCACCTGGCCCAACCGAGGCTCACTATTAGTCCCAACAAGGGGAGGAGGTGTGCCGCACGCCCCCCCTTTTTTATTTTTAAAGGTAAGGTCTTTCTTTGCCCAGCAAAAAAAGGTTATTTTTACAGGTAGCATTGCAGGAGTCGGTTTGCAAAGTTAGGCCAGAAGCCATGTTTTGCAGGCCCACTCTCACTAGCACAATAGATACTGAAGTCCACATGTGACATCTAAAATTCAGGCCAAAGGTACATTTTCTAGATCATACAGCAGGGACTTATGGGCAAGTTAAATGTGTCAATTAGGAATAAGCTAATTTAGCCTTATGTAAAGGGAAAGCACGGGCACTTTATTGCTTAGCAGAGGTTAAACCAACAGACATCATGCAGAAAAGGCAGTTCCCTACAGTGTATCATCCTTTTTACCACAAATTGAAGGCTGAGTAGAAAAATTTGAACTTTAAGTCACAGATAGTAGGAACAAGTGCATTAGCTCAGTGTGTTATCTTACACGTTTAGGACCCAGAGAGTAACAGCAGTACCCCACCACCCTACTGGCAACAGTGCAGCTCTAGATCAGACCAAAGTTCAAACTTTGCGGCCCCTGGGAAAATGCTTGTGAGTACCCATGATCTAGAGTACGGGTCTTAAACGAGAAGATCGTGTGCTACGGTAGAGCTTAAACAAATAAAGCATTGACAAGGCAAACAGATCTTAATCAATGTCTGTATATGTGTGGGGTTGGGTGTGGTTGGTTTGGTGTGTTTGGTTGTGTGGGGTTCTGTGGGTGTGGTTGCGTGTGGGTGTGGTTGCGTGTGGGTGTGGTTGCGTGTGGGTGTGGTTGCGTGTGGGTGTGGTTGCGTGTGGGTGTGGTTGCGTGTGGGTGTGGTTGCGTGTGGGTGTGGTTGCGTGTGTGTGTGGTTGCGTGTGTGTGGTTGCGTGTGTGTGGTTGCGTGTGTGGTTGCGTGTGTGGTTGCGTGTGTGGTTGCGTGTGTGGTTGCGTGTGTGGTCGCGTGTGTGGTTGCGTGTGTGTGGTTGCGTGTGTGTGGTTGCGTGTGTGTGGTTGCGTGTGTGTGGTTGCGTTAGACCCGGCCTCGTGGCGTGGTCCTCCCTGACCCTTAGGCACCCCCTCCTGAGCTGTACCCCACAACAGACCCCTGAGTCCCCCGGCCTAGCCAAACCCTTCCCTCCATGTTGCCCACACCCGTCCCCGGACTGCCCCGTCCGTGCCTCCATCTTCCCGGCCCGTAGGCCCCGTGTGCCCACTTTTCAGCATCAGAGATGGCCGCCCGATCCGGCGCGGCCTTGGTCGAGAGGCGCCACCCTGGCTGGAGGACAGCGTGCCCCCCCCTTGAGTGAGAGAGGGAGGAGCAGTTTCTCTCACACCTCCGACCTCTCCTCGAGAGATGGGCCTCTATCGCCCTTCGGCCACCCTGAGGGCTGGCTCCACGCCTGCTGTGTGTCTGGGACTCCTCCTGAACCTGACATGAATCGATCAAAGGGCCGTGTGGTAGAAAACCCGAACAAGCAGCCCCCAGGTGTCAAGACCCTGCATACCAGAACTCCGGAGATCAAAGAGGAGCAGTCCTATAACTGGGGGTGCTCGGGGACTATCGACAGATTCGACTCTGGAACGACGAGAGCCCTGCTGAGTGACTCGCGGCTCCCCTGCAACTTTGGAACACCTGAGCCTGCTGAGTGACTCGCGGCTCTCTTGCAACCTTGGAACTCCCGAGCCCTGCTGAGTGACTTGCGGCTCCCCTGAAGATCGCAAGACCTCTGACAGCTTGCTTGAGCCCTGCTGAGTGACTCGCGGCTCTCTGACTCTCCTGGTCCGACTGGACCTCAACGATCGTATACCCCGGCTCGAGGATTGAGAGCTGTGTGCCAGATACGCACCGATATTGACCTTGAGCCCAAGACTGTCCCACTACCCCTACCCTGACCAAGACTTTATGGGCCCTTGCCCTATCTGTAAATACCTGCCTTGCCGATCATAAAGATCCTTTCGAATCACGAGAGAAAGAAAACGTTCTTAAGAAGCTACGGTGTGGTGTCTCTTTGTCGTGCGGTGCTGGTATAGGGTGTACGATCCTAGATTCGAGACTCTCTCCCTGAGGAGTCTCCCGCCAGGGCTCGACTTGGTACTTAGGAAGGTGGGCCCCAGGGGGATCAGGTACACTTCCTGCTCGCTCCGGAGGTCGCCATCCAACATTGGTGGCAAGCGACGGGATACGAGCCACAATCTAGAGATCGTACGGTACACGACTAGCGCACTACCGAGCAAAGACGGCAGAAGAAATCATCATGAGCACCATTGAAGTCGACACGAGTACCGCATTCCGTGTAGAACAACTGGAGGAGTACACGCACAAAGAACTAAAAGAATTCTGCAAAGAACTGGGAATCGCTACCACTGGCCTCAACACAAAGGAGGACATGCAGAAAGCATTGAAAGCTTGGGTGGAGTCCGGAGTCCCCCGCACAGAAGGAGCAGCGGCACAGCCAGACGAACCGGGACTCCCCCAGACAGAAATAGCAGCCAAGGTACGAAGCATCGTACCGGACGGGGGCCTATCCCCGGAAACACTCGCGGATCGAGAAAGAAGTCGCCACCACAAGCTCGAGATGGCACGATGGAAGATCGAAGGCGAAATAAAATTGGCGGAAAAAAAGCTTGCGCTCGAACAAATGAAAGTACAAGGATAATTGGAGAAGAAACTCCAGCGGGAGCATGAAGGGAAGAGACTTCAGCTGGAGCACGAGCGAAGCTTGAAAGAGATCGAGCTCAAGGCCAGGAACGAAGAAAACCGCCCCCCGGGGAACCGAGAGATCGGACCCCCGGCAGAGCCAAAGTTCCACATCCCAAAGATGTGGTCAAAGAATACTACAAGAATGACAACATTCAACAGTGGTTTAAGGCCTACCAAGTTGCCATGACCTCCCACCGAGTCCCACAGAAAGATTGGGGAGCCGGATTGTGGGGTTGATTCCTGAGCGAAGGGAGAGACACCCTGCTCGATCTCCCGTCCTCCGTGCAGACTTCCTACAGCCACATGAAGGAGGCCCTCCTGACGAGGTACGGCCTCACCCCAGAAATGTACCGCCAGCGGTTCCGGGATTGCAAAAAGATTCCTGGTACCACCTGGGTGGAGTACGTACATTTTTTTTAGCAGAGCATTCGAAGGATGGGTCAAGGGCAGCAAAGTGACCACCATGGAAGAACTAACTGACCTTATGCTGTGGGAACATTTGTCCACGAATTGTTTTGTGGAGCTACACCAGCATCTGCTCGACAGCAAGCTCGCAGATCCGAGGAAGCTGGCCGTCGAGGTGGATCGCTGGGTGAACACCCGGGGCCCCGTAGGTGACTACCCCCGCAACAATCAAGGACCACCCCGCCAGAGAGGGGGGGGAAACCCGGGAGGACCCAGGGACTCCCAGTCCGGTCCCCAGCGTAGCCCCCCGAGAAACTCACCACCAAGTTTCCCCACACCTCCACCAGCTGCTGCCGGTCCCCCCGGTAGGCAGCACCGAGTGACCATCACATGTTGGAGATGTCAAAAGCCCGGGCACTACGCCAGCGATCCCCAGTGCCCCATGACCCCACGTAGCCCGACCACAACTCCCCCGGCTAAGCAGATAGCAAATGTAGTCCTAGGGGAGGAATTTGAGGACACCGAGGGATGGGAACCGACTGCCATGACCCTAGTATCCCTGGGAGATAGAGAGATGGTCCCCGGGAGTGCCCTGCCTACCAACACCAAGAAATACCGCCAGTTAGTAACAGTGAATGGCCACCGAGTGGAGGCCCTCCGTGACACCAGAGCCAGCATCACAGGTGTCCTTAGCCATTTAGTGCGAGAAGACCAGATCCTCCCCAATGTCCTGCGCCCTGTAATTTCAGCAGATAACGTTGAGAGCTTGTGTCAGGTAGCCCTGATACCATTTGAGTGGGAAGGAGTAGTAGGTAAATTGAAAAGTAGCAGAACGGACCTCCCAGCCGGTCGACTACCTCCTGGGGAATGACCTGGAAAGTTCTCCCTGGAAGCAGGTCGAGCGACAAACCCACCTCGGGATGATGGGTCTCCCCGAATGGGTGTGTGCCACTACCCGATGTTCCTGATGAAGACCCCACAGCAAGGATCCCACCCTTTCCTGCACTGATAAGAGGGTCGAAACGTCGACTGTTTTTCTTCCTGTGGCAATTCCACGCCTGAACTGTGTAGATCTATTATACTATGTGGAATATGTCTTTGTAAATTTTGGTCACCACTAGCCTTTTGGCAGCAGCTGATACATGAATTACAGCCAAACGTATTTTCAAATGTTTGATTTTACTGTCACACAATCCCGTCACTACCTTATCCTCACCTCTATCACTCCTTTCCTCCCTCCCGGGGCACTGTATAACCTTAAATATAGTTGTTTATTTGCTTTTTGTATTCACTACATTTGATCCCTCAGTGAATAAAACTCTGTGGATCTAACGTTCGTTTTTTGGATTAATTCATTGAACTTTGTAAATTGTGTAAATCATTTTCTGTCTATACTGGGACCCCCTCTTCTTTGTAACTATTTAACCCAGGTCCCAGGGACTACAATTGGGTAACCCACCTACACAAACTACCCGATCTATGGCAGCCCGACTGCCCCCCGCCGGGGAAGTCGAGGACGAAACTGCCAGCCTCCCCCCGGTGGATGACAACAGGGCTGAGCCAGCCGAGGCCTCCGACCTCTCCCCACGAGGAGAAGATGTCGCGGACGACGAACACCTACACCCCGACCCCGCACAGATCACCGAGCTGGGTGACCTGCCCGAATTAGCGGAGTGGCGCCACGAGGGGGGCCCCTCCCGAGAGGAGTTCAGCCGAGAGCAAGCTACCTGTCCTTCCCTGGTCGGACTCCGGCAACAGGCCCAAGCCCAGGCCGCGGGCGACCGATCCGGTACACATTGGCTGTACTGGGAGAATGCCCTCCTTTACAGCGAACAGAAGTCGGCGGAGCTAGGGTCAGCCAGAGTGCTGGTGGTACCCCTACGCTTCCGAGACTTCCACCTGGGCTTGGCCCACGATGTACCCTTAGCCGGCCACTTGGGCCAAGACAAGACGTATAGCTGCCTGGTCACGCACTTCTATTGGCCCAAGATGAAAGCGAACGTAAAGGCCCACTGCAAGTCCTGTCCCACGTGCAAGGCTCCCCTCCAACCATTCCCTGTCGTCAGTACCCCCTTTGAGCGGGTCGGAATTGACATTGTGGGGCCGCTGGATCCCAAGACCTCTCAAGGTCACCGCTTCATCCTCGTCCTAGTAGATCATGCCACTCGTTACCCTGAAGCCACCCCCCTACGCACCGTCACGGCCCCCGTGGTGGGCCGGGCGCTGATGGGAATCTTTTCCCGTGTAGGATTTCCCCGACAAGTTGTGAGTGATCGCGGGACAAACTTTATCTCCCGGTACAGGACGTCCCTTTGGCAGCAATGCGGAGTGTCCTATCGGTTCACCACTCTGTACCACCCCCAAGGAAATGGCCTAGTAGAGCGGTTTAACAGGACTCTAAAGGGGATGATCATGGGCCTAGAGGAGCCCCTCCGGCGTAAGTGGGACGTCTTGCTCCCCTGCCTCTTGTTTGCCTACCGGGAAGTTCCCCAGAAATCCTTGGGGTTCAGCCCGTTTGAATTACTGTACGGACACCCTGTCCGGGGGGCCCCTCAGCTTGGTCAGAGAAGGTTGGGAGACGGCACCCCGAGACCCCCCTCAGGAGGTGTTCCGGTACATTTTGACCCTCCGAAACCAGACTCGGAAGTTCCGGGAGCTGGCCGAGGCCAACCTGGAAGCGAGCCAGGAGGAAATGAAGCGCTGGTACGACCAGAATGCCACTCTGGTCGAGTTCCAGCCGGGCCAGCAGGTATGGGTAATGGCCCCAGGAAAACCTTGCACCCTCCAAGATAAGTGGACGGGCCCTTCAAGGTGATCGAGCGGAAAAGCCAGGTGACGTACTTGGTGGACGTCCAGTCCCCCCGGAACCCCCTGCGGGTCCTACACGTGAACCGCCTCAAGCCTCACTTCGTGCGGATGGAGCCGAATTTACTGTTGGCCACAGATGACGGGGGCAGAAGAGGAACGGAACCTCTCCCTGACCTCCTGTGCACCAAAGAGAAAGATGGCTCCGTGGAAGGAGTGAACCTCTCTCCCTCCCTCACCCTCCAACAACGAGAAGACTGCCGCCAGCTCTTGGGGCAGTTCTCTAACCTGTTTTCCCTCATCCCCAAAGTCACTGACTGGTGTGTCCACGACGTGGACACCGGAGACAGCCAGCCGGTGTGACACCGGGCCTACCGAGTCCCCGATCGAGTCCGGTCCTGCATCCAGGCCGAAGTCTCGAAGATGTTGTCCTTGGGGGTGGCCGAACCCTTAGACAGCCCCTGGGCCAGCCCAGTGGTGCTGGTCCCAAAAGCCGCTGCCCCGGGTGTCGCCCCTGAACTGAGGTTCTGCGTGGACTACCGGGGGCTCAATGCCATCACCCGAGCGACGCTCACCCTATCCCCGCGCCGATGAGCTCATTGACCGTCTCGGGTCTGCTCATTTTCTCAGCACCTTTGACCTGACCTGCGGATACTGGCAAATTGCGCTCACAGAGGCAGCCAAGGAGCGGTCCGCCTTCTCCACCCCGGATGGGCACTATCGTTTCCGCGTGATGCCCTTCGGGATGAAAAATGCCCCGGCCACTTTTCAGAGACTGGTAAACAGAGTCCTGGCCAGGTTGGAAGAGTTCAGCGCCGCATATCTCGACGATATCGCGGTTTTCAGTTCAGAATGGAAGGAGCACCTCCAGTACCTCCGGAGGGTGCTGATGGCCCTGCGCCAGGCCGGCCTCACAGTGAAAGCAAGCAAATGCCAGATTGGGCAAGGATCGGTGGTCTACCTGGGACACCAGGTCGGAAGAGGGCAAGTCGCCCCTCTACAGCCTAAGATCGATGCCATCTTAGCTTGGGAATCACCAACCACCCAAACAGAGGTCCGAGCCTTCCTGGGCCTCACCGGCTACTACCGGAGGTTCATCAGGAGTTACGGCAGCCTTGTAGGTCCCCTCACAGAACTAACGTCCAAAAAGCAGCCCAAGAAGGTGCAGTGGACCCCAGCCTGCCAATGGGCATTCAACGCCCTCAAGAAAGCCATGTGTACTGCCCCCGTGCTTCAGGCCCCTGACTACTCCAAAGAGTTTGTGGTACAGACTGATGCTTCGGAACACGGCATTGGGGCCGTACTATCCCAAATGAATGAGGAAGGTCTAGATTAACCTGTAGCCTTCATTAGCCGGAGGCTACTCCCCAGAGAGCAGAGGTGGAGCACCATCGAACGAGAAGCATTCGCAGTAGTCTGGGCCCTAAAGAAGTCACGGCCCTACTTGTTCGGGACTCATTTCCGAGTCCAGACGGATCATCGACCATTGCGGTGGTTGATGCAGATGAGGCACCCCCTCCGAGCTGTACCCCACAACAGACCCCTGAGTCCCCCAGCCTAGTCAAACCCTTCCCTCCATTTTGCCCACACCTGTCCCCGGACTGCCCCGTCCGTGCCTCCATCTTCCCGGCCCGTAGGCCCCGTGTGCCCACTTTTCAGCATCTGAGATGGCCGCCCGATCCGGCGCGGCCTAGGCCGAGAGGCGTCACCCTGGCTGGAGGACAGCGTGCCCCCCCCTTGAGTGAGAGAGGGAGGAGCAGTTTCTCTCACACCTCCGACCTCTCCTCGAGAGATGGGCCTCGATCGCCCTTCGGCCACCCTGAGGGCTGGCTCCACGCCTGCTGTGTGTCTGGGACTCCTCCCGAACCTGACAGGAATGCATCAAAGGGCCGCGTGGTAGAAAACCCCAACAAGCAGCCCCCAGGTGTCAAGACCCTGCATACCAGAACTCCGGAGATCAAAGAGGAGCAGTCCTATAACTGTGGGTGCTCCGGGACTATCGACAGATTAGACTCTGGAACGACGAGAGCACTGCTGAGTGACTCGCGGCTCCCCTGCAACTTTGGAACACCTGAGTCTGCTGAGTGACTCGCGTCTCTCTTGCAACCTTGGAACTCCCAAGCCCTGCTGAGGGACTCGCGGCTCCCCTGAAGATCGTAAGACCTCCGACAGCTTGCTTGAGCCCTGCTGAGTGACTCGCGGCTCTCTGACTCTCCTGGTCCGACTGGACCTCAACGATCGCATCGTATCCCCCGGCTCGAGGATTGAGAGCTGTGCGCCGGATACGCACCGATATTGACCTTGAGCCCAAGACTGTCCCGCTACCCCTACCCTGACCAAGACTTTATGGGCCCTTGCCCCATCTGTAAATACCTGCCTTGCCGATCATAAAGATCCTTTTGAATCACGAGATAAAGAAAACGTTCTTAAGAAGCTACGGTGTGGTGTCTCTTTGTCGTGCGGTGCTGGTATAGGGTGCACGATCCTAGATTCGAGACTCTCTCCCTGAGGAGTCTCCCGCCAGGGCTTGACTTGGTACTTAGGAAGGTGGGTCCCAGGGGGATCCGGTACACTTCCTGCTCGCTCCTGAGGTCGCCGTCCAACAGGTTGCATGTGTGTGGTTGCATGTGTGGTTGTGCGTGTGGTTGTGCGTGTGGTTGTGCGTGTGGTTGTGCGTGTGGTTGTGCGTGTGGTTGTGCGTGTGGTTGTGCGTGTGGTTGTGCGTGTGGTTGTGGTTGTGTGTGTGTGTGTGGTTGTGTGGGTGTGGTTGTGTGGTTGTGGGTGTGTGGTTGTGTGGTTGTGTGGTTGTGTGGTTGTGTGGGTGTGTGGGTGTGTGGTTGTGTGGTTGTGTGGTTGTGTGGTTGTGTGGTTGTGTGGTTGTGTGTGGGTGTGGTTGTGAGTGTGTGTGGTTGTGTGTGTGTGTGGTTGTGTGTGTGTGTGTGGTTGTGTGTGTGTGGTTGTGTGTGTGTGTGTGGTTGTGTGTGTGTGTGGTTGTGTGTGTGTGGTTGTGTGTGTGTGTGGTTGTGTGTGTGGTTGTGTGTGTGTGGTTGTGGTTGTGTGTGTGTGTGGTTGTGTGTGTGTGTGTGTGTGGTTGTGTGTGTGTGTGGTTGTGTGTGTGTGGTTGTGTGTGTGTGGTTGTGTGTGTGTGGTTGTGTGTGTGTGTGTGTGTGGTTGTGTGTGTGTGTGTGGTTGTGTGTGTGTGGTTGTGTGTGTGTGTGGTTGTGTGTGTGGTTGTGTGTGTGTGTGGTTGTGTGTGTGGTTGTGTGTGTGTGGTTGTGTGTGTGTGTGTGGTTGTGTGTGTGTGTGTGGTTGTGTGTGTGTGTGTGGTTGTGTGTGTGTGTGTGGTTGTGTGTGTGTGTGTGGTTGTGTGTGTGTGTGTGGTTGTGAGTGTGTGTGTGGTTGTGAGTGTGTGTGTGGTTGTGAGTGTGTGTGTGGTTGTGAGTGTGTGTGGTTGTGTGTGTGGTTGTGTGTGTGTGGTTGTGTGTGTGTGTGGTTGTGTGTGTGGTTGTGTGTGGTTGTGTGTGTGTGTGGTTGTGTGTGGTTGTGTGTGTGGTTGTGTGTGTGGTTGTGTGTGTGGTTGTGTGTGTGGTTGTGTGTGTGGTTGTGAGTGTGTGTGGTTGTGAGTGTGTGTGGTTGTGTGTGTGTGTGGTTGTGTGTGTGTGTGTGTGTGGCTGTGTGTGTGTGTGGTTGTGTGTGTGGTTGTGTGTGTGTGTGTGGTTGTGTGGTTGTGTGTGTGTGTGTGGTTGTGTGTGTGTGTGGTTGTGTGTGTGTGTGGTTGTGTGTGTGTGTGGTTGTGTGTGTGTGGTTGTGTGTGTGTGGTTGTGTG